>NC_136061.1:756886009-757516426 GCF_964261635.1 Lissotriton helveticus | reverse complement strand
CTACTTTGTGAAATACAAGGGGTGAATTATATTAGAGCCGCCTGCCGAGGTCTTAGATTCCCTTTGGAACAATGTGCGCATTTCATACTCTTCAACAATGTGCACGCCCAAAGGGCAATGCTGTGTGTGGTTGATCACAGTCACTCTAGAAGGTCACTTTTGTGCCTCGTCATGGAGAGCTGTCGTCCAGTAGAGCTTTCAAATATATGAATAAATAAGAGTAACACAAAAGCTTATGAGGGCGCAGGTGCTAGTAGGCCGCCACGGGATCTTTGTGGTGGAAACCAAGTGTAAAAGGAAAAAGACAGTAACATTTACTATCAGTCTTTTTGTGGGTATACTTCAAGTGTTTGGTCTATTGTTAGCTCTGCATCCTAAATATAAGGATCATGCGACTGCAAGGGATACACGTTGACAGTACAGCCATATTCAAAAACAAACTTAGCATTCAAGCAATGAAGGAGGAAAATGTCAATGCACTATTTTTGTGATGCACACAGTGCTGGTGGAAAAGTTAAACTTGACAAACATCTAACACCGTCGGGGACGGCGTAGCTACCATTAATGTACCAGGTGCAGTGGCACCAGGGTAAACAAGAGTTAAGGGAAGGAATTACTGAACTCCAGATATCGCAGTCTTTCACAACAAACTCGGAGGCAAAGGGACATTGTCCTCACATGCCCAAGGGCCCATGAAATCTATACCCTTGAAGACTGCCAAGAAGTAACTTGCGATAGCATGGTCGTGCACCCCTGGCAAGAATCGCAGTGGTAATCAGTCTTAGTGTAACACAGAATGAAGCGCAGCTGGCTACAAATTGTACGGTCTCTTTTTTAGGTCTCGCCTAGACGAAAGCAAAGCGAAGCTTTGCTGTCTGGCGAGACAACTTATGTAGTTACTTTTCGGGGAATGTGGACAGCAGAGTTCCACGCGCTTTCCCTTGCCGAGATTGAACCTCGGGAGCGCGCACGTCGCCGTGCCTCATAAAGCCTCACTCACGCATGCGCACATACACAGCCATACACACACTGCATACACACACGCACCCCCCCTTAAACAGACACACGCGCACACAGACAGACAGACACACGCACGCACACACACACTCAGACACACACCTCTCCTCTCCCTCAACACACTCACCTGTTCTGGCGGTGCTCGGCGGCGGTTCTGGCTCTCGGGCGGCGGTAGCGCTTTGCGGGGCTCTCTCACCACATGAGAGCCCTGCCTTCCCCATGCGCCCGGCCGCTCTTCACCCGGTCCCCCATCTCGGGACCGGGACTCAATCAGGAGCCTTCGTGGCTCCTCGGGCAGCTCTCTCTCGCGGCGATGGGGCGGGACTTCCGGTTGGGGCCGCGATGTGATTGGCCGGCTGCCGAACCGCTTCCGGGTCGTCGCAGGCAGCGCGGCGGCCCGGCGGGGATTTTTTCAAAATGTAGTCTTCTCACAGGAATGTCCGGGGGTGGGGGCGAACTGTGGGCTTGCTATGCCATTACAGGGTGTGACAGTGCAAACATCAAGTAGCGAAACCTGAATAGATCTGTTAGTGTTCACCCACAGGCGCTCAGATATATGGAAAATATGTGACGGTTCATGTTTTCTCTGCTTTGAGTCTGCTGTTAGACAGGCTAGCGAGCAATGGCTGTAACACCCATTCCCATCCTGACTGCCCACGTAAACTAGCATTTGTAGATAGCACAAAGACAGAAATAGCAAATGCACTGCACAGACAACAAACAAGCTAACAGAACGCAACAGTACATTTCTCGTGGACAATAAAAGCTAAACTTTGAGGGCATAGAACATGTAGATCCCATAAGCAGAGGAGGGGACTGTGAATTAAAACTAAACAAGCATTTACAATGCAATAGGTCTCGCAGTTACACAAGTTTAAGGTATTGGCATTGTAAATGACAATGCCTTTTATTTATGTTTTTAAAACAAAAACAAAAATAAATGGCCTTGTTATTTGCAATGTCAATATCTCAAACTCGCGTAAATGCGAGACCTATTGCATTGCAAATGCTTGTTGTTTCCTGCATTTAATTTAAACTAAGCAAGTTTTCTGTTGTGATCGTGCTGCCTTTTTCCTTTTAAACCTAATCTCAAGGGGTGTGGCCGGAAGGGCCAAGATGACAGACGCGTCTTGGTGAGCTCCCGGTCCCTCAGCCATTGTATCTACTTTAATCCTGTTGCTAGCGGAGAATTCAGGCATTGCTTACTTTGCCCCATCGACTGCCTCACTAGGGGCAGTAACTAGGGCCAAGACAAGGAGCCTACAGAAAAGCAGCCCCTGAGGTGTGACCGCCGATATGGGGGCTGTGGAAGGACAGACTCGCAGACGACCACCACATAGTGCCTCGCCATGACACTCAGCACCTGTGGAGCCACAAGGGCTCCGGAGGTGCTCTGTGGTTGCCTGTTGGGCCTCACCAGGGAGGAGCAGTGTAGGGCAGTGCGGCCCCAGCAGCAGTAAGCACAGAGGCCACAAGTGTTTGCCGGCCCCACAGCCGGCCGATATTAGACCGCCCGCGGGACCCCTACGCAGCCTAGGGTGGCTGAGGAGAAAATGTATGCAGGAGATCCCCGAGGTGACCAGGTGAAGATTCTAGCAACCTGAGACAAAGGCTGCAGGAGGTGATGCACAGGGACCGCCTGCACCCCTTGGGGAGCAAAATGCGAGCCCCTGGCAGAGACTGGTGAAAAGGATGGCCCTCTATATGTAGAACCTAGAACCACCTATTTAGCTAAAGAGCTATAAACATGGGGGAAGACTCCGTGACAGCAGGCACAAATGTCCCCTCAGCACTGCAGGTCAAGACAGGAGCTGTAGGTAATAAACCCCTCACAGCAGACTACCTTCCACGAGGTCACCGAAATACTGCAAGTGATATAGATTTTAAGGACGTTTCTAGAGACTAAAATAGGGGCAGTTGGTGCAGATGTAATGCTGCTGCTGCAGGATCTATGGAATACCGCAGAAAGAGTGGGTGCAGAGGGGGCAAATATCTGACCTGGAGGACACAGACCCAAAAGTAACCCGCCTCACGTAAGTGTCCCAAAAACTAGAAGCCTGCGCAGAAGATGCGTAAAACCGCTCCCTCAGAAACAACTTGTGGTGTGTTGGGTTTTCAGAGGGCACTTCACTTGCAGTATTTATGGAGGACTGGATGCGGACATGAACTCTCAAAGAAAAATGGTCAGCTTGTTCTGTTGTAGAATGCGACCCCAGTCCCTTGCGGCGAAACCACCTCTGGGTTCGCCTCTGTGCCCACTGAGCGTGAGAGTGCTTAATTAACGAGACATGGGCGCAATCCTCAGGGCAGCGCAAGACTGTGCAGTGGTATGTTGTCAGTCCTTCAGGATTTTGGTGTTTCCAGATTACATTTGCGGAGTCTAAAACAGAAGAAAACTTTTGACGGGGTCAAACAGAAGCGGAGGTCCCTGAAGCTACAATACATGCTCCTATTCCGCACCAGACTTAGAATTATATATAATGCAACATTTCACTTCTTCAACACTCCTGAGGTGGTGTGGGAGTAAGCTAGGGAGCAAAGGGGTGCAATTTGCCACCCAAAGAGGGAAAGGGGGTCACCAAGTTAACAAAGGAGACAAATCTAGGGCCAGACCAAGACATTAGACTGGGGTCCGTCAATCCAGTGGAAACAGGAAATGCAACTGAGGACGGTCTGACTCCTCGGGCTCAGAAACAGGGCGTTGCGACTGTGGAGTGCCCTCAGTTGCATAAACTACAGCTGCAACGCAGGTCTTGTGTGGTCGCAAGAGACTGACAAGGCAGAGCACAAGTGACTGAGGACCCAGCCTGTTTGTGACACTCAGACAGCTTCCTAGCAAATATGGGACAAGACAAACGAAAACTAAGTGAACATTACCAATTTATCTAGCCAACAACACTTGGCCCTTTTTTAGGGCTCGGCCTACGTCAACCCTGCGTCAGCAGGGGAGGCGGAGCTCCGAGCTCTTATGTTATAAAAAAAAAAAAAGTTTCTTTAGGGGTCCGGGCTGCAACATTCCTTAGTGCGCGCGCGTTTTTTATGGCATCTGCATAGTGATTTGTCTTCGCTGTGCTGTGTTTTTAGTAGCCTTGACGCGATAGGCTTAATGTAATTTGTCCTTCGCCATGTTGGCATTTTCTGTGTGGTTACGCGCACAGCAGTGCATTAATTTCAATTAGGAGCTGTCAGGGTGCCGCGATAATGTAATGCAGATGTTGTGGGCGCGTTCACCAGTCTGCAGTGAATGGCACGCGTTCGTGCTTTTCTTATGTTTTCTTTCCATGTAGGGCAGACGTGAAAGGCATTGTCTTAAGAGCAGAAGGCCATATATCTTCAATTATCTCGCCATCACGGCGGAGATAATTGAAAACATATGCCTGGAGTGGCGCGCGCGCGCGAGGCCGAGCGCTGAGCAGGATGACTCCATGCCACAGTGTAAGCAGTGCTTAATTTGTAGAAAAATAAGTCCCGGTGCTCAAATTCTTTCTTATGCGGCGGCCGCAACTTCTCACAGTTATTCACCTGGTTAAATTACTACGCCACCCAATTGTACCATTGTTATGGCCACTGCCTACACTGACAACTCGGAAGCAGCCAGAATCAAAAATAAACTACTGCTTGAGCATCACGACATCGATTATAACAGTCTACTTATTTCACAACTGCATTCATTCAAACAAAATGCATTTGAAAGTGCGTTCCTGGGCAAATTGCTTTCATGTGCCGAGCATTACGATCTGCTGCAATAAAGAGGTGTTTTTTAGAAACAAAGTTGGGTAGACTGTTAATTGCTATATGTAACAAAATCAGACCATTCAGTTTAGCGTGTAGAAGCAATTTACTTGAGAATGTTTTTGCATGAAAGTATAGCCATTCAAACATGTCAAGGCACTGGATTGTCCAGAGGGGATTAAACAGTCCATCTAAATACTTTTTTTATTTATTTAGTAGTGAATTTATGAGCGTTTATGTAGTGAATGGCACCTGGTAGGCATACGCCTTTTGGTGCAAGAGCTTTACATTCTTAAAATGTATTAGTTTGTAAGGGTAGTCCACTGTGCCTCGCAGCGCTTTGGTCGCCTTTGACTATGAACATGAAGCAGCTTTGGAAAAGTGCGTTTTGCCTACTAGCCCCGAACTAGTTATAAGTACAGGGCCAGTGTAATGCCCCCAATAAGCAGCGGGTGCTGGTAAAAGGTAGCAGTGGGCATTCTTGGCACAGTGGTGTATTGTGCAGCCTGCAGTGGAAGGTAACCACGAGCGCAGGCAAGTGAGTGTGCCCAGCACCTGTCAAAGACTTTAATGCCTCTGGGCACAGCCCGGGTAACTTGCCGTTATCGTGTGTGTAGTGAGTGCAGAGTAGTGAGTGCAGAGTAGTGAGTGCAGAGTAGTGAGTGCAGAGTAGTGAGTGCAGAGTGCAGCGTAGTGAGTGCAGCGTAGTGAGTGCAGCGTGGTGAGTGCAGCGTGGTGAGTGCAGAGTGGTGAGTGCAGAGTGGTGAGTGCAGAGTGGTGAGTGCAGAGTGGTGAGTGCAGAGTGGTGAGTGCAGAGTGGTGAGTGCAGAGTGGTGAGGGCAGAGTGGTGAGGGCAGAGTGGTGAGGGCAGAGTGGTGAGGGCAGAGTGGTGAGTGCAGAGTAGTGAGGGCAGAGTAGTGAGGGCAGAGTAGTGAGGGCAGAGTAGTGAGGGCAGAGTAGTGAGGGCAGAGTAGTGAGGGCAGCGTAGTGAGGGCAGAGTAGTGAGGGCAGAGTAGTGAGGGCAGAGTAGTGAGGGCAGAGTGCAGAGTAGTGAGGGCAGAGTGCAGAGTAGTGAGGGCAGAGTGCAGAGTAGTGAGGGCAGAGTGCAGAGTAGTGAGGGCAGAGTAGTGAGGGCAGAGTAGTGAGGGCAGAGTAGTGAGGGCAGAGTAGTGAGGGCAGAGTGCAGAGTAGTGAGGGCAGAGTAGTGAGGGCAGAGTGCAGAGTAGTGAGGGCAGAGTAGTGAGGGCAGAGGGCAGAGTAGTGAGGGCAGAGGGCAGAGTAGTGAGGGCAGAGTAGTGAGGGCAGAGTAGTGAGGGCAGAGGGCAGAGTAGTGAGGGCAGAGGGCAGAGTAGTGAGGGCAGAGGGCAGAGTAGTGAGGGCAGAGGGCAGAGTAGTGAGGGCAGAGTAGTGAGGGCAGAGTGCAGAGTAGTGAGGGCAGAGTAGTGAGGGCAGAGTGCAGAGTAGTGAGGGCAGAGTGCAGAGTAGTGAGGGCAGAGTGGTGAGGGCAGAGTAGTGAGGGCAGAGTAGTGAGGGCAGAGTAGTGAGGGCGTGGAGAAGTGTGGCTCAGGGGTTAGAGGCAGCAGACCCGGAAGCTGAGATCGGTCCTGGACCAGGGTTCAATTCCCCGCCTCGGCGGGGTCTTGGGCTAAAAATTCCACGGACTCGATAATTCTCGCCCCGGTGCCTCCTCGACTCACGGGTTCACACTCTGCGACTCTGGGCAATAGCTTGCTTAATCTCCACAACGGCCCCTCGCGGCGGGATGCCTGACTTTCACCTTGTGGATACCCTGCTATCTCACAGGGGAATACCAGGAAGGGTTCCCTAAGCAAGCGCCGGGAAACCCACTGCGGGTAGCTGTGCGCTATATAAGCTCAACTACATTTACATTTACAGAGTAGTGAGGGCAGAGTAGTGAGGGCAGAGTAGTGAGTGCAGAGTAGTGAGGGCAGAGTGCAGAGTAGTGAGGGCAGAGTAGTGAGGGCAGAGTAGTGAGGGCAGAGTGCAGAGTAGTGAGGGCAGAGTAGTGAGGGCAGAGTGGTGTGTGCTGTTGAGTGCAGAGTGCTGTGTATTGACAATGTAAATGACAATGCCATTTATTTATGATTTAAAGGAAAAAAAAGAAATGTCATGAGCAATGCCAATAGCTCTACCTTTAATGATGCCGAGACCATTGCATTGTAAATGTTTGTTAATATTAGGTAGGCAGGGTTGTGGCAATGGGCGGTGTGTAGCCCTAGTAGTTTAGACAATTTCAATGATGTTATTGTTTTCGGTGACAGGTGTTTCTTGGGGATTAGAAGTATTGCGTGGGAGGCAGCTGCGGGATAATGGATCGGAAGGTCCATCCCAGTTGGCCACAGTTTGCTGCACAGCATACACAAGAATGAAGGTTAAACCCACCCAATGCAGGCATTCAAGATCATGAATTGGAATGCAAATGGGCTGCTGGAATGTATTACTCATGGAGCAGTCCTGGGCTTTGTGAAGGGACACGGTCCATGTGTTCTCCTCTTGCGGGAGACCAACCTATCAGGCACTAAATGCCACCTACTGGCCAGGTATGGGTGCAAGATGGTGTTGCATGCTGGGTACACCCGGTACTCCGAGGAATTGGCATTCTTTGAAAACAAGAGAGTACCCTTTGTGGTCTGCTGGATTGCATCAGATCTGAGGGGAAGGTTTGCATTAGTAGAGGGGCAATCGAGGGGCAGGCCTAAGACCTAGCAAGCAATTACATATCCCAACACTATTCTGAGAGAGATTTGACATGCTCTGGAAATGCTGGGTTGCTGCACAACACAGAATATGCGAATGGAGGGACAAATCCAGTATACTACTCTTCTGGCTGGCCACATGCGAGACAGAGACAAGAGTCATCCCAGCAGTGCTGCGCCCATCTGACTATAGAGCTGTGGGAGCATGCAGCATCGCAAATACCTTTGTAAACTATTAAAAACTCCCCTACAGAAGGATGGAGCGGCCTACCAGGGCATTCACACATTCTCTTATTGCAGATCTGTCCATGCTGTGCCTCTCCGAGTTCGACAGGTGAGGACCTTGACCAGCCCCATATGGCCGGAGAGCTTGACACGGCACCCTCATATGCAGGCAGGGGAGACCCCAGATCCCAACGTCATCCCCTTGGAATATTACCACGGGTTAAGGATTTCTCAGTTGCTGCATCAAATTGATATGTATAATGCAGCCCACACTAGGCAACAACTACCGGATAGGCTTGATCTGGCAATCATAGTGGTGATGCACAAGGATGGAATCCCACCAGCGGAGGGCGCGTCATATCGACCGATCTCCCTTATTAATGGCGAGCTCAAAAACGATGCTAAATTGTTGGCAAATTGACTCCTTAGGGTCATTACAAAGTTAGTGCATCTGGATCAATGAAAAATCAATGCCTGGTGCTTCGGAGGGCATGCTTCTAGAGTACAAATGGCAATGGCACTACGGGAAAACTATGGGGAGAGATAATCGTCATAGAATTTGAAAAAGCCTTGGATACCTTAGAATGGGGCTTTCTGTGGGATGCTTTGAACCACATTGGCTTCAGACCTAGATTCATCTTGATGGAAGAGCTATTAAAAGCGAATCCCAAAGCACAGTTTCAGGCCAATGGATCCCGATCGTATTCCTTCCCTATTAAACGGGGTACCAGACAGGAGTGCCCTCTGCCTCCCCTCCTGTTTGCCCTCGCAATAGAACCTCTGGCAATATGAGTCAGATGTGATGCACAACTAGAGATGTACGGTGGGAAGGGAAGGATAGAGGATCATATATCACTCTACACTGATGATGTTTTGTTGTTTATTTTGTGTACAGAGGCTTCTGGCCAAGGTATTCTACAAATGCTTACCTATATGGGCAGACATCTAGACTACAAGTCAAAATCGTTGGTGGTGCCTGTCACGGAAGTGATGGGAATAAAAGTCTGGCAACACTTGATTCCTGTGCGCAGACTGAGCTTCCCGTATCTAGCTATATATGTAATGCCTGGATCCTAAATCTGATCTCGCTAGTAGACAGGATGCAATCGGACTTCTAAAAATAGGCAAAGCTCCCTCTCAATATACTAAGAGTATTGCGTTTTAAGATGCTAGCTCTCCCTCAATTCCTATACATGTTACAAAACTTTCCATACATGATCCCTCAGCGATGTTTGCCACACTCCAAGCCAAAATAGGGCATTACTAGGGGCCAATCAAGTACCACACATCGTGTTTGGGAAATGTGCCCAATCCATATTTGATGGAGGGATGGCAGCTGCAGACCAGTGTCTTTATTACTATTACTGGGCCTCCCACCTGGTAGTGCTCAATGACTGGCTCCATGGGGGTGGGACAATTTGGCCTTTAGGACGAACTGGCCCATATTAGCATTAATAAAATATTAAACTTGCTCTATGGGGCACCGCTCCCGGCCTCCTTGCCTGAGCTGTCAAAAGTGAAGATCCATGTATGGAGGGCCGCTCTGAACTGGACGGGGAGGGATAAAATGATCACCCAACAGACCACACTATGGGCAGGGAAATAGCTTTAACAAGTCATACAGTTGGACGGGTTCAAACCTGAGACCTGACAGACACCTCCAGACGCAGAGATATGTGAGATCCTTTCAAGACCTTCACGCTGAATACAACTTGCGCCAAAGTTCAATCCTATGGAAACACTGTTCCTGATGGGGCCGCTGAAATGGGGTGGAAAATTCCGGCTGTACACATTAATAGTTATTATCTGTCTGAATTTATTCTCTAAACTGCGTCCTACGTGGGAGGCATGGTTAGGGGAGTTAGATGACAGCAAGATGTGCTACTGGCCCATAGAGAACTAGCAATTTCTGCCAAGCTCCGCCTGATCCAGCAAAATTACCTACTTACATGTTAGCTATTTGACGCCGATAAATCTCTGGCAGACAGGCAAGCGACGGATGCCTGCTTGCGCAAGATGTGGTGAGGGGAGACACTCTTTCTACATATTATGTGTGGTCATGTCCTATAATGAAGCCTTATTGGGAAGCTGTTTTCCAAGCCCTGTACAAGTACTGGAAGGCCCTGTTGACTGCTCGGAGCGTATTGCAATCCTGGGTCTAAAAGAGGATCTAGATGGTAACAGGGGGAGTGGACATTGGTCGGAATCAGAATTTTAATTGCAACAAACAGAAAACAGACAGTGCCTGAAGGAGGAATTCGTGTGACAATTGACCTCATAACACCCATTACGCTGTCTCCTTTCGTTTAGCATAACCAAAAGAATGAAGACAAAAGTAACACAGAAAACCACTCTCTGTACAAGAGCTGATCTCTCCAATGACTGTAAACCTTTCACCTCCGACCCTGTCTACTTTAAAGTTCTTCCAACCTCTTCATCCTTCTGACACTACTCTTAATTCCTAACTTTTTCACTCTCACGCTCCGTATCATCCACTGTCTTCGTCACACCAATTCTCTCTGCTCAATCCACATCATTTTCATGCAATAACATACAACCTTCCTTTGTCACTACACTGCAACAACGTCGTAGTTTATTTCAGAGATAAGATCTTGAAGATCTTCTGATTTTAAGGTTAATAAGGATAGTCCTCCCCTCACTTTGGTTGCAGAGGACTCTGCTGATCAGTACTCTACTGCAACCATGTGCACTTTCCCACTCCATATCCATCTTGAAAGTAAAAAATCATGTTATACAAATGACATCAGGTACACTGGTTGACCCCTGTCCTCCCAGAGTTTTACAACTTGTACTGGATCAAATTGCAACTTTTCTGGAAAAAGGTCCACTATCAGATACTAACAACGGAGTGATTTCCCAACTTTGGAAGGAGGCAGTAGTTATTTCCCTCATAAAGAAACCAAATGGGGATCCAGAGGACCTTCCAAACCGTTGTCCAATCTCACTCCTGCCTGCACCGACTAAAATCTTTGAAAAATATATCAACCAGGAATTGGCAGAGTTTATCACCGTCAAGGACCTTGTGGACCTTTCACAGAATGGTTTGTGGAGTGGTCATAGTGCAGAATGGGCACTGGTTGCTGCTGCAGATTACATTCATTCCCAGGTGGATCAAGGAGGCGCAGCCATCTTGGTAATGTTGGATCTGTAAGTGGGATTTGATACGAAATCCCCAACCGCTTTGTGCAAAGATTGCGCCATGCAGAGCTGAGGGATAATGTTTTGGACCTTCTGGGTTCCTTTTTGACAAATAGGATCCAAACAGTCAGTTGTGGGAATTTCAGGGCAGAACCATTCCAGTTCCTGTGTGCGGTTTCGCAGGGGTCCTCCATTAATCTTACCCTGTTTAACCTTTATATTTCTCCCCTGGCTAAACTGGTGCAGTCATTCAGTTTTTAGGTGTTGTCCTATGCGGACGACACCCAAAGCATTGTCTCTATATTTAACGACATGTAGCTGGTAGCAAAATAGTTCAAACTCGGTATGACCGATACCATCATCTGGATGAAGGAGAACTGTTTGAAACAGAATGCCATGGTCTTTGGGGCACAGCATTTGGTGAGGTCAGAACTTTGGTTGCGAGAAACGTGTGGCCCTTTACCTACACGCGCTATGTCTGGGAAAAACCTAGGGATCATCTTCGATAAGCCCCTTACCTTTGTCACCCAGGCCAATAGGACCTTGAGTTCTTGCTGTTTCATTATTAAAATCTTGAAAAAGACGTTCCCGCTTATACCAGTTAAACACGGAATAGCAGTGGCTATTGCATTAATTACATTGCGCCCTGACTATTACAACGCTTTATACTTAAACATTAACAAGTCATCACTTAACAGACTCTAGATCATTCAAAATGCGGCAGCCGCCTAGTACTGGATGTTCCTAAACATCTTTCAATCAGGGAAGGCATGCATTCCCTTCACTGGCTGCCAGTGAGGAAGCAAAGTAACTTTTAAAGCATCCTGTATGGTCCATTTGACTCTTCACCGTCAGGGGACGATGCCCGGGTGAACTGCATTTCATTGATATTCCCCTAAGAGACAGCTTAGGTCTTCTTCTCCTAGGAAGGGGGACATTCCTATATTCTGGAAAGCCAGGTGGGGCAGTCACTCCTTTTCAGTAGCAGCAGCCAAATTGTGGAAAACATTGCCCACTCAAATTGTGAGTATGAACTCCTATGTGGGTTTCCACAAGCAACTGAAAACCTGGAATTGCCACATTGCTGTGCCCTCGGATGCTCCCTTGAATCTTGAGTTCTACTACATCATCTTTCTCAAAGTCTTCTTTCTCGAAGTCTAGCTTAATCATGGCTGCTTTACACTCATTATAATGCTTCCTATTCATATTTAGAGGGACCCTGACCTGCCTTTCTTGGGATTCATGAACTACTGCCATTATCTTAAACGGCCGACATGGGTTAAGATTCAGCACGAGCCCTCGTGAATAGAGACAACAACATTTCTGTCCCAATATTTTAGGGATTCTGACAAGCACGTAAAGCCTCCTGCGCCACGGCACTCTCTTGTAAGTGCCTGCCAAAACTATGAAAGTTGCCATTTCTATACCTGTTTAATAGCCATCAACATGCCAATTTCCCTTGCAATGGCACAGAATAACCCAAGTGTGGTTGATATCATGTTTTCCACAAAGGGACTTGGTCTGTTGGATATCCACCTCCTGCAAACAACTTCTTAGAACCCTCACTGTTCTTCAGTGTAGGAACCCCATTTTTCCTACCCACTTTAGCAAGTAGTTCGACGTTACTTTCATTCTTCTTTAGGTTTGTGTTTTAAGTTGTTTATATTTTATTATTTGTTTAAGCTTTTATTATTTTTGTTGTGTTTGTGTAATCTGAAGATTCTTAAATCTGAAACATCCTTGAATTCTATTTCAAGAAAGAGGTATTTATTCGCACCTGGCTGGATCAGTGTATAGAAATGTAGATTTAGAGTATGTAAGTTTTTGTTACATGGAGGAAGATAGGAAGAAGTCTAGATTGTTTGATAATAGAAAATGTTTGGACCTCACTTAATGTATGTTATGTATGGGCATTGCCTTGGGGACCTTATTGGGAATTACTCATGAGGGAATAATTGGGTGTGTTAGTTGTGCCTGAGTGAGTATAGACAATTCTTGATTTGAGCATCTTAGACGGATATGTGGATGGCATATAGGTTCTTGCAGTTTAATTGTTTGCAAGTGGGTTCTTGTCTTCTGCACTTTTCTTGGATGAGTGGTATACAGAGAGGCTGAGGATTCCTGGATGGTCTTATTTATTGCGAACGTGTGTCCTTTGTTGTATGAGTGTACAAGGGAAATAGTGAAATCTTTGGGAGGATGTAGTTGTATTGAATTTTCTTGTCAGTGCTTTTTTATGAGGTCTGTGGAAATGATGGATTCAAGCCCAGTAATCTCGGGGGGTTTTGTGATAATGGATTGCATTGCCTGCTTAGTTTCGATTGTTGAAGTTGAATAGATTGTTGCCAAGTTTACACTGCCGAAGGTTAACTATAATAGTGCCATCTTCTTTTCTGGCTTGAGGTAATACGTTACACTTTCATTTTTCATGTTCTAGCAGAAATTCGCTCTCTTCTGGCATTCAATAGTTGGAATTTGCAAATAAACCTTTACAGGTTAGCTTCCTTCCGTGTCTTGGATCATCAGCTTTCCTATTTTATTTCAAAATGTTTTCATTACATTTTATGAAAGAGAGATATACATTTGAAAAGACCTACAGTACACTATGGTGCTTTAACTAAATAAGAGAAAATAGCAGTACGTCATTCATCATCAGATGATCGTGTTTGATCTTACTTGCGGAGAAATAAAGCATACATTAATTCAAAAAGTATATATTGCCAATATTATTACTGTGGCTTGATTTAGTCAGTTGGTGTATGAGAGCCCATGCTCATTTTGAGTGTTTCCAATGAATAGGGAAAGGGAAGTAAAAAGGAGGGACGTAGAAGGGTGAGGGGATCTAGCCCAGGATAATCATCTTGTGTTGAAGCCACTGTATTTGCTTAGCATTTGGAAGCTACATCAGACAGGTGTGTGGCACTAAGTTACATTTTATTTTTACAGTGGGTTGAGCGAGTCGATAAAAGTATCTTGCTTGTTCCATAAACTTTTTTTAGTGATACGTTTATGTAGGTATGAATTTAAAGAATTGTCTGCGCCTATAGTAAGATGGGTCCAAGCCCACCATGTGTGGCTACAGATTAATCTTTTCATTTCGACAGAATGGATTTCATGCCCGTGGTGATTATGAGCACTAAAACAGCAATATCATTTTTGCAGAAAGATGCACTGTTATAGGCAATTGACACTCCAACTCTGATGGAGAGCAGATCAGGAGTCCAGTCTATGTTTAATATTATGGCTATATATTGTCTGTTTTCTTCCCAAAAAAGCTTTGGTAAAACCGAATTCATCTTCCCTATGTTTGCAGTACAATATTGTGAGGACAGCAAAGGAGGAACTTGTATTTATTTACTTATTTACCATAGGATAATTGAGATCCGGGTTTTGGTGGACTGTGAGGAGTTCACAAAAATATCCTTGCAATGCTATATATATATATTTTTTTTAATATGTTTTTATTGAATTTTCAACTTATACCAGCAAGTTTCCATACATACATGTCATATCATAAAGGTAGCATTTTTTATGCAGCGTAGGATACAACAACATTCGTACAGTATTGATTAGTGGAGCGGGTGCTGCCTAAGTGTAAGGATGCATGTTTGGTGAGAGATGCCACTTTCCGAATCAAGGTGGAAGAATACTGAATCTATGCCAGAAGAACACAGCTGCAAAGAAATGATGCTGCCCCAAATTTAGATGAGGATGCAATTCATCTGGTAGAAGAGGAACCTTTCACACAAGGTGAATTCAAAACGTATTAAGTTGACTGGGTCTGGAAACACGAACACAAGTGGGGAGTCACCGAAATAGATGTACGAAGACTCCAGGACAGAACGTGGACCATCAAAAGAACCCCATCAAAAACTATAAGGATTACACCATGGTCTAAAGCCCTGATGATAATCCCCCAATGCAGAAGGGGATTGGAAACGCGTCGGCACGTCTTTAATCGTCTGCGAGGGACCAACATTGAATGGGACTCTAGTGAGGGTGTCATAATTGAAATATACCCAGAGAGCGAACTTTTATAAAAAATTATTTTCCCCGCAGTCTTCCTGTCATAGTGCCACATAGAATTTGAATTTTGACAGGCAATTGTTGAAATTTTGGACTGGTGTAATTAATTGATGCAAATACAACAGTGTTTTGTCTTTATTTTTGACTTTCTAATATGTTTTTGTAAAATGTTTTTCATATAATTGTGAGTCGCACAATATACTAAATGAAATGTGTATTCCTCCTATGCATCAAGAGTGATGAATAGTTGTTTAAAATGAAATTGAATCAATACAAATATGAAAAGTAAAGTACAATTATTGTTTGCGTTGTATTTCGAATCTGCAGTATTAATTAGCAGTACTGAAATTGGTGGCCAGGTAACTTTTTTTGAAAAAATGCCTAAGTGTAATAGGCAGAGTACGCTTATGGCGTGCAACTGTAACTTTGTGTGCGCCCATGAATTTTCCCTGGCTCCATAGTTCATAGTGTGTTCTAGTGCTATGGTGTACTGCTGTTCCTTGTCTCGTGGTGTAGGGTGGCGGGCGATAACGATATAGGGACAACTTAAAACATAACGGATTCTATATAATAGCTTGGGGTTCCCTGTCAGCTCCCCTGCCTAAATTATCAGGTGTTGTTGTCTTTGACCACTGTTTGTGTGTGCACTCGCTATTCGGGACTATTTGACTTTGCGTGTGTGTCCCCTACTGCGACCGACCAGGATATTCTGTTAGACTAATTCTGCTTTGCGCATGTATACACTCAATCTGCAGAATCAGCCACGAAAGGGCTCCCCCTCGCGCCCCCGCTGGCTTGCAGCAGTTTGGCTAGCATTGCATACCAACTTGCAGCTATAGGGATCTTGCGTATGCCCATAGTGTCCTAGCGACGGATTGCGATACTCTCTGCCTTGTTCCACGCTAGCATGGAGTGTCGCCATGCCTGCGTGTGAGGGGGATCTTTCGCCTTCCATTTCCTGGTAATTAACCTTTTTGCTACTACCATCCCAAGATCTATGAACCTGGAGGATACTTTATTGTTATGGTTTCTTCGGTACAGATGTAAGATGTAAGTCTGCAACTCAAAAGAGACCGCAAGCTCTGAGCAGGAAGACAGTGTATCTGCAACTTCTTTCCAGTATGTGTAAAGATGGGTGCAGCCCAAAGCATGTGCAACAGATCTGCACTCGTGAGGGCGCAGCGCAGGCAGGCAGAATCCATGCGGTTAAAGTACAGATTAATTTTAGCTGGTGTGAGATATGCTCTCTGCGTGATGTAATATTGAATTTGTCGGAATCGCATGTTTCTGGGGATGCGCACTAGACTTTCTAGCACCAGGGCCCATTCCATGTATGAGAATTGGCAACCCAGATCCTGTTCCCAGCGATGTCGATCCTTGCAATGCTATATTGTGTAGCAAGTAGGACTGGAAGTGTGAGCAGAATATTCTTGTTTAGGTCCCGAAGAAATTGCTTATTTATTTCACCACTGTCTGTTAATTTTTTCAGGACTGGTCTGGATGTTTATCGTATTAGGGTTCATCATGTCATACCTAACAATTCTTTTTCAAAAATAGGTAAGGGTATCTATTTTTGTTCAACTTATCACCTTGTATAGTATTAATCAAGGTAACTCCTTGCTTATACTTATTCTTCTCTTTCTATCTTCTCCACCAGTTTCCCATTTTTCTCCAACTATATTTTTTTAACTCCATTTACCATGTACAATTCTCTTTTTTCTCTCTACCTCTTACTGTCTTTTCTCTTGTTGCTTTTTCCCCACCCTTTCTTTTTGTCTGCAGCCTCTTTTTAATTAACTATTTGTTTCTTAGTCTTTCTTCCCTTTTGTTTTACCTTATTTTTTCTCTGGTTTTGCCTGTTTATTTTCATTTTCATTTCAATAATCTTTATTTCGGCACATTATGGCCATAAAAGATGCATAAAACAAAAAATACATGTCACAATAAAGGAATAAATAGTTTACATAATGTTGGACGGGGATTTGCAGAAATACAATGAAATCCATAATTTAATTAAGAAGATATATATAAAACTTTTGTTTAAAAACAATTTATACATATCCAATAATTTAAATTCCCAGGAGCAATTTATTAATATACAACCAATAGATAATCAGAACAACCTTATCCAGTACAAAATTAAAGCACACAGAACTAGCCATTTATAAGTCCAAATCCAATTTTTTACGAGTATAGCATGCTGACAATAGAAATCTACTAACACACAAGACAACCACTTGTCTAGAGTCTGTTTTAATAATCCTATATGCTTCGACATAGGAGCGTATACCCATGGCAAAGCACAGTGGCTTAATCCATCTTTTTCTTGCTAATAAATATGCAGCACAAAAAAACAGGATATGATTATCATCCTCTTTAGGACTGGACTGACAGCACATACACTTCTTACTTTTTGGAGGCCCCACCGTCGTGGACCAGCTTGCTAACATTTTTTTTTTTATTTGTCTTTTGCAAATGATAACAATGACACCAAAAGAAAGAGGACAACGTCCACATCCATGTCGCCTCATTAGGACACGATATAGAATTCACAGAAGTTTCCACAGCAACTGTCCCACCGTAGATACAATTTCTATATATGCAATTAAGCTCAACAGTGTGTTAACAATCCAGTAAAAATCCAGGCAGATACAAAAAGAAAAGAGCAAATAAAAAGAAAAACCCTGTGTTGACAAGACCATAAATGAAAAACATAATAAAAGAATTTAAACAGAGAAAAACAAATTCGATCACAGTTCAGATGCGTTTCCAAAGATCAATCACTATGCGCTCAGCTAACAATATGCTCTTACATCCTACGTTCCATTACCATTGACAGGCCCCCAGCCTCGAACACGCTACAATGCAGCTCCCTCCCTGCTCCGAGTCAATCAGACCCCTGCTCAGAGTGCGTTAGCAGATACAATCGTAGTGGCTCCCAGATATCCCTCGGTCTAGACGACAGGGGCATCTCCTCCACATACACGGTGAGGCTATCTCGACAATATACCAGATCTGCTAGCCAGGCCTTGAGGACGGGTCGCTTACCCCTTCCCCTCGTGATCGCTACCCTCCTTGCAGCCATGAGCAACGCTAATCGCACAAATTTACCAGTCGTCCCTTTAATATGTGGCACGCAACAGAGAAGACACACCAGTGGCGTACACGGAAGGTCCACCTCAACCATCTCACGCAATCTACACACCACCTCATCCCAAAAAGCAGCCACCGGCCGGCAGTTCCACGCCAAATGCAGAAAGTCCGCGTCATCCTGTCCGCATCTGTCACACCTCGCCGTCTCACGCAAGCCATATGCATGCAATCGCGCCAGAGTGTAGTATACTTGATGTATATACTTGAAATGAATGATCTTAAGGTTACCATTCATGCAGTGTCCCAGTCAAGCCACAAATATGCTTCCAATTATCCTCAGATATGTCAACATTCAGACAAGTATTCCACTTGATCAAGCTTTTGTCCACATCCAACACTGTTTCGTCTTTGATAAATGTATATATCTTAGAAATTAGTTTCTTATTAGTAGGTGCAGTTAGAACAAATTGCAAAGATGCTAGCGCCGAAGGCTCATCCGGGAAAGTGGTATAATGCTCCTGGGCTGCTCCCCGCAAACGATGAATCGCAAAGCGGAATAAAAGTGACTGGTTCTCGATGTGACTTAAGTCTTCCTGCTCGATAAACGTGCCGTTTGGGTATACATCCCTCATGCGAGTAATGCCTACCTCCTTCAGCAACCTCATAGACTGGACCTCACGTGTGACCGACAAATGCGCATGATATTCGAGGCGCAGATCCGGTGCGTACAACGGTAGCTTTTGGGCCAATTTCCCTATGCGATGCCATGCCGATATCGTAGCGTCGATCGCATTTATTTCCGATTTCGGGGTACTGCGCGAACCATATGTTACTACACTATGCAAGGGGACCTGGGCAGCATCCCCCTCCTCCACCGCGACATGCGGCGTGTAGGCATGCGGTCTATACCAGTAATATAAATATTGAGATTGGGCACTTAAGTAGTATGTATAGAGGTCTGGGGCTGCGAATCCACCACGCTCATACCCCCTGGTAAGAACCGACCACTGCACTCTCGCCGTCTTCCCTCCCCACACCAACCGAAGCAGATGTCCGCGAAGCGTCTTGAAAAATGCCTGATTTAGCACTATGGGCACGTTCGGTAACAAGTAAAGAAAACGAGGCAGCACCACCATTTTGATAAGAGTGATGCGATCTGCAAGCGGAGGGCTATGATATTGGCCAAAATTTTGGCATCGCTTTAATCAAAGACAACGGGCGATAGGAGTCCCAGCGCTCCGGGGGCTTATCTTTTTTCAACAATGTGACTATGAGTGCCTCTCTCAGTGACGGGGGGGGGTAGTATCCCAGTTTCGTTTGCTTCTGCATACACTACCAGTAGATGCGGTGCGAGGAGATCGGCATATTTCTTGTAGAACTCAACCGGCAGCCCATCCAGGCCCGGTGCTTTACCATTAGCCAACGCCGCTATTGCCAATTTAATGTCTTGCTCATCTATTGGGAGGCATAAATACTGACGCTGCACGTCTGTCAACCAGGCGCACGCGATGTCTTCCAAGTACTGAAAGTCCTCGGTAGTCAGCGTACTTTGCGTGTTATACAAATCCGCATAAAATTTAAGAAATTGTTCCGTTATAGCTTCTGGAGTATAATGCTCAGCTCCCGCTTCATTCACTATCCTGTCCACCCGCTGCTGCTTCAATTTCGTTTTTATTTTGAATGCTAGCGTCCGTCCCGGCCTGCCTGCCTCACCATATCTTCGGGCCCCATACCTGCGATAAATATATTTTATCTCTGCCTCCGCCTGTGCATCATATTCTACCATCAGTCCCCGCAGTTTAGCCATTTTAGACAGCTCAGGTCGGGCAGCATAATCACGTTCCAGATCCCGCATGTCGGATTCAAGTTGCTGCAGTTGCGTTCTTATATCCCGAAGTATGCCTGCTGCCGTACCGATACATGTCCCTCTGATGGTGACCTTGAAGGCCTCCCACAGCATCGCAGCCTGATCTACCGTGCCCTCATCCAACATAAAATATTGCACTATAGCATCGTGTATGGTCTTGTCATAAATAGGATCCAGAAGTGCCTCAGCACGAAGTCGCCAAGTGTGTCTCCTGTAACAACGCCACTTGTACCCCATGTCTGTTCAGGTACGCTGCCACCTGCCTTCCCTTCTTAGGGGAGTTGAGGCCAAGGACATTCCAAGTTAACATTACACAGTTGTCAGCCATTAGACATTCCTTGTCGCAATAATCTCAGTTCGTGTCGGGGAGCCCCCCGGGAGATCACCCAAGCAATCGCAGAGCAACATCACTGGCTTACATGGGAAATACAACCTTTCGCATTTGTGATCGTTCTCAGTGTACAAAAAAAATCCAACACACACAAAAACCACAAAGAACCCACCATCCCCCCCGCCACCCACTCCAACCTCCCAATCAGGTCGAGACCAGCCCCCCCCCCCCCCCTTCACCCTTCTTACAGCAACCATTCAGGTAATACCCAATGGGGGAAGAAGCACAGCAGCATGTACACGCACCGTAGTGCGGCCGCGGGACTATTTTTATCATAGTACCGCTGAATCGTTTTCAAATTTTCAACAGTGAACAGTGCACCGCCCGCCCTGGGTCCCCGAGAGAGCAACAATTAGAACAGAAACTCCCGCCCGCCTCAATCCAGCAAACCAGCCTGATCAAACGCGCTTCGCTCCTATTGGTAAAAGTGAGAGGCTCAGCAATATAATCATGAGTTATTTGCACAGTACAGCAGTCTGCGTCATCCAGTCCGGAAGCCGACTGCTCCACAATTGTCCTTTGTTCCTTTGGCTTGACCTTACAGATGTGTTTCGTGAATTTCAACACAGACTTAGCATCTGTAAAGAAATGTGACTGTTCCTCATGAGATATTTTCAGTTTTGCGGGATAGAGCATAGCATATGGCACCATCGCCTCCAGAAGCAGCTTTTTCGCCGGGACAAATTCGCGGCGCGCCGCCTGAACCTTCGGAGTGTAGTCCGGGAAGAAGGACAGTGTATCGCCCTTATACACCACTGGTTCCTTTGCTCTCGCCTCCCTCAGGACAGAGTCACGGTCTGCATAATTAAGTAGCCTGGCGATGATCGGCCTCGGAGGCGCACCCGGTTTCGTTCTGGGCCCCAAGGACCTGTGAGCCCTCTCCACAATCATCATGCTGGACAGAGCGGTCCCAAAAAGTTCACGCAGCATGCCATCGATGAAAGGCTCCATCTTGGAGATAGGTGTAGTCTCCGACAGGCCAAGAATTCGCACGTTATTACGCCTAGATCGCACTTCTAAATCTTCGTTTTTCGCACTGATCACTTCCAGGATCTTTTCCATTTGGAGGAGCTGCGTGCGGGTCTCTGCCTGCGTGTCATGACCATCGGACACCCTGTTCTCCAGCACATCTAATCGTTTTTCATGTTTGTCCACCTTTTTTTTTACCATGTCCAGGGCGGTCGCCAGTGCATCAATTTTACTGTCTATGGATTTCATACCCGCTCGCAGCTCAAGGAGTATCATGCGGGTGTCTTCCTCCGTTTCATCTGGCGTGGATGCTGCACCTCCAGCCCCGCCCTGCTCATGCAGACCATCCCCCGTTCGTGTGAGCCTTTTGTTTTCAAAAGTTAGCTTGGCCTGTCTGGGCTCGGACTTGCCCATGGCGCCACGTGGTCTGCTCCAATAGTCCGACACTTCCTACACCTTCACGTACACTGATTAGTGCGTGGGTCCTGGTAATGCGGCGGCCCTCAGTCCTCTGCCGTGATTACACACTGTGTCTCGCCTCTTCCACCCTACTGCGCCTCCAAGGCCGCTCAGATGATTGACGCTGCTAGCCTCGGGTCACCGCGGCATGGTACAGAAATGGAGGGGGCCACTACTCGCCGTCCGGCTGTCTTAATACACCCCAGCTGCGGTCACCCACAACGCCATCCAGGCTCCCCACCGCCCAATGTCCCTGCCGGGCCCTCACCTACAGCCACCCACTAGCCCCCGACCTAAGCCGGTTCAGGGACTCAGCAATGTAGCCAACCAGCAGTGCCCCACAGTTCCCGCGAGCAACGCAGAACCCCTTCAGGCATCGCAAGTAGCGCCAGCCTAACCTCAACCCCTAAAGGCTCCGCCGCGCGGGACCCGCCAGGTGCCACCGCCTATTCGGGCAGTATGCCCCCGTCAGCCCCATGCCACCAGCCCCAGCAGGCCCGGTCACAGCTAGCGCCCCACTCACCAGCCTCAGTTTTGTGCCAGATTGTTCTGTGTCCACCTCCTCGTGTCCGCAGCGAGGCAGGAGCGGGCCCTCAACGTCACTCCACACAGCAGCCCCCTCCACCAGCCGCCTGCAGCACCGCTGCCGACCCGGGCCGGGACCTCCACTGGCTCGCTCCTGGCCCTCAGCTCCGTATTGCCCCTTCAGCCGACCAGCGCCTCCCGGCCTCTCACCACACAGCCAAGTCTCCACGGGTCAGAGCTAGTCCGCAGTCCCGTCCCCCGCCTTCCAGTGTCCGCCTGCCAGGTCCACAACTCCCCCAAGGCAGGTTCGTAAGACGCACTCACTGCTCCGAGCGCGGCGCCGCCATCTTGTCTTTCGCTCACACACCCGTAATCTTCAAGGCATCAAGCAAAGGCACGGCGTCCCAACGTTTTCATTGGCTCATTTTGCTCCGTTGCCCTCCCAGGCCTCCTAGGCACGTCAGCGGCCTGTTTTCAGCGGGGTGAAAGGATGGAATTTGTCCGCTGTAAGATCCCGGCGCGCGGAGCTCCCTCATGAGGCAGCCATTCCGCTCAGCGCCGTAGCCGCGCCCCGGACCAGCTTGCTAACATTACATTAGTTTTGAGCATTCCATATCTGAATTTCAAGTTTAGGCTTTTTGCCAGAGGTGGTCGGACCTCATCCAGAAAGTCCTCAAAATATGGGAAGTCCTTGAATGCCAGAAAACTACTTGTAATGGAACCACCTGTATGACTATTTGGCAGATTACATGCTGTATAAGCCCAAAATGTTGTTTTCCTACAACTGTGTGTCAGACATAAAGGATCTTCCCAAAAATGAGACAACCCAATTCTACAGAGCCAAATTTTGATGTGTTTCAGCCAAGGGTTCGAATTGTATAGGTCCAGACTCTTTAATTCTAGGAGGCCATCTCTATAATCTCCGAGTTCGTGTGTACACCAGAGTCTCACCCGGTAAGAAAGTGGACGTAGAATTGCTAAGTGGTCTGTACGTTTCGTGCTTAAGTCTAATAGTAACGGTAAAAGTGGGATACGCTTAGGTAGTCTTAAAATACTTCTATAGAAGTTGTTTTCGCTTTTTATAAAAAGATTTCCAGCTTTTGGGCCCCAAATTTCTGCGCCATATAGTGCTGCAGACTGGGCCTTAAATGTAAACACTTCTAGTGCTGGTGATATTGATTTACTAAGGCTCGCCCCTTGTTTCTTTATATTGGGAAGGAATTCTGGGTCAGGATAGTTTTACTTTTTTCAATTTGGGGTTTCCATGAATTCTTTGAATCTAAGGAAACACCCAGATAAGTAAAATTAGACACAAGTTCCAGTTTTTGATTGTTTAAAAAAAAGTTCCCCTTGAATGATTTGTGAGGATTTAGGGCCATACACTTAGTTTTTTCGTATTTATCTCTAGGCCTTTCTTGTTACAATAAAGTTGAAATGTGCTTAGAAGGGTTTGTAGACCATTGGGCGTCTGTGAGATCAGGATAGTATCGTCCGCGAATAAGAGTGCGGGGACCCTAACTCCATTCAACTTAGGTGAATCATTGTTACATTCTTCTAAGTGAGCTGGGATATCATTGACAAACAATGAAAAAAGCGTGGGGGTCAGCACACACCCTTGGCGGACTCCCCGCCTGTTTATTTGCTCTTTATCCATTGTCTCTTGCTTTTCCCTTTTCCTTTCAGCGCTTCAATCTTCTTCATTCTTTATAGCCTTTCTGTCTTTTTTTCACTCTGTTCAGTTACCTTCTCTGCCCTTGTTTTCTAGTGTTGTAGAATAATCTCTAGGTAAGTTCTGGAGGCCAAAGTTCACTCAGTCTTTAACACATACATGTGTAAATAAGACAATGTCATAATTGTTGCTTCCGTGTACATATAGATGAGTCAATGCAACCTACTAAAACTTTGGGAAATATTAAAAAAAATACCTACTTCACCGCAAGATAAATGGGCACATCATACCACGTAAATATTGCTGCTTCTATGCACATATAGATATTTATTTATAGGGGTTTTATCCAGCCAATAAAACCAGACCAAGTGGCATTTGCATATATGTATAAGTTAATTTTAGTTTTCTGTTATAAAAAAATCCTCTTTTCAACCTTTGTCCCATCCCTCCTCTCTGAATCATTACAAGCCTGTCTGGCTACTGTGAACCCCCAAACCTCCCCTCTCAAACTTTCCTCTCCTTTTTATGGTCTGGCTTAACTGGGCTGCTGTCGCCAGAAAATTATGTGCGACTCACCAGCGACTTTGGCTCCGCCCACATGTTGGGAGCCAGGAGTACGTTTTGATTGTGCAGAAGTTGTGTGCTTCTCCAAAAAACGTGCATGCCATCTACACAGCTGTGATCATTTTATTTATTTAGTACCCCGAGCTGGAACTTTCAAGGGCACACACAAAACACTGTAATGCTATTGAAGTGTCTTAGCTAACTAGATAATTAATGCTGGTTTTGTCTTGCGGGAGCAGTCATTAACCTACATTCATTTTTAGGTCGGACTTGACAGTGTAACTGACACTTGACTTTTTAACCTACACCAAGATTATTCAACAGTTCTTTGTTTCAATACAAATAAATATACGTTCCCATGCTATCTACCTGCTACTGTAAAACACCCCTTTAAAACCAGATCCGTTAGCGTTGCCAGGGCTTATTTCTATGTTGTTGCCCTATTGTGTGCAGCAAAGCAAAGTACTTCAATTATCACTATAGAGTTACAAGCAGGAAAGAAATAAAACTGTTCTCCAAACAAGCCAATGCTTGTTTTAATAGTGATAGTATTTATGGCCAAGCTTCAAAGAGAATGTGTAATCATCAGTTTCATGATGGGCAAAGGCCTACATCTACTTTTCTGTAAGAGGGACCAAATATACAAATACAGTATCTTTCTCAAGCCTGGCATTGGCATTTCTTGATTGTTTTTATCCTTAATTTGGTAGGGAATTTTCCTTAACTTACTGGTTGTAAGGAAATCCTAAAATAATTAGAGCAGAATTTTAAAGCTCTGCAAAACTCCTCAAAGTGACGCGGAGCGGACTTTTTTCTCTAAAGTGGCATGCCAACATTAAGTTGGAGAGCGCTCGCAAGAAAAAATTGCGTGCTACACCTCTTCCAAGCGAGCTTTCTCAATGAGGACGGTCGCTGCAGGTCACGACTGCTCGCGTTGAGAAATCCGCCGCTTGCGTTGGGGAAGCTGCTGCTTGAATAGAATGTCTACTCGAGAGGCAGAAAGCATCAGCGTCCTCTGGCACGTCGTGTAGTGATGTTCGCACTGATTTTACAGTGCAGGACAAACTCCAGGCGCTAAAAATCATTGCGAGCAGCACAATTTAACAGGCTCTGTCACTGGTGGAACTCCAATGAGCAATGGCGGCTGAGTTTTTGCAGCACTTCGCTGAGTTCCGTGGAGGAGAACTCTGTGAACGACACCCAGGCCTCATTTGGTGTGGAGTATTCTAACCAGGGGAATGGAGCTACAAGCTTTCTAATTTTAAAACACCTCATCAACGCAGCTGTCCTCTGCTCTGCTTCGTGCATGTGGGAAACGGAAGAGTTGAAACTCATCACCCATCTACACCAGGCTGTGATTTCCCGTTGCTATTTTCTACTGTTGCAGCTAGGTGAAAATTACTGATAAGTTTGAGTTCAACAAGCATAATGCATGAACATAAAACTGGTTTAAAAAATAAACGTGGTTAAAATAAAAGCTGGGTTAGCTACATAGAATAGTACTTACCCACTTCGGTCTACATCCGGTACTTTCTACTCAGTTAATAGGTAGTTAACCCATGTTTGTATAAAACGGCAGTGTGATGACGTACATGTGCGCAAAGAAAATAAAAAGAAGACTAATTCACCTTGATTTTAGTTACGCCATATATGTTCGGCCAGCATGCTGTGAAAGACTGTATGGCATCAGCGTGAATAAGGACCAGTTTGCGGAGATACAGGGTGGGGAGCAGCAGTGCTCCGGAGCAACGGGCTGCAGGAGGTGACATGGTCAGCAACGAAACGTAGATGGAGCGCTAAAATGATGAAGGGCCAAAGTTCCACACGATTTATTGCCCTATTCACTGAAACTGCAGTCAGAGCTCGTTTGGAGTGCTCTCACACAAAGGGGAAAAGCGAAGATGCGATAAAATTGGGGCACAGAAGCTGAACACCATCCACAGTGTAACAAGAGCAGGAAAGAAATAAAAAAACTGTTCTCCAAACATCCATGATAAACAACCAACGTGTACTGATGCAGAACGTGATCCTTGTTCCGTGGAGCAAGTACAAAAACTGATCCTTCATAATTAGTCTATTTAAACAAGCATCGGCAAACCCAATAGGTATCGCATTTAGGACCTATTGACTTTGCCAACTGTTTTAACAATATGCTACTGTATCTGCGTTTCATACGTTATGCAAGTACAGACTATGAATTTTTTTAACATTTGTATATTCTCTTAGCTTTAGAGGAATGTTGTATTGTAATTTGAGATATTGGCTCTAGAAGGCTGAGCAATGCTTTTAAAGTACATGTGAGCTGAGTCGCATCTAGGTGTCCGTGTGAGTTCTGGTTGTGGGAGGATGTTCATAATGGGGCAAGAATGAAAGCTCTGGAGCAAAGGCAGAAGGAAGTGAATATGTGGGCCATAACAATGTTCATGTTAAAAGTTCATCCAATCCTTAGCCTCTCAACAGTGCGCACATAATTCTGGACATTCTAATTATTTACAACACAATCATTGTTGTTAACCTGCACAAATTGCTAATTAGCACTCATTAGGCCAATAGGCCTCGCTTCTTTTAGGCATGTGTTTGTTGTTGTATGATATGCATGAACCGAATACCAGAAAACTCACTAAGAGGCACTAAATGCTGTTCAGTCAACATGCTGTGTAAAGCACAAAATTATAGTTGACATGTTTTAAGTCAAACCCTCAATCACTTAGGCCATACCCCTTGAATCACCATAACTAAGTAACACTGCAGTGTTTTGTGCATGGGTTTGATTTTCACAGGAGGCTTTTATGGCCCCTGTGTAGTTTACACTGGGTGCCGCAAATGTACATTCTGAAACAGTACGCTGTCCACACACAGACCATGCTTTCTATATATGACAGAGAACTTTCATTAGGATACCTCAAAACTCTTAAACTTTTGAGACATATGCCACAATTGGCTCCTTTCCACCCCTTTTTTATACCTATATTGTCAATCATCATGCTGTTCCTTCTGGTCTATATCAAACAAGAGCAGAGGCAGTACATAGTTTCCCCAAATATTTAAGTAAATATTTTCTCTTATATCATACTCTACTATTTCACACACCTTTTCAACAGCATGTACAAATATATATACTACCAGAACATCGAGTCTGAAATATTTGTTCTACAAAAATATTGTAGCCAGAATATCTACAAAACACAAGGTACACAGATGTGGAGTTATAAATAGTAAATCTACACTAAGCTCTACATACTTACCATCAAGATATTTTGGTAGTCGATATTCTGGCTACAATATTTTTGTAGCAATATATATTTGTGTTGGCGGTTCTGGCGTACAGTGGCAAAAAGTTATTTTCTCCAACTAAATATAACTTTCTACTTTGGAATTAATGTATCCTGCAAAGCCTTATAAAAATGTATTGCCGGTCTCGTTTCTTCTAGTGACATAACATAACTAAATAGAAGACTTATTTTTAAATATCCATGCTTCTCTGTCCTTAATATTAGACGGGACCATTGAATGATAACCAATACAGTTCTAATACTTTTAACTCAATCAGACTCATGTCTACAAATGAATTCTTTTAAAATGTCCACGTCATAAGTAAACAGTGTCCAGTGAAAAGGCAAAAGTTGCTTCATTTTTAATAGGTTAGAAATATTTTGTTGGACAACTGATGAGGCCATAGAGAATGCACGATATAGCAGTAACAGTACACACCTTCAGGCATTGTGAACACTAATAGGTACCAGGACTGGGAACAAGATCACCATGTTGGATCCTGAGCATAAACTTAATGCTGTACATATATTACCATTTATTTAACAGAAACACATTTTCTTTAACATTTGGTGGAAGATGGCAGTTGACCTACATGTCTTGATTACTTATTCATTTTTACTATGGTCCATATATGAAGCAAATAACAAAAATAAACACACATCCCTAGGTCACAACAAAGTACACAACCTTAGGTGACAACAAAGTAGAAATATGCCATTCTTTTGACATGAACAATCAGATCGCACCACTGGGTCGAAAACAAATTTCTCATTTGGGTCAAGCATTTAAATGACTGCCATGCTTGAATCAATGTAGGCCTGATTTGCTTTTTACTAGTATTATTACCTGCCTCGGCCAAGTTCGGTGTATAAATTCTTGAGTTAGAACAATTTATACGTGAACATTTTCCATGTTTTCTATTTTTTTGTAATACTTCTTTCCTTCTTCCAATCAAAGCACCAGCAAATGCCCTCTAAAAATGGGTCCAGGACCATCTTTGTTGCCTTCACTACTCCCATTTTAATACTGACAATCCGTTCCCTTGCAATGTAAACTTTCAGTTATGCTCTGCACTTGTATTTATTTTCGAGGTAATGCACCATGAAAGGCATATAGTATCACGTTCCTGGACGCTCCTGGAGGAACAGTAGGCTCTGGCACTATACTTAAAACAGTTAACCACCATAGAGTAACACCCATGTAAATCCTGGGTGAGAATAAACGTTTGGGCAGTAACCGAAAATTAGGATGAGACCAGTGGTTAGAGACTCTCCACATCACATGGACAGGTGAATTGCACTGACTGTTCTGTGTGTTGCATTCATCTCAAACGTAACACAACAGTCAGGTAGTATCTTTCCAGGCTGGACAATAATTATGATTGAGCATCTTATTTCTGCTTGTTATTATGGCAGTTGTAGCCGAATATTCTTGAAGCTTGAGTGCAGGTGTTTAGGTTTTTTCTGGTGAAGGGTGACTGCGAGAATGAACAAAGGACCTTCTCAAGAGAAGACTCTGACAATGAGTTGACATGATTTCCTCACACATTTTCAAATGATACCATTAGCAAGCCTTATCATGAATTTATTAATGATATGTAAACACAAAAACTGAAACGTAATGCATTGGATTATAAGAATATGTTATAGCTGAAAGTAAAATTGATCTGATTGACAAGCCACTGTCTAACAACTAAACATATTTGTATAACTAGTTGCACCATTTTTTTTAATGAAATATGCTCCCTCTTTAAATTCTTCGGTGCCAAGTGTATTACAGAAGGGATATTATATTTTCCCATTTAGACATTAAATGTGTTTGATTGCGTTTTGAACTACTGGCAGATCTCTGATTTCCAAGTGCAATGGGGAGGATAAAGACAAAGTCAGTGTGTTCCATGACCTTAAATAGATAAATAGGAATGCTATGGGTCTCTCAAGACACAGCGCTTTAGAAGTATAACTGTGAATGTGACATGTCTGGTGTAATCAAGAGGTCTGGTTACGTAACATTCGATGAAGCACCAAATATCAATCCAGAGCTGAAGAGAATTCTAAGGGCATGAAATATTTTGCCAAGACACGAGACTGCAAACGGTCTACCACAAGATGATACTTCAAACACACGCAATTTTAGTGACGGGAGTGTCAAGCACTGAATAAGAAAGGCAAGCAGCAATTGTCAACCGAGAGAGTCAGAATGTCTCTGTGAAACAACAAATGCTTGCTCAGAGAGAGAAAGAGAGAGAGAGATCATGCAATTAGACAGCAAATGCTGTCAAGTGTCATCATGCCATGTAGCCGCAAATTCAATGCAAGAAGTGTGCCCCATCAGGCATAATACCAGGAAGCAGAGAATATAATCCTGTAACGAGTGGCGTGGTTAAAGGGGCTTTTAAGAGGAGTGGCATTCCAAAAGGCAGCGTGTGTCAACTCGTGGGGGCGTCATGCCATGGATTAGCTAATGGAGTGCCACGGGGTATTAATGGGTAGGGAATTCCAAAGAGATGGCCTACATTACCAAAGGGAGCAAACATAATGAGAGGGGTTGAGCCACTAGAGGAGCGGCTGTGCATTGTTAGGGGGCGTGTCGAGTGGATCGGGGGCCAGTCAGTGCTTTGCAACAGGGTTCAGAGATTTCAAGTTAGGGGTTGATTACGGCGTTCCCTGTACATGGACTACACACAGTCTCCAGCGCAGTCCTGGCTCTTCCTGCTGCGGCTGACAGAAGCTATTCTCCCGGCTCGGGGTCCCGCTACGTCACTCAGGATGTGACATGCCCCGTTACTGGGAAACTTGTGCACAATCACAGTATCGGCAAGACAGGCCCTGGTGCAGAGTGGCCTCCGGAGCTAAGTGAGCGCTAGAATGTGCCCATGGCTAGACCTAGGGTATCAGCCGGCGAGACCCCCTCGAAAACACCCGCTGACCATCAGTTGCGGCTGCAATAGCCCGACCTGCCATGGATGGGACCTATGCTCCCTGTGGCTATCATCGAGGTTTTTCTTACCTGTCTTGTCAGGGTCGAAGCCCACTACTACGAAGTAATCCGCCAGCCGGGCCATGGTCCAGCGGGTCACTAGCGGCGCCCGGGAAACATCAGTATTGTCCGCCCGGAGGCACAAGCTCAGCCATGTTTGACACTGGAGGAACACCGCGCATGCGCAGCACAGCCGCGACCTCGATTTCGGTGAGGGCGGGGCGCGTTTACAAACACAGGCGCGAGACCAGCCGCCGCGCAGATTGTCTGCGGCCGTCCAGCTGATCACGCTGCTCCCACGTAAACCCCGCTGGGCACAGCGCGCAGCTGATCTGACGTGAGGACCGACGATCAGAACCAGCCTCTGCCAGAGTAGCGTCCTGGGTGGACAGAAGTGTGACACCCTCGCTGCTGCTGATGAATTAAGTGAGACAACAGGACCCTTTGTGCTCACAGGTCCAAGGCCGGCTTTAGCGCTGCCCAGTGCGACAATGTTAGTTGGCGCCTCCCAACGACCACCTCCGCCAAGGATTCCCTCACTACCACCCTTTAGAGTGCCCCTCGTGTCCAGTGGCGGCTGGTAGAATTTGAAAGTGGTGAGGCGCATGCAGAACGAATCAACGTATGCTGAACTGTTCTATCTGTACTGGCTGTCCTGCCTGTCACTGTTCCCATTTTTCTTTCTCGAAAAGTCATTCTGCCGATGTTACGTTTCTGTCTTGGTTTGTCTTTTTCCATTCCACTCCGTATGCCTGCCTGTATCTTACTGGTTGCTTGTATTTTACTCTACGTGTGTCTGCTTTTCTATCTCTGTGTCTGTGTCTTTCACTGTAAGCCTGTTAATGCCTTACTTTGTCACTTTCTGTCATTCTGTCGATTTCACTGTCTCTCTGAGTATCTGTCTGGTGCCCCGTCTGTCTTTCTCTCTCTACGTTGGTGATAACTCAGTGGGCCTCACAACCTCGTTCTTTTATACCCCTAAAGTAGCATATTAATGATACAAGCTGAAGATTATATTTCATATTTTATCAGGCCATTCTGATACACACATAAAAAACAGACATGCTCTTAAAATGTAAGGTCGCCGGATTTTTGCAGAGCCCCAGTAATAAGTTCATAAACCGTTTTTGCTGTGAAGGTTATCGTAAGTAAACAAAGTGAATGGGTGCCGCTGCGCCGACTTTTGCCATTACAAGAAATATTAACAGTGTTAAATAACCCGGAAACCAATGTGAAACCAATCCTCTGAAACCTCTCTGGTCAGTGGTCACCCATAAAACCTCATCATTGTTACAGTGAAAATGTGGCGTCTAGGATGCAGCGTTTATTAATTCACAGCAGTCGGGAAAAGGTGGCAGCACTTACGTTTAATCTTGGAGTATTACTATATGTTGACTCGCCACATATCGTACCTTGTGTGCACCCACACGTGTTTCACACCCTAAGCATATGCAAATGACCCCCTGACCCGTCGCGGCTGGCATGAAGGGGCGAGAGTTAATTTAATGAATAGAATTTACCATGCATCTCCTCCGGTCCCGCGAACTAACTTCTCCCCGCTCTTTTCTTTTGCCGCTCAACAGGAAACTAACTGCAGTGCCAAATCAGGAGATTGGATGCGACGAGGGCCGGGCGGCTAGCATTTGATAGGGCATGGGGCGACATTACAAAAAACACGTCACCGCCCCAACATGAGCCTATCTTTAGACGCCTGCACTAAACTAGGCATGCGCAGCATACCTAATGGGTCGTGAATGTGAGTGAGGGACAACGCTCCTCACTCACATGCGCAGTCAGATGGCCCATCTTCTGGACTCCTGCTCTAGCGGCTTGCCTGCGTGCGCTGTGCGTTGACAAGCGCACTTTCACAAGTGAAGCACAGGCCGGCCTGGAAATGTAAACAGACGAATTGTGAAAGCAATTCATCTGCTTACATTCCTGTTGCCGGCCGGAACTGCAGTGAGCAGTTTCTTTTGCGAGGCGCTGCCCCGGCGCCCCTATGGACCAGCCGCCACTGCTCGTGTCTCCATAACCGCTCTCTCTCAGATGTATTTAATTAGCGCCGCTGCCGCTGATACCGGTATAGGGTGTCAGAGCACTGAACATCACACACAATATATCACAGGTGTGTAAATCTGGGTATAGGAAATGTCCCATAAGACAGAGGACTACAAGGAGTAGGAGTCACATCACCCGTACTGGTAGGCAGGATAGTTTAAGAGTGCTTGGTCTGGAGAAGCACAAACTAAGTATTTAAAACGTAACACCTTGGTTGGGTGTTCTCTTTAATAATCAGAATTGATTTCTATCCAAATTAACCCTTTTCCAACATTAGGATAATACAAGTTTTGGGGAAAGAAATCATAACGCTTCAATATATACCTTGCAGTTTGCATGCAGGTCTTTGATGACAGTTAATAGCTCACTGTTCTATGTCAGTATTATAATTTATAAATTGCAAGTAACAAAGGATCTCTCAGACAAAAGCAGCCCCAACTGACCTATTTACATTATATGCACTCTGTGATTTGAATAGTACATGTTCTTTGCAGCAGGCATGTTAACCCTCTGCTCTACCTAACCCTGAATCAAAACTTCCACTAGACAAACCTCTGATCTCTCTACAGTTATCTTGACATTTTTATTGTTGCCTGTTTGCTGTAGGCTTCAAACCCAGCAGCAGGTGCTTTTAAAACCACAATATGCTTCAAACACGATGCCGGCCACCAGAAGTCAGCACTGGGTGCAGTCGCACCGGTCTCGCCACCCTAGGTCAGTCCCTGACTGGGCAATGAATGGCCCCTGAACACAAATATCTCTGCTCCTCACCCACCTCACCTAATCACCAGCAGATTACCTCTAACAAACTAGTTGATGGGTCGGGGTATGTTGGTGCATGGTAGTAGAGGTGGGTGAGCCAAGGGTCTGGTCTGGGTCTAAGAGCCCGTGCGAACTCAGCGCTGAAGTAGGTGGGGTGCTGATATGATAAAGTCTCTTTAAAATAAAAAAAGTGTATTTTAATGCACATAAGTGTTTTACATTAGTGTGACTGATTATATCATTGCATTGAGAGGTAGTTATTAAACGTGAAAGTTTTTAAGCATTAACTTACAGACATTTTTAACCTCACCCTGAAGACGAAGCAAACAATGATCTAAAAGACAAGTAATTTGTGATCTGTGCCCTATATGTGACCTTTATTCTTACTATAGATGGACCAATGTTATATTCTACTAAATAAACCAAAAGAGATTTTTGTACAGTGCACAACCTCAATTTACCTATTTGAAAGTGCTGTCTTATGAGATAACAAAGAAAAGGGATGTTCAGTGAAGTGAAATATTTACATAGAATCCCACTATTTGGTCAAACAAGATAGTTTTTTTTAAAAACCTTTATTTAAAGTTTCACAGGAGTATGAATGACAAAAAAAGTGAAAATAATGCAGGGACATCATAAAATAAACATAATAAAAACAATAAAAGCATACTCAGACAACAACAGTGCAAAGTAATATCGAATAGTGACAATAACGACAATGCAGCAAAGCATATCCATGAAATATGAACAGAAATGACAAATACCAAAGTGAAATCTGAAAAGAGTACCACGATATCTCAACATTGATTTATATCAAAGACATCCTACCGAGCGGACATCACTTCAATGACACACTTATGTATATTGAATAATGCCAACAGAAGGAAAACAGCTAAATAGTGATGCAAACTCCGGCACCATACTGCCCCAATGCGGAGATTGAAGGGGTTCAACCCACCCCGGTCGGGGTGATGCCGGATTGTGTCAGGGCCTCCTGGGCCACTCGTTGCCGGGAGAGGTAGTCTCGATAGGGGTCCCTTATATCAATAGTTCTAGAGGTGGGGGGGGGAGTAAAGTGCTGAACTCCTCGCAGTTTGTATTACAAAATGCTAAACTGTTTAACCATGATCGGAGAGTGGGGACCCTTCTACTACCCCAGAGCAATGCTATTTCCCTCTTGGCCAACATAAAGCCAAGCACTGCCAATTTACGAATGTTCCTAAGGAAATTTACAACATATCCCAGCAGTGCAATCTCAGGAGTAGGCAGGAGTAGGCAGGAGTGGCATAGAGAGTATATCCCCCAATGTAGCGTGAACGTCTAACCAGTATTGATGTATCTTGGGGCAAATCCATGTTAAATGTGCGAAATCTGCAAAAGGGGAAAGACATTTCCGTCAGTGGTGAGGCAGGGAGTCGTCTGTTCTATGTGCACGAGCCGGGGTGAAATACATCCATCGGAGAAATTTTAACTGCAGCAACTTATGCCGACTATTCAGGGAGACATCTGTCGTGGCCGTACAACAATATGCCCATTGCTCATCCAAAATAGAACCGCCCAGGTCACTCTCCCATTCGGCCCTGAGTTTGGAGTCATCACTAGGTTTAAGTGCAACGCATTGCCTATACAACTTGGAGATCAGGTGCGCGTTGGATGTGCTCTGTATCACTAACGTAAGAGGGGGGACATCCTCGGGGGCTAGAGGAAAGAGGGGAAACATGCCCTCAATGCTGAGCGAAGCCGGGTGAGGATAAATGTGTCCATAAAGGGGCGGTCAGTGAATCGGGCTTCCTCTGTCACAGAGAATACGTGACCATCGGGGAAAAGATCCCAGAGGGTGCCTGTTGGAACTGGGGTCACCAGTCCCCTAGGGTAGCATGGCACGAGCGGGTAGGCATCCGAAAGCACATGTGTTAAGCGATCATGCAGCACACACTCACACTGAGACAGAAACCTGGGTACGCAATAAATGACTCCACTCCAGAGCTTGTATAAAAACAAGTGATTTGTATTAAGATAAATAATCAGATAGATAGAGCAGGATCAGGGAAATCATAAATTCATTTAAAATACATGTGTCTCAAGACTTGCAATCAATATTGGATGAATAAATATCCGTTCTGCAATAAATATTAAATATTGGATCAATAAATAGTTAAATACATTTTTAGTGGGACACAGGCCCGACCTACGCCTTGCTTTTTGGTCAGTACCTGAAAAAATGCATTGATGAAACAACCAAAAACATGGCATTTGTTCCTGTAGGGTTTTCACCTATGTTTCACCAACCATAAATAGGTGAATAAATAACTGTAGGTTTCAGTCAATAAATACAGCCCTAAAGAGGCGAAAACATTTCACTAAGAATAAATATTCCATATAGCAAGGATGGGCATACCTTTTGGAGAACTTCTCATTGGGCCCAGATAACCCTTGCATTAGCCAGCACTAACTAGGAGAAAACATTGCAAAATAAATAAATATCCCCTTGTGCCGGTTTAACTGTTGCCTCAATCAGGAATAACCCTTTTAGGTAACACTCCTAGTAAGAATAAACATTAGGCAGTTCAACGGTTTAAAGGAAAACCTTCCCATTGGTTATACATCAACATTACATTCATGAAGTAACCTCTTCTCGCTGTAGGAATAAAACAATTCGTTAAGTGTAGGTCAAACATTTCCTTGAATATGAAACACCATATTAGAGGGAACATTGGCTGTGCATAACTCTTCTCCCATATTAGGAGTAAAACATCTCATAAACAGATAAATGATGTATCATAACTGACTATAGGTCAAAGTTATCACTCTCCTCACACAGGGAAAAGACTTCCTGAAAAAGTAAATGTAGAACATTTCATTTAACCAGCATTACCCATTTCATCAGGTAAGAATCAACCTTTCTTTTAACTAGGTTAAACTACTACAACACCTGAGGCTGGAATAGACATGACATGTGACCCCAGAAACATTTCACCACATAGGGTTAAGCGCCCCATTACCTAAGGCACCCAGTTAATTACTCTCTTTGAACCAGCATAGGCATTTTCATGGAGCATGAACAAGCTTTCCATTGGGTAAAGTAAACACCTTTCCTTAGGTAAGGATAACCACTTTCTGAGGCAGCTAACAGCATTCAGACAACACTGCCTTAGACAGAAATATACATATCCTACGTTTGGGGGCAGAACATTTTAGTACCTGGCTGTAGGGGTTTCAGGAAACCTGGCACTAGGCGGGATTTAACATGTCATCAAATAGGCCCTCCAGAATTGCAGAACTAACAGGACTAAACATTTCCTTTTTCACAGATCAGCATTTCCTCATGAAAGGGAAAACATTTTAGAATAACAACCCCAGTATTTCATTATGGCGAAGTTAACCCAGGCCTTAGGCAACAAGTAGTCACGTCCCCCAATCAGGGGTTAACTTTAAAGGGCCCACCAGTCAATCTGGGCCTCCGCCCAGTTCAGGTAGTGCTGGGGGCACAACGGGGCCTTCTGTGGCCTCCCGCCCTCCTCCCCGAGGATTACCTTACTCTTCGGGCCGGTCGGGCCCCTTGCGGAGGTTTCCGGCAATGTCTGGGCCTTGTGGGGCTGGTGTTTCCGCTGGTGGGGGCCCAGGGAGGGCTCTCACTCTCCTCAGGGAGCTCTCCGGGATCTCTACCCGGCTTCCGTGCTGCTCGGGGGGGGGGGCAGGATACCGCACTCCTCCAGCACTTGAGGCACTTCACTACGCTTTGCAGGGGGGGCAACTTCCACAGCCCTGCAGGCAATTCACAGCGCTCCCACAGGACACAGCAATTCTTCACCAGTCAAGCGCTTAGAGGCAATGTAGCGCTTAGGCAGTTTCTAGGTTGGCGCTTCATTAGTAGTTGCTTTAAAATAGAGGCAGCTCACAGGACAAGCCACACAGCAGCGGCAGGTTAACTCAAGGACCCCAGGTGGCGTCAGGGGGGGCACAGGGAGCGACACAGCGCCAATACCTGGGTAGTTCCTCAAAAAGTCCTGTGGTTGCTTAGTTTCTTGTTGGCATGATGTTTCTTGCGCCCTTGTAAATAGAAGCTTAGTTTCTTGTTGGCGTGATGTTCCTTACGCCCTTAGTTTTGTTGCTTGGTTTCTTGTTCCTTGAAGGGGGGAATAGTTTGGTGGCTGGTGTTCCAAGTTCTTCTCAGCCAATCCCTTCAAGTGGTCCCTGGGGGTTCCCTGCCGCGGGGTTAGGTCAGTGGGGGGGGGTACAGGATGCCTCAATACTTGTAAAGCAGCACACTAGGCCCTGTCATTCCAGCATCATAAGACACTGCCTATCCTCCTGCGTAGGTACTTCCCCAGGTCTCCCCTCAGTCCCTCTCCTCAGGAAAGTTTCCCTCCCTTTCCTTATATACTGCCAGTTGACAGTTGGTGGTGGCAGTTGGTGTCACCTCACCTCTTCCAGAAGGTTCCAGAGGCTTCCAGGAGGTTCCACCATTCTACCTGTGGACAGGCTGGCAGGCTAAGTTTATACATTGTTTGGAGGGGTTCCAGCCAGGCCCTGGCCACTAGAATGCGCCCACTAAACCACGCTGCAGCAGCAGTGGTCAGTGGCAGCCATATTAGGGGTATAAGGCACCTGCATTTTAACACTAGTTTTAAACTACACAGGGCATTCTCCACCACCCAAGGCCTTTACATTGTTGTTACCATGAGGGCATTCTGATTTAAAAGGGAAATAAAAGGCGAACATTTTTGGGGAAAGGGCCAAGTCTCACAGTGCCGATAGTAAATTTCTGCAGGGTGTGTTTTACCAACGTCTCCTCTGTAATGGGAAGAAGGGAGGCATTGGGAAGGGGCAATACCGGAGAGTAAAGCACATCGAGCCCTAAAAGTTTTCGCAGTTTAATCCAGGCCCAGCATGTGGTGGAAACGGTTTGTATATCGCGCGGGTCTCGAGGGAAGCCAGTGGGGAGAAGTGTGAGAAGCTGTCTAGGGAGAACTAAATCTGCCTCTGGACGTAAGTATGGAATACGTGCGTCCGTGTGGAACCAAGAATAGGCATAGGCACATTGGGCAAGTAAATAATACAAGTAGAAGGCCGGTACACCCAGCCTGCCCTTGTCTGTCGGCATGGTCAAGACTCTCCAGCTGACACATGGCGTGCGGTCACCCCAGACCAATCGGAGCAGAAGTGAGCGAAGTTGCTTGAAGAAGGCTTTGGTTAGGGGAACCGGTATGTTATTAAAATAGTACAAAAAACGTGGAAGCACCACCATTTAAATAATCGCAACTCTTCCGGCCATGGACAGAGGTAGATTAATCCAGCGGTTAATCTGTGTTTCCAACACGGAGACTGCAGAGCCATAGTTGAGGCGTATCATCAATGCAGTGTCTAGGTGGATGTGTATACCTAAATATTTAACGGAGTCATCGCACCATTCCAGCGGAAAGTCAAAAGATCAGGGTGCAGTGCTGGTAGTAAGTGGAAAAATTACAGATTTGTGCCAGTTAATATTTAGTCCTGAGAATGCTCCGAAAAGTATAATTTCCCGTATTAATGGGGACAGATTACAGTGGGGGTGCCTGACATATAATATCATGTCGTCTGCGTACATGGACATCAATAAAGGACCAGTTCGAAACTGTAACCCGCGCTGGAGGTGATTCTCCTGGAACTGCCGGGCCAGGGATCGAGAGCTAAAATAAACAATAGTGGGGAAAGGGGGCAACCCTGTCTTGTGCCCCGCGATAGAGGGAAGGGATCTGACAATACACCATTAAGTTGGTAGCCGGGCGGAGGGCCTGGAATACAAAAGGGCAACTGTTGCAATAAAGCACTCCGGCATGCCCATACGGCGCATGACAGAAAGGAAGAAGGGCCATTCCAGAGAATCAAATGCTTTCTCTGCATCCAATAAAATTGCCATGGCTGGAGTAACGGGGTCAATACGGTGTAAGACCGTAAATAAGGTGCGGAGGTTAAGAGATGTGGACCTATGTGGAACAAACCCCGATTGTACGGGAAAGATGATAAATTCCATCAGAAGCGACAGCCTGATTGCTATCACTTTGGCTAGGATTTTGTAGTCCGTGTTCATCAGTGACAGCGGTCTATATGAACCACAAAGCATGGGGTCTTTCCCTGGTTTAGGCAATAGAATTATCACCGCTTCACAAAACGTCGGCAGGAGGATGCCCACATCCAAGGCTTCCGCATAGACCTCAACCAGTCGAGGCACTAGAAGGTCTTTATATGTTTTATAAAAGTCAGCAGAGAAGCCGTCCAGTCCGGGGGCCGAAGAACCACGTAAGGCATCAATGGCCTCCACGATGCTATCTGTGGTAATAGAGGCTAGGAGCAACTCTTGCATGTAACGCTTCAAACAAGATAGTTAGGTTTGATCCTAGTTTTTCTGGTTTCCTATTATGCAATTCAGCCACTGGATAATAATCTTTTCCTCTCTGTTTAAACATCAAAGGGTTATACTTTGTTTTTAATTCCTGGCGTGTGATGGTAGTGTGTGGTTGGCAGGCAAAAGCCACATGAAAGCTCAGCTTATTTTTGGCTCAAGAGTCCAAGAGGGCCTTGACCTGAGCCAACGCCAAGCATCTGGCTTGAGCTTTCACTGGCTCAACCGCCTATAGTGGTGGAAGGTAAATAGCAGGACGGGGCAAGGAACGGGGTTTGTGGGATGTTAAATACTTCACCTGTGGCATGGAAAAATATTATTAAAAGTAATTAAAACAAAATCATTGGAACTGAGTGTCCTGCTGGTGTTTTCATGACCTTAATGCATACACTTCTGTGCGCCCCTCTGCAGGTTGTCACCCTCCACATGAGCCCATCTCCAGCCGCGATCGGCAGTAGGAGTTTCTGCAGGGTGGTGATGTGGGGAGGGGGAGGGGCAGGGTGGGGGGTAGTAATGTATGGTTTATGAAGATTAACAGGTAAGTAAACATAATTAAATAAAACGAATTTTGTTGCGCCCACTGCATCGCATTTGGTGATGCAGAGCGCGCAACGAAATTTGTTTTATTTAATTATATGTTTACCTACCTGTTAAACTCCGTAATCCATACATTACTACCACCCACCCTGCCCCTCCCCACATCACCGCCCTGCAGGAACTCCTACTGCCGACTGCAGCTGCCCATCTCGCCCCTGCTAAAGGCCTGCTCTGCTCAGTATTAATACTTAGCAACCGTCTCTATTTAGGCGGATGAGTCCCAATGTTTTTAACACATACATTATGGAATTTTACCTTTCTCGGACTTAAAATGTCCTCTACTACAAAGCAAGTTGAAGGGAAAATTACTTCCACCAATTTTTCTTAATTATCCCTTTTATCTGTTTCTAAATATTGGCATGTATGAGGATTAGGCACTCCTACAGCCCATACAGTAAAGTTGATTTTGCTGCCACATCACTGTAAGAATAAGCTGTGGTATAGCTCCTAACCTAATGCCACAGACACAAACGTTAGAGTTTAAGAAGGGGAGAGTGTGTACTCCGTGAAAAGTCAGTATTGTGCTTTTTGGGATAAATACCCGTTCTTTCAGATTTTCATATAGAAGACACGACTACTTCAAGTTGCGGTGTGACATCTTTATTGTTGTATTGTGAGACATGGACAGCCGACACGTGTTTCGCCCCCTAATGGCGAATTGCGCCGGGGCTTTCTCAAGGCTGTGGAGAGAGACAGATGAATTATTTGAAGTGCTAAGAGATTGCACTTGACCCCAAAGAACGGAAAGAGACCACCTGGAGTGGAGAGTGGTTGGTGTGTTTTCGATGGACGAAAACAGTAGGAGCCCATTATTTTCACTGTACTTGCAACAAGGCTCACTTTTAGATATGCACTGTATAGTTCGTGAAGGAAAAGTGCGACAAGCCACAGAGAGAGTGGTTGTGGTTACAGATTAACGTGTAGTCTTAAATAGATCCAATTAATAGATTTGTGCAAAGAGTAAGGTAGTAAATGGGACCTGAGAAGAAGTGATTTAGGGAAAGTCCAAAAGTGGATACATTCACGGGTGCCACAGACTGACTGGCCACTAAGTCGCCTGTGACAACACGGAAAGGAAACTGTGCAAAGGTCCAAGACAAAGGTAATAAAATAGAGTAAAAAATAGACATGAAAATTGACATGCAAAAACTTAACTATTTACACAAATGCAGCGTATAATACAACTGTTTCCATATTATCAAAGTTCCAAAACAGGAGTTTCAATACTCGCAATTCAATATTCTTCTGTAAGATCTGCTAAAGGATACAGACTTTTTATAACCTAGTATTGCCACAACAGTAGTATTGACAGTACGTGCATATTACCACATCAGTAGTACTTAAGAGACATGCATGTTATATGAGAGAATATATAAAGTGCATAATAAAACAGCATATTCATGTATTTAACGTTCTTTCTTTTAGTGAGTGATAGGCCATAAATCCCTACTGTTGGGGTTGGGTTGGCAAGATTAACTTGTATATTCTACACGTCAAGGTAATTTATTTTGTATTTGGATATTTAGACCCTAATGCCCTGATGGTATCTGGTGTTGATTTACCCACCGTATCCTCGTTTTTGGTTGTTAAAATGGGCGTTGTACTTTTCAACCCCATCAGGATAATGCATGTAGCATGGCGTGTTACATACATACATTGCGTTTAGTAAGTTGGAGGACAGACTGTTAAATGCGAAGTAGGGTTATCTGCAAATATCACATGCATGGTGTTTGCTACGGATACGGTCTAACCAGCTATATTTAAAATATACACGGTGTCCAAACTATCCTTCATTGGATACAGTACATGTCAGTTTTTCAAAGAAGTTTAAAAGATTGTTATTATACAAAAACAGATAATTTAACGTTGGGCTTCTTATTTGAGGCCGATTATTTAAAAACCCTGAATATTAACGGAAAACAAAATTCGAACAAATGTAAGGAAAAGCCCAAATCTGTTGGCGGATCGCGTGTGTTTCCAGAACCGCGCCCGTCTTGTTTTGCCAACAGATAAAGAAAATAACAAGGCAGCCACATTTTTTTAAACGATCATAAACCAAAAGGAGTATTTATTTACTAGGGAAGACTCGGGTTATTGCAGGGTCGCGTAAATTTTCAAAACGCGCCCGTCGCGCTTTACCAAGAAATAAACTGTTCACAAGTTAACCACGGTTTTGTGAAAACCGAGCACAGTCCCACATGGGGCATTTTACTTACTACGGAAGGCTAGTCGCTGCAGTTCGGTCCCTGCCCGCGGCTCTCGACATTCAGCATATTCATGGGTTGAATCCCGAGTCTTCCGGTAGTCTCTTACGGCCCGGAAGTTAAGGCAGAATAACCGGAAGTGAAACAAGCGCACCAAATGCTCACAGTCAGCTTTGCTCAATATAAAGAAAGCCGTGTTCCAGGCTGGGCAGTGCTACACAGGTTTATGAATAATATCTATTAATAAACGTTGTGAATTGAGACTTGGTATAACACCGAGACGTGCTTTTTTCAATTTGACATTGTACGAATTGTCCCATTTACTACCTTACTCTTTGCACAAATCTATTAATTGGATCTATTTAAGACTACACGTTAATCTGTAACCACAACCACTCTCTCTGTGGCTTGTCGCACTTTTCCTTCACGAACTATACAGTGCATATCTAAAAGTGAGCCTTGTTGCAAGTACAGTGAAAATAATGGGCTCCTACTGTTTTCGTCCATCGAAAACACACCAACCACTCTCCACTCCAGGTGGTCTCTTTCCGTTCTTTGGGGTCAAGTTCAATCTCTTAGCACTTCAAATAATTCATCTGTCTCTCTCCACAGCCTTGAGAAAGCCCCGGCGCAATTCGCCATTAGGGGGCGAAACACGTGTAGGCTGTCCATGTCTCACAATACAACAATAAAGATGTCACACCGCAACTTGAAGTGGTCGTGTCTTCTATATGAAAATCTGAAAGAACGGGTATTTATCCCAAAAAGCACAATACTGACTTTTCACGGAGTACACACTCTCCCCTTCTTAAACTCGCTTACCTTTACGAAGCTCAAGAGGTCCAGAGCTTTGAGTGTGTCTCCATTTACCTATGAAACCAGCTTATTAAGCGTTGTTAGCCTTGTAATCCTTGGACCTTCCTTGCTTTGCTAGTAACACAAACGTTAGAGTAACCAGATATAATAAGCATTGTCATGGCCAATAGGTCTCGCCTTTTGCCATATAGCACATTATCCTTGGTGCTTTACCACCAGGGATTGAAGAGCTATACAATTACTAGTTATTGGGTCATGCAGTATGATTCCAAAATACGTGTTTGCCTCAGGAAAGATTTATAGACACATTCCAAGGCTTTTTAATGCACAGACAGAAAGACAAGTGCCTTGATGCAAGTCAACAGCACTAACACATTCTATGTGCGACTGCATCACTAGAGTATTGAACAGCCTATGAAATAAAGCAGTGAAGTACTTTCTAATGGCGGAAGCGTCACATCCCTCCTCACCCAGGCCTCTATTCACCAGACACCTTTCTCCAGAGGTGTCCATTCAAAACACTGCTCACACCGTCCGTTTACCAACAAGCCCCCCAACCACGCCCTCTGTCCCACCCCCCTGGGTATAGGAGCACTGGACATAGCTACAACAAAAGTCTCCCATTTGCCAGGTAGAGGGGAAATAATGAATAAACAGGGACAGCACCAGCATTAAATAATCTCTGCGCACCTAGAAACAACAAAATTAACCTGACGTTGTGTAATGTAACTTGCGCTTTTGTAAAACGCTCTAATACCTTTGAGTCATTTGAGTTTGCGCTCTATAAAAATGCCCCAAAACATTTATCAGACTTTTTGTAATGTAACTAACGCTCATGTTAAGGATTCCAACACTTTCGGGTCGCTCGAGTTTACATTATATCAACAAGCGTCAGAGAAAATGTGACAGGAGTTGCCCATGCTTTGCCCTTAATTGTGCTGCAAGTTTGGGATGCTGAAGGTCCTATGACCGAGGCTCGCTAAAGCAACAAGCAGTGAAGCAGGAAGGAGTTGAGGGAAATCCTCGCACTTTGAAGTCAGAGAAAATTAAAGAGGCAATTTCGAAAACAGCATCTGAAGCGTCTGACATTTCATCTCAGCATTTGCATGGTACGGGGAGATTAAGTGACGTCTCACATTTAATCTTGGTATTTGTACGGGACGGGGAGATTAAGTGATGGGCTTCGAAGCTGAACCACCAAAGATGGGCAAACCGTGACACAAATAGGAATAGAAGAAAAATATAGTCCCCCAAATGAACACACAAACAGAGAAACATAATATTAACAGTAATTGGGCTGTGCTCTGTGGGAGGAAACCAAACACAAAAAGGAGGGACAAAGAGAGAGGATTAACCCCTAACAAGCAAGTATTTTTGAACGACAATCGAAGTGACGATTAAAAAGGCAATGTGCAGGCTGTAAGCCCACAAAGTGAATACAGCTTGTCTCCAAGAGACAGCGCACGAGCTGCCTAGGCTCAACCTAAAAACAAGGGGTCAGACCACAGTGATAGAAGACAAACAATTGACACCTACTACTGTCATAGATTCGTAAAGGGAATTATTTGAAACCATCACATATAGAACAAAATGGAGTACATTCAGGTCACCTTTTTAAATCTTAATACAGCAGTATTGTGCACATTTCAATTACAACCTGTCAGAGAAAAACACATCAAAATAATGCTTTCATTAGATAAACTGCCCCTTTGTCCCTCTCCAGACTGTGTGTTAAAGTCTAGAGGAAGGCAAGCAAACCTGTACCTTACCTGAGGGTATTCTTGTATGCTTACTGAACCCTCTTAAATAAATAATGAACTAAGCAGCACAATAGGGTAGTCTTCAAGTCAATAACTCACTGTGGAGGTGTGATGTACAGAAAAGACTGGAAACAAAAGCATTCATTGCATTGTTTTCTAATGTGCTTGCACACAAATGAGCCTCTCTTCAAAATTGGGACAAGCATTTATTTTATTGAAAACTGTTGGAACGTTAGAATAAACCTTGAAAACCTAGAACCGTTCAGGCAAATTCTGTATGCCTGGGCACCACAACAAACGTACAGTGCCACAACCCTGAACCACTGACCATCCACAGCACTGAACGTGGTGCTTTCCATTCATGCTGTAACATTCCTGAACATGGTGGTATGACACTTGTGACTGGACGTGGAGGAACACTTCAATAGAGTCTACCAAAACAAGTGGCCCATAGGCAAGGATGCTGTTTCAACATCACTAAAAATGATACAACAACCCCAAACAATGTGTACTTCTTTAATCATTGCTCAATTTCAAACCGACAATTGAACGATACCCTGTGTGACCTGTTACATATTAAACATCTGCCTATGGCCACCTACCAATGTAAAATGCAGTAAACATAGGACATTTTTTCATACAGTCATAGATTGTCTTTCGTAATACTGTGATAACACCAGGACTTTCTGGAAAGAGGTTTGGCAAGGAAGTCTTCCAAAAAACACCCATATTTAAAGGACATTGGGGCCCTTGCACCTTCCACTGCAATGGTGTTGGTTACCAGCTGTGGATTTTTCCTGTCTTACCATAGAGGCCTCTTTCAGACTCAGCATGGATAACAGCTTCACCACCCTGCTGCAGCCTGCTTAAATCAGTTCTTCTAGGGATCCGCTATTTCTCACTCTGCCTCAGTTTTCATTTTCTTGTATTGTGTCAAGTCTAGGAGTTGGGGTCCCAGTCTATACCTTGGCCATATTCTTTAATCACCTAGGTCTAGTTGATACAAATTCTTGAGAATTCCTCTAGAACTGCAGGGGTGGGATCTCAGACCCATGGTGCAAAGACTCAGTTCAGTGCGTGCGCTGAATTAGAGCTGTCCAGCAAACTGATGCACTAACACAAACCCACCTAGCTATTCTTTGCCCAGGCTAGTGTTTTCAGGTTTCTTATCAGCAGCCTCCTTAAAGAGGTTCAGGGATACTGTGGAAATCCAAAACAATGTGCTTGTCTTGCAACAACACACTCAAACTTAGCACTAAGAAATCGGGACTATAGTATTAAAAGTTTATTTTAAAATCCTTAATCTTCTGCAGATAAAATATACGACAATGGCACAGAAGGAGAATACAATTGTTGTCATTAATGAAAACAATAAGAAATTTTGAAACATTATTTTGCACGTTTAAATTGCATCCTAAACCCTAATGATATTTCTAAACCCTATGCTAATGTAGTAGGCTAAACCATCATATATATACCTGCCTGTCAAGTATTTGAAATGGAGTGCACATCATACCTTTTGAAACAGCAAGGATGGCTGTTTGTTATCAGAGTCCTGTCATGGAAGAACAAGCTCATGCTTTACCAAGGACAGGAATCCCCGCACGACTGCCCTCTTCTCCTATAGTTGGCTCGCCTGATGCATCTCTCCGATTGAGAGTGAAGTCTGTATTGGGAACCAGCAAACCAACAAATCAGCATGACCTCTGGCGATAATCTTTGGGCAAAGACCTCTCTAAATTAATGGTAAAAAAAATGGATTTTAAAGGGTTTTTGTGACAATATTTTCAAAAGAAATCTTTTTGGTCTAAACCATGGGTACTCACAACCTTTTTCTCGGGGGCCAAAAGTACAGTCTGGTTTGTGGCCGAGGGCCGCACAGATGAGGCTGCGGATGGGGACAGGAGGGGTGAGGTGAGGTGGGGGCGACAGGGGCATGGCTACTAAAGTAACAATAAATCTTCAGTGTACAGGGCAGAAATGCAAGGGCCCTGACTGTATGGTTGTGATCGTGGGGTGTAGGCGGACCGGAATAACAGGCGTGGAGGCCGTATGTAGTGGGCTATCTCTTAGCCGATTTTTATTGTCAATACACAGTTCGGGGGGAAGGGAGGACAGAGTCTTGAAGCGATGCTTGGCCCGATGTCGAGACGATGGCTCCTCGCTGATGGTAGGTGCTTGGTTGGAAGGCGTGTTGAGGGCTTCCAGAGGGGCTGGTCGGATGAACACCGGAATGGTGGCTCCTCAGAGGTATGGTAAGGAGAGAGAGAGAGGGCCGTTAGTTCTTATAAACAGAACTACTTAATGCCGTCTACCTTCACCAGGGTGTGTGGGACTTCAGGCGACCGTGAGGTAGGTAGGGGGGTTCAAGAGAGGGAAAGAGGAAGAAGGGAGAGGGGCAGAAGGGTGACTGAGTGGAGGGCAAGTGAGGGGATCGTATATACAAACGTGCCAGTGACTACAAACGAGATTATATACAGATTTCTACCGTGCTGGTGCAAGGTGGGGGATGGCCTACTGTACACTCTACTATTTACATTAAACAAGGGGAGTCGGTACTCACTTGGCCCGCCGCAACTCTCCCGCGAGTTGCGGCCGCTCTCCAGCCTCCTCCACCGGACTCCACCAGTCCTCGGTCCAGACCTCGTCTTCTTCGTCCGTTTCACCGCTCGGCTCCCGAAGTTCTCCGCACGCTGTCTCCTGCCACGAGTCTTCCTGCTTGAACACCCTGTTGTCTTCAGTTCCGTCTTTTCTGTGCTCCGCCTCTGGATGGTGGGAGGGACTTCTGGGTTCGCGGGAGAGTTCTTCCGGGATACCGCTCATTGCGATTGGTTCCTGTAACGAGGGACAGAGGGGTGGAGTCCGGGTAGCTATGGACGCCACAGGATCGGATGTCGGGACCCGGGACCTTGAGGGAGGGCGCGGCGTTGACGAGGTAGGGGTCGTGGCCCTTTCACATCCCCTTCCCCTAGCTGTCCTTCTTGATCGGGTTGGAGGGAGGGGGTATCGGGATAGGTAATCGGCGTTCCCCTGTTCAACGCCTTTCCGATGTAAAGTCCTGAACCGAAAGGGCTGTAGGGATAGGAACCAACGAAGGACGCGGTCATTGTGTCCCTTATTGCGAGCCATCCACTCCAATGGGGCATGGTCGGTGTATAGGATAAAGTCTCGTCGGTCCAGGTAGTAGCGGAGGCTCTCTACTGCCCATTTGATGGCCAGAGCCTCCTTTTCTACTACGGCGTAGTTCATCTCTCGGGGAAACAATTTCCTACTCAAAAAGAGGATGGGTCGTTCCTCTCCGTTGTGGTCTTTTTGAGAGAGGACAGCCCGTAAGCCCTGTTCTGAAGCATCAGTCTGGAGAATAAAGGATCGGGAATAGTCCGGGCTGATGAGCACAGGACCAGACATCAGGGACTGCTTAAGGGTGTTGAAAGCGTGTAGCAAAGAGGGGTCAGGTTGCCTTAGTGCCTCTTCCGTCTTTGTAGACTTCTTTAAGAGATCGGTTAGGGGTGCTGCGGTCTGAGAAAAGGTAGGGATGAATCTCCTATAGTACCCTAGGAGGCCTAAAAATGCGCGAAGTTCTTTCCGGGTTTGGGGAAAGGGGATGGACTGTATGGCGGCAATCTTATTGCTTTGGGGTCGGATAACTCCCTCGCCTAACAGATAACCCAGGTACTTGACTGTTTGGGCCGCTAAGGTGGTTTTGAGGGGTTAATGGTGAACCCATAGGAACCCAGGGATGAGATGACGTCTTGTAGGTGGCGTAAGTTTTGGTCCCAATCATCACTGTAGATGATTATGTCATCCAAATAGGCCCCCGCGTATTGGGAAGGTGGCCGTAACACCTGGTTCATGGCCCTTTGGAAAGTGGCGGGGGCGCTGTGAAGGCCGAAGGGCAACACAGTGAACTGATACAGTCCTTCGGGTGTAGAAAATGCAGTTTTCTTTTTGTCTTCATGTCTTAAGGGGATCTGCCAATAACCTTTGCATAGGTCGAGCGTGCTGATATACATGGCCTTCCCTATGCGTTCAATCATCTCGTCAACACGAGGCAAAGGGTAGGTATCAAAGGACGAGATCTTATTGACCTCGCGGAAGTCGATGCAAAACCTGATCGACCCGTCAGGTTTTGGCACCAACACAGTAGGCGAGTTCCAACTGCTGACAGAGGGTTCTATGATCCCCATACGTAGCATCTGGGCTATCTCCTCCTTGATAACAGGTCTGCGGGCCTTAGGGACCCGATAGGGTCGCTGACGTACTGTTTTACCGGGCTCTGTTAGGATGGCATGCTCAATGACAGTCGTGTGGCCAGGGTAGGAGGAGAACACCTGTTGTAACGACTTCAAGGTGGTACGGAGTTCCTGTTTCCGGTTGTCCGTCAGATCTGAATCCATACAGACCTCATAGGAGAGGACCGGTTCTGGTACTCTGCCAGAGAGAACGGGACGAGAACCTACCCATTCCTTCAATGGGTTCACGTGGTATATCTGGGTGACTTGTCGGGTAGGGTCTGTTTCTATCTCATAAGTAACCGGCGTCACCTGCCGTAGGACCGGGAAGGGGCCTTGCCATTGACCCAGCAATTTGTGGTCTGAGGAGGGCATCAGGAGGAGAACCAGATCACCGGGAAGAAAGGACCGTGGTTTTGTGCCCTTATCATATTGTTGTTTCTGGTTCGCTTGTGCGGTCACCATGTTCTGCCGCACTATGTCTCGTATCTCACCCAGATGGGTTCTGAGGTTTTCAACGTACTCAGGGAGGGGTCTGGTTCGATCAGGTTCGGCCTCCCATGCCTCTCTGGCCATGTCTAACAGGGTTCGCGGGGGTCTCCCATACAATAGCTCATAACTCTGGACTTTGCAGCGAATCGCAAACAGCGCTAGGGGTAACATCTCCTCCCACCTCTTGCTCTCCAGGGCCAATAATTTTTTCAGGGTAATCTTGAGGGTGGCATTGTAGCGCTCAACAAGGCCATCCGTTTGGGGATGGTAAGCGGAAGATCTTATCTGCTTAATGCCTAATTGGGAACATACCTGTTTCATGAGGGCTGATACAAAGGGGGTCCCCTGATCCGTCAGGATTTCCCTAGGGAAGCCTACCCTGGAAAAGATAGAGACTAGAGCCTTGGCTATGGTCTGGGTGGTGGGTTGCCGTAGGGGTATAGCTTCAGGGAAACGGGTGGCGTAGTCGACGAGGACTAAAGCATACCGACACCCGCTTCTGGACGGTAACATGGGGCCTATTATATCCATCCCCACCCTACTGAAGGGTATGTCAATAAGGGGTAGGGGTTGCAGAGGTACTCGGGGGGGGGGGCGATATCTACTGTTCTTTTGGCAGACCGGGCAGGCACGGCAGTACTGCTTTATTTGCTGATAGACGCCTGGCCAATAGAATTTTTCCAGGATCGCCTGTCCGGTCTTCTCATCACTGAAGTGGCCCCCCAATAGGTGACTGTGGGCGAGAAACAATACCTTATCGCGGAAGGGCCCCAGGATTATTAACTGTGGTGTTTGTTGGGCCCCCCCCCTTTCTGTACAAAAGGTCGTTCTTGTTATAGAAGTATGGACCGACTTGTAGGGGATCCTCATTGTCCAGTGCACGTCCCCATGCGTCCTGTAGGATGGGATCCTCCTGTTGTGCAGCACGGAATTCCCTGTCTGTTTCCCAGGGGTGTTCCTCCACACAAATGGGGAAAGCCGTAGCATAGTTCCTCTTCTCTTTCTTCTTTTGGGTTTTCGTTTTGTACGGTCTGGCTGTTATTTCTGTGGATGGATGGTGGTGGGGAAACGGAGCTTCCGACCACCACTTTTCTAAGGAGGTGGTAGTGTCATGGAGAAGACGGGGAAGACCAGGGTAGTCGCTGCCCAGTATCACTTGCTCAGGAAGAGTGGGTATAAGACCCACAGTCAGCGTGCTTCCGTGATCCATAGGGTGTTAAACCCTTATCCGGGCGGTGGGGTACAGTTTCGTATCACCGTGTACGCACTGAATGGCTACTGTACCAGTCACTGGTCCCACCGGGTTAGGAAGTTCCTAGGGTCGGAGCACGCTCTCTCTGTCAGGGCTAGTACCGGGTGTCCATCGATTCTCACGGGGCAGCGGTATTTGGAAGGGGTGGTTTCCGCAGGAAGGCAGACAAAGTTCCGTGCGAGACCCACCTCCATCGGTTCTTCTTTCTGGGGGCATATTCGGGCAATGTGTCCATATCCCCCGCAGTGATAACATTGAGGACCGGGTGGAGGTGGTCGAGGCATAACAGGGTAGGGAAAAAGAGGAGGGGGTTCCTGTTTCTAGGGTAAGAAAGGTCTCGGGGTCCGGTTGTGACCATGGGGTTGGGGTCGGTGTGTATGTTCCTCTTTTGGTTTCTGATAGTCTTGTGCTCGACTGTAAGCGCTGGCGATCTCTATAGCGTTCTCCAGGGTGAGGCGGGCATGCTGACAAACCCATTTTTGGGTGGTAGGGTGAAGAGAGGCTAAAAACTGTTCCAGATAAATCTTGGAGAGTATTTCTTCTTTTGTGGCCGTGGAGGAACGCAGCCAACGATCGGCCAGATCCTTGATACGAAAAGACAGGGCCCGAGGGGTTTCTTGTGGCCCTTCTTTGGCTTGGCGTAGCCTCAACCGATAGGTCTCATCGTTGATACCCAGGCGTTCTAGGATACAGGTCTTGATGTCACCATAAGGGGTCTGTCCCTGGATATTGGCCTGTTGGTATGCCGCTTGTAACTCGCCTGTCAGCAGAGGACCCAGATAGTGACCCCAACGGTCAGGGGGCCAGGCAGCGGCTTGAGCCAGTCGTTCGAAATTAGTGAAGAAGTAGTGCGGGTCTTCTCCCGGCACATGCTTTTGGAGAACCACCGAGGGTAGAATAGTGGCAGGTCTTTGTTGTCCTAGGACGTCGGTGAGCTTGCCTAACGCTTGGTCCTGGGCTGTGCCCTGGCCTTTCAGGACGTCATGTAATTGTCCTCGGTCGTCTTGAGGAACTGCTCCATCATCTTCCCAAGTTGCTCCTGGGTCTCCGCCAGTTTTTGAACAGCGGCCTCCATGCTTCCGGAGGATCCCACTTCTGACACCACCTGTGATCGTGGGGTGTAGGCGGACCGGAATAACAGGCGTGGAGGCCGTATGTAGTGGGCTATCTCTTTGTCGATTTTTATTGTCAATACACAGTTCGAGGGGAGGGGGAAGGGAGGACAGAGTCTTGAAGTGATGCTTGGCCCGATGTCGAGACGATGGCTCCTCGCTGATGGTAGGTGCTTGGCTGGAAGGCGTGTTGAGGGCTTCCAGAGGGGCTGGTCGGATGAACACCGGGATGGTGGCTCCTCGGAGGTATGGTAACGAGAGAGAGAGAGGGCCGTTAGTTCTTATAAACAGAACTATTTAATGCCGTCTACTTTCACCAGGGGGTGTGGGACCTCAGGCGACCGTGAGGTAGGTAGGGGGGATCAAGAGAGGGAAAGAGGAAGAAGGGAGAGGGGCAGAAGGGTGACTGAGTGGAGGGCAAGTGAGGGGATCGTATATAAAAACGTGCCAGTGATTATATACAGATTTCTACCGTGATGGTGCAAGGTGGGGGATGGCCTACTGTACACTCTACTATTTACACTGAACAAGGGGAGTCGGTACTCACTTGGCCCACCGCAACTCTCCCGCGAGTTGCGGCCGCTCTCCAGCCTCCTCCACCGGACTCCACCAGTCCTCGGTCCAGACCTCGTCTTCTTCGTCCACTTCACGCTCGGCTCCCGGGGTTCTCCGCACGCTGTCTCCTGCCACGAGTCTTCCTGCTTGAACACCCTGTTGTCTTCGGTTCCGTCTTTTCTGTGCTCCGCCTCTGGATGGTGGGAGGGACTTCCGGGGTCGCGGGAGAGTTCTTCCGGGATACCGCTCATCGCGATTGGTTCCTGTAACGTGGGAGAGAGGGGTGGAGTCCGGGTCGCTATGGACGCCACAGGATCGGATGTCGGGACCCGGGACCTTGAGGGAGGGCGCGGCGTTGACGAGGTAGGGGTCGTGGCCCTTTCACAATGGTGCATGTGGCGGGTATGGTCACAGAGCTGTGGTGTATGGGGCAGGGATGTCAATGCCCTGTGCTGTAAGGTTCATGAGGCACTAATGGTCGATGAGATGTAGTGTATGGGGCAGGGGCAATGTACTGTATGAGGCACTGATGCATCACAGAGCTGTAGTGTACGAACAGGGATGCGAGGGCACTATACCGTGCATGTGATACGGCACAGATGAGTCCAGGGGCTGCGTTTTTAACTAGGTATAGATCGGAAGCAGCACTGCATGTGGCAGGAATATTAAAGCCCTGGATCTGCATCTTTGAGAATAACAATGACAACTTGTTTTTGTCAAGCAAGATTAATCTAGGTTGGTTAATCTTACATGTAAGAGTCTACTCTTGCTAGTTCGGGGATGCCCTTTGAGTTGCTGGTCGAGTTGTATAAATGTAGGTCCATTCATTTCATTAATTAATTCATGGTTGCCACCAATCTACAGCTGGGACTGGAATCAATTATTAGTCAACTTCGTCCTCACGAAGGCACACGTCACTGGGTCAAACTTGGACGCATTCCTGCTCACTGTGTAAAACGGGAACGCAGTGGCTAGCGTGGTGCTACCGACACGGTACCTATAATCACACTAAATGTCACTGAGCATCTGGGGTCCCTCTGTGAATGATTAATCAAGTGGGGGGAGAAGGAGGAGGCTGTGATCAATTCAGCTTCCTTGAAGTAATACTCAATTTCAAATAGGGAATGGATCACTTGACCCGAGTAACCAGGGTTTGCAACGTTTTGATTAAAAAACCCTCATTCATGTTTATAGGTCAGTGACGGTATATCTTGGTTCTCCGCCAGGTTTAAAAACGTGACCGCATCATCATAGGGCTTATTTTTGTATGCTTATCTCCGTCCGGAGGATGAACCACTGGTTATTGCAGAAGTGATCAGAAACGGGTGAATTTCTAGTGCTCTAGTGAAGTGAATTTAAAAAGATGGCCTCGTATATCCTAGACAATATTTTAATTAGTTCTAAATCGAGGTAAATAAAAACAGTGTGGTGCGCGAGAAGACGGGTTATCAGTCTAAAGCACTCCTAGTGTCCAAAAAAAATAGGTCGACATGTTTCAGCCCTTCTGGTCGCCCATGCGGGCCGGTGGGGGCTTTCTTCAGGAATTTAAAGAAGTGATGGTAGCTATGTAAATTGACACAGCAACCTGAGTAAACTGCTTAGAGTTCACGCTTCATTAGGAAGGTCTTGTAATACCTGTTTTGTAAAAAGGAGAAAAAAAAGATGGTAGCTCGGAACTAGCATTCGTTATATATGTCTATAGGTTATGCTAATCATGCGTGCTGTCTTTAAAATGTACACATGTATTTCTGGTGCACTGTGGAGAGAAGAAGTAACTAGAAAATGGCAATTCTTTATTCTCATCAGGGGGCCAGTGTGATAGCTGGCCTCAGCAGACTGGTGTAATTTCATGCGGTTAGTAGGTAATGTCTTTAATACACATAGCGATGTGGCACCGGTAGGATCGCAGTAGGTACAGACTATTGGTGTGTAAGATTACAAGCCAAAAGGTATGTTATTCACAATAAATACAAATATGTATCCCGCACTTGCCCAGGATGAACTTCCCCCTGAGCGGGTTGTTTGCGGGTGATCGGGTGAAGTGTGTGCAATTACGAGGGCACCCAAGGTGCGTGGGCGAGCGTGGTCAAATGAGGGTAAATCTGACTAGAAGACATTACATAGAGCTTAGCGCGCCGGAAGTGTAGGTCTCATGCAGTGCGTCTCATTTCAGGCGCGTAGTGTATACCAACATACCTCAATGTCAAGCGTTACAAGCGGTATCTTCTCTTCTTCAGAGGCATCCAGATAACAGACCAGATGCATTCATTGTTCAATGTTTGGAGGTAGTTCTTTTGAACAATTTTTTTGAGTTTGACGGATTGCTGTACAAGCAAGTGAAAGGCACGAGCATGGGAGCTTCCTGTGCTCCAAGTGTAGCGAACACATATATGGGAGAATGGGAAAGGAAAAATGTTTACAATGAAACCGCCCCTTTTTTGAAAATGATTTTTTATGGAGACGATTCATTGACGATATTTTTTTGGCGTGGTGATGTATTGCAACTTGAAGAGTACATTTTATGGCTCAATGCAAGCGTCAAAAATCTGAAGTTCACCTCGAATTACGAATTAGTAGTAAGGTAGAATTCCTTGATATAGTCATTGAAGGGAATGAGGGAACTCTTAAAGTTAGCTTATTCCGTAAACCAACTGCAAAAAATACCATACTCCAATTTGGGTGTTTTCACCCCCACTGCCAAAAGGACTCCATCCCCTTTGGGGAATTTCTCCGTGTTCGCCGCAATTGTACATCGCTATCTGATTATTCCATCCATGGGGATTTATTGAAAGATCGGTTGATTAAGCGGGGCTACCCACATCGTTTGGTCCGCCAAGCATTTAAGAGAGCGAAATATTATGACAGGGATGCTTTACTTAAACATACGAAACTTAAGTCCAATGAAAAGATAACCTGTGTCATAAACCATTCGCCCCTAAACTATAAGATCAAAAACGCAATAAACAAGAATTGGAGAATCCTAGACGTAGAAAATGATGGACAATTTGTTAAAACATTGATAGCTTATAGACGGAACAAGAACCTGAGGGACCGGCTGGTCCACACCAGAAGTATATCAAAAGTTCGAGAGCTGCAAACCACCCTGACAGGTTTACCCCTGATACAGGGAAATCACAGATGTGGCGGCTGCCATGCCTGTGAATCTGCTCTGGTAAGGGACACCATTCAGTATAATGGTGCCAATGTAAAATTGAAGTCTTTCACTAATTGCAGGAGTAAAAATGTTGTTTACTTTATTCTACGCCCGTGCGGTTTAGCCTATATAGGCGAGACGGGACGGGAGTTTAGAATAAGGTTCAGCGAACACAAGTCGGCTGTGAGGACCAGTAAAGGGATAGCACCATTAGTACAACATTGTTTAGAATTTCAGCATGTTGAATCTGACCTGAAGTGGTGTATATTAGAAAAGGTACAACACAAGAATGGGGAATTGATGGAAATAACTAGGAAAAAACGTGAGAGTTATTGGATTTTTTACATGGATAGTGTTCGGAAAGGCCTCAATGAGAGTATTTCCTGGTATGTAACGAAATAGTGACAATCAATAAAAATCTACTGGCATGTAATCACCGTTAACTCTCTGGACGAGATGGCTCATATAGAAGCTAAATTGGGTTTGATCCCTTTTTACACTAAATAATCTATATCAACTTTATTAGTGTAATTGTTGGAAGTTGAGGTACAACATATGAATATGACCGATACTGCAAAGAAATTACGTCATATTATGCTCTCTCTGATCCCAGAATATAATATCTACATCGGATACTAACATCATACTACACGAACAAGACAAGGATAAAATATAAGCCCCATTAATTAACATTAGCCGAATAAAAATGAACACACAGAAAAATGATTTTGTGTCATCTTGAATATGTCCTGCTCGTAATATTTTTGGTTGTTTACAAGAATAGCAATGAATGCGGAACCTTATAATCACATTTTACTTTAGGTAAAAGATAATATCAGCATTAATCTTCTTCACTAGTTTAGATAGCCAAAAAAAGAAATAAGCGAGAATGTTATTCCCGTTTAAAAATGGCGTCCGTACTCTAATTAGTAACACGCAGAGTATGAAATGACATTCTATTTCTGATTCCCAGCCAAAGAACAATTTGATGAGTTCAATAGGATAATCTGTTCATTTACTGTTAAGTGTGTAGCTTCATAATCATATATACTATGCAAACAGTAACAATAAAAGTTTGAAAAACAACACTTAGAAATGGCGGCGTATTCGCTATGGAAAGCTAGGTAATTAACAACTCCCCATACGTGGGCGCGGAAGGCGCGCAAATGACGTTATTTAAACCCACGGATAATGAGCTTTCTGGTCTAAGTGAACGGGCGGTGTTGTTATCCAGGAAATACGAGATGCAAACGTGGGTAAGAACCTCGAGTGGAGGACATAGAGTAATTCTGAATGCACGCTTAAGTATGGTCTATTGAATTGAGAGCACAAATGTTTTTTGAGAAATAGTAAGGCATTGGCTCTTCATGGGTACGCCTTTACTATTGGCAATACGAGTGTTCCCTTCGAACAGAGACATAGGTTAAATACATGTCTTCTAACAAACTAGTGAAATAAAGTGAGAATATGATCCCTGATATTGACTCGTCTATATGTAACTGGCAATACGAGTGTTCCTTTCGAACAGAGACATAGGCTAAAAACATGACTCCCAATAAACTAGTGAAATGAAGGGGGAAAATGATCGTCTATATATAATATATGGAATATATAAGGCTTGCACAGAAGAGTATAAAATGTATTAAGTTAACCGCAAATTTATAACAAAATCATTTGCTAATATTACAACCATTGATATTGTTACAGCGTCAATGGATGTATATAATATTGTGAAACATTGGTCTTCAACTCCGTAAATGATACTGGAACAACACACCATACGAGGTTAGTCGACTTCATGTGATAAAAAACAACGGCGTATTCAAAATTGATAGGGAAATATAGTGAGTATCTGCTTGTATTTTTGATTAGATCTCTATGGCAATAAATGCGAACTGCATGAAAGGAGCAGCTAATAAAGAGTTAAAAGAAAAACAAGAAGCATTAGGATTTTAAATACGGTAAGCAGATCTGCAACATAGATGTAGGATACTTTATATTCAGATATAGAGAGATTAAAAATAAATCTTCTAATATTGTCACAGGATGTACTACTTAACCGACTGAAGTGATTCTCCATAGAAGCCATCGCCCAATACTTGTGCTAGGGTAAGATGAATTGTCAACAAATATGAACCATTTTGTGAGTAGGGTGCCAAGAAAGTCAACTCCTTGTGTAGTCCAAATAGGTGCTACTCCTCTTTCTCTCTCTATCTTTGAGTCACCTTTTAGAGTTGAATAAGGATGCTCATGTAGCTTGTCTCGTGATAAGTACTCAACCATGCAGATTGGTCAATGTGGTGTTATGTCATAGGCAAACAACGATGTAGATAATGTACAAAGATTGATGTATAATATGTAAATATTGATAGTCCTTCATTAATTATTGTGGATATAGATGTTTTTTCTCTATAGTATTGAAGCACATTTATTTTGCACGTGTATGACATAGATACATTGTATTTTATTTGTAATTGCAGATATCCATACAGAGTGCACAAACTGTTGTGGAGAACTTTGTTCTGTCAAAGGTCCTGAGGAAGGTGGTCCTATCCCACTGAAACGCGTCGACCTAGCGTGACAGTTCACATAAAGATCTGTGACTCCTTAGATACGGAATGAAGAGTCTATTTTGAGTGAATGTGTTAGGATGTGTGTTGTAGTTGTACGAATGTTATGGTGTGCTCTTTGTATGGTATCATGTATATAGAATTGATTCTCTCTTTTTAATTGTTTGTACATGTAATGTAAATGTTATCTATGTATTGATCTAAAAATCTTCTTTCGAGATATGAATTCAAAATGAAAAGTATAGAAATATATATATATAAAAAGATTTTTTTCCAAGAAAACAAAAGTTGAATACTAAATAAAAATATAAATGAAATAAATAATTGTGCTCGCCATGTTTTGAAGGACTTTGTTTGAAAGTAGGAACTATATGTCTGGAGTAGAATAAATAAGGCCACGAGGGAATTCCTTTCTGTTGTAATCTGGCTGTAAGATCACCATAATACCTTGTGATAATAAACCAGGGATATTCTTATACCCCATAGCCAAAGTTTAAACAAAACTTGATATTCATTGAAAGAAAAAGCAGTTAGATAACTGCTTTCAGGCATATATTGTGACTAAAAAACCTAGTGGAAATGTACAGGGTTGTTTTATATATTTTACGCACTAGATTTGTCATAAGGCCCGTTCTGTCAGCATTTTGCACCACATAGGTACGTGTTTGATCATTTAAATTCCTATAGTCTAAAACTATTTCGTATAATTTGCATGATAAAAGATTAAATGGTGTAGTATTCATTGCTGAATTTCCAGGTGCTATAATGCGATTGTAATTGATCTAGTCTGGCTTTTATGTCATGTTTTGCTTCGGATTTCAAAGGTTATTGAGCTTGCTTCTGAGGTTTACTCCTTCAAGAAATGGCATTTAGAATTGAATATTCAACCTGTGCATTTGATTTCGATGCCAGACAGGCAAAGCCCAATTTGTTTCCATAGATTTCCCTAATGTCTTCAGGTGCTATGGAGGAAAAGCCTACCTTAATCTCCTCCTCCCCGCTAGGTGCATCCCTAATAAAGACGGGAGGTCAATTATCCTTTGCAAGGAGGACATCATAGGGGTCAGATAAATGCAGCCAGAATACTGTTTTAATTGTGCAAAGTATGTCTCCCTCAATCTGTATTTTTACATCATAAAACCTATCTGGAGAATTTAAATGCCTATATGGGGTCTCAATTTGTATATATTTCTCAGCTGGTTTCCACTCTCGAAACCTCTGGTGAGTTTGATGCACTGCTGTTACTTCTGCCACACAGTATAGTATTCAAGTCCCGTTCCAAAGAAGTATCTGTAGTTTGGCCCAACATGTTTCTAGCTAATTCTGCTATGTTTTTCTTTTTAAAGTATTTCTTGGTGTCAGCACCTTTCACTTCCTTCTTTAGACTAACCTTAGTTCCTTGGCCTGAATCATCTTTCTGCTTTTATCGTTTCCAGTATATTTGGTTCATCTATTTTTCATCTGTCCTTTTACAGTCAGAATCCTAAAAAAAGAACGGGAGGAACGGGTATCAGAACACTAACACCAAACTGCCTTTTTAATTTTGTCAGAGCCCTCAAATTGTAACCACCCCTGCTGTTCTCCACTATTTACAAAGATCCAGTCCAGTTTTTCTATTTCACTTTCGGCTTTTTAGAATCAGATTCATTGTTTTCCCTGCTAGCAACTTCAGTCTTGCGTTTCGGCTTAGAGGTGTATTCTAATTGCTTGTGATCCCAGCTATCACAACCCACAGATGAATATGTTTCAATAATTATATTTTGTAGTTCCTGTTCTCGTTGCTGAATAGAAACCAATGCCATTCTCTGTTGTATGGCCAAAGCTGCTGTTTTTCCTCAGATACTCTGAATGATTGTCGAAACTGTTTAAACATTTCTCATTAATCTCAGCCCTATCTAGAGCTGGTGCTGCTCCATGTTCATTTTGTACTTGTCTTAATACATATTGGAGAAACGCTAATTAGGGTGTACCATCTGTAGTAACAATTGCCACTTGTTTAGAACAACTCAAGTGTTCTAAGACTAAAGCAAACCTCTCAACTTCAAAGACGTTAGAGCTAGACTTCTCAGATGTTTCTGAGACAGGTGTGATCATCGTGAAGGTGAAGAATGCAGTGGGAAATAATAACACTATTCCATTGCTAGCTGTTTGAGCATTGAGCACTGAAGACCTTACCGGTGAGGCCAAAAAGGGCCATCAGGATCACCGCACTCCACCCCCCAGATTCTTCCACAGCACCCCTAGGAGGAGGCAAATTGGAGGGATGCCATATAAAATTCCTTCCAGCCATGATATTGCTAAAGCATCCATTGCACCCACCTGATAGGACCATTCTTAGTACAATACTGAAGAAGAACAGTATTTTCCGGGAGGCAATTAAATCCAGCCATGGCCTGTCAAATGGCTCTACTATCTTTTGGAACACCTCCTGACTTAGGCTAAAAGCTAGAGATGGTGGCATGTTCCGAAAGAGCCTGTCTGCTTAAATGTTGTTTTTTCCTGGAATATATATCACTCTCAATGAAAGAGCATGTGTTTCTGCCCTGGAGCATTGCTGTCTTTGCTAGTGCCTCATTCTTTGTGCCTCTTTATGCAACTCTTTGTCGCCTGATTGGTCAATAACGACTTCCCTCCCCCTCCAGGTGCCAAGCAAGGGTCTGCAAAGCATTGCCATGACCTTTAACTCTCTCCAATCCGAAGAGCATACTGGATCTGCTTTAGGCCATTCCTGACTTATTTCCATGCTCTCTTGCATTACTCTCCAACACCAAAGGCTTGCATCCGTTGTTAATATTGAAGGATTTGCGTACTCAAGACTGCTGCACTCACACACTGATGCCAGCTACTGCACTGCATCGTACGTAAATGCTTTAACAATAAATATACTCAAGTATACAAGAAATTATAGATGGATTGATTGAATTAAGCTCAGCTACTGGTAATTCCTCGGGTTGCATGTCAGTGCATCGTTATTTTGCTCACCATTCGACCTGAGTTTGGATCCAGCTATATGTAAATCAGTCTTGACCCTGCTCCAAGATGAGCAGTCCAGCCCGAACTACCAGATCAGTTCCTCCCTGAACCGGAACACAAGCAACCCAAAACAGATTTTGCTCTTATTAGGGCCCATCAGTTGTGTATAGCTTGGTTTCCGTGGCACAGTGTGCATGGGACCCATGCCTGAGCATACCCATCCCACTTAGGGCATCACACTGAAGTATATAAAAAGTAATAAATGGAATGCTTGAATTGATCTCAGCCACTGGTAATTCCTCGGGCCCTATCTCAGTCCATTGTTATTTTGCACACAATGCCACCTTAGTTTGGACCTAGCCATATGTAAATCCAACATGAACAGGCCAGCCTGAATTGCCAAGCTAGATGCTCCCTGAACCTGAACATAATCAACCCAAGACCGGCTTTGCCCTTATGAGGGCTCATCAGTTGGGTATAGCTTAGTTCCAGTGATACAAAGTGTACAGGACCCGTGTATGGGCACGCCTGTCCCACTTAGTACATCACACTGAAGTACACAGAACAGTGATGAATGGAATACTTGAATTAAACAAAGCCACTGGTAATTACACAGCCTGCATCCCCCTAGAACCTCACTATTTTTCTTATCATGCCACCTGAGTTTGGATGCAGGCATATGCAAATCATCCTTGACCCTGCTCCAAAAGGAACTGTTCAACCCAAACTGCCAGGTCAGGTCCTGCATCAACTGGAAGACAAGTAACCCAAGACTGGTTTCACCCTTATTAGGACTCATTAGTTGGGTATAGGTAGGTTCCAGTGGCACAGTGTGCAAGGAACCCACATCTGGGCATACACGTCCTACTTAGTGCGTTACACATAACAATCGACTGGGATGCGACCCGATTAATTACAAGTGATTGAGATTAGTTCAAGCATGGCATTCATCACCTTTTGCATATTTAACAATGAATAAAGCTTACCTGGAGCGACAGAAAACCAGTAGGTTGCTTGAGTGGGAGATGGGTCATTTTTACAAAAAGAAAGGGGACTAAGCTGAGCATAGTAAAAAAAAAAACAGAAGTAGAAAGCTTGCAAGAATGTCTGTCTTCAGCGTAGGGCCAGCTCAGATAGACACACATCTGGGCATACCCGTCCCACTTAGAGCATCACATTGAAGTATACAAAAACATGATTAAATGGCATGTTTGAATTAATCTCCGCCAATGGTAATTACTTAGGGCTGCATCCAAGTCCATTAATATTTTGCACAAAAACGCCACATCAGTGTGGACTCAGTAATATGCAAAGCAATCTTGACCCTGCTCCATTAGGAATAGTTTCACCGGACTGCCAGGCGACGTCCTCCGTGAACAGGAACGCAATCAACCCAAGACCAGTTTTGCCCTTATTAGGGCTCATCAGTTAGGTATAGCTTGGTTCCATGGGCACAGTGTGCATCGGACCTACGTATGGACATACCTATCCCACTTAGGGCATTACACTGAAGTGTACAAAAAAGTGATGGATGGAATACTAGAATTAAACTCAGTCACTGCAAATTACTCAGTGTCGCATTCCAGTCCCTCGTTATTTTGCATAGCATGTCACCTCAGTTTGGATCCAGTCATAGGCAAATCAGTCTTGACCCTGCTCCAATAGGAACTGTCCAGCCCAAACTGCCAAGTTAGGCTATCCCTGAACAGGAACAAAAGAAACCCAAGACTGGTTTTATATTATTAAGGCTCATCTGTTGGATATATCTTGGGTCCAGTGGCACAGTGTGCAAGGAACCCACATCTGGGCATACACGTCCTACTTAGTGTGTTACACAGAACAATCGACTGGGATGCGACCCGATTAATTACAAGTGATTGAGATTAGTTCAAGCATGGCATTCATCACCTTTTGCATATTTAACAATGAATAAAGCTTACCTGGAGCGACAGAAAACCAGTAGGTTGCTTGAGTGGGAGATGGGTCGTTTTTACAAAAAGAAAGGGGACTAAGCAGAGCATAGTTAAAAAAAAACAGAAGTAGAAAGCTTGCAAGAATGTCTGTCTTCAGCGAAGGGCCAGCTCAGATAGTATAGTGTGGAATGAGGAGCACTCTCAAGCGGGTAATGCTGGTCCCTCGCAGCTCAAAATGTAATGACTGGAATGTAGAGCACCTCCAACGGCGTAATGCTACTATCTGCAACTCCTGCGGTCCAGGGAGGCAGGGTCTCCCCATTCGTCCTAAGACTTATGAATATCTGTATTGTGTAGGGAGGCCCCATCATTCTGCGTACCACCACTGCACAGAGGAGCGCTGTAGATTCAATGAAATGTGTTTTATCATACAGTTACTCATCTCTACATTTACAAATGATGAAGTTATAACTATAATGCATATTGGATAAAAGTATAATCTGGTCTCTCCTGCTTAAAAGGACTGTTTTAGGGTGGTGCAGGTGACTGTACCATAGATGGGTCAGTGGTTACAAGCATCTAAGTACTGAATTAGATATAGAAAAGAGAGTCACTTGTCCTTGCAGCCCTAAGCTTTATGTGGAAAAATAACAATTCTCTCATATTCCATATCTTGCTAAGAGGCCCTCCTGACGCTGTGTGTGACTTGTGTTAGTCACGGCACAAAGTGCTTCAAATAAGCGACGAGAGAGGAAGTTGTATATTTCTCCCACATGTAGTCTTCAATGGACAGCCACAGTCTCAGCTGTAATTTGAATCCTGGATTTGTGGCTTCCTTTAGAGATGAACAAACATCATGGATCTTGATTTACCAAAATGTCAAGGGTAGCAAAAGTGACATCGCATACCTCTTGACCTTAATGACAACACAGGAAGTGACATCACATGACCCCTAGCCATACTTTTCCAGGAATGCATGTCACATGACCATAACATTACAACAACTGAGAATTACAAAGTAACACAAAGTTGTGCTATGCGCTGCTTTGCATTATTTTGCATCAAGTGGCCGTTCCATGGATGATGCATATGAGCTTCTATGCAACCACCTGTGGGTTTTGACGAAAACCCCTAAATACAAACATTTGTACATAAACATAAACATTTGTAGACAGGAATTTGCACAAAAATCTTATGCCTTCTTGAGGTAGATGTATCAAGATTTGTCTTCATTTCTTCCGGTAGCAGTTGATTCTTTATCAATATTTTTTAGATCTGATTTAAGCCGAGCTACTACGGAAAAAAGATGGAAAATGAGACAACTCATTGACCCACTTAAAGCGACAGGGGCTCAAGTGTTTTTGCAGGAACCCGCCAGATTGAAAGTTATTAAAGATGGGCAGCCACTATTTTTTGTCTCGGATTTGGAGGCCAAGCTGGCTTTAAGTAAAGGGCAGATGGCATGAATATTTGGCGGGACTGCCTGGGTATGATGAAACTTATAACGCTGCACTTTTGAATCTTGTTATTTTATCTTTTTGTTTTGGTAAAAGTGGCTGGGGAAGGGTAGATTAGAATTATAGAGAGACTGGGCCTGGGTGGTTTAAGGGTTTAAGCTTGCTCACATCCTTTTTCTTTCTTTTTCTTGGTCATGAGGCGCCAGCTGGGGCCTTGCTGTGTGGTACACTGAAACGTAAGCAGCCATATTCAGCAGCAGCTGTTGGGGAAGGGTGATGGGTAGGTTGCTTTGGAAGGGGGGAGGGGAGTATAAAGAGGGGGGGAAGTCAAAAAGAAGGTTTGCAGTTTTTTGTTAGGTGGTGGGACATCAGCAGTTATTACTATTTTGTTTTGAGGTTTGGCAAGTTAATTAAATCGGCATGGCTCTGATTAGGTGTCTATCTTGGAATGTGTCTGGTCTGAATAGGGGGTCAAAAAGACAATTAGTGCGGGAGGAGCTCAGGGCATATAAACCTCACTTAGTACTTTTAACAGAAACACATTTAGCATATAAAGACTGGGGTTTTCTGAACCAATTGGGATTCCAGAATGTGATATGTACCTCTCAAAATGTGTCAATCAGAGGGACTGCCATCTTGGTGTCTAAAACATTAGACTGTCAAGTCCATAAGGTATAAGCAAATTAAAGATGGAGGTGGGCTATTGCCCAAATTGAGATTAATACTGTGAGATATGTTTTCTGTGTTTTATACGGTCCCAATGTTGATGACTCGACAATATTTGATGATATCTGCTTAGAATTAGTAGGATGGCAAGGGGTGGTGGTTTTGATGGGGATTTTAACTGTATTATTAACTGTGGTATGTTTTCCACTAACCGGCCACTTGCCCTAAGAATGACGAAGGTGAGAGCTACTAATTTAGAATTAGGGTGATTACATTCACTGCAGTACGCATGGTGCTATTTGTACCCAACTACACCGGGATATACGTACTATTCTGCGCCACATCAGCAGTACTCTAGGATTGACATGGTTTGGGTCTCAGATACTATCTTGATGGGGGCAGACATGGAGATCTGTCCCAGGGTCACATCCGACCACAACCCCATAATTTTTTCTTTCCTGGCAAACTCCAATCCTAAAGTAGCTCCTCTATTTACCTTTCCACAGTATCTTTTTACGGACTCTGAGTATTCGGCTTTTATTCTTAGTAAAATTTCGGATTATCTTACAGATAATATAGGGTCTGCCCTGCATTGGGTTGTATGGGATGCTATGAAAGCATTTATTAGGGGAGTCACTCAGCAGTTCATCCAGCAACAGAATAGAGAATGGGAGAGTAAAACTAGGGATGCTTTTCAAAAGCTTATCAGTTGTGAGATTCAGCATGCCGAGGCCGTTCGGCTGCAAAAGATAGATCAAAATTCTCTCTATGCTTCCCTTCTGGAGGAGAGGGCAGTGATAAATAGGGCATTACAAGATAAGGTAGCAGCTTGCTTTATTAAACATAAGACATTACAGTTTTGAATATGGGGACATGATAGGGAACGTTTTAGCTCATCAGCTTATGGACAGTTGCCTTAAAACTAAGATTAAGGCTATTAAAGGCGAGGGTGGCATGATTTACAGAGGCCCCCAGGAGATAGCCGATCAGTTTTCTATTTTTTATCAACAATTGTATTCCCCAGATCCAGCACAAGACTTGACTGATATGCAGAGCTATCTATGAGGGATAAATCTGCCGACTCTGACAGAAGAAGATTCTCTGTTATTAGAGCAGGAGATTACAGTGGAGGATGTTTTGGAAGCGATTGGGGGGGCTATCGTCAAGGAAAGCATCTGGGGATGATGCCCTCCTGGCAGAGCTTTACAAGTGCTGCAAAAGCCTCCTGGCCCTGGTGCTTCGAGATGTAATGTCTCAAGTTGGGATCACAGAACGAGTTCCAGATTCATGGAACATGGCCAACATAATGTTTTTTCTAAAAAAAGATAAAGCTCCAGAGGAGCGGGCATCATATTGCCCAATTTCCACAAGAAACGCAGATGCAAAGGTGTTTGCTAAGATATTGGCACCCGGTTAGCTCCAATGATGGACAACCTGGTTTCTCCCCAGCAGCATGGGTTTATTCATGGGAGAGATACTACTGCCCATGTTAATACTGCAATAGCAGTCTTTGATGCTGCGGGGAAGTTAAAAACTGAACTGGGTATGGTCTTATTGGATGCAGAAATGGCATTTGACCGGATGGCCTGGGAATATCTCTGGGCAACACTCATGGCATTTGGGGTAAAGGAAAATTTTCGGAAGCTGGTCGCGGGTATGTATCATAATCCGATTGCCAGATTACTATACTCAAATGTCCAAACCACTCCCTATCCCATTCGCTGCTGTACGAGGCAGGGCAGTCCCCTCTACCCTCTACTATTTGCTTTTTACATAGAGCCAATTATTCGGGCCTTATTGGTTAATAATTTGATTTGCATGCTGAATATTGAACAGCGCCCCCTTAACTTACGGCATATGCCGATGATATAGCTATTTTTACTGAAAAGCCAAGGGAGGCTATAGAAAACATTAATAGGGAGGCAAAGAGGTTTGGATGTTTTTCCGGTTATAAGCTGAATAGTAACAAAATCCAAGTTCTTCTTCATTTTCAGTCGGAATTCCCAGTTGAAGGGGTCTGCCCGAAGGTCACATATCTGGGGGTGCAAATCTCTGTTATATTGGGCTCATACATTCATTAAATATGATTCTCTACTAAAGACTGTTACTAAACAACTGAAGCTGTGGCACAAGCTTCCATAAGCATTTTAGGCAGATGCAATGTTATAAAAACGAAGATTCTTCCCAAGTTCCTTTATCTTTTCAGATCAAGCCCGTTACGAATCCCTAATGTGTTTTTTAAGAAGCTGGATGGGGTCTTGAGCAGCTTCAGTTGGGGTTATGAGAAGTCAAGACGCGCCATTGGATTGATGAAGCTCCCATATACCCGGTGTGGTCTTGACCTCCCTGATTTTAAACTTTAATTTTGGGCCACTTTTGTTGACCGGCTACGCAGCCTTTTGAACCCCAAGCACACAGATTTTTGGCATTGGTAGGTCCTTGGGGGAGAGGGCCAGATGTTTTTATATCGAATTAACTTCCCTAACTATTTTAAACGTGTACGGTTCAAGACCATTAGAGATTGTGTACATATTTGGCAGGGCATTAAAACTAGATTTTCCATATCTCTTGTACATAGTAAACTTCCTCTTTGGGGTAATCCAATGTTGCCTGGAATATTTTGGGATGGCATGGTTCGTCAGTGGGCTTGGTACGGGGTGTGCTCTCTTGGGAAATTGTATGATTGCAATGGTTTCAAGACATTTGAGAAGCTCCAGCTGATGTTTGATGTTCCTCAACGAATGGTTTTTAAATATATACAGGTTAGGGACTATTTTGTTAATAAACTTAGCAGTTCGGAGTGTCTCTGGGTCAGATATGTGGGAGTGTATGTACGCCAATACCCGGCGGGCCACCATTAGCAAGGCGTATCAAATTCTTTGCCAGAGTAGGGCAGAGGGCTGTGAGAAATTGCCCTACAGGTAGAGTGAGATTCTGGGGGAAAATATTGCCATAGAAAATTTTAAGATAGCTCTGGATACTATTGCCCGGTCTGTACACTCTGTGAATCTACTGCTCCAGCAATTTCGGACTCCTTGTTTACTTTATTTTACCGCTGAAAGGATTGCTAGATGGTCTCAAGATGGGGTTGGATGGGGAGGGATTCATGGAGGGACACATCATAACTGTCCTAAATGCGGGCATATGCGTCTGGCATTGTTCATATGTTTGTTATGTGTCCTGCCTTAAGGTTGTTCTGGGATAAGATATTAGCTGCAATCAAATGTAAACTTGGCAGTGACCTTATGCTTTCAATAACTGAAAAGATGCTAGGGTACGAGGAAGATTGCGGTCAGAATAGGCCTATATTGACAATTATGCTGGTTGCTGCCTGGCTGGCTATAGCTAGAGCCTGGATCTCTCACAAACTCCCTACCGAGATGGAATGGTGGCTAATCCTCAAGGAAATTGGCGGAAAGGGAAAAAGCGTTGGCTAAAGCAAGGAGTATTCATGCTCTGCAAAAGTATAGGGCCATTTGGGGCTCTTTAGAAGAGCCATAAAACATATGCTAACAGGTTATGGGCCGCCATAGATATATTTAGTTGTGAAATTGCTTAGGAGAGCTCCCATCATTTTATTTACATTGTGCTTTTGCTTTTTGTCCCTGCTTTCGTTGTTATGCTTCTTTTTGCTTATATGACTGTACTTCTTCTTGACAATATATATTCAACAAAAAAAAAGGAAGTTCTCAGCGATGTTGACCGGTGACGGCACAATGGCATCGCAGGAAAACTGTCACCATACCATGGGAGAACAGGTATTCTGATGTTGTTCAGTCACTGTATCACATTACTAAGGTAAATATATAACAGGCCAACTGGAATTGTGCGTGAGGGGAGAACCAAAATATGTGAAAGGCTTACTAAATCATGTGGCAAGAGAAGGCAACATAATGCCTCACAACATTTTGTACTAATATTACTTCAGTACTTTGTTATTTTTACATATGTTATCACTATCTGGGCAAATGTTTTACCTTTTGTTTTACAATTGTACCAGTGTGACACCCAAATACAGCAGTAAGCAACAGAAAGATGACCAGTCGACCTTTGCAAAGCTCCTACTTCTGCACAGCAACACATGTTTATGAATTTGAGCTAGAAACAAAATCTTGTTTTGTTAAAATCTGCAGAATTTACAGAAGATGATGGATGATGTGGCAAACCCATAACTGTACTAAATTGCGGCAGCCACAAAATTATTTTGTACCAGTGACCCTAGTATACAGTTACTATTCTTAATTTCTCTTCTACTTACCATCCAAGGTAGGACTGGCTGGAGTAAGACGTAGCGATAGGTCAATGAATTGACCATGATATTGTCGTAAGTCGATAGAAGCAAACCTCCATATAGTGTCATACAACTATTCTTGTTCTCATGTGCTCCACAGACAAGCCTACAATGGTGGATGGGTCAAACACAGTTGATGAATTATTCAAAAAAGTCCCAGGCAGACAGAGGTGGACAAGAGCAAAAAGTAAACAAAGGTAGGAAAGCTGGAGCTCATGCATGGCTGGTTAGTGGTAAGAGTAAACAAGCACGATGAAGGTTAATAAGCAGAATCTCAGGCATTCGGTCCTACCATCATGTGAAATGTTAGGAAGCTCATTGGACAGCACATTCAATACCATTGGTTAACCTTTCTGTTGCTGGAATGCAAAGGTGTCGCTCTCGTTTGTTGAGATAGGTAGGTCCTGTGTACTTCATAGCTACCATCATCTCAAAGAATATGGTGATTCTCTAGATCTAGAACCCATGAGTGATGAAACCCGGAACCTCCCTTTCTGACTTAGAAACTCTTAGAAACGTTTTGTACTGTGGAATGGGGCTAGTACGAGCCCTTATAAGCACTTAGCACTAAGAAGCAAGTACAGACATTTCGGAAGATTGAGGTGTTCAAACAGCAGTTGAAAGTTAATTTGGAATGTGGTGTTGTCCTGAAGAATTTTCCTCTGCACGGGTTACCAACAGGTCCGCCTTTCCCAAAAGAAAACATTGTGTTGTTGTTATGGCAGTCTTGCATGAGGGTAATTCGTTGTTGAGCTGAATGGAGAGTTACAATTGAAGTGATTTAGTGAAATGTAAGGAATCCATATGTAACTGTGGTGGCGATAAAATATTGACTATTGCTTCGGTAAATGAATAGTTGATTAATCCCTCTTGCTTCATGTGTGACATGTTTGTTCTGTCCAAACTGATTAGCGATATCTAAGAGCCTTCCGCAAGTCCTCTGCTACCTTGTTTTGTTAGAGGAACTCACGCTAGTTTTTAGTTGCAATGACCAGATTACTTTAATTGGACGTTGCTTGGTTTCACTGCATTTGAGAACTAAAATATTATGGAAGCATAATCAATTTGACTCTTTAGTCAGTATTTCTTATCCTGCCTGGTTCATGCAGCCTGTAATTTGTTTTTTTTGTAATGGTATGTAAGATGCTTCTGATACACGTTTATCTGGAATAGAATCCACTTTATAAACTTTACTGGTGAAACAATTGTTACATTTTCCGCTATAAAATATTGGGCTAGATGTAGGTAACTTCAATTTACCGACTCATAAATACCGAATTTTACCGATTCGGTATTTATGAATCGGTAAATTAGAAGGAGGGAGATGTAGGAAAATTATTTTTTAGAATTACCGAATCTGTAAAAATCGGTATTTACCGAATCGGTAGACACCGATTCGATATTGCCCATTGATTCCTATGGGCCTTGAAGCCCATAGGAATCAATGGGCAATCCCGAATCGGTATTTACCGATTCGGTAAATACCGATTTCTGCAAGGGTGCAGGGGGTGTCACTTTGACACCCTCTAGCACCCCAAATACAGGCACGTGTAACATGTGGCACACATACATGCCCTAAGGGCATGTCTGTGTGTCACATTGCACAGGTGTGCATGCACACCTGTATTCGGTATTTTACCACCCAATAGGATTGGGTGGTAAAATACCGACTCTTAAGGGCCTGTGGCACTCTGTGAAGTGCCACCTACATCTCATTTACAGAATCGGTAAATTTACCGATTCGGTATTTTACCGATTCTGTATATTTACAGAATCAGTAAATTTACCGATTCTGTAAATGAGATGCCCCCTACATGCCAAATCCTAAATACCGGTCGGTAACGGCCGAAATCGGCCGTTACCGACCGGTCTTTGAGCTCCTACATCTGTCCCATTGTCTTTTAGATTTTACCACAACACTACATGTGGGTGTAATTTAATAGTGTGTGTGTATGGACATATTAATCTGCTTGCCATGGTACCAGATAGTACCTTGAATAATTTTTACTTCTGTTGCTGCACAGTATGTCTTATTTAGTCTAAAAGCACTATTTTCTTTCATGAGTTTCTCCTACTGCAGGCACAACATGCTTTCCTGCAACATTCAGCCTCCATGCGCAGGCAGTATAGGACAATGCGGCCGCATCTTTGAAGTGAAATAGGTCTTGCATTTACAAGAGTTTGAGCTATTGGTATTGTAAATGACAATGCCTTTTATTTATGTGTTAATTATCAAAACAGATAAATAAAAGGCATTGTCATTTACAATGCTAATAGCTTAAACTCTCGCAAATGTGAGACCTATTGCATAGCAAATGCTTATTCCTATTCAGCTGCCACCATAGGTCCTAAGTTGTTTACTATATGAATATAGTTTTCATGATATCCTTCGTGATTATTTCAGGTGTACTAAGAAACAAGTTCACTCTGTCGTAATGAATACTTTTGGTTAAAAGTATCTTTTCTTTTAAGTGCTGTTTGTGATACTGTGATGAGCAAAATAGGTTAACTGTTACCACAGTGCCTCTGTCCTTCACATTCAGCATTGGTGCATTGAACTAAGTTTAGCTGTGGTACCCATGAGTGGGAAAGCAAACCTTGTAGAACTATACCAGAGCTGTAGTTTACACAACACTTTAAAAAAAATGATGAGTGATGCTGAGAGGCCAAGCAGGATTGATGGACAGTATTCACAGTAGGGCACCAATCAGAGGATGTCGGTAGGAAACTACCAAAGGATCCCATGGGGGACTTAACGGGACGCACTGAGATGAACTGATGAGGATAAAAACAATAAAGGCGAGGAAACAAGTTCTGGTGCAAAACTGAGACGAAAGTTAGAGAAGGTCGTAACAACTGCTGTTGCCAGACAACTGCTCTCAAGTCTCATGAACTTTTATAGACCTCTATCTATTGGGACCTGGGAATGTCTACATGACCTAAAGACTCTGTAGATCAATAAAGTAGCTGTCACTTGTTTTGACATCTTTAGTGCCTCCCGCTTTCTGCTCAAAGAACTGTGATTGATTTGATTGATTTAGGGTTTTGTAGAGCGCTCAGCTACCCTTAGGCATCCCGGCGCTGATGAACACATCCTGGAGGGTGGGAAGTCAAGTGAGGGAGCGCTCAGGGGAAGAGTAGAGTCTTCAGTCCTTTCCTAAATCTGAGATGGTTATGTTCCTGTCTAAGGGAGAGTGGGAGGGCGTTCCATAGCCTGGGGGCGTTGTACGAGAACTGGCGACCACCTATTCTGGCCTTCGAAATTCTGGGGATTTTTGCCAAGGAGAGGGAGTTAGATCTGAGATGTCTGCTAGATGTTTGGTGGGACACCAGAGGCCTGAGTATGGGAGGGCCTTCATTGTGCAGTATTCGATGGGTAATGCACAGGGTCTTGAAGTCGACCCTTTCCTTGACTGGTAGCCAGTGCAGACTTTGGAGAGCTGGTTTAGCGGAGTTCCTTGCGGCGGTTCCAGTGAGTATTCTGGCCGCAGCATTTTGTGCACATTGGAGTCTGTGAACTACAGAGACTGGAGCCCCCAGATATAGGACATTGCCATAGTCCAATCTGGAATTCACCAGCCCCTGCATCAAGAGCTTCCTGGATTGAGGGGGGAGAAGATGGAGAATCTTTCGTGCCATCTTTATGAGGCCGAAGCACGTTCCCGCAGTTTTCCTCGCTTGTGTTTTGAAACTGAGCTCCTGGTCTAGCCATTTCCCTAGGCTTTTTACTTCTGATTTAGGGGGTGGTGGAGATCCCATGCATGGTGGCCAGGGAAGAGGAGTGGGGATTTTATTTGGGTTTCCTAAGAGGAGTATTTCCGATTTTTCCCCGTTCAATTTCAACCGAGACTCGCACATCCACTGGTGCACTTTTTCCAGACAGCTACATAAGTTGGTGAGGGCGTTGTCTGGTTGGTTTAGGGAAACGACGAGCTGGGTGTCATCGGCGTACATTATTGATTTGATCCCGAAAGGTTTGACAACATCCTCGAGGGGTGCCATGTATACATTAAAAAGTGTGGGGCTCAGGGAGGACCCATGAGGCACCCCACACTTGAGTGCCTGAGCTTTGGAGATGGAGTGCCCATCTGTTACTTGAAAAGACCTGTTCTCAAGAAAAGATGAGATCCAGGCTAAGGCGGAGCCCGCCACTCCTGTTAGTTCAAGACGGTGAACAAGGGTTGCGTGGTCAACCGTGTCGAAGGCGGCACTTAGATCGAGGAGGATCACTGCCACTGATCCTCCTGCGTCGAGTATGCTCCTAGCTTCTTCGACCATGGCTAACAATGCGGTATCCGTCCCTTGTCCTGGTCTGAAACCCGTCTGGGTTTGGCGAAGGAGGTGGTTGGTCTCTAGGAACTCAGAAAGATGTTGGTTCGCTACTCTCTCTGCGACTTTGCTCATTGCCGGCAGTAATGAGATTGGTCTGAAGTTTGATGGGTCTGCTGGATCAAGATGCGGTTTTTTTAAAAGAGCTTTAACCGTGGCTTTTTTCCAGTTTGCTGGGACAATGCCAAGCTCAAAGGAGGCGTTGGTCAAGTTGGTGAACGGAGGGGCTATAGTGGAAGCAACTTGTTTCAGTTGACTGATAGGAGCTGGGTCTGAAGGGGCGCCGCTTTTGACTTTGTGCAGGACGTTGAGAAACATTTCAGTGGTGATGTGGGGGAAAGAGAGCAACCTCGGGGTGTTTTGGGAGATCGGGTGGTGGGGGCCTCTTAGAGTGGTACACACCGCTGGGAGGGCGTTGAGAATTTTTTCGATTTTATTCGAAAAGAATTCGGCCATCTGGTTGCATTTTGAGCCATCCAGGTCGGGAGGTGAGGGGGGTTCCTGAATTTTGGAGAGGCATTTGACTATCCGATAGGTCTCTTTAGCGGAGTTGGTTGCGGCTGCAATTTGGTCCTCAAAATAGGCGGCCTGTGCCGTTTTTAAGGCGTTTTTGTAGAGCCTAATGTGGGCTTTATATCCACTTCTGTCGTCAGTGTTCCATTTCTTTCTCCATTGGCGTTCAAGCCTTTTGCCTTTCCGTCTTAATTCGCGCAGTTCCTCGGTGAACCAAGGTAGATTGGAGGATCTCCTAATGGGAGGGCGGATTTTTAACGGTAGGACTATATTGAGAGAGTCGCTAATCCAGTTGTGTAGTTGATTTTCGGCTTTGGAGGGGTCGGGGTCAACTATGGGTAGAGTGGAGGACAGAGAGCGTTCCCATAGGTTAACGTCCAGTTTTTTCCATGGGCGAGACGGGGCCCGTGGGTGAGGGGTTTCCGTGATCTTCCCTGGAAGTTGGAATTTAAAAGGGACCAAAAAATGATCAGACCAGGGGAGAGGGAAAGGAATTTGAGCAGAGAGTTGGGAGAGGTTCGAGAAGATGGGGTCCAGTAGATGTCCTTTAGAGTGGGTGGGGTCATTACGGAGTAGTCGAAGATTCAGAGAAGTTAGTTCAGTTTTTAGGTCTGTGGCGAGTTTATTGTTTTGGTCATCGAAGTGGAGATTTAAATCCCCGAGGATAGAGAAGTTTGGGGTTCGACAGGCCAGGGAGGATATGACATCGATGAGTGAGTTTATGAAACGCCCTACCTGTCCTCGCGGGCGGTAGATTAACACCCCCGTTAGCGTGGTGGAGGGTGGCAAATGTAGAGAAAAGAGGATATTTTCACTGTCGAGAATGGGGCTGTCTTTGAATTGACATGTGAGATTGTCGCGATAGATAATCGCGATACCGCCTCCCGTTCCTGTAGGTCTATTGAGGGTTTTAATGAGATACCCAGGAGGTAGTGCTTGGATAATGTCCGGGTCGGAACTACCGGACAGCCAAGTTTCTGTTAGAAACAGAACGTCCAAGTTTGACTTGGTTAATAGTAGGTTGATTTCAACGTGATGTTTAGGGAGTGACCTGCAATTCAGTAGAGCCATCTCCAGGCCTGCCGGTTCGGAGTGGGATAAGGGCATAGCCTTGTAGGCGCAGATAGGGCAGCTAAGAGGCTCCTGCTCCGGGCTAATAGATCCGTTACATCTGGTGTTTGACGTATCTCTGAGTTGGTACAGAGTATTTTGTGAGTATTTGATTCGGGGTCGATCTGAGCCGGCCAGGGGCAGGGGCCCTAGGCTCGGTCTGGCGCGGACGGGCGCAGACGGGCTTGCCTTAGGCGCGCCTTCGGCGCGCAGACGGCGCTCCCGCTGCGCTCGTCCGCTGCGCTTCCGCCATATAAACATTTTATAGAAGCCGACTGAAACTGTAATCTAGGCCCTGGTAACCTGCCTTCACTACGGTAATGTCTCATACCTTTGTGCTGCAAAATCTCTTCTCAAACAGCTTTAGTCTATGCAAAATACACAGCAACACATCTTCTCCTTCACCCACCCAGATTTACCTCATCATCCAGTATGTTACATAATCCTCACTGGGTGTCAGTTGAACGTCGGTTTCAATTCAAAGCCTTATGCTATATGCATAAGTGCCTTTCCAACACAGGTCCTATATAACTGAGACCTTTGGTGTCTTGGTATACACCCAAATGCTTGTTCTGCTCTAGCCACCAGGAGCTAGCAGTGGTTCCTAGAATTAAGACAACCAGTCAAGGTAGTCTGCATTAGCGTATCTGGGACCAAAGTTGTGGAACACCTTGCCACAAACATTGATAGTCTACATATCGCTCACAGCTTTCTGCAAATTGCTCAAAACATGGATGTTCCCACTTCTTCTTTAAACAGTTATCCGTAGCTCTTGGAAATGCTGGTTTTAGTCACGAGGCTTGAGCCTGGAAACCATTTTTAGGAAGTTGTGCGCTTTGCAAATCACACAAATAAATAAATAAATAGCAGCTGGCAGTTGGGGAAGCTTGCAGTTAGCAAAGCCGTGGAAATGCTTCTCCTGCATGTGTTTAACTACCATTGTTTTGTTTTCCATCTTCTCCAGCTACTAGGTTTCCTGGGACATTTCTGATGAGCTATTCTTAGAGATCTGACACAGACAGTTTCCCCACAAATAAAATAAGCAGTGGAAAAGCCAATAGGTACGGGTTTGACCAGCTAGTATGATGGTTAAAGTCTCATTTATGTTTTTATTGGAAACATGTCACTAAATAAAAACAAGAAAGAAAGAAAACATGATGTGAGTTACTGTTGGCAGCCACAGGCTTACAATAAAAAAATGTTTAACTAAAAATTAAATAAATAATATTTGCACATAACACAAGTGCTAAGTGGCTGGAAAATATGGCATGCTTATGAACAAATGGGAGAAGCTAAGAGCGGATTAGGGAGGAGCATAGGGAGGAGCATAGGGAGGGACGTGCTCCCTCACACAAAAGAGTAAGCCATTGATATTCTAAAACTGCACTTCTGAAATTGCTACAACTAATAAGCATTGGCAAATACAATAGGTCTCACCTAAGCAAGTGTGATTTACTTTGGCAATGTGTTTTAGCTACGTTGGACACCAGAGTGTCTGCTGTTCAGCATGGGTAAAGGTTAGTGACTTGGTGTGGGTAGGTTGGAGTGGGGTAGATTGGGTTAAAGGGAAGTGGATTATACTGGGGTAGAGTGGAGTGGGATACATTGTGACAGAGTGGAGCAGAGTAGAGTGGAGTGGGGTAGATTGCAGTGGAGTAGAGGGAGGTAGATTGGGTGGGCTGAGGTAGATTGGAGTGGAGGCAGACTAGAGTAGAGTTGTGTACATCCGAATGGAGTTGGGTAGATTGGGGTAGAGAGGAGTGGGGTGAATTGGGGTACATTGGAGTTGGTTGGGGTACATTGGAGTGCAATCAGATAGATTAGGGTTGGGTAGATTGGAGTGGAGGGAAGTTGGGTAAATTGAGGTGGAGTGGGGTAGATTGGGTCAATTGGAGTATAGTAGATTGGAATGGAGTGGGGAAGCGTGGGGTCGTTTTGAGTAGAGTGGGGTGTGTAGGGGCGGAGAAGGGTTGATTGGTGATGGTAGGGGTGGACTTAAGTGGAGTCAGGTACATTGTAGTGGAATGAAGTGGGGTAGATTGGAATGGAGTACATTGCAATAAAGTGGGGTAGACTGAAGTGGAGTCAGGTGGATGTCGAAGACTGTAGTGGGGTAGATTGGAGTGGAGTAGATTGGAGTGGGGTAGAATGGACTGGGGAACATTAGTGTGGAATAGAGTAGACTAAAGTGGAGTGGGGTAGATTATAATATAGTCAAGTAGACTGGAGTGGAATCAGGGAGACTGAGGTAGAGTGGAGTGGTATAGGGTAGTTTGAAGTGGAGTGGTATGGTGTAGAATGGAATGTACTGGGGTGGGGTAGATTGTGGTGGAGTGTGGTAGATTGGGGCAGGGTAGATTGGGGTAGAATGGAGTGGATAGGAGTGGACTGGGGAATATTGAAGGGGAATGGGTAGATTGGAGTGGAGTGGGATAGATTGCAGTAGAGTAGAGTGGGTTAGATTGGAGTGGAGTTGGTAGAGTGGTTTAGATTGAGTGGGGTAGATTGGATTGGACAGGGTAGACTAGAGTGGAGTGGAACAGATTGGAGTGCAGGGGGGTAGATTAGAGTGGAGTGAGGTAGATTGGAGTGGGGTAGATTTATATAGATTGGAGTGGAATGAGGTAGACAGGGGTATATTTGAATGGAGTGAGATACATTGGGTGGAGAGGGGTAGACTGGAGTAGTTATGGGATAGATTGAAGTGGGAGGGGTTGGATTGGGATAGGGTGGGGTAGATTTGTATATAGATTGTGGTGGGGTGGGGTAAATTGGGATAGACTGGGGAAGACTGGAGCATAGTGGGCTGACTGGAGTAGGTAGAGTGGGTTAGATTGAGTAGAGTGGGGCAATTTGGAGTGGAGTGGGGTATACTGGAGTTGAGTGGAGTGAGATAAAGTGGAGTGTGGTAGATTGGGCTGAAGTAGAGTGGGGTAGATTAGAGTTGGAATGGGGTTGATTGGGTTGGAGTGGGTTTAAGTGGAGGAGGTAGATTGGAATGGAGTGGGGTAGATTGGAGTGGGGAAGACTGGAGAGGAGTGGGATAGATTGTGTGAGGGTGAATTGCATTGGGGTAGATTGAAAAGGAGTGGGTAGATTGGAGTCAAATGGGGTGGACTATGGCAGACTGGAGTGGAGTAGATCAGAGTAGTGTGATTGGGGTTGAGTGGACTGGAATGGGGCAGATTGGACTGGATTTGGCTAGATTAGAGTGGAGTGTGGAAGACTTGGGTGGAGCGGGGAGGATTGGAGTGGGATGGAGTACACTGGAGAGGAGTAGGGTAGACTGGGTAGATTTGATTGGAGAAGGGTAGATTGGAGTGGAGTGGTTTAGATTGGGGAGGAATGTGGTAGATTGTGGTAGATTGGTGTGGTGTGGTGTGGTGTGGAATGGAGTAGATTAGGGTAGAGTGAAGTAGGGTAGATCGAGTGGAGTGGCATAAATTGGAGTGGGGTAATTTGGTCAGACTGGAGAGGAGTGTGGTAGACATGAGTAGAGTAGACTGTAGGCAAGTGGAATAGAGTGTATTGGATTTAAGTAGGAGCCGCTATGGGGCGCACAGCGGAATGGCTGTGTGATCCGCAGCTTCGCCGGACGACCGACAGCGACATGGCTTGTACCTGCCTCAGGGTCCGCTAAATCGCCAGATGACGGCTCCCCAAGGTGTGTGAACACACCGTGCATGTGTGGGTCAGAGATGGCATGAAACACTGCACGCAAAAGTGGTGAAAACAGCCTGGTTCTGTGAGCGGGGCTGCCCGGCGACTAAGATGGCAGAGGACGCGGCTGCCGTATCGAACACCACCATGGCGAAACAGTGAGTAAAGCGGAGCGCAGGAGTACTGTGTACGCTGGAGGGGCAGAAAAAGTCGCAATTGTTGGGCCACGCTCAGTGCTTCAAAACCGCGTATCGGTTCACGGGTGCCGGACTGCGATGTCCTCTAAGCACCCTAATATGCGCAGGGACAAGATGGCGGCGCCCAAATAGCCGATGCCCGACAAATATAAATATCCGTTCTGGCAGCCACCAACGACGTGGAAGAGTAATTAAAGCAGCGAATAACTCGTTGGTGCCTATGCTATGCATTGTGTGCATCGGTTTGTTCAAGCAAGAGTAACATCGTGGCGCAAAGGATATCGCTGATTCTGATGAGAGGCTGGCAAAACGGCGAAAAACTATACGCCGCGTCTATCGACAGGACCGCGACTTCTGCATGGTGGGTCTGGTGGAGCGCCCTGATTTAGAAGAGGGTAACGTGTGTACACTGCTAGGGGTCGGAGAAGGGGGGGTCACTACGAGCGTCGTACCGGGCGCTAATACACCCTTCTGAGGCTCCTCATTTTTTACTGAGGCTGAACTACGATCTCCCCTATGCACACATCGTGAAACTGGAGAGTCCAGGCACCAAGCGAAGGACCCCGGAACCCGGTTCGAAGATCAATCGGATTGTGCGCACAATTGCTCGCAGGGTGCTGTAACCAGGCCATAGCAGGAGAGACATCTCACCCACTGTCATACACGTGGCCTCCAGACGCATATCCCAACCCAAGAATCAAGACGGCGACATCAACCAGGGTCACCAGGTCTTCATTCCAAACTGCGAAACCACCAACGTCGCTGCCAGTAACGATGGTGAGGCCTGACAAGCAGCAGCAAAAGATATCCTTCGAGAGTAAAAAAACTACCCAAACCCTCGTAGCAAATGGCGGAAAGCGAGGGTCCGACAGACCCAGTGCCGAGCAGCAACATGGAAAAGATATTGCTATCTATCCAGGCGAACCTGCAGGACATAAACGGCAAGTTGGATAATTTGACATGCAGGATGGACAATATGGCTGCCAAGCAGGAAAGACATGGCGAGAGACTAGACACGGCCGAAACTCGCCTCTCAGCCGTAGAGGATGAATCGCGCATAACAACCACCAAATGCGCCGGCATGGAACGCGTCCTGGAGGTGATAAAGGCGAAGGAGGAGGAGTTGGAAGCGCGTTTGAGACACAATATTGTGCGCATCACAGTCCTTCCGGAGTCGACAAACACCGCGCGTATGGAAGTATACATAGAGAAACTATGCAGGGACCTCTTCCCAGATCTTCATAGTGGAACGTGCACACAGGTCTCTTGCGCCTCGCTCACCACCTGGAGCTGCGCCTAGACCAATTGTAGCGAGAATACTGAACTATCGCGACAGAGATACCATCTTGAGACTTGCGCGCGAGAAAGGTAAGGTCACCTACCAGGGAAACACTTTAGAATTCTACCCGGACCACACCGTAGCAGTACAGCAGGCGAGGAAGGAATTTGCATCCATGAAAGCCAAACTCAGGGATCTTAACATCACTTATTCCATGCTATACCCGGCCAAATTGCATGTAACATGGGAAGGCAAGGCGGTGCTGTTGTCATCTCCCAAAGCGGCGCAGGAATTTGTAAAAAAAGTGTTGAAACAAAACAAGACTAATGCTTGTGAAGAACGGCATCAGGACTCAGAATAACAGTACTGGTGAGGACCCCTAGTGAAATGCGGTAAGATATCACACGCTTGCTGTTAAGGTTGGGTGATGTCTTTGCGAGATACATTAACAGATGCATCGTGCTGCCTCCCACGTCAGGATGGAAGCCCATGTACTGCAAGGAACATTGTATAGTTACTATGCCCACCAAATAAGCCTCCTGTTACTTTGACTACGAATAACTGATATAGCGTCTAAGTAATTGAACATGGTATTACCCCACAACATGACCTGAATTCTCTTTTGCATTTACGGTCCCGTCCAGGGAATCATTAACTCACTGGCCCCAGACCGTCCAGGAGCCGCTTATTGTGATGTACTGCACTAGGGGAGTGGAACAATATGCTATGCCGTCCAGTTTATTGACTCACGTAACCAGTGCCTTGTTTTTTTGGGGGTTTTTTGTGGCGGGTTGGAGACGCTGATTTGCGCAGTTTAGGACATCTGTACTATCACTAATATCCTCAAAACTGCAATATTACAGGTGTAAATGTTACATGTAACTGTACGCTTCACAATTTAGTACCAGGTTGACATGTAGGTCGGGGCGCTTGTTGGGCACCACCGGGAGCGGACATTCCTAAGCCGCTGGTAATTTTCCAGCATGAGTGCCATGCTTGCATGGGCGCTGGTGCTGATGCTCACTGACTTGATTCGGGCTCTTTTTGGCGGTCCATGGGGTAAGGGCAGCCTAACACACCAAACGTGTATGCATAGTTCAACAAGAGAGTCGTCCGCATCCATTAAGTTGGGTGCTGAGTTGTGCCCCAAGCGGACCTCCACAAGGGTATTGGTTATGTTAGGTAATGTCCTGAAGTTTGCTAATTTGAAGGGTATGTCTCAAAAGGGAATATGGCTTCGGCAGGTTTGGGTTGCTGGAGTGGGTGGGTGGGGGGGGTACGGGTATTGTTCATGTTAAGAGACCAAGAAATTAGAAAAATGCTACGATCCTGTGCATTGTTTGGCAAAGGGCTAATCGGCCACGAATGACCTCACACACTGCAATGAGTTCGGACTCCGATCCTGTTTATTATATGCTCCTGACATGTACTGTATGGCCTTTTCAATGACTCCGGCAGATAGAACTACAGGCAGAATGCATTTAAATTTTCTAACGTGGAATATCAGAGGCTTTACACAACCTAAGAAAATAAGACAGGTGTTGTGGCTGTACTGCAGGAGACACACACTGCGCCTAACACACATCAGCATATAGGCAAACGATGGGCGGAATCGTCTTACACTGCTACGTACTCCTCTTATTCGAGGGGAGTAATCACACTGATCCGGAAGGGCGTGAATTTCACGGTACACAGTGTGCTTCAGGACCCTAATGGGAGATATGTTATAGTGTCCGGTGTATTACATGGACAACGGATAACACTCCTCAACGTGTACGGTCCGAATGTGGATGCACCAGAATTCTTTCAAGAAGTGTGGGGGCATTTACAGACATTCACTGACACACACATCATATGTGGGGGAAACTGGAACGTGACTAGGGTGGATGGGGTGAATCGTTCCCTACACTCATCAGAGCAACACAAGCAGGCAAGGGCGAAATTAGATCATATGCTGACGGACCTGTCGTTAACAGATATATGGAGACATAGACACACTCACACACCAGGAGCCACTCACGTTTCTGCGATCCACAATAGTTGGTCGCGACTGGACTACTGGCTAGGCACAGATAGCATTACATTATGGACACGGGATTGGTGCATCCTACCGAGAACACTGTCAGATCATAACCCTGTATTGCTAAAACTCACGATGCCGGACTACACACCGCCCCCGTTTCACTGGAGATTTAATTCCCGTGCCCTAACTGACACTGTTTACGCTGACACCATCAATACAGCGATTAAAGAATACTTTCAGATTAATGCGCCAGTGATCGAGGACCCAGACCTACTGTGGGAGGCCTTTAAGGCCACGATAAGGGGCGTGTGCATAAGCACCACAATAGGCATATTGAAGGACATTAGACAGCAAATAAAGCGCTGCGAAACACGCATGACAGAACTGGAGGTGGCCTATGAATCCACTCAGGATGTTACATTACTGGGGGAACTACGCCACATACACACAGAACATCAAACATTTGTCGACGATGAAATAAAATACCTAGATAGGAAACAGACGGCCAGATCTTTCGGTGAGGGAGGTCGACCTGGCGGCGTACTTGTGAACAAAATTTGCGAGGGTAAGGGACACACTGCTATACTGCGCATCAAGTCAAAAGATGGTACACTACAGACACATGCTACAGACATTCTGAATAGCTTTGTTGATACGTATGGGACATTATACAAATCACAGCCAATACAGTCAAAGGAGGAGATACTCAGATATTTGAATGATGTGGCGATAGGCTGGCTGTCGGATGGCCAGAGAGAATGGTTAGCACTGCTTATTACGGTGGAGGAGGTGACTGACGTGATCAAATCACTTCCTAATGGGAAGGCGCCTGGGCCCGATGGGTACACAAACGAATTTTATAAACGATATGCGGATGTCCTTGCACCTTATATGGTAGAAATGTACGGTGCGTCTTTCGGACAATCAGAGCTACCCCCCCACACTCCGAGAGGCTGTGATAATCGCCCTTTTGAAACCCTCCAAAGATCCGGAGATGTGTGATTCTTACAGACCGCTATCCCTTATAAACGCGGATTCCAAAATACTCGCCAAACTGCTGGCGGTTCGGCTGACTCCACTGATGACGTAACTGGTCCTCCCAGACCAGGCAGGTTTTATCCCTACGAGGACATCATCACACAACACTAGGTCACTGTTTGCCCTATCGCACTATCTCCAGCCCTCCATGAAAGCGGCGGCAGTCATGCTTGATGCCGCCAAGGCTTTTGACTCCATTGAATGGAGTTATCTGATTACCATTTTGAACAGAATGGGTTTCCCCAAACGCTTTGTGCAATGGGTGTCGTTGATATACACCAAACCATGCACCCGGGTTCGTGTAAATGGATACGTATCCGATGTCTTTAATATAGAACAAGGCACGAGGCAGGGATGCCCTCTGTCGCCCTTACTCTTCGCACTGGCGCTAGAACCATTGGCCTGCCTCATACGACAAAACTACAAAGCATCGGCTCTACGATTCAATTCCAGACCACTTCATATCTCGTTATACGCAGATGACATGTTACTGTATGTTCGCGACCCAGACACACACCTCAACAGTCTGCTCAGGGAATACATCAAATTTGGGGGTCACTCGGGATTGGCCATAAACTGGTCCAAATCCTCTATTATCCCTCTAACGGATGCGACGACTCCTGTTGCCCTTGAGTATCCACTGGAATGGCAGCATGATCCCATACGATACCTGGGTGTGATGTACCATAGAGACCCTGCGGTGGTTATCAGGTCAAACTATGGATCAGTCATCTCCAAATTGGAAGACAAAGTGCACCGTTGGATACAACTGCCATTATCTTTGGCAGACCGCATAGCGATCGTAAAAATGAACGTATTACCTAAACTGTTGTACCTTTTTAATAACATCCCTATCACACCCCCTGGAGAGGCCTTCCGCCGCATAAAGTCACTTGTACTGAAGCTCATATGGGCAGGCAAACAGGCTCGCGTAGATCTTCAAACACTGATTCTTCCATATATACGTGGAGGTTTCGGGGTGCCAGATTTTCTATTGTATTATTTGTGTGCTCAGGCACAGTACGCTGTTTATTGGTACCATGAGATACCGTATCTGACACATACTGCCATCGAAGAGGGCGATGCGGAACCCGTCCCATTAACAGCAATCCTGTCTCATGTTAGACAGCCCCTTCATGCCCAAGACATCAACACTATAGACACCACAGTCAAAGCCTGGCGGAAACTGGGGCAACTTGCACACAAAACCCCGCTATACGCACCTGCAATGCCATTGCATTACCATCAAGCGCTATCGGTAACAGGCGAAAAAGTGGGCATGTCACTGTTGCATCGTACAGGCATAGTTAGGATGGGAGACCTATTCCATGAGGGCACATTCTTAGACATTGAGAATCTAACATATATCCAAAATAAATCGCCCATGTTCCACTTCACATATTACAGGTTGAAGCGGGCGCTGAAAGAACTCTATCCTACATTTCCCGACGAACCAGAAAGTCTGTGCACACTACAGATGATCATTACCACCCAGGATCTATCGCACTTAGTGTCAAGACTATACTCCACAGCACAGGCCGAAATATCACACACCTCTGACAAAGCTAAAGCAAGGTGGGACGTGGTTTTAGTTGATCCATTGACAGATCTAGAATGGCAGCAAACGTCTACATTAACACAAATACTCACCCCTAATGGCAACCTCAGAATTATACACTATAAGTGTCTACATCAGGCATACTACATGCCTGCGCGTATGCTTAAATTTGGCCTACAGGAGGACGACAGGTGTAAGAGATGTGGTAGAGAGGGCGCAGATTTCATACACTTGGCCTGGTCTTGTTTTAAGGTACAGGAATATTGGGCGGAAATCACCAATACAATCTCTACTATGATAGAGGTGGAGGTAGAATGCACAATAAGATCATGCCTACTGGGAATCGTACCACAACTAAAAGCCACCAAACGCAAATTTTGTGTGATATCCTTATTGTTAGCCAAAAGACAGATTGCGCAATGCTGGCACAGTAGGAAAGTGCCGCAGATATCCAAATGGCTGAAAGACATGTCCGGTTGTAGAGATAAGTTATTAACATATGAGGAAGAGCTCCCAGCGAAATCTAGACCCAAGAACATTTGGAGCTGCTTCACGGACTACATGAGTACATTGCAAAAGGACATGGATGAATGATCTGACTATAAATACTGAGGGGTGAGGGCTGCTATTGGGAGGGTAATGTGCCGTAATGCCCAGTCAGTAATGCAAGACAGGAATCGAAAGGTTTGAGCTGTTAGAACTGCTAAATGTCATGATATTTATCTCTGGTCTCTAAGTTATGGTCCTCTGTTTGTTGTTGTAACCTACTAAATATCATAAAATGTAAGACTTCATATACTGCATTACGCCGCCGGACCTAGCGTTGTCGGCTAACGGACTGTGTGAATCCAACATTAATCAAGGCTATAACTCGCAGCCGGCCCCAGGGTTGTAGGCTCATGGCCGTGTATGTTTATCAAAGGTCAATAAAGGTCTTACAAAAACAAAAAAAGTAGATTAGAGTAGATTAAAGTGGGGTGGGGTAGATTGGAATACGTTGGGGAGATTGGAGTGGAACAGGGTACATTGGAATGGGGTAAGTGGTGTGAAGTAGTTGGGCGTTGAGTGGATGTGGAGTAGAGGGGCGTGGAGTTCAGTGGAGTGGAGTTGCATGGCGTGTCGTTGAGTGTCATACTGGTTTTATGTGGTTTTTTTCAAATGCCAATCATTAGATAATATTTTTTTGTATTTTCTGTTCCTACTACATTCCCATATAGAACTTCACAACAGCGGCCTTTATTTTTGACTGAGACGACACCATTCTTCTATTGCATGAATTAGGGTAAGTGCTTGATGTATGCCCCCAAGCGCCTTGGGAAATTTTACACAAGTTGAGCCTTCTTAGTTTACTTTAATGTAATATATGTATCTTATGTGTTGAAATTAAGCAGCCTAGGCTTTTCATGCGATTCATAATTAAAATGAACATTTTTCTTTTCACAACAAATGCTTTGTCCACAATATGTTGAACATATAGTTTGTGTATCAATTTCTCCTATTTGCTTCCTTGTGAATAGAATTGTTTGAAGGACATTGTTGAGGACCCAGATTCGTTAATGCTTTGTTATTACAGTGCTAATTTTGTCTCTTCTTGTAAAAGTGAAAGTTTTTTTGGGAGGTGCAGCACATCTTTATTTGCAATGGATAAGTGTGCCTAGATGTTTGTTAGGTATTTGTCTACCACTAATCTTATTTCTAGTAAAATATTTATGTTTTGAAATAGTAGATGTTCCTGCAGTACTCTTACGAGTTGTGTTGGTTTAAACGAGGCATCCTTCTTCTCCATTTTACATATGTTTAATTTTGTACTCAGTGTTGTACAATGTCAATTTTTTCTTCTTGCGGTATTGTTTGGTAGGCATTTTCTTCAGTGTGAGGAGATCTGGCAGAATAAATATATCCAAGAAATGCCTATATATTAGTTATGGTTATAATACAGTAGGTAACAATTTGTAAATTATTTCCGTAATTTAGTTTGAAACAATATTAAATCAAGCTCCATACCTATTTTATGTAGAAAGATGTTGATGGAAGAGATGACATTTGTAATCCAAATTCTGTGTGATATCTGTGTAGAAGACGTAGAGTTGTATTGATTTCTAACAGTCACCAGAATGACAATAATTGTTACTGGTATTTGGTAGTATTGGGCTGTGTTCTTAGCTCAATTACAAATATAAACCAGCGACATGATGGAAAACGTCTTCACTGTATATGTTATCTAATTTTATATAGGTGTTTGCTGCCATGTGATCTAAAATATGTATTTAATATGTCTAAGCTATTTGAACAGCCGATTTTCTGTGAACAGCCAATCATATAGTGCTTTATTTGTTTATTGTGTTTATTATGTAGTTGAATATTGGTTTTCATTATCATTGCCCAGAAATAAGTGCTTTTAGATAGCTGTCTAGTACATGTGGAACTTAATAGCAGCAGTCATTGTAAAACTTGGTAGTTAATATGAGCCAATCATTGCCCCCCTCACAAAATTTGTGAATGGTTGTTAGTCACAATTACATTTTTTGGGCCAGAGTGAATGCAAAAAAGCATATGTGGAAGGTAATTTAAGTTTTCATGGAGGAGAGATTACTTGAATTGGGGTAAAAGGTTTGAGATGGCATCAGTGAGTCCCTCTACGTTCCTGTGTAAGTGAATGTGAACATCAGCCCTTTATGATCATTCACAATGGTGGTAATTATATTGACCACTTGACAGGAGCTAGACTAGAAACATTAATGAAGGACATATATTCAAAGTTAAAGTCTGTTTTTCCAACACACATATTGTGTTTTCCAACATTTGTCAGAGACAAAAGTGGAAGAGGTCTTCTTTAAATGCTGCAAAGTTAGAAAAACCTTATAGACATGTAACGAAGACAGTGCCTGCATTCCTGCAAGATCACAGAATGTCCTCTATTGTTCCTTTAAATACTACATTTTCAAAAGCTGCACTATATTGGCCAGATGGTGTGCTTTTTACCAACCGATGGAAACCATATCTTCCTTTCAAATCTGAAATGTTGGCTTATCCAACATACCTACATTTATTTACTGTTCCAAACAGTCAAATGCTCTTTCAAGAGACACCCTTTATTATGTTTAATTTAATTTAGTATTTCGAAATACTTTTGTATTCATTGTTCTGGTACCACAGGACTTTCTAGATACTACTGAGGTAGCTCACAGTACTCTTTAAACCTATTTTCAACTACCAGTACACATTTTGATATAGTGGCTTATTTATTGCTGTACTGTACCGCATAAGCAATATGTGGTACTTGCTATGTAAATACAGAACACGGTCAAATTATGTTCTAAATAAGATGGCTGCCATTTCATTTTTGAAAGGCTTGGATTAACCAAGTATTTTCTGTTTTGTCACTGCCATGTACCCCAGTAATAATGGGACAACAAATATTACTATGTTTGTATGCCTTATGGCTTACATACTATTCATCAATTCACTTCAAACACCAAAAAGCATTGGCAAAGCCAATAGATCTTGCCTTTCAGACCTCTTGGCAATGCTAATGCCTTTTGTGCATACTGTACGGCACAGGCAAAAATGACGATACTGCACAGCATGAACAATAGGGTAAAAGGGCACAATGACCTTGCAGTGGTCACATCATTTTGTAGGCACGCAAGCATGAAGCAGGTGCCTTTTTTCATTTATCGATCTGAGATAGATCTGCAAATACAAAAAATCAAATTGAAGTAGCACAAAAGTACTTTTATTTAGAAAGCAGAAGGGTTGACAGCAATTTGCTTCCTGACCCTCCCAAAAAAAGGTAACATTTTAGAAAATAATAAGACTGCGGGGAGGTGTTGAGGCTGTGGAGGAGTGGTTCAGGGTTTCGGGGTCCCGGACAGGAGGAAATAGGTGCATCCAAGGGGGGGAGCAAAAGCAAACAGGGTGGGGGAGACGCACACAAGGGAGAGAGCGACCAATTGAGAAGTACACGGGCAAGCGCAACAAAGAGCACAGAGGAAGAGAAGCATATTGGCAAGAGTGAGCCATGCGGGGGAGTTGACACTAGAGGGAGACTACCATGATGCTTCTGTGACTTGGCTCTCATTTTCAACTGAACACTTCTTGTTGCTTGATTCTAGCAGGCACCTACCTAATGGTGGGGATAAGGAGGCTCATTTGAACCTTTCGAGTTGTCCAATTCCTAATAGGAGTATATAGTCCAGTCCAGATGTTTTCCTTTGAATTCTGGTACTTGTAGATCTGAATTTATAATGGGGTACAGATGAATACAAGTCACAGAATGCAAATAAAAAAAACTGGGCTAGATAAGCTACTCATGGATGGGCCTTGAACAATTAGAAGTTCATTACCTCTGTGTAAACCTCCTCTTCCTCAAAGCACTCAGAAATGGCCCTCGAGAACTGCTGAGTGCTATATAAAATGAAAAAATATAATAAAACCACTTTTTTTGCAGACAGAACCAAAAGTTTTTTTTAGTTGTAATAGTTTATTCACCTTGTCAGAGCACTCTACTGTTATTCCTGTCTCTGCCAATTATGAACTGTGTGGTATTAGTCATGCTGTGCTTTCTTCTGCCCGTGAATGCAAATTATAATTGAGCTGTGTCCTGCGCCCTCACTCGTGTACCTGAAGGCACTGGAGTGATTTACATGAGCACCATGTACATTATACTGACACTTAGACACACTGCACACTCACACACTGTGCCCTCACACTACTTTAGGCCACACACACTGCGCACTCACACGCTGCACACTCACACGCTGCACACTCACACACTGCGCACTCACACTACTTTAGGCCACACAAACTGAGCCCACACACTACTTTAGGCCACACACACTGCACCCTCACACTACTTTAGGCCACACACACTGCGTCCTCACACTACTGTAGGCCACACACACTGCGCTCTCACACTACTGTAGGCCACACACACTGCGCCCTCCCACTACTTTAGGCCACACACACTGCGCCCTCACACTACTTTAGGTCACACACACTGCGCCCTCAAACACTGCACCCTCACACACTCTGCACCCTCACACACTCTGCACCCTCACATACTGCACCCCTGTCCCCCCATCTGAAGGCACTGGAGTGATTTACATGAGCACCATGTACATTATACTGACACTTAGACACACTACGCACTTACACACTGCGCACTCACACACATTGCCCTAACACTACTTTAGGCCAATCACACTGCGCACTCACACACTGTGCACTCACACACTGCGCACTCACACTACTTTAGGCCAGACACACTGAGCCCACACACTAGTTTAGGCCACACACACTGCACTCAATGCAACATACACTCCAAATACCACTCAGTGCCACATAATTACACACCACATAATTACACTCTACTGAATGCAACACACACTCCACACAATACCACTCCGTGCCACATAATTATTTGCTACATAATTACACTGCACTCAATGCAACATACACTCCAAATACCACTCAGTGCCAAATAATTATATGCTACATAATTACAATGCAACATACACTCTAAACAATAGCACTCAGTGCCACATAATTACACGCCACACAATTATATTCTACTGAATACAGCATACACTCCTCATAATACCACTCAGTGCCACATAATTACACACAACATTGTTACACTCTACTCGATGCAACATACACTCCAAATACCACTCAGTTCCACATAGTTCCACGCCACATAATTACACTGCACTCAATGCAACATACACTCCAAATGCCACTCAGCGCCACATAATTACACGCCACATAATTACATTCTACTGAATGCAACACACACTCCACACAATACAACTCAGTGCCACATAATTATATGCTACATAATTACACTGCACTCAATGCAACATACACTCCAAACAACACCACTCAGTGCCACCTAATTACACACCACACAATTACACTCTATTGAATACAACATACACTCCACACAATACCACTCAGTGCCACATAATTAAATGCTACATATTTATACTGCGCTCAACGCAACATACACTCCAAATACCACTCAGTGCCACGTAATTACATGCCACATAATTACACTGCACTCATTGCAACATACACTCCAAATACCACTCAGTGCCTCATAATTACATGCCACATAAATACATGGCGCTCAACGCAACATACACTCCAAATACCACTCAGTGCCACATAATTACATGCCACATAATTACACTGCACTCAATGCAACATACAGTCCAAATACCACGCAGTGCCACATATTCACACATCACATAATTACACTGCACTACATGCAACATACATTCCAAATACCACTCAGTGACACATAGTTACAAGTCACATAATTACGCTGCACTCAATGCAACATACACTCCAAATACTAATCAGTGCCACATAATTACACACCACATAATTACATTCTACTGAATGCAACACACACTCCACACAATACAACTCAGTGCCACATAATTATATGCTACATAATTACACTGTGCTCAATGCAACATACACTCCAAACAACACCACTCAGTGCACATAATTACACACCACACAATTGCACTCTATTGAATACAACATACACTTCACACATTACCACTCAGTGCCACATAATTATATGCTACATATTTATAGTGCGCTCAACGCAACATACACTCCAAATACCACTCAGTGCCACATAATTACATGCCACATAATTACACAGCACTCAATGCAACATTCACTCCAAATATCACTCAGTGCAACATAGTTACATGCCACATAATTACACTGCACTCAATGCAACATACACTCCAAATACCACTCAGTGCCACATAATTATATGCTACATATTTACACTGCGCTCAACGCACCATACACTCCAAATACAACTCAGTGCCACATAGTTACACACCACATAATTACACTGCACTCAATGCAACATACACTCCAAAAACATCACTCAGTGCCGCATAATTACACGCCACATAATTACACTCTACTGAATGCAACACACACTCCACACTATACCACTCAGTGCCACATAATTATATGCTACATAATTACACTGCACTCAATGCAACATACACTCCAAACCATACCACTCAGTGCCACATAATTACACGCCACATAATTACACTCTACTGAATGCAACACACACTCCACACTATACCACTCAGTGCCACATAATTACACGCCACATAATTACACTCTACTGAATACAACATACACTCCAGACAATACCACTCAGTGCCACATAATTATATGCTACATAATTACACTGGGCTCAACGCAACATACACTCCAAATACCACTCAGTGCCTCATAATTACATGCCACATAATTACACAGCACTGAATGCAACATACACTCCAAATACCACTCAGTGCCACATAATTACACTGCACTCAATGCAACATACACTCCAAATACCACTCAGTGCCACATAGTTACACGTCAGTTAATTACACTACACTCAATGCAACATACACTCCAAATACCACTCAGTGCCTCATAATTACACGCGACATAATTACACTCTTTTGAATGCAACACACACTCCACACAATACCACTCAGTGCCACATAATTATATGCTAAATGATTACACTGCACTCAATGCAACATACACTCCAAACAATACCAGTCAGTGCCACATAATTACACGCCACACAATTACACTCCACTGAATAAAACATACACTCCACACAATACCACTTAGTGCCACATAATTATATGCTACATAATTACACTGCGCTCAATGCAACATACACTCCAAATACCAATAAGTGCCACATAATTACACTGCACTCAATGCAACATTCAATTCAATTACCACTCAGTGCCACATGATTACATGCCATATAATTACACTGCACTCAATGCAACATACACTCCAAACAATACCACTCAGTGCCACATAATTACACTCCACATAATTAACCTCTACTGAATGGAACACACACTCCAAATGCCACTGAGTGCCACACAATTACACACCACATAAATACACTGCACTCAATGCAACATACACTCCAAATCCCACTCAGTACAACATAATTACACGCCACATAATTACACAGCTCTCAATGCAACATACACTCCGAATACTACTCAGTGCCACATTGTTATATACAACATAATTACACTGCACTCAATGCAACATACACCCCAAAGGACAATTAAGTGTGACATAATAACACTCTACTGAATGCAACACACTCCACACATTACCACTCAGTGCCACATAATTATATGCTACATAATTACACTGCACTCAATGCAACATACACTTCAAACAATACCACCCAGTGCCACATAATTACACGCCACACAATTACACTCTACTGAATACAACACACACTCCAAATGCCACTGAGTGCCACATATTTACATGTCACATAATTACACTGCACTCAATGCAACATACACTCCAAATCCCACTCAGTACAACATAATTACATGCCACATAATTACACAGCTCTCAATGCAACATACACTCCAAATACCACTCAGTGCCACATAGTTATATACAACATAATTACACTGCACTCAATGCAACATACACTCCAAATACCAATTAAGTGCCACATAATTACACTCTACTGAATGCAACATACTCCACACAATACCACTCAGTGCCACATAATTATATACAACATAAGTACACTGCACTAAATGCAAAATACGCTCCAAATACCAATTAAGTGCCACATAATTACACTCTACTGAATACAACATACACTCCACACAATACCACTCATTGCCACATCATTATATGCAACATAATTACACTCCGCTCAATGCAACATGGATTCCAAATACCACTCTGTGCCACATAATTACACGCCACATAATTACACTGCACTCAATGCAACATACACTGCAAATACCACTCAGTACCACATTACATGCCACATAATTACACTGCACTCAATGTAACATACACTCCAAATACCACTCAGTGCCACATAATTAAACGCCACATAATTACACTGCACTCAATGCAACATACACTCCAAATACTACTCAGTGCCACATAATTACACACCACATATTTACACTCTACTGAATACAACATACACTCCACACAATACCACTCAGTGCCACACAATTATATGCTACATAATTACACTGCACTCAATGCAACATACTCTCCAAATACCACTCAGTGCCACATAATTACACACCACATAATTACACTCTGCTGAATGCACCACACACTCCACACAATACCACTCAGTGCCACATAATTATATGCTACATAATTACAATGCAACATACACTCCAAACTATACCACTCAGTGCCACATAATTACACGCCACACAATTACACTGCACTCAATGCAACATACACTCCAAATACCACTCGTTGCCACATAATTACACTGCACTCAATGCAACATACACTCGAAATACAACTCAGTGCCACATAATTACATGCCACATAATTACACTCTACTGAATGCAACACACACTCCACACAATACCACTCAGTGCCACATAATTATATGCTACATAATTACACTGCACTCAATGCAACATACACTCCAAACAATACCACTCAGTGCCACATAATTCAATGCCATATAATTACACTCTACTGAATACAACATACACTCCAGACAATACCACTCAGTTCCACATAATTATATGCTACATATTTACACTGCGCTCAACGCAACATACACTCCAAATACCACTCAGTGCCACATAATTACACACTACATAATTACACTGCACTCAATGCGACATACACTCCAAATACCACTCAGTGCCACATATTTACACACCACATAATTACACTGCACTCAATGCAACATACACTTCAAATACCACTCAGTGCCAAATAATTACACGCCACATAATTACACTGTGGTCAATGCAACATACACTCCAAATACCACTCATTGCCACGTAATTACACGATACATAATTAAACTGCACTCAATGCAACATACACTCCAAATACCACTCAATGCCACATAATTAAATGCCACATAATTACACTGCACTCAATGCAACATACACTCCAAATACCACTCAGTACCACATAATTACACGCCACATAATTACACTGCACTCAATGCAACATACACTCCAAACAATACCACTCAGTGCCACATAATTACACGCCACATAATTACACTGCACTCAATGAAACATACACTCCAAACAATACCACTCAGTGCCACATAATTACACGCCACATAATTACACTCTACTGAATACAACATACACTCCAGATAATACCACTCAGTTCCACATAATTATATGCTACATATTTACACTGCGCTCAAAGCAACATACACTCCAAATACCACTCAGTGCCACATAATTAGGCGCCACATAATTACACTGCACTCAATATGACATACACTCCAAATATCACTCGGTGCCACATAATTACACGCCACATAATTACACAGCGGTCAATGCAACATACACTCCAAATACCACTCAGTGCCACATAATTACACGCCACATAATTACACTGCACTCAATGCAGCATAGACTCCAAATACCACTCAGTACCACATAATTATACGCCACATAATTACACTGCACTCAATGCAACATACACTCCAAACAATACCACTCACTGCCACATAATTACACACCACATAATTACACTCTACTGAATGCAACACACACTCCACAAAATACCACTCAGTGCCACAGTATTATATGCTACATAATTACACTGCACTCAATGCAACATACACTCCAAATACCACTCAGTGCCAAATAATTACACGCCACATAATTACACTTTACTGAATGCAACGCACACTCCACAAAATACCACTCAGTGCCACATAATTATATGCTACATAATTACAATGCAACATACACTCCAAACAATAGCACTCAGGGCCACATAATTACACGCCACACAATTATATTCTACTGAATACAGCGTACACTCCTTATAATACCACTCAGTGCCACATTATTACACACAACATAATTGCACTCTACTCAATGCAACATACACTCCAAATACCACTCAGTGCCACATAGTTACACGCCACATAATTACACTGCACTCAATGCAACATACACTCCAAATACCAGTCAGTGCCACATAATTACATGCCCCATAATTACACTGCACTCAATGCAACATACACTCCAAATACCACTCAGTGCCACATAATTACATGCCACATAATTACACTCTGCTGAATGCAACACACACTCCACAAAATACCACTCAGTGCCACATAATTATATGCTACATAATTACACTGCACTCAATGCAACATACACTCCAAATACCACTCAGTGCCAAATAATTACACACCACATAATTACACTCTACTGAATGCAACGCACACTGCACAAAATACCACTCAGTGCCACATAATTATATGCTACATAATTACAATGCAACATACACTCCAAACAATAGCACTCAGTGCCACATAATTACACGCCACACAATTATATTCTACTGAATACAACATACACTCCTCATAATACCACTCAGTGCCACATAATTACACGCAACATAATTACACTCTACTCAATGCATCATACACTCCAAATACCACTCAGTGCCACATAGTTACACGCCACATAATTACACTGCACTCAATGCAACATACACTCCAAATACCACTCAGTGCCACATAATTACACTCCACATAATTGCACTGTACTCAATGCAACATACACTCCAAATACCACTCAGTGCCACATAATTACACGTCACATAATTACACTCTACTGAATGCAACACACACTCCACAAAATACCACTCAGTGGCACATAATTATATGCTACATAATTACAATGCAACATACACTCCAAACAATAGCACTCAGTGCCACATAGTTACACGCCACACAATTATAATCTACTGAATACAACATACACTCCTCATAATACCACTCAGTGCCACATAATTACACGCAACATAATTACACTCTACTCAATGCATCATACACTCCAAATACCACTCAGTGCCACATAATTACACGCCACATAATTGCACTGTACTTAATGCAACATACACTCCAAATACCACTCAGTGCCACATAATTACACGTCACATAATTACACTCTACTGAATGCAACACACACTCCACAAAATACCACTCAGTGGCACATAATTATATGCTACATAATTACAATGCAACATACACTCCAAACAATAGCACTCAGTGCCACATAGTTACACGCCACACAATTATATTCTACTGAATACAACATACACTGCTCATAATACCACTCAGTGCCACATAATTACACGCAACATAATTACACTCTACTCAATGCAACATACACTCCAAATACCACTCAGTGCCACATAGTTACACGCCACATAATTATACTGCACTCAATGCAACATACACTCCAAATACCACTCAGTGCCACATAATTACACTCTACTGAATGCAACACACACTCCACCCAATACCACTCAGTGCCACATAATTATATGCTACATAATTACACTGCACTCTATGCAACATTCACTACAAACAATACCACTCAGTGCCACATATTTACACACCACACAATTACACTCTACTGAATACAACATACACTCCACACAATACCACTCAGTGCCACATAATTAGATGCTACATAATTACACTGCGCTAAACGCAACATACTCTCCAAATACCACTCAGTGCCACACAATTACACACCACATAATTACACTCTACTGAATGCAACAAACACTTTACACAATACCACTCAGTGCCACATAATTATATGCTACATAATTACAATGCAACATTCACTCCAAACAATACCACTCAGTGCCACATAATTACACACCACACAATTACACTCTACTGAATACAACATACACTCCACACAATACCACTCCATGCCACATAATTATATGCTACATAATTACACTGTGCTAAACGCAACATATGCTCCAAATACCACTCAGTTCCACATAATTACGCTGCACTCAATGCAACATACACTCCAAATACCACTCAGTGCCACATAATTACACACCACATAATTACTCTATCTATCTATCTATCTATCTATCGACCTCACTCTATCTATCTCCCCTCACTCTATCAATCTATCTATCTATCACCTTGACTCTATCTATCGCCCTCACTCTATCTATCTATCTATCTATATATCTATCGCTCTCACTTTATCTATTGCCCTCACTCTATCTATCGCCCCTCACTCTATCAATCTATCTATCGCCCTCACTTTATCGCCCTCTATCTATCTATCTATCTCCCTTACTCTATCTATCGCCCTCACTCTATCTATCGCCCTCACTCTATCTATCGCCCTCACTCTATCTATCTATCGCCCTCATTCTATCGCCCTCACTCTGTCTATCTATCTTTCGCCCTCACTGTATCTGTCTATCTATCGCACTCGCTCTATTGCCATCACTCTATCTATATATTGATCGCCCTCACTCTATCTATCTGTCTTTTTATCTATCGCCCTCACTTTATCTATCAATCTATCTATCTATCTATCTATCTATCTATCTATCTATCTATCTATCTATCTATCGCCCTCACTCTATCTAGCTATCGCCCTCACTCTATCTAGCTATCGCATCACCACAGCATCACTCAGCACCACCAAAGCATCACTCAGGGGCACCACAACATCACTATGCGCTACCACAGCATCACTGAACGCCACAGCATAACTCGTCGCCACCACAGCATCAATCTGTGCAACCATTCAACAACAACAACTGGTTCAAATATGTTCTCTCAATGTTTCAAGCTTTATTACAAATGTTACAAAAAGATGTTAATATTCCACTTCTGTTCTTGGATTTGTCACAATAAAATACACTGAACATAATCTTCACAAAAGTTATTTACAAAAGTTTAAGCTATTGCCATTATAAATTACAATAACTTTTATTTAAGTATTCATTATTTAAAAAATGAAAAGCCATTGTTATTTGTAATATCAATACATCTGAGTCACTAAATACAACACATATTGCATTACAAATGCAATAGGTGTCACATTTGTGAAAGTTATAACTATTGGCATTGTAAATGACAAAGCTATTAATTTCGCTATTTTCAAAACCAACACATAAATAAAAAAATTGTCATTTACACTACCAATAGCTCAAACTTTCCTAATGCGAGACCTATTTGCATTGCAAATGCTTGATTTTTTCCTTTAGTCAAGGATCTGTGTCCTGGTGCCGATGCAAGGACTCATGGAGACCCAGTGTGGGGGAAAGCAGGTCACGAAGGAACCAACCCTGGAAGGCTCTTCACGTGGGTGGAGGCAGCCGTCAACGCAAGGCGGTCCAGGAGATCTTTGGTGAGGATTGGCTTCCGGGGAGCGATCAGGCCCTCCGGAGTAATACCACTGCAGAGCCAGCACAGGCAGGGTAGGAGCCTGTCAGTGGAAGGTAGGGTCAGTGCGCATGATTCCAGTAAGTGCGGGGGGTAAAAAAAGCACACAGGCTGCAACTCTTGACAAGGGGAAGGAAGAAGGGGACCAGAGAAACAAGGATAAAGAAAAGGAGGAAACTGTACAAACCCCTCAACAGAGGCAGGGCGACTTGACAAAGAACAAGCTACTTCTTACGAACAAGGAAATTAGGCATCTCCCCCCAATCATCTCCCCAATGAAAATCGCAGCACTTTTTTCAGTGTATACTTTACAGAAACATCAGGGAAGGCACTCTAAACCTCTGGCTTCACCGCTATCAACCCCGTCTAGGGAAAAGGGTAAGGCCTTTAAACCTAAAATCAAACCATCTCTGCGCTTTTATTTAAGGTGCAAGCTAGGCTGCCCCTTCTCTCCCCAGAGAACTGATTACTCTGGAAAAAATCCCTGCATCAGAGGAGAGCTGCAGGGGCGTGGCTTGACACGCAACGGCGGAGGTCGCAACCGGGTAGAGCTCCGAGCTGAGCTCCCCTTCCCCGGGCCGATTCTCCGCCAAATATCCGTGTAATCAGCCGAAATTGCAAGCGGACCAACCCGACGCCGTTCTCGGCACCCTGGCTGAGTTTCGATCTAGGGGACCGACCGCACCAACACCGGACTCTCCTGTGAGCTGCAGGCGGGTCTAGCTGTCACCCAGGCGGCAAGCGAGATCACGAGGGACCGCGGCTTGGGCCTACCATGCGGGCCCCGCTGTGAGCCGCAAACCTGACCCTGTGCGATCTCCTCACTCACGGAGCCTGAGTCCTGGGAGCTGTGTTGCCGCTTCGACTCTGCCCCTTCCCTACCTCCGGGGACTGCTGAAAGCCTGATCCGGGAGAGAAAGACTGCCTACCCGACGCGACTCGGCCATAACACCGACGGCGGCCCAGGCCGCGGGCGCCGCTGATCGGGGCTCGGCCCCGACGCCGAGGTGCGGCAGACCCCCTGGGGTGCCAGCGGTGTCACGCGGGTGTGCCCAGGGAGTGAAGCGGTGGAATCCTACGCCCTGGACTTTGTGGGGCAGCCGTGGTCGCGGGAAGAGGCTCCCCTCCCAGGCTAGAGTGGAGTTACTGGGAGGGGCAGACATGGCTGCGGCCCTGAGGCGCCTAACACAGCCCGTGAGCTGACAGCGCTGAGGACCGACTGCAGCCCCCAGCCCATCAAGTCCCTATTCCCACTAGTAGGGACACCACGCACCACAACTGCGGAGACGACGAAAGCGGAAACGCAAGTGGCGCAACGCGGGAGCTTGGGCCTAGCAGACAGGGACGGGCCACGCTCGAATTGAGAGACGCTACGACGCGGAGACTCACCATCGCTGGGACCTAGCTACCCCGCGTCATTTGAAAGCACGTTGGTTTCGCCACCCCGCCTTCCTGGACCCACCGACAGCCAGGCAGAGGAGATCGCCTGCCCTGACCACCCAGAGGCCTCTGCAAGTCCCAAACACACGGGACATTTCGCCATCTCGTCATCGGCTACCTGCGGTGTGTGTGGAACCCCTCGGTGCTGTTGATAGACGCTTGCCCCGCCGGACTGCTGCGCAGCCCTATCCCGCGGGCTGCCACGGACGATCCGTGAGAGGTCTACAAATCGGCTGAGAGTGCGCAGACGAAAGCGGACACAAGCCGCACACCATGGGTACCAATAGCAACACTCGCCAATATCCGGATACTCGAACTGCACAGTTGGCCAGGCCGCCTTGCACATGTCCGGAGGGGTGAGGACTCGCACTGGGACTGGAGGAGCCCCGCCGACGGGAAAAACAGATAAATCACTGCGCAAGATGGCTGCTGATCAAGTGACCGCGAGACTGGACAGTGTATTAGCTGCCATGGAACGCATGGAACAATCGCTCCAACTGACCAGAACATCCTTGGAGTCCAAAATAGACAGCGTCGCCATAGACCTAACCCACCTACGAGACGACCACAAGAAACTGTCTGACCGAACTAAAACACTGGAAGGTACGGTGACGGAACTCGGACCCAAAGTCACACAAACGGATAAACAGGTACAAGACCTTCTAAACAGAGTGGAGTTCCTCGAGGATCGCGCTGAAGACGCCGAAGGGAGGGCGAGGCGCAACAACATCAGACTCGTGGGGGTCCCGGAAAAATGGGAAGGCCCTCTTCCTACCCAACGAGTTGAGGACTGGCTGAGAGAGCTGCTACCTGAAGGCACGCTATCGCCCCATTTTGTAGTGGAACGAGCACATCGCGTACCCACGAGACCTTACACCACGGGTTCTAATCCGAGGCCACTACTCTTCAAGGTACTGAACTATCGGGACAGGGATGCGATCCTGAGAGAAACTAGAAGACTCGGGGAAATTCGCGTTGACAATACCACAGTGATGTTTTTCCCCGGACTACACCATTCAAGTGCAGCGTCAGAGACACAACTTCTTGGACGTAAAACGTCGTCTCCGCACCGAGGGCCTCAAGTACTCCCTACTCTTTCCTGCTAAACTGAGAGTAGTGGCGCGAGACAAGACCTACTTCTTTAGTACTCCTGAAGAAGTCAGCGAATGGCTTGATAGCGGCCCGGACTCAACGCCTAGGCAGGCACACAGCTACGAGGCGAGACCACGATCACGCGGACCGCGCCGTCGCCGCAGGAACAGAGGCCAGAGAGCCGGCCGCCCAGCGGAATTGCCGCGTCACTCCCCACCGCCGGACCAAATGATCCAGGAACAACGTGATGCACTCCGAAGGGTCTCCCAATTAAGTAACTCACCGAACTCAGAGATCGTCCAGGTCCCCAGCCCACGGGTGGATCCCAGCGATGATGACGCCATCTATGGGATACCGGACTCCCAGCTGTCAGTGGATCTACCAGATATCACGCCTCAAACGGCAGACATGCTACATTGAAACCGTGCACGGGGCATAATTCCGGACCTCGCCGGGGCGGCGGGGACGACACCAAAGTCCGGGTAGTTGCTGCGAAACCAGACCTACAAGCCACTGTCCGAGATATCCACCGCCGCCCTGGGGACGCGAAGAGTGAACTTGACGCAGTGAGTACCTGTCCGGCTTTATTGCCACTGTAGGGGTAGATGGGACACGGAGATATGCTGCAGCGCTGTCCAATCTCTCCCCCGCACCAGCCGCCCGGATAGCCTGGGGACCTTCCCGCACCAGAGGCTTGGGGGTGATGACATACCTATATTCCCACTACAGGCTTCGGCGCCTAGATAACCCCATAACCAGCATCAACGCTGCCTTCCTGGGCACTAACATTTACCACAAGGCATATGCACAATATGGCCCAGGGAAAGGCCTATGATCCCCGTTCCTTCCTTGAATACACACACCGCCAGAACTGGGACTAGCACACGTTTCCCCCTAGACCTGACTATTGTTCTTTTGCCTCTTTGGTGTGTTTGGACGGCGACATGTTGTGTGGCCGACCTTTTGGTATCTATTACTGTTTTGCAATGTTTGGACATTTTGTTCTTTCCTTCACCCTCATTCCCGGAACCTTACCTTTACCCTTTCCTTATTTGCAATTGCTTGTGTCTGATTTGGGTGGGGGGGAGACTGGGGGCCTCGCGGAGGCTCTCGCCTGGGAGGTGGATAGTGGGTGGGGCGGATGTTCCCTACCACAACAGTGAGTATGGCTGAGATCAGAATGTGCACATGGAATGTGAGAGGTATGCATACACCGTCGAGACGATACCAAATTTATTCCTACTTGAAGCGCCACAAATTTCATGCTGCATTGCTACAGGAAACACATTTAAATAAAACTGAGGTACATGCACTGCGCCGTAGGTGGCGCGGACAACTTTATGCCACGGAGTACTCGTCCTATGCTCGAGGGACACTTATATGGATTCGGCGGGCACCCCGTGGGCGGCCATGGACACACAGACTGACACAGAAGGTAGATATGTGATAACCCGAGGTAGACTCGATGGACACCCTGTGGTGCTTGCCTCTTTATACTCCCCGAACACCAATCAGGGCAGCTTCTTAGATACCCTCTCAACGACGCTGGCGATCTGGCATGGCGTCCCGTGGATCCTGGGGGGTGATTACAACTGTGTGCTGGACGCGAATTTAGACAGGTCTACCGCACCTCCGGCCATTGCCCAGACACACATTACCACGAAAGCCCTCATCAGCTGGGCCTCACAATGGGATCTCCAGGATGCATGGAGGGCGCGCAACCCCACGACACGCACATATTCCTACTGGTCCGGTGCGCATGCGCTACATGTACGCCTCGATAGATACATGGTCTCCACTGATCTTCTCCCGCTCGTAAAAGACACGCAATATATGGGCCGCACGCACTCAGACCATAACCCTCACACACTGGCAATTGCCTGGGACAATCCGCACCCACCTATTCCCGCCTGGCGCCTCCAGCCGGACCTCTTGCTGGACGTGACTTTCCGCAACTCCCTTCTCACTCAGACGGCACAATACTTTGAGTCCAACGCTGGTACGGCGTCCTCTCCCCAGACTGAATGGGATGCCTTCAAGGTGGTGGTCAGAGGGCACTGCTTGGGAACACAAGGACACTTACGGCGACAGCTTGAGGATGATCTGACACGACTAGAGGCCGAACTACTGGCCCTCGAACAGAATATGGGGGGAAATGCGAGCGCTCGGCTGACAGAGGCCAAGACAGAGCATGGCCGCCTACTGGACCGATTACGTAATATCAATTTCGCGGCACACTCCGCCCGAATCCACAGGCAGGGTGATAGACCTGGCAAACTGCTCACCTGGCTGATTGCACGGGAAGACCGCTCGACTCCCGTCTCGGCTATACAAGCGGATGATGCTAGAGTGCTCTATTCCCAACGTCAAATACACGAGGCATTCACGGCTCACTACTCGAGGATGTATCGTTCCCGACTGCGTGTCTCGCAGGCTGCCATAACTGAATATCTCTCTGCTGTGCAACTGCCCACCCTAACGGCTGGACAACAGGACGAACTTGGTGCACCGCTGGACTCCGAGGAGCTCTGCGATACCATCTTTAATCTCTCAAACGGCAAGTCTCCGGGACCGGATGGCTTGCCGGCTGAATTCTATAAAGCCGCTTCGGACATCCTTATTCCCCACCTGGTGAAGATGTATGCTGCGGCAACAGATGACCTCTCTCTGCCCCCGACGCTTACTGAAGCCACCCTTATATCACTACTCAAACCCGACAGGGATAGCGAACGGATGGGTTCCTACCGACCTTTGGCACTCCTCAACACAGACTATAAAATCCTCGCTTCCGCGTTGGCTCGCAGGTTGGCCCCTCTGGTTCCTGCACTGGTGCATCACGACCAGAACGGGTTTGTGCCAACACGTCACACGTCACATAACATCCGCCGCCTATTCCGCATACAAGAATACGCCACGCAACAGTGGCCGCGCGCCGGGTGCCTGGTGCTTGACCTGGAGAAGGCGTTTGACTCGGTGGAATGGCCTTACTTGCGAGCGGTCATGGACAAATTTGAGCTGGGGGATGAATATCAGTCCATGGTTGGGCTCTTGTACCGCAGACCCATAGTTTGCGTTCGTACTGGGGCGTTACTTTCTGAACCGATCTGTGTGCGGAGGGGCACCAGACAGGGCTGCCCCCTCTCGCCCTTGCTGTTCTCCCTGGCTGTGGAGCCCCTGGCTGAAATGCTAAGATCTCAGGGGGCGGAGTGGGGAATACCGATGGCGGATGGACTCCATGTGGTGTCATTGTACGCCGATGATCTCCTTTTATATGTCAAGGACCTGAGTGACGTTCCGATGTCCCTGACTGACATATTCAGAACCTTTGAGGACATGTCGGGCCTTAAGGTGAACTGGACCAAATCAGGGGCCTACTCCTTTGACCCGAATGTTCCCGAGAGTGAGATACGCATCGGGGGAGAGAGATTACGGTGGTATCCCACGACGTTCAGATACCTTGGGATACACATCTACAGTGACCCTGCGGATATTTTGGATGGAAACCTGATGCGAGCGATCGCGTCTACCCGATCGCAGATCGGGTTCTGGAAGACGCTGCCACTGAACGTTCCTGGCCGCATAGCCCTGACGAAGATGATAGTGCTGCCGCGGCTACTGTACTACTTTGCAAACATACCTACTTATGTCCCCACCCGGGTGTTTCGAGATCTTGAGGTCCTATTTCGTGATCTAATTTGGAACAAGGGTCGGCCACGGGTTGCGTTAACGAAACTTTATATGCCTACTGAAGCAGGGGGGCTAGCTGTTCCCAACATGGAGTTATACTATCTGGCGGCGCAAATGCAGTGGGTATCGGGATGGTTAGGGGGCAATAATCTGGGAGACACGGCCACGGACACCACTATCTGGTCCCAGCTGCAGGTCCATGTTTTGTTTCATCCACTGACCCGAACCTCCTGTCCGCCGCAATTCCTACTCGCAGTAGCGCGAAAATGCTTCCTCCGCTGTTTGCGGCTGACCCGGACGACAGTCCCATACGCTCCGATACTTCCGATATTGGGACCCCAACTACGGCGGGGGCCTTCACGGCTATCCAACTGGACAATTGGACTTCTGCGGGGGTGGAAACCCTGGGAGATCTGTACTCTGACGGCGCCCTCCTCCCCTTCGTCACTTTGGTTGACGAGACATCTCTCTCGGCAGGACAATTTCTCTTACATGCATCTCTCATCCATACGCTAACTGCCGCCTGGGGGGATATGTCTGTCGAGTTGCCCACTCATCACTTCATACAATATCTGCATGTCATGTGCAACGGCACGCACGTAATTCATTGGCTAGCGCAAGCACTACTCCTCCATACCCATCCCACCACCGTGCAATTGAGAGAGAAATGGGCGACAGACAGAGGTAGGGAATGGACGGACAAGGAGTGGGATATGATCCTGGCGGGCCCAGTAAACATCCCCCGTAACCCTCGCTTTAAAATCATACAGCTATACATATTACACCGCGCATACCTCACCCCGGACAAGATCAACAGATATTTTTCAGTCACGGATACAGCTTGCAACCGCTGCTCCTTACTAGGAGCGGATCTCCTCCACATGCTCTGGCTCTGTCCTGCCCTCCAACAATACTGGGAAGGTGTGACCACACTACTTACGCACTGCACCAAAGAGCGGGTGCCGAGAACATGGAAGGCCTGCATACTGGGACTATACAAGCGTACACGGCTGAACAAAGTCCAGGCCCGCTACTGGGACCTTGGACTGATCACGGCCAAGAGATTGCTTACCAAGCGGTGGAAGGCTGATACACCCCCACTCATCAAACACTGGAGCCTGTCACTAGTGAACTGGGCTCGAGCGGAGAGCACTGTCCTGCGGCGAGAAGAGACGGCGGGACTTCGGAAATTCCCAATAGTACAACACTGGGATGACATCCTCCACTCCTTCCAGCAGAAATGGGTAGAGCAGGGGATCACGTGAAGTGACGCACGCTACCCCCCCCTCCCTGTACTGGTCACCCAAAGACCTACACATAGCTTCGATCGCTGCCCGCACAGCCACCAAGCTTTGCCTGACAGATGCTGCATACCCGGATGTTGCGCGATGGCGAGTGCATAGCCCCTCCCACACCTGCACCACCACACACACACACCACCGCGAAGAGAGGTCCAGCTGCCGGCCACCTCTCACGGGGCATCGCACGACCACGACTGACACGCCAGTGTGGTGGCGACTCCCCCCCTTGTGCACTTGACAAACAGGCTCCCACGGTATCCTGCCTACCCACTCACTCGACTGCTACTGACACCTTGATACTCCACTTCCCTCTTCTGACACATGCCCGTATGTTCCCCTATCCCTCCCTTCCCCTGCCTCCCCCTTTTGTATTTCTAGTGTTACAGTTTGAAGTTTGTTGACAATCCGATCCTATCTTCCTTTGGATCAGGCCCTTAGACGTTGACCATTGCACTCACTGCACCATGAGGCCGTCGGAAACAACAACCACGGCCTGGGTGTCTCCACCTCAGGACCGATACAAGTACCGGACACACTCATCAGAATGGATGGGCTACGTGAACGCACGCTCACCAACACATTCAGACACTGAACAGACTCATCCCCACTTTATATCACTCCACGCCCGTTGATAGACGATTTCCACAGACGCTCTTTCTCGCAGACCACACGTGTCATAGGAGGCTCTAGCATACCTGAAATCGCTTATGAGTGCCAACTTAGCGTTGTGGCGTGGAGTTCACATATGATATGAGAAATAACAAAAACAAAAAAAAGGAAAAATTCCACAGACCGGTACTTTTTCACAGCACCGAATGGGAATATTATTGTACAGTATTGCTGCAAATAGATATACGCCGCCGAACCCCCGGGTTGTCGGCCTTAAGGCTGTGTTCCTATGATGCACTGATTGCAATACTCCTTGATCGCGGCTGGCCCCGCTGGGTTGTAAGCTGAATGCTGTGTACAATTCATGATAAACAATAAAGGTCTGTTAAACATTAAAAAAAAAAATCAGAGGAGAGCTGCAGGGGACTGACGGAGGAAAGTATTGCGCTCAGTAACAGGTTTCAGGTTCTGCCGATGAGTGATCAGGAAATGTCGCAGGAAGTGACTCAAGTAGGGTCTCTGATCCCAGAATCACATGGGGAATAAGACGGTGTACAAAGCTAAGGCCGGAGTAAACACCTGTCTACAAATCAAAATAACCCCAGCAGTTTAACTAGTACGCATTCTGATCAACAGATATCTAAAGAAACTGTATCAAATCCTGGGGTGGAAAAACTGATGGAGCCCATGATCTTAGAGATGAAAGAGAAACCATGGCACGATTCAGGAGTCTTGTGAGGCATTGGAGGAAAAAATGACCTTTTTGATGAATCGAGTGGCAGTGGTTGAGGCCTCGCTGACGGATCTTGGCAAGGGGGTCAAGGAAAACCGTGCGGAAATAAAAGCACTAAAATCTAGGGGACAAGACCTCCGTGACAAGGAGTCCAAGGAGAATAATGCCCGAAGAAATAACCTGAGACTGTTAAATATCCCGAGGGGAAAGAAGGTGAAAGTGGTAAAAGTTTTCTAGTGAATCTGCTTTGTGAGTTTATTCCGGGTCTGGATCCGTCAGTCCTGGAGAAAGATATACAAAGGGCGCATAGAGATCTTTTCAGGAGTACTGGGGCAAGGAAGAACCCGTGGAGTTTCTTATTAACTTTCAGTCCTATTCTCTGAAGGAGAGGATCTTAGCTGAGGCGCTTAAAGCGGGAACATACAAAAAAGATGATTGGTCGTTTAGGATCCACTCCGACATCTCCAGGGTCACCCAAGATCATCAATAGGAGTTAGGAAAAGTTTTTAAGGAACTGAAATCACTGGGGGTAACAGCGCAGATACTCTGCACTCAACAGCACACACCACTCTGCACTCAACAGCACACACCACTCTGCACTCACTACTCTGCACTCACTACTCTGCACTCACTACTCTGCACTCACTACTCTGCACTCACTACTCTGCACTCACCACTCTGCACTCCCCACTCTGCACTCCCCACTCTGCACTCCCCACTCTGCACTCCCCACTCTGCACTCCCTACTCTGCACTCCCTACTCTGCACTCCCTACTCTGCACTCCCTACTCTGCACTCACTACTCTGCACTCACTACTCTGCACTCACTACTCACTACTCTGCACTCACTACTCACTACTCTGCACTCACTACTCCCTACTCTGCACTCCCTACTCTGCACTCCCTACTCTGCACTCCCTACTCTGCACTCCCTACTCTGCACTCACTACTCACTACTCTGCACTCACTACTCACGACTCTGCACTCACTACTCACTACTCTGCACTCACTACTCTGCACTCACTACTCTGCACTCACTACTCACTACTCTGCACTCACTACTCTGCACTCACTACTTTGCACTCACTACTCTGCACTCACTACTCACTACTCTGCACTCACTACTCTGCACTCACTACTCTGCACTCACTACTCTGCACTCACTACTCTGCACTCACTACTCTGCACTCACTACTCTGCACTCACTACTCTGCACTCACTACTCACTACTCTGCACTCACTACTCTGCACTCACTACTCTGCACTCACTACTCTACACTCACTACTCACTACTCTGCACTCACTACTCACTACTCACTATTCACTACTCACTACTCACTACTCTGCACTCACTACTCTGCACTCACTGCTCTGCACTCACTGCTCTGCACTCACTGCTCTGCACTCACTACTCTGCACTCACTACTCTGCACTAACTACTCTGCACTCACTACTCTGCACTCACTACTCACTACTCACTACTCTGCACTCACTACTCACTACTCACTACTCTGCACTCACTACTCTGCACTCACTACTCACTACTCTGCACTCACTACTCACTACTCTACACTCACTACTCTGCACTCACTACTCTGCACTCACTACTCACTACTCTGCACTCACTACACACTACTCACTACTCTGCACTCACTACTCACTACTCTGCACTCACTACTCACTACTCTGCACTCACTACTCACTACTCTGCACTCACTACTCTGCACTCACTACTCTGCACTCACTACTCTGCACTCACTACTCTGCACTCACTACTCTGCACTCACTACTCACTACTCTGCACTCACTACTCTGCACTCACTACTCTGCACTCACTACTCTGCACTCACTACTCTGCACTCACTACTCACTACTCTGCACTCACTACTCTGCACTCACTACTCACTACTCTGCACTCACTACACACTACTCACTACTCAGCACTCACTATTCACTACTCACTACTCTGCACTCACTACTATGCACTCCCTACTCTGCACTCACTACTCACTACTCTGCACTCACTACTCTGCACTCACTACTCACGACTCTGGACTCACTACTCACGACTCTGCACTCACTACTCTGCACTCACTACTCACTACTCTGCACTCACTACTCACTACTCTGCACTCACTACTCTGCACTCACTATGTTATGTTATGTTATGTTATAAGTTTTTGTACCGCGCACAGCTGCCCCAGCAAAGGGGCGTCCTGGCGCCAAGGAAAGGTCAACACAACATCACTAGGCGCACCTGAATCCAGAGGAATTAGTTAAAAAGGACAGTTTTAATAGCACGTCTAAAAAGGAGTAAGTCCTCCATAGCTCGAATTTCACTGGGAAGTGAATTCCACAGCTTCGCCGCCACTACTCGGAATGAGCGGCCGCCCATCCTGCTTAGCAGAAAGCGAGGAACAACAGACAAATTCTGCCCCATCGACCTCAAAGAGCGAGAGGGCACATAAGGGGTCAGTAAGTTCATCAAAATGGGTGGTGCCGTACCTTTCAAAATTTTAAAAGCTAGGCAGAGCACCTTGAACTCGATCCGGCGAGCCACAGGCAACCAATGGAGTGATTGCAATGCTCTAGATGCTGAACAGCGTTTAGGAAGTCCTAAAACCGCTCTTGCGGCGGAGTTCAGCACTCGCTGCAGCCGTGTGATCTCTGCCTTGTTCGTACCTGCCAAGAGGGCGCTGGCATAATCTATCCTAGACAGCACAGAGGCCTGAACCACGAGCTGTCTAGTAGGGGCATCGAAGAACTTAAGCACTGGCCTGATGCCCCTGAGTATACCAAAACAAGAGGCAGCTACCCTCTTAGTTTGGCAAGTAAAACTCAGTGTGGAATCCAGCCATACCCCGAGATTTTTTATCTCCATAGCGGGCGCCGGAATCATTCCTAGTTCGGGGGGCCACCAGTTGTCACTCCACCGTCCAGGTTGCTTCCCAACCACCATCACCTCGGTTTTCTTTGTATTCAATTGGAGGCAATTTTGGTTCATCCAATTGGACACCGCACGCAACCCCTCTCGGAAATTCAAGGCGTCCACAGGTGAGTCCTCACTTAGAGTGACCGCCAACTGCGTGTCGTCCGCATAGGACACCATTGACAGGCCCCAGCGTTTGACTACCGCAGCCAGCGGACTCACATATAAGTTAAAAAGAGTGGGGCTCAGTGATGATCCCTGTGGAACACCCGTAGTGAGCGGGTGCGAGGTGGATTTACCAGGTGGAATCGCGACCTGGAAAGATCTGTTAGAAAGGAAGGAGCGGAACCACCCTAAAGCCGTACCCCCGATCCCAGCATCCTCTAACCGCCACAACAAAATCTCATGGGACACCGTATCGAAGGCGGCACTCAGATCGAGCAACAGGAGTGCCGCTGTTCGTCCGGTGTCTAGTACAGAGCGCAGATGCTCTACCATGTAAAGCAAGGCGGTCTCTGTACTGTGGCCTGAGCGAAATCCATTTTGCGTTGGATCCAAGATGTTAGCCTTGGCCAGATGGTCGGCCAGGATCCTATTCACATGGGCTTCGGTAACTTTAGCAGGCCACGGCAGCAGTGAGATGGGGCGGTAATTTTCGGGTTTCTTAGGGTCTAGGGTAGGCTTTTTTAGGATTGGTGTAACAACCGCTTGCTTCCACTTAGTGGGCACCATTCCAGAGGACAACGACTTGTTTATCAGGGCCAACAAGGATGAACGACAGATGACCTGCATATTTTTAAACTGAGTCGGCAACAGAGGGTCTGCAGGGGACCCTGATTTAATTTTTTGACTCAAAAGATCAAAGTCCTCCTCAGAAAGTGAGCCCAGATTATCCAGGGTCGTGTCATTTCCCCTTGGTGGGCCATCAGAGTCCAAGTGGTGCATGGTGGTGGGGAAGGTACGATAAATTGCTTGGACCTTGTGAACAAAGAAGGAAGCCAGGCTCTCACAATGCTGGTCCGTGCAAATTTCTGCAGCAGGAGCCCTCTTAGTCGTCAGGTCTTTTAGGACCTTAAAGATTAATTTAGAGGGGTTAGAACTATTCTTAAACTCCTGCGCATAATAAGCGGCACGCGTCCGACAGACCGCTCTATGATACGCCTTAGATAAGGTATGGTAGTAGGTTTTCCGTGCAGGGTCATAGGCTTTCCTCCATTGCCTTTCTGCTTGCCTGCACTCTCTTTTAAGAGACACCAAGGTCTCATTATACCAAGGGCTATGGGTCTTGGTCCGACCCTTGGAGCGAGCCAGGGGTATGAAATAATCCAAAGCCGTTCCAATCCAGTCACAGAATGAATTATACCCACAGTCGACATCCAAGGAGGTAGGTAAGGGTGTTTTTTCTAATAGGGAATAAAAATCCTCCAGTTTCAATTTATTCCACTGGCGAGAAATAGAGGATTTGTTCTGTGCCACAAAAATAGGGTCTGTCACCACAATCGATGCTTTCACCAGCATGTGGTCCGTCCATAGCAATGGTGCCGGTGGGAATATAGTTATGTCCTCCAAGGTGGTAAAGAACGGGTCCAATATGTGCCCGCCTGAATGAGTGGGGGTCGTTACTCTTTGTGAGAGCTGCAAAGCTTCCAGGTCAGCAAGGCAGCTCTTAATGGCAGGCAGGGATATGCGATCAAAATGTAAATTGAGATCGCCTATCACATTAAAATTCGCACAGCCCATGGCTTCTATGCTTATGGCATCCGGGAGAGCGGCCCTAAAGGCGGCGTCGCAGCCAGGAGGCCGATATATAAGAAGACCTGAGAAGCTAAAACAGTGAGAAAAAGATATTCTAAAACGGGCACATTCGCAGTCCGGGAGTTTTAGTTCCTTCCATTCGCAGGGGAAACGACGTTTTACAGCCATCGCAATGCCACCCCCTCTTGAACCGCGGTTGAGAGTAAACACGGTATAGTCAGGCGGGAAAGCAAGGTTCAAGATGGCAGTATCCACGTCCTGAAGCCAGGTCTCGGTGATAAAAAACACATCTGGGGAGTCATTCGTCACAATATCAAGGATCTCCACCTGATGTTTGCCCAGAGATCGGACGTTAAGGCTAAATAGACTAACAGTCTTCGCCCCAGGCACATTAGACCTGTGGCCAGAAGACTCTATAGAACAAATTCGGGAAGGAGAGGGCAAGCACCAGCAACAATGAGTGCACCGATACGGGCCTCTTAACGGTGCAATAGGCGGAAGAGAACATATAGGGACCTGATCCCGTATGGCCAGTAGATCTGCGCTAGCATATCTGAAGGTAGGAGAGGGCATCACGACGAAAAAGTGTGTCGCCGCGCGCCGCGCTTCCTTAGCGCTGACGGGCGCAGACGGGCAGACTCTGGCTCGACTCAGGCGCGAGTCAGGCGCTACCGCTGCGCGTCACCGCTGCGCGACTAAGGTGAGCTTTAAATACAGCCTCACCTGTTCTCCAACCGGAGACTAGAGCGCTGCTTGAAGTGGCGCGCTGAGAGCCTACACCCCCAAGATGGCGGCCAAGCATCGCCGGTATGGGAGGAGAGACACGAAAGGACTCCGCTCTACAAGCGGTGAAGGGGCACAATTTAAAATGCAAGTCTGCGGACAGTGAACACAGGTAAAAATACAGCAAATAATAATAAATGCCACAGAAGCGCAGATGCGACTAAAGTTTTAAAATCACGAGTAGCGCTGCACGCATGTAGTGCAGGAGTCAGGGAGCGCGTTAAAATATGTAGTTGTCTATCCAAAGGTCGAGCTGCACTAGAGGCTCGCCCTAAATACAGCCTCACCTGTTCTCCAACCGGAGACTAGAGCGCTGCTTGAAGTGGCGCGCTGAGAGCCTACACCCCCAAGATGGCGGCCAAGCGTCGCCGGTATGGGAGGAGAGACACGAAAGGACTCCGCTCTACAAGCGGTGAAGGGGCACAATTTAAAATGCAAGTCTGCGGACAGTGAACACAGGTAAAAATACAGCAAATAATAATAAATGCCACAGAAGCGCAGATGCGACTAAAGTTTTAAAATCACGAGTAGCGCTGCACGCATGTAGTGCAGGAGTCAGGGAGCGCGTTAAAATATGTAGTTGTCTATCCAAAGCTCACTACTCTGCACTCACTACTTTGCACTCACTACTCACTACTCTGCACTCACTACTCTGCACTCACTACTCTGCACTCACTACTCTGCACTCACTACTCACTACTCTGCACTCTACTCACTACTCTGCACTCACTACTCTGCACTCACTACTCTGCACTCACTACTCACTACTATGTACTCACTACTCTGCACTCACTACTCACTACTCTGCACTCACTACTCTGCACTCACTACTCACTACTCTGCACTCACTACTCTGCACTCACTACTCTGCACTTACTACTCACTACTCTGCACTCACTACTCACTACTCTGCACTCACTACTCTGCACTCACTACTCACTACTCACTACTCTGCACTCACTACTCTGCACTCACTACTCACTACTGACTACTCACTACTCTGCACTCACTACTCTTCACTCACTACTCTTCACTCACTACTCTGCACTCACTACTCTGCACTCACTACTCTGCACTCACTACTCTGCACTCACTACTCTGCACTCACTACTCACTACTCTGCACTCACTACTCACTACTCTGCACTCACTACTCTGCACTCACTACTCACTACTGACTACTCACTACTCTGCACTCACTACTCTTCACTCACTACTCTGCACTCACTACTCTGCACTCACTACTCTGCACTCACTACTCTGCACTCACTACTCACTACTCTGCACTCACTACTCACTACTCTGCACTCACTACTCACTACTCTGCACTTACTACTCACTACTCTGCACTCACTACTCACTACTCTGCACTCACTACTCACTACTCTGCACTCACTACTCACTACTCTGCACTCACTACTCACTACTCACTACTCTGCACTCACTCATTACTCTGCACTCACTCACTACTCTGCACTCACTCACTACTCTGCACTCACTCACTACTCTGCACTCACTACTCTGCACTCACTACTCTGCACTCACTACTCTGCACTCACTACTCTGCACTCACTACTCACTACTCTGCACTCACTACTCACTACTCTGCACTCACTACTCTGCACTCACTACTCTGCACTCACTACTCTGCACACTCACTTTGCACTCTGGACTCACACTCTGGACTCACACTCTGCACTCACTACTCTGCACACTCACTACTCTGCACACTCACTACTCTGCACTCACTACTCTGCACTCACTACTCTGCACTCACTACTCTGCACTCACTACTCACTACTCTGCACTCACTACTCACTACTCTGCACTCACTACTCTGCACTCACTACTCTGCACTCACTACTCTGCACTCACTACTCTGCACACTCACTTTGCACTCTGGACTCACACTCTGCACTCACTACTCTGCACACTCACTACTCTGCACACTCACTACTCTGCACTCACTACTCTGCACTCACTACTCTGCACTCACTACTCTGCACTCACCACTCTGCACTCCCCACTCTGCACTCCCCACTCTGCACTCCCCACTCTGCACTCCCCACTCTGCACTCCCCACTCTGCACTCCCCACTCTGCACTCCCCACTCTGCACTCCCCACTCTGCACTCCCCTCTCTGCACTCCCCACTCTGCACTTCCTACTCTGCACTCCCTACTCTGCACTCACTACTCTGCACTCCCTACTGTCCACTCCCTACTCTGCACTCCCTACTCTGCACTCCCTACTCTGCACTCCCTACTCACTACTCTGCACTCACTACTCACTACTCTGCACTCACTACTCACTACTCTGCTCTCACTACTCACTACTCTGCACTCACTACTCACTACTCTGCACTCACTACTCTGCATTCACTACTCTGCACTCACTACTCACTACTCTGCACTCACTACTCTGCACTCACTACTTTGCACTCACTACTCTGCACTCACTACTCACTACTCTGCACTCACTACTCTGCACTCACTACTCTGCACTCACTACTCTGCACTCACTACTCTGCACTCACTACTCTGCACTCACTACTTTGCACTCACTACTCTGCACTCACTACTCACTACTCTGCACTCACTACTCTGCACTCACTACTCACTACTCTGCACTCACTACTCACTACTCTGCACTCACTACTCACTACTCTGCACTCACTATTCTGCACTCACTACTCACTACTCTGCACTCACTATTCTGCACTCACTACTCTGCACTCACTACTCTGCACTTACTACTCACTACTCTGCACTCACTACTTACTACTCTGCACTCACTACTCACTACTCTGCACTCACTACTCACTACTGACTACTCACTACTCTGCACTCACTACTCTGCACTCACTACTCTGCACTCACTACTCTGCACTCACTACTCTGCACTCACTACTCTGCACTCACTACTCACTACTCTGCACTCACTACTCACTACTCTGCACTCACTACTCACTACTCTGCACTCACTACTCACTACTCTGCACTCACTACACACTACTCACTACTCTGCACTCACTACTCACTACTCACTACTCAGCACTCACTACTCACTACTCTGCACTCACTATTATGCACTCACTACTCTGCACTCACTACTCACTACTCTGCACTCACTACTCACTACTCTGCACTCACTACTCACGACTCTGCACTCACTACTCACGACTCTGCACTCACTATTCTGCACTCACTACTCACTACTCGGCACTCACTACTCTGCACTCACTACTCACTACTCTGCACTCACTACTCTGCACTCACTACTTTGCACTCACTACTCACTACTCTGCACTCCCTAATCTGCACTCACTACTCTGCACTCACTACTCTGCACTCACTACTCTGCACTCACTACTCACTACTCTGCACTCACTACTCTGCACTCACTACTCTGCACTCACTACTCTGCACTCACTACTCTGCACTCACTACTCACTACTCTGCACTCACTACTCTGCACTCACTACTCACTACTCTGCACTCACTATTCTGCACTCACTACTCTGCACTCACTACTCTGCACTTACTACTCACTACTCTGCACTCACTACTCACTACTCACTACTCTGCACTCCCTACTCTGCACTCACTACTCTGCACTCACTACTCACTACTCTGCACTCACTACTCTGCACTCACTACTCACTACTGACTAGTCACTACTCTGCACTCACTACTCTGCACTCACTACTCTGCACTCACTACTCACTACTCTGCACTCACTACTCACTACTCTGCACTCACTACTCTGCACTCACTACTCTGCACTCACTACTCTGCACACTCACTTTGCACTCTGGACTCACACTCTGCACTCACTACTCTGCACACTCACTACTCTGCACTCACTACTCTGCACTCACTACTCTGCACTCACTAGTCTCCACTCACTACTCTGCACACTCTCTCTGCACACTCACTACTCTGCACACTCACTACTCTGCACACTCACTCTGCACTCTGCAAACTCACTCTGCACTCACACTCTGCACTCACACTCTGCACTCACTACTCTGCACTCACTACTCTGCACTCACTACTCTGCACTCATGGAATCTTCCACCACACTTTCTAAAACTCTATAGTCCGAAGCATAATAGGCACAGGACCAAAAGAAGGGTAGACCTTTGCTTAAAATAATCTTATTGTATTTATGAGAAGCAAAAGCGAGACTGTGAAATGTGCTGAATATCAGTTTGTTACGAATCAACAGAGTGGTGTTAGAGAACCAAGAAATAGTAATTTAGAATCCGGGTTAGAAGGAGTAGTAATCACAAGCTGAGGATCAACGGGCGCGAAACAGCATGGTGGGCGCGCACGAGACGCAGCGTGGGCGTGCACATCAGCTGAAGATCGCCGGAGAAGACACCGAGTCTGCCTGCTGCCATGACTGACCCGCTGCGGAGGGAAAGAGCCCGTTGAGTGGGGGTAGAGGGGGGGGCGGCAGAGAGGGAGTGGGCAGAGAGGGAGGGTGTGTGTGTGTGTGTGTGTGTGTGTGTGCGTGCGTGCGTGTGTGCGTGTGTCTGTCTGTCTGTCTATGTGTGTCTTTCGCGTGCCTGCCTGCCTGCCTGGGTGTGTGCGCGTCCACAGACCCTGGTCGGCTCGTGCACCGCTCTGTATTCCCTTGCGAGTGAACTCGGCGACAATAGATCTCGTTGCCGAGACCTAAAAATAGGCCCACGCACCCGCCACTCAGAAGTAAACATGACAAAAGCCAAAGAGGAAACAGACGTCCCCAGGTCGAAGATTTACCATAAGCTGTGAGTTAGGTAAACAAAACAACAATTCACACCCCGAGGGGCCTTGCAGTCTTTTACTGGTGAGTAAGAGAAGCAAGGCTGGTGGGGATCAACATATGCATGAGAAATGAGTTTACGGCCTCAGGCCACCATCTTGGTTCCTCCCTGCAATTCTACTCCCCCCTCCGCTCTAACATAAGCTTCTAATACATGGAAAACACCCTCCCATTCTTGCTCACTTTTCAAAACACTGCAGGGCTGCAATGAAAATAGCGCAGAACCATTTAAGCAGGAAACAAAAGGGAGGAAAGGGTTAAGGTTGGATGTGCTGGGAGGGTGACTCAGCGAGGGAAACGTAGATAAAAGCCCAAAAACATGCTTATCCTCTTGTAGACACGATGTAGCATCACATCTAGATCTGCCGATTTAGGAACTGGAAACATGCTTTGAGCCTTGGCGTAGGCTCACCCTGTGCCTGAAAGAAAAAAGCAGGTGAACTGCGTGGAGGGGTGGAAAGAAAAAGGTATGCACTGAAACAAAACATATGGCCACTAGTGAAAGGATACATGTAGCAGAGGCAGTCACCAATACAGTAACAAAACAGCCACAAGGCGGGACAAATGTACACTATTCACAAAGGAAAGCAATGAAATTTGTAAAGGTAGAACAAGCAACCAATAAAAAAGTGGTGAATGTGTTCAATCCCCTAAAGGGATTACAGCATGCCTTGCAGAGCAGCACATGCGCTGACTCCATGCTCGACCTAAAAAGGAACATCTGCACACCCTAAGGTATCTCCATGCCAAATTTCATTAAAATCTGTTCAGCCATTTTTGTGCTACATGTGAGTGCAATGTCTATGGGAAATGCATTGGTTCCCAACCTGTTTTAGGACTCCCCTTTTATCTTCGGACCCCCTTGACCAGTCACCCCGAAACTTTCCATTATCCACCAATATAGAAAGTGATATACGTCTGGAAAATGTGGAGATTTGTCAAATGGGGATTTTCGGCCAGATTCATGAAATGAAAATCGGCTCGCAAAGGGCCAGATTCTCAGAATCTGGCCCTTTGCAAGCAATTTTTGCATTTGGGATTCATCATCCCAAATGCAAAAATCGCTATTACAGAATTCGCATTTTAGCGAGGAATTGCATTTAAGGAATCTCTATTTGAGATTCCTTAAATGCAATTCATTAACCAATTTTAAATTGCGAAATCGCAATATTTGGCCGCTATTTACCACGAAGTCAGACTTCATGGTAAATAGCAAAAAAAAAATAGAAAAAAGCACTTTAGTGCATTATTCTCTGTTGCATGTTACACACACACAAGTCCTTGGACATGTGTGTGCGCAACACCTGTGTAATGTTGCATTTCAGGGGTGCAACAGGGTGTCCTTTGGACACCCCTGGCACCCTTGAAATCGCATCCTTATTTGCGTGGGGAGTTATTCCTTATTTGCGATTAGCAATTTGCTAATCGCAAATAAGGATTATGTAGGAATCACAATTTATTTAGCAATTCCTACATGAATCCCGTTTTGCAAGTCCTTAATAGCGATTCCTTATGAATCGCTATTAAAGACTCGCATAACGGCCCTTTCATGAATCTAGCTGATAGTTAATACCAGCCTTAGCTGGTATGTGGGAGTGTGATGTGTGGAAAAGTCTGCCCATAACGCACCTGATGCCCAGGCTGCTGGCGCAGGGCGCCTCTTAGTTCCCATCTTGAACAATTACCAAATAAAGAGACGGGCGCTGGAAGCAGGAAAACAAGAACAGAGTTTTATTTCTCATGAGGAGAGCCTGTCATTTCGGACACTCGCATAGTGTCTTCAGGAGGTGCTCTAACAAGTTTCTCTGAGGCTTCGTCTTTTATACACATGTTTATGATGCACAAAACATTCCTTATTGCAATAAAGACGCTTTGAAGTAGGAAGAAGCATGCTTGGAATCCCAGCTTCAGGCCAATTCCCATACCAGTCGCTCAGATGTCATCCTCCCCTCCTGAATGTAACAAGAGATTGTGATCTCTCAGCCGGACATTCCTATAGGACACGAGGGCAGGAGGGGATGATCAAATCAAAGGTTGGGCAGGCGATAAGATCGGGCACTTCGGCTGGTGTATCACGGTTTTGTTATGCTGGGCAGGAAAAGGGGGGGGGGGTGTACATCCACGAGGCTTGGTCTTAGGACTTGGGACCGGGTCGAAAGGCCAAGTGCAGCTGGGGGGGTCGTCAGCTGAGGGGAAGGGTGTTCTTGGGAGGAAATGGGGGTGTGGGTCAAGCAGGAGGGTTACTTCTAGGGCAGGGTCACGCAGAGGGAGAGGGTCTTATGGCCGATGCATGAGCAGTGCGCGCGGGGAGGGGTGCCGGGAACAAACGGGCAGAGAGGCCATGGTGCCTAAAATGGCTGTCGTGTACGTGCGTGCATGGGTCTATGCTGGCGGGATAACACAGTCAGTGTTTAGCGATATCCGTTCTGTTTACAACAAGGGGTACAGTGAACACAAATGAACGCCGCTTATGTGCATATACATTGCCATTTTCAACAGTCGCCGCTTTTTTACATAAGCTAGTTCATTTCTATACAGTCGATACGATTGGCGGGATGCGGTACATATGATTTTACATTTGTTGGGTTATTCATACAAGTCTAGAGATCGGCATAATACTTAGTCGGGGTCAATCAAGAAAAAGGTTCCGACACATTATAGAATCAGGTTCTGACTTTCTCTCCGGTGACATCAACATACAGTAAAAAGTGCTCTGATACCTTTGGGTCTTGTCAGTGCTATAAGAGACTTTTGGAAAACTAAATACATGAGTGACCGATGAAACATTTTTGAAAGCCATACAAAATGGTTGAGGGAGGAATTCAGTTCGATACAAGCAATTAGTCAAGGGGTGGGTAGAAAGTTCAGGAAGGGGGGGGTCTTTGTCACAGTGTCTTTTTAACAGAGTCCGTCTTCTTTCGTTGGCGCTGTTGAGCACCGGCGGTGGAGCTATAGGTCCAGCTCGGATTCATCCTTACGCGTTGCAGGGTGCGATCAGTCCTCTGCTGTTAGATCACAGTCCTGTTTCCTAACTGATCTTCTTAGGGGTGCCTCATGCTGGGCACCTGCGTGTCTTTCTTCTTCCGTGGCAAAACCTTATTCTATCTAAATGCTGCTCTTCTTTTCTGAGTCAAACATTATGCGAAAAGGGTGATGTTGTTGAATAATCGAGGGAAGAGAGGGCGGAGTGGGATCAGATCATTGAACACACCAAGGGACCAAAGGAGCAAAGGACGAGCAGGCAGGCCCATCAGTCGGGCTCAAAAGGGACGGGGACTTCAGGCACGAGTGGGTCAGCAAATCGAGGGCTTCAAGGCAGCCCTTCATTCCTTTATCTGCCGAGTTTGAGAGTGGTGCCTCGTCCCGCGTCTCGTTGCTCTGTGATTCCACCTTTGGTCGAGGTCACACGTGCTTCATGATCTGTGACCAGGCTGTGCGTCACGTCCAGCTCCTCTCCTCCGGTGATTGTATCTTTGAATGGGTACAAAACAAGTTTTAGAAAGACTGGCAGGAGAAGACATTTATACATCTCAATTCCGTCCCCAATCCTAAGTAGGTGGGGGATGGGTTCATCAGTCACAGTCAGAAGTCATCACTTATGGAGTATGTAGGAGGGCATTTCCACTGAATTCGTAAGCCTATTTGGCGTTCATTCGTGACGTACGTGGACAGAAATCGGACTCCCATTGACAGTGTATTCTATCAAACTCGAAATCGAGTCCTTAGGTAGAGACTCGCCCTTTTTCTTTTTAACCCAAGTACTGACAATCTTACATTTCCCTTCGGGGTCGGCAAACTCTTGCAAGCAGGGGGTTATCATCATGAGAGGGGGCAGAGGTTAAACATGCTTTTCTTGGGGAGCGACGGTTAATCAAGGTCATCAATTACGCTTCGGGGATAGCTGATATGGAGCTGGGGTCAATCGGGAGAAGCGAGGATGCTTTGGACAGGGAGCTGGGGTCAATCGAGGGAAGCAAGGACGCTTTGGACAGGGAGCTGGGGTCAATCGAGGGAAGCAAGGACGCTTTGGACAGGGAGCTGGGGTCAATCGGGAGAAGCGAGGACGCTTTGGACATCCGCACTTAAGTGCAGAGGGGTGAGGCAATCTGGGCATTGGGGATTGCATTTCTAACGAACTGAAAAACAGAAGGCCATTGGCGTTATAGTCCCCCTATAAAAAGGCCAGATTAGGGGACATCAGTCGTCTTACCTGTCCTTTCTTTCATTACCAACTCGGGTTCTATCGTTTTGCAGAAAGGAGAGGTAGTAATATGGCAAGTTACAATCGTTTTAGTTCCTGTCAATTTTGCCGAACACCTTTGTGTTCGAAGAGACCCAATTAGGTTTGTGCCGGTGGGGCACAACGTTACCATACAAGGGAGGAGGGAACAGGGGGATCCTCAGAGAGAGGGAGAGAGGGAGAGAGGGAGAGAGGGAGAGAGGGAGAGAGGGAGAGAGAGAGGGAGAGAGGGAGAGAGGGAGAGAGGGAGAGAGAGAGAGAGAGAGAGACAGAGAGAGAGAGAGAGAGAGAGAGAGAGAGAGAGAGAGAGTCCGCACTCTAAACGAACCATTCGGTACACGTATGACATGGAGAGAGAGGGAGAGAGAGAGAGAGAGAGAGAGAGACGTGTACAATAATGGGTCATTCAGTGCGCACACAACACAGAACAGCAGGGGTCAAGTAATACGGAAACACAGGCAGAGGGACGACGTAGATCCATACATTACGTACACACAAACTCAGACGGGGGAGACAGTACATGTATTATATACAAAAAAATCCAAGACAAAACTTAGAACAGTCATTGGCCAAAATGATCTCTTCCTGTATGCTGCACATCCTAAGTTCTTTTTATCCTTTTCCTTCTCTTTTATCGTCGGCTGCCTTCACTGGTGGCTTTGGTTGCACACACTTACGCCTTTGGCAATTGGTCAAGAACTAACCTGGTCGGGCTAGGGTGTTTCCAGGCTGAGGCAACAGTGGGTGTCAGTTGTGAGAACAATGGGGCAGCTTTGAGTTTCATGTCTATGAGGGTGCGAAAGGAGGTAGTAGATTTTAAACACTGGCAACATTCCTAGTCCTCCAAGCGGAGGGTACTTGGGTAAACCTCACCTCGTAATATTCCTTAAAATTTCCCTATTTAGTTAAATGTAGGAATTGTATTCATTAGTGCACGTCATTCTTGGTTGTATTATTCGGGGTGCCAAGCGAAGTCATATTTTGTAGTTTCCGCTTCAGGCTGTCCTCCCAAGCGCTAAGTAAATCGACGTTCCGATGTGACCTGCAGAAAGAGGGAAAAAGAAGGGGGGCGGGGGCAGCATTTTAAAAACACATTAGCGTGCATAAACTCGAAAAGGCTTTTACTTACTACATACTCGGTCTATCTCCACGGGACGCAGTCCCTGCCAACTTGGAGTTTAAGCCCAGGTGGACCATTTAGTGTGGGAGAGATGATTATCGGAAGCCTGTGGATAGCATAGGTCGCCCAAGTGTGGTATTACGGATCGTGTGCAGGGGGGGGGGGGTCAGAACAAAGGGCAGTCGGTGCAACGTGGGGGTGGGGCGAGCTCGTGCTCTCCTTTGAGGAAAAGTGATAACCTACAGTGGTACGGGGTCGTTTGTCGTTCGTACCAGGGGGGGGGGGGGGGTTAGGTGGCACTCCTTCGGGGCGACTTAGGGGCATTTTTAAAACAACTTTCCTGATACAGGTAGCATATAAAGTATAGGCTAAATACCAGGATCTTTAGCGGTTGCTTTAGGCTGTACAAAAATGCGAAAACACATACAACAAAAACCTGGACCGTTCATATTTGCAATATTTCTGCGTACTATACTTTTTAACCCTTAACTAATCGAGCTGAGCCATTTCACCTGTAATTTAGTTATATCGGAAATAGTGGTCATTTATTCGAAACTTACCAATTTACGCGTGACAACTACGTTTGCTTTTTCCAAAAAATCTTTAATAAAAATGTCGGTGCATAAATACGGGCCTACAACCCCGTGGGCCGGCCACGGAGCAGGCTGGAACTGTACATGTGGGGATACTTATTAGTGGAAAACCTAATGGAGTCGGTGGTCGTTGATTTCATAATAAAAAGTGCGACAAGTACAATAAAATCATATCGAAACTTCGGTGTGAGCGAGTATCATAAGTGTTGAAATTCGAACTTTCAATAATCATGATGCGCCAAAACTTAACAACAATTCATTGTCCGAATGTTCAATCAGTACCCATCTCACTTCAATTCATTGTCCGAACACATAATCAGTACCCATCCCATATCAATTCATTGTGTTTAAAAACTGCATACATATTTCATGACACCAAGGCTGAGCAATCGGGGTACAACAAGGAGTTGAAAGTTTCATTTGTACCAGCGCGATTTTGGGTGCAGCCAGGCAGATCCAGGCATAGTCAAAATCTCCACCAACTCGTGGTTGGCCCAGAGCCTCTTTCGGCAGTCCAAAAGTTCCGTTAAAGGGCAACAGAAAGGATCGGCGGTATGAACCATCAGTCAAAGGGGGAGGGAGGCAAAATTTTTTCTACCGGGTCATACTGGGTTTTCACCGGAACTGATCCGAACTGTAGTCTGCAGGATTTTAGTCATTCAAACTGAGGCTGGCGTCAGCATGAGAGTGCCGACGTCTCGCGGCTACATTTTCATCGTTCCGCGGGCAATCATGGCAGTCATTCCCCATCGGGGGTGTCTGCGGGGGTCGGGGGCCCCCGTGGCTTTTATAGAATCTTCAAAGTCGAGGAGAACACTTTTGATTGTGGGACTCATTTCTTAATCAACAAGCAACCGGGCCATCTCTGCACGCCGGGCCCGCTCCAGCATGGTCGACCGCCATTTTACGAGTGGGCGAACCCTCGTCGGGTGAGTAGAGCGTTGGGGGTGCCACTAGGGGCCTCCACCTGGGGAGGTGGGAGAGGCTCGTTCGCGCCGCCTCTCCCTCCCAGCGCACCCCACGTCGTTTTTCTCGGCGCTAATATTCATGATGGCCGGACCAGGCGATGAGAGGGGGGGGGGGGGTCGGAGGCATAGGCAAGACATCCCCCCCCCGTTGGCCTGCAAGGCGCCGCTTCAGGGCCGAACGGGGAGCTTCTATCAAGCCGTGGCTGGACGAGGAGATGCGAGGAGGGGGGGGTCGGTGGCATGAGCAAGACATCCCCCCCGTGTTGTCGCAGCCATTATTGAAGAAAGAAGAGGGGACGCCCGGATCCCGTTGGCCTCGGCTCCTCTTCTGGCCCACCTTACGCGACGACCTCCGGCCGACGGCTGGCAGCAGGACCCGCCCTACACGTGCCGAAGATCTCGTCTTCCGGATGGGCGTAGCCGCGGACCTGTTGCAATTCGGGAGTTTCCAGAATGGGGGTAGGTATCTGCTGACTTGTATCTTTCTCATGTTACCATTATTGGGGCGTGGCAGGCGGGGGGGGGCAGACATGTTTAGAGCAGTGAGGGGTGGCGAAGCCTAGTTGCCTCGTGGCTGTCGTGATGTCAAGCTTGGCTTCTCTCACCATTTTCATGTTTCTTATTACAGGCTTATTTCTAACGTTTCTTATTCTCTAGCGAAATTATGTGTTTTATCGTGAGCTATTTCTAACGTTTTTCCTATTTGTAGTGAAATAAAAAAAAATCATCAGTGGCCTACTGATTTTGCTTTTTTATTTCTTTCTTCCCTTTTTTTTCCTAGCGTGTTTCATGCTAAATTTTCTGTTAACAGGATACGGTGATTACTTCGTTATTGTTGCATATGTCCTTTTTATTAGGGGTGCCCTCTGGTCGTGCCAGATGACCTACCTCTAATAAATGGTCCGGGTGGAACTAGTTTACCAATCAGTGGGGAGTAGATAGGCCCGAGAGATTACAACGGGGGACAAAGGTCCGCATTACCTACCCTTCACTACTTGCAAAGATTAGACAGAATATTTCTTTTCTACGTTATTTGCAAACAGAGAATACCTCAAAAGAACTATTCCTTGAACAATAAATGTCCAGACAATCAATCAATCAGTGGGGAGAAAAACAGGCATGACGGATTACAACGGGGACAAAAATCTGCATTACCTATCCTTCACTATCTACAAAGGGGGCAGAATATTTCTATTCTTCCCTGTTTGTAGACAGGGAATATCTCAAAGAGCAATAATCGATAAAAATCGATAACAAACAATCAGTGGGGAGAAAGATAGGCATGACGGATTACAATGGGGGACAAACGTCTGCATTACCTATCCTTAACTATTTGCAAAGAGAGGGGAACGTTCCTATTCATCGCTGTTTGCAAATAGAAAATGTCTCAAAGAGAACCAATACTTCAAGTACAATCAATCAATCAATCAGATGGATAAAGCCATCCTACCAATCGGACGTAAAGACGTCCTACTTAACCTTACCCGGACCGGACCGTGTGGGCAATTCTTCGCCTTCCCTTTTCCAGCGCCCAATCGTTCTCTTTCTCCATGTTTTTACCGCAGCATTCCTGTGGGATTCCAGTCAGGACAGTAGGTCACTTGAGAGAGGTCCGTTCGGAATCGGTGAAGTTCATTCAATCGGCAGCCGGACGAGGGCCCTCTCAAGGCAGGTATACTCCAATCGTTTAGATGTTCACCCCATCGTCTGGACCTCTCTTACCGGACCTTATGTCGCTGATGGGCCCCGCGTTGGGCGCCAATTGTGGAAAAGTCTGCCCATAACGCACCTGATGCCCAGGCTGCTGGCGCAGGGCGCCTCTTAGTTCCCATCTTGAACAATTACCAAATAAAGAGACGGGCGCTGGAAGCAGGAAAACAAGAACAGAGTTTTATTTCTCATGAGGAGAGCCTGTCATTTCGGACACTCACATAGTGTCTTCAGGAGGTGCTCTAACAAGTTTCTCTGAGGCTTCGTCTTTTATACACATGTTTATGATGCACAAAACATTCCTTATTGCAATAAAGACGCTTTGAAGTAGGAAGAAGCATGCTTGGAATCCCAGCTTCAGGCCTATTCCCATACCAGTCGCTCAGATGTCATCCTCCCCTCCTGAATGTAACAAGAGATTGTGATCTCTCAGCCGGACATTCCTATAGGACACGAGGGCAGGAGGGGATGATCAAATCAAAGGTTGGGCAGGCGATAAGATCGGGCACTTCGGCTGGTGTATCACGGTTTTGTTATGCTGGGCAGGAAAAGGGGGGGGTGTACATCCACGAGGCTTGGTCTTAGGACTTGGGACCGGGTCGAAAGGCCAAGTGCAGCTGGGGGGGTCGTCAGCTGAGGGGAAGGGTGTTCTTGGGAGGAAATGGGGGGTGTGGGTCAAGCAGGAGGGTTACTTCTAGGGCAGGGTCACGCAGAGGGAGAGGGTCTTATGGCCGATGCATGAGCAGTGCGCGCGGGGAGGGGTGCCGGGAACAAACGGGCAGAGAGGCCATGGTGCCTAAAATGGCTGTCGTGTACGTGCGTGCATGGGTCTATGCTGGCGGGATAACACAGTCAGTGTTTAGCGATATCCGTTCTGTTTACAACAAGGGGTACAGTGAACACAAATGAACGCCGCTTATGTGCATATACATTGCCATTTTCAACAGATGGGTGGGGCCCCATCATTCAGGAGAAGTGAGGAAGAAGGAGGGAGCATGTGAGCAGCTCAGCTAAATGATGCCTGCTATGCTCCATATTAAAAGATACACAAGATTTTCTGTGTGCTGCGCATGCACGGGTGAGTATTTCCTCTCCTTGACAGCTAATCCAGAGCAATTACGTTGGGTTCAGGGCATGGCTTATTTTTATGTTCTCTTGATTTTGGCTGTCACTGGGCGCTGACACTGTAGCCCTCAGGGTATAGTGACATAGTCACAAGATGCACAAGAGATCATAGAGAGCAGGGGGCTAGCAGAGACAAGGTGTGAGGGCTGGACTTTGTGGATTTCATTTGAGTGTTGCCGCTTCCCTTCATTATGTATTTCTCACTGACTGGATTTGGGAGAGGCTCGGTAGGATTGAGGATTGACTGCCACTCTCAACTTCCACAATTTATGTGATGCACGTGTAGTGGTATACATAACTGATTAGGCTGGCTTATGCGCAGCTGGTTAGTGTTTTCTATTCCATGTATGGGCCTGCTCTTTTTTTTTATTAAACCCTCTGGTGTGGGGATCACTAGCAAAATATTTTCATCCGTGGCGTAACACAGGCCCACTCAGCACAGTACTTTGGCCGGAGAGCTCCCGTTTTAGTCCGGAGGGGGGCCCCCATGTACCTTGCAGGGAGGCTCCCTCAAGTTTCGTTAGGCCAGTGATTTGCATCAAGCTGTCTGCGCAGCGTGCTGGCCGTCCATTTTATGGTAATGCATGCCAGTCTGCCGTCAATAACTCTGCAGCTGTCTTCCATCTAACTAACTGCTGCGGAGCGAGGGACGACTCCGCTTTGTGACTTGAAGTGGGAAATACAGCAGTTTCACCTGTCCAGTGCTTTAAATGGGCCGGTACTCACTGGTACTGAGTACCAGCACTTTTTTGTTTTCTGTCCTTGAGTACCAGAACTTCTCCTGGGACAAAGGAGAGTACCAGCACTGGAGTAGGCAATGTCTATTCAAATCATCCCCCAACCCGCAGATGAACCACGCAGAGAGCAATATACATAACACTATTGTTATGTAGCACCTGCTCCATGATTCTCGTTGCACGGCGCCAGCCTTCTTATTCTTATTCTTCCAGTTGTCTAATCAGGTTCAGCAAGGTGAGATGTGTAGGCTTTGCAAGCACAATCTCTGGCTGCCTGAGTCTACCTCTGCTGTTCAGTCAGACTGCCTGTGTGCCTCCGGGTCTCTGACTTAATCCAGTTCAAGTCACTTGGCTCTAAACCGGTACTGACTACCACACCGCTCCAGGACTCTCAATTGAACCCAAGGAGGAGGCAGGAAGATTATGAACACCTTCATCTTCTTGTAAACCGCAGGAAACTAGCCCTGCGGTTGCCATTGGCGCATCAGCTGCGTTTTTTTGTAAAGTGACACACTTTCTTAACAAGATTGATACATGAAGGTACATGCTGTTTATGTGTTTAGTCTGCAATGTTTCTTAGCATTGTACTGCAAGAACAACATGGGGTTAATCAGCTATAGATGCCTTGTGAAATGTAAAACTTGCATTAATTGAAACAGTGTCAGTGAATATCCCTCAAGCACCAACTCTACCACAAGTTACCAGAGAGGTAACAGTGTCGGAATAGCAAACAAGGTGTGGCCTAATGCACCAGAGCTGCCAACTTTGGAACTGTACAAAGTTCGAGTACTGGCTTCGGCTCAAAATCCTGCGATTGTGAACAGGTTAGTTTTTTTAAAACCGGGCCCCAAAGAAATTGGCAACAAGGACATATGCAGTTGAATGTATTTATTAGGACTTGGCCATTTATTTAATTCGGGAATTTTATGACTCTCTCAACTCCAGCATCGTTCTGGCGATGCCAAATTGCTTTATGAATGTTTCAGTTAGAGTTGCTTGGCCCATCAAGCCCAGATGTTGCTTTTGTGACTGTCTGAACATATTGTGTCAGTCATATTTATTACCTGGTAGAATTACTGAGATGATTCTAGTTGTCCACTTCTCAACATTCTTACAATGTATGCAGATTTCTTGCATCTAAGGCCTGAAAAAGTTACAAACTTAGATCTGCCCCCCGTACCGCCCCAAACTCCACCCCTTGTTCCACAGGTCCATTTGATGAGTACCTGAAATTATTTTTCTTCCATTTAAACAACTGCCCGAGGCTCCATGCCATAGTCAGTGAGAGAGAAGAAAAACTGCCTCACAACACGAAAGGCTGACTTGCTCTGATCTGTGCACATAATTTTGTTTGAAGGTAGGAGATTAACAATACCAAAAACGCCCAAAACACATTCCACTAATAGTGGTCGATCTAGAAAATTGATGAGCCATGGATCTAGTGGCTTCGATCTAAGAGCACCTGCACTAGCTGAGCCCTGAAGTGTGCTCACAATAAAAAAAGCTGTTCTTTAACTTGTGGAACTGTTTAAATATCAACAGAAACACTGGATTTGGTTGGCATACACAGTTCAACAAACACAGGACTAGGATGGTGCTTAAATGGTTAAAATATATTCTTTCCCTGAGCTCTGCTACAATGTCATCAGTATACCTGAGGTTCAAGCCTGCATGCCCTGGGTACATATCGGGCCATTTCAGACAACAGCGAGTTATATTAAAAAAAAAGCACAATACAGCTGCTTGACCGCTGCTTCTTTTCTCCACTACAGCATCTCACATGCTTCCATTGAGGGTGGGCCGGGCTAGGGATCATTAAACAGGCGAACGCGCTCTGATATGAATAGATTTCCAACTTTTAAAAAGGGGCACCTTTACAAGAGTAATTGATTACGTCCTTCAACATGTGCACCTTTGGGAACTTCTCGAGGATAGGATAGTTATAAAACGCACTGATAGTGATCACAATCCTTTGGTTAGGTTTTTGTCTGGAGAGGCCCTTAAAAGAAACCGGATTAATCATTTAACTCCTGTTCCGGGGCCTGTTATAGTACATAATGTTTGGAAGGTGTCCTGGCCACGAGTAATGGCGAACCCAAGGTTAGAAGCTGAACTGTAGCTTTGGTTTGTGTTTTATCTATCTGGCTATGAAAGAACACGTGCAGCTGCAGTTCCAATCTTGGACATTTATGGATATTTTCTCAATAAGTTGCAGAATATCTTTTATAGGGAAATTGTCAATTAGCCAAGGTGACCAAAGTCAAGCTGAGAGAGGTTGTGAAAGAGCACAGATGTATCGATATTAGAACTTAGAGAGGCATGTTTACAGTATAAGGTAGCCTTGACTAAAGCTAGGCGGAAATAGGAGGGAAAGAATTTGCAGGATCGTTGCATCCCCTTAGAACTAGATACAATAGATCGTTTTGGCACATAATAATCTTGATAATGAATATGCTCAAAACAACAATGGGAGAGGTAGGGAGATTCAAGGACACTCTCTCAGTCCCCGGTTAGATACATATAAACAACAACAGAGAGGTCAGATCAATCTCAAAAAAGCCACAGAGACGGAGTGAGATAAGAATCACACACCCACTTTGGGTGGGAAGGAAAGCCCTCACACACCGACCTAGTCAGTCTCATGCTTCATCATCGGGCCCCACCAAAGAGGCCGAGTGCCTCTTCGGTGTGCTGCGACGCCAGAAAGACTGCGGAGCTGGTTGTGTGAGAAGGGCGGGCTGTGAGGTAAAATTAAAAGTGCCTAAAAAGGGTATCAATAAAAAAAATTTATGAGTGATCCCTAAGGCACAGGTGAAGAGTATTATGTGTCTGAATTTAGCTGCCAAGGTTTTAGGATTGGTTAAATTCAGAAATACTTAAGTCAGTGAATATGCTCACCATTATCATTTTGAGCCTGAAAGATGGGTTGAGCATTTTTCTATGTTGCATGCACCTGAAAGTTAAATTACTCCACGTTTAGTTGAAGGAATAGGTGACCATATTGAGGCTGATTCTGATGTATCCCATAGGGAGATTGCTGAGGTACCAATCTTCAGTTTGGATGATTCTGTATGGGCAATTAAAAGGCTTAAGCCAGCTAAAGCCCCGGGCCCCGATTGGATACCCAAGGACTTGTATAAATACCATCCACAGGTTTGTCTACTTACATCAACTCACTATCTAAAGCAATAGTTGCAGGGGCGAAGTTCCTGATACATGGAGGCGGACAGAAATAATACTGGTGTTCAAGAAGGGAAATGCGAGTAACCCGATTAATTATAGGCCTATAAGTTTAATAGACAACATGCAGAACTTTTTCTCTAGACAGGTTTTAGACAAATTGCAAAATTGGATTTATGCTAAATGTACTTTGTCCACACTCCAAGCGGGTTTACAGGCTAAAACGAGCACCTCGAACCAAGTGTTCAAGTTTGCAATTCTATACAGGAAACATGTGGTGCATAGCAACAAGAGACTTTTGTCATTTTGAGGGCTGCTTTTGTCCTGGTAGTTGTTGAGAATAGGTGGAGTCATGAAGGTTCTGTGGTTTGTTTAATTTACAAATGGTTCAACAAGTTGGGTTTATCCATTTTGTGGGAGAACCCAGGGAATATCGGTAAGCGGTAACTGCTCTTCTGAAGTCAACCTACTAGGCCTTTGTATATAATCAGCAGGGAACTGGGGGACACTCCGGCAGCTAATGGAGCAGTTCCTTGACTTTAAACGGACCCCTCAATTTGAATTATATCTGGACACCATCACACCGCCCTTAAATAAAAGCCTTTATGTAAAGTTCCGCCTAGGCCGTTTACCTCTGAAGGCATTTAGATGCAAATGGGGCAAAGAGCATGTTTCTAGCCTGTGCCCTGCTTGCAACCTAGTTGTTGAAACAGTGGACCACATTCTCTTTTTTTGGCTGGGATATAAACCCTGGAGTGGTGTGGCTCACTGGTTAGAGGCAGCAGACCCGGGAGCAGAAGTCGGCCCGGGACCAGGGTTCAATTCCCGACGCGGCAGGGTCGTGGACTTGGGTCAGCGGACTTGATAATTCTCGCTTCGGTGCTTACTCTAATCAGGGGTTCCACTCGGCAACTCTGGGCATTAGCTTGCCTAATCTCCACAACGGCCCCATCAATTCCGGGGATGCCTGGCTCCACCTTGGGGACTCCCAGCAGGGACCATCCCACAGGGAAAGCCAGGACAGGTTCCCCAGAGTTATACAGCGCCAGGAAACCTATGGACGGGTAGCAGTGCGCTTTACAAGCTCAAAAACAAATACAAATACAAAGCCTTGCGTTGGTCATGGATACACCCAAAATGTCGGAATTTGGGGATTCCGCGTTTCCAGGATGCACGAGGAATCCTAAAAAACTGACACCTCTGGTCCAATTGTCTTCTCAATCAGCCTCATTTGATAAATGTTTGCTATAAGCAGGACGTTTTATTTTATGGCTTTTTAATTATCTGGTATAGGCAATGATGAATGTTTAGAAATATTAACTTTTTAACTGTATTTGTGTGTTTTGATATTGTTTGCCTGAAATTGTAAAGCTGATTATAACTTATGTTTTTCTTTTTATATGTACTTTGATGGTTTAAACTGAGTAAAGAAATATGAACTACAGCTTGATTTCTGTGGAGTTATGTGCGCAAAAATGCTACTGCTCCTATATACACATTCATTCAGTTGAAATCCTTGTTAAAAGTGATAGTTTGTAAAACACAAATTTGGAAACATCCCTGCATCCCTAGGCTAACAACACTGCTGTTACTGAAGTAAGAGGCAAGTCTGCTTTGTCCATGTCTATGTGGCCTTGTTTCTTTAGATCCATTAATCACCTTTATTTTCTATTAAATATAAGATGTTTTTGTATAAAGCACATCCTGAACTTGTATATTGTAAGGTACACTCATATGTGATAATGAAGTAAAAGAAAGCTTGGTAAAATTAAAAATATTTGCCTAGGATGAGGCATTTTGGTCAAGCAGGGAAGCTGGGATTCGTCCCAGGGTTTATGTTTTCACATTACACTGTTCAGACCTTGGGATCCTATGGCTCTCTGTCACATGCTGTGAAAGTTGGAAAAAACCTCTATGCACCACCACTTTAAAAAACCTCCTGCTGCTACTGGTTAATAGTGGGCAAAAATCTGAGGATTTCCTATAACTGGCAAGCCTAACTTTAACTACAGAGTGGCTACCGCACTACCACCAGTAGCCAATAGGTAATTATAGTTAGGATCTCATTTCCATAGGAAATGGTTTTTTTATTTTGCTAATAACTTTGGTGCCATTTAAATAATCTTTATGAAATTTTCCAAACAAGTGGATCAGTCACTTCAGCTGCTGTCTGGAAAATTTCGGGGTGATCCATCAAGCGGGGTCCAATAAAAGCTGGGAGTCCCAAAACAATTGCATGCAATTTCCCATAGGGAATTTGAACAGGACTACATCCCGAACATCTGAATGGAATTCCACCAAATTTGCCAGAAAGCTAGATCTTGGTCCAGAAAAGGGCTTTTAGTTATTTTGGTGAACATCTCTTCAATAGTTTTGGAGTTGTTAAAGTAAAAAGTTTTATGTGTATCCAGAGACATGGATCCGCCGCGGATCCTTCGTGGATCCGGGCAGACTCCTGGATCCACCTGCCAAAATCAATGCAATGATTGGCTCGTCGCAGTCCTAGAGGAAAGTTGCAGCTGCCATTTTGGGCATCGGGACATGCTTCGCAGGGAGATAATAACATTTTAAAGTGAAAGAAGGGGTTAGGGTAGAGGTATCCTGACCCCATGGGACTCATGGAGGGGTCTGTGAGGAACCCTTCAGGGGCAAAATTGTCCAAAACTGTTATTTTTTAGCAGGCAAGGATCCACAGATCTGTCCGGATCCTCCCTGATTTGGGTGGATCCAGATCTCAATTAGAAAAACACATACACCCACTCACAGACCCACACACCTACTCACACACACACCCATACAGCCACTCAAAGATCTATGCAGTCACTCACACACCTACTCACACAACTACTTACACAACCACTCACACCCATACCGCTACTCACACCCCCTTACAGACCCACAAAGCCACTCACTTACCCCCTTACAGACCACAAAGCCACTCACAGACCCACACAACCACTCACACACCCATACAACCCCTCACTCACCCACAAAACCACTCTCATACTCACACAGCAACTTACACACCTACTCACACACTCATAAAGCCACTCACACCCACTTACACATCCACACACCTACTTACACACCCACTCACATACCCACACAGTCACTCTCACACACACATACAGGCAGTGTATGTAGCTCTGCCAGTAGGTGTATGTATATATATATATATATATATATATATATATATATATATATATACACACACACACACACATGTGATCAAGGCCAGTTTGGCTGGCCGAAACGCGTAATGGCAGGTTGCGGGAGCACGGCATACAAAAATGAAAAATAAATAACCTTGTATCACAAGAAGTGGTGTTCGTGTGTCTCTTCATCACCGCAAGGAGGTTGAGGACGTCATTGGATCTAAAGATATATATATATGGATACTCAGACGCCTGGAATCCAGGTATATAATTGATCTGATGACTAAATCACCAATGGGTTTGAACAGTGGGGAAGAGCTAGCAGTGCATCTGGGGAAATGATGGGATTTTTTTTCTTTCCCGGAAGTGTCAACTGTTCTTTCCTGGAATACCAATTGCTCTTAAGTCAGTGGTACCTTTCTTCGAGGTGTGTGAGAGAGGCAGATTTGAACTGTAATACATACAATAACAGTATGAATCTTACGAACTGTGTACTTACTGAATTTATAATTTATAATGTGTATTTCGGATTTGAACTGTAATACATCCAATAACAGTATGAATTTTACGAACTGTGTACTTACTGAATTTATAATTTATACTTGTGTATTTTGGATTTTGGTTTCTGGACTTATTGAAATTTTGAAATTCTGGAGTTTTGAATTGAGAACTTTTCCACAATCTCTTGAATCTTTTCTATAATCTCTAGAATCTTTTGGATGAATTGAAGAATTTCCAAATAGCATGAACTGAGTGAACTGGAACTATGCAAATTCGGAATGATCTGTTTACTTATGTATTGGGGGGTCTTGAGCACTTATGGGTGGATCCTGACTTACCTGGTTAGACTGCTTGCTGGAGCTAACGGTTTGCCAAAATGTTTATGCCTGGCAGCTGCACTGTTCTGTATAGTAATGAATTATGTTAGGGGAAATTTGCCAATGCACGGCTGGATCTGAGTTAGTCAGTCAGTCAGTCAAATATCTTTATTCGGTTTATGTGCAAACCATAAAAAGCATTCTAAAAACAGATTATACCAGCAACTGTAAATCCCTAGTATATAAAACACACTCAATGCTCATAAATACATATAAAATCAGTGGATAAAAATAGTACAAACTAATTTCATTTTGACACAATGATAAAAAGTATACATAATTATAAAATATTAGGTTATTTTCCTCAGGGTTCTCACAGCTACAGATAAAAAAGTAGCAATGTTAAAAGTTTCCCTTACATCTGTCAACATTTGCAAATAGAGAAGGGCAGGTCTCACTTGCATAAAACCTTTGTTTTTTAAGATTGGAAAGATAAAACGTTTCCTAATGACAGTGAGATGCTCACAGAAAAATAAGAAGTGTATGATGTCCTGTCCAGAAAAACTATCGCAGGTACAGGGCCCAAGATCATCTACCTTCTTCCAACCCTTCTGTTCACCAAGAAGAAAATGAAATTGATTAAGTCTGAATCGGATCAATAACAAATGGTGGTTGTTATTTGTAACATAGCCTAAATATGGTTCCATGGATAGTGTTGTTTGCATAGCTGGTGGGCCCTTATTGTCACCTTTACCAGCTCTCTCTCTTCTCTGTCCGTGGTAGCTAAACGTAGGTATGTTTCCTTGGACCATTTTATATCTCCCTTCTCTAATGTTTCTGGGGAGTTATATAATTCTGGTCTGCCTAGCTTAACTGATAGCTTCTGAACATAATTGAGCCACGGTATAGACAGCCCACGATCGAGTAACATGCAATCTTTCAAGATATCATGATTTAACACTAAACCAGGGTTTAGTCAAGTAGCTATCCATTTCTGTAGGGGTGCCACGGCAATTGCGTCTTCAACAAAGCCAATTCCACATTCCTGATGGACAATGTAATTGGCTGTTGTTTTAGGGACAGTTAGAAGGTTCTTTAAAAACCTGTCTTCGACCATCTGTATCGCCTCTGTGTTTTTAATGCCCCACAAATCGGCCCCATACATAGCTAGTGATATACACTTTGCTCTGTATATTTGAATTAGGGCCCTCATTAGCCTGGCTCCTAACTTCCTGGCGAAACCCAACACAGCAGATGTGGCTCTGATCAAAACAGTTTTTTTCGCTGTAATTTGGGTTCCCCAGGATCCTTGGTCGTCAAATAGTACTCCTAGATATGGGAACGACGAAACCCTGGTTAGTAAATGTCCTTCACAATAAAGGGTTTTGACCTTTAGGGATTTCTGACCAATGGCCATTATATGTGATTTAGAGAAGTTTACACTTAAGTCTAGTGACTTCATAAAGGCCGAAAAAGAGTCTAGCAATAACTGTAGTCCCACTGCCGTTCTCGCTAAGAGGGCGTCGTCGGCATATAAAAGTGCGGGAATTGAGCATTTCCCTGCACAGGGAATATCTTTACAGGAGGCAGTTAGGGTAGTATCTAAGTTGTTGATATATAATGTGAAGAGCAGGGGCGCCAAGATGCACCCCTGCCTGACTCCATTTGAAATGGAATACCTTCCGTACAATTACCCCGCTGGTCATACCTCACCGTTGCAGATAAATCCCTGTGCAGGTCCGCTAAAACATAGACAATGTTTTTGTCTACGCCTAGGGTTAAAAGATTGGACCACAGCTTTGACCTGTTTACTCAGTCAAAGGCCGAGGACAGGTCCATGAAGGCCAAAAATAATGCTCCCTTCTTTGCCACCGTATATTTACCTATCAATAGTTGCAAGTTTAGGCATTGATCTATTGTGCCCATCCCTTTTCTGAAGCCGTACTGGGCTACAGAAAGCGTTCCTGTTTCCTCAAGCCAACTAGTCAGTTGGCTTAAAACCACCCTGCCAAGTACTTTTCCTGAGGAGTCAATTAAGGATATCGGGCGATAGCAACTCGGGTCACCTCTATTCCCTTTCTTATATATTGGTATAATGACAGAGCTTGCCCATGTAGGAGGCAGGCCCAAATGACAAGCATTGACAAAGAAATTATACAATATCTTTGCCCAGGTCTTTACATCTGCTTTAAAAAGGTCTGCCGGGACTCAATCTGGTCCCGGAGCCTTATTACTCGTCATTTGCATTATAGCTTGCGCTACCTCTAGCTCTGTAAATGACAGTATATAATTTCAATATTTAGGACTGGACCTGCCGGCATCCCTTCCCCATCATAGACATGTTTAAAATGACTGAACCATTCATGTTCCTGAATACCACAGGCAAGCTCACTGTTGCTATTGTCCTGGAAAAAAGGCTTATTAACCACTGACCAAATTTTGGCGCTATTTTTAATTACGTCAATGGATAAAAGCTCATTCCAGGCCTCCTCCCTAATTTAATTTTTCCGCTTTTTTTGTGCCAATTTGTATGAGTTCCTAAGGACAGCTACTTCCGCTTTATCAGGGGGGTTGGATATCAACGCTACCATCAACTTACGATGGGCTATTGAACAATTGTTATCAAACCATTTCTCCCCATTCGAAGATGGCCCCTTAACTACTTTTTTGAGATCATTATCGATCTGGGTACAAATTCTCTTGTAGGCCATAAGGACTTCTTCACCGACTATACCATCTGTTAAGCAGGTAGACATGTCTTGCCCAACCTTTGCCAGCAAATTGTCCGCAAAATCCCTAGGCACCACCCGGCACCATTTCAAACGTCGAGCTTGATCTGTCGGTCTTAAATCTAACATTCCAGCTGTCAAGTTAGTTTTGTCTTTTTTCATTAAGTCATCCATCAAGATCAGCCTTACAGGGTTATGATCGCCATATGAGGACCAGGAAACATTATACTGACAAACCCTATTTGCCACATTTAGGCTGACAAAGATGTAATCAATAATAGACCCAGGACCTCTGCCTTTAAAAGTTGGAACGTCCCCTCTAAATTGGGTAGGGTAGATCAGATAGTTTCCAGCCACCAATTCTTCTAAATACGATACCTGCGGGGAATGCTCAAAGTGGATGTTATCTTGGTTAGCTGGTCCTAAACAATCCCAGACATAACAATTACCAGTGCAACAGTGAACATTAAAATCTCCAAGCACTATAACCGAATAACAATTTGTGCTGTTGACATTATACAATTCTAAGAAATCATATAGACTGACTAGATGTTCATTAAAAAAGGCCTTGTCAAAGGAGTTATAAAAGTTAACAATGAGCCAGTTACCGAAGGTTTTGGTTAGAATTTCCACAGCCAAGCAGTATGGTGAACCTGTCTCCACTTTGGTGTAAGTGCCCTCAAGTTTTAGTGAAATAAGGGTTAAGAGTCCACCCTTCGCCCTCCCCATAGGGGAAGCAACTGCTTGCGACCAAAAAGCCGCATACCCATCCAAAAGAAAGGTATTTTTTGTGTCCCACGTTTCCTGGAGCCCGATGATGTCACAATCAGTAAAACTGTCCCTCCACTTAGCGTCATTTGCCTTACTATTTAACCTGGCAATGTTCCAGCTAAGGAACCTAGGGCCAGATGTAGGAAAATCGTATTTACCGATTCATAAATACCAAATTTTACCGATTCGGTATTTATGAATCGGTAAATATGAAGGAGGGAGTTTTAGGAAGAATCGGTAATTGAATTACCGATTCTTTAAAATTCGGTATTTAGCGATTCGGTAAATACCGAATCGGTATTTCCTATTGATTCCTATGGGCTGTGAAGCCCATAGGAATCAATGGGAAATACCGATTCGGTAATTACCGAATCGCTAAATACCGATTCCTTCTTGCAAGGGTGCAGGGGGTGTCACTTTGACACCCTCTAGCACCCCAAATACAGGCATGTGTGCCATGTGGCACACAGACATGCCCTAAGGGCATGTCTGTCTGTCACATGGCATAGGTGTGCATGCACAAATGTGCATGCACACCTGGATTCGGTATTTTACCACCCAATTGGATTGGGTGGTAAAATACCGAATCTGTAAGGCCTTTGGGACTCTGAAGAGTCCCACCTACATCAGGAAGTTACCGAATCGGTAAAAATACCGATTCGGTATTTTACCGATTCGGTAAAAATACCGATTCTGTATTTTACCGATTCGGTAAATTTACCGAATCGGTAAAATTGGCCCCCTACATGCCAATTCTTAAATACCGGTCGGTAATGGCCGAATTCGGCCGTTACCGACCGGTATTTAGGCTCCTACATCTGGCCCCTGGTTCCATGACGAGGGACCTTAGCTACCGCCATGCCATCACTGCAGCGGCCTTGTACAACCCCCAAAATGTCTGTAATGTTAGAATTGCCACTACCACATGCACTCTATAAATGGAAGGGCTGGATCTTCCATATTTAATAAGTCAGGTTGATCAGGATCACAACTATTATCCGGTGAGGAAACGGACAGTAAAATAGGCGATGTAGGCGGTGAGATAGAGGAGGTCCCCTAGCCTAACGATTTACGTCGTTCACTATTAATTTTGTTCACAACCTTCACAAGATAGTTGTCTAACGTGGCTAATGCAGGGGGTGTTTTAACAACTTTAGCTTTCGACATTATTAGTACTGGCAATTATTTCTTTTTTTTTTTTTTTTTTAAACCTTTATTTCGTAAGAAAGAAAACAGTTACAGACCTACAACCACAGAGGCCGGTCAGGTATACGCAACAATAATAGCAAATCAATACACAGCCCATCAGCCGACAGCCCGAGGGTCCGGCAGCGTAAAAGCACAATGTTATCTGGAGCTCATGGTCAGGGAGGATAAATAAAAGGTTTCATATTTTACAATGTATAAACAACAAAGAAGAAAAACACAAAAAGAATCGAGGCAAAAACCAAGCAATATAATGACCGCTACATGCAGCAGGGGGGGATAGGTAGAAAGCAAGCGTCAAGAAATCATGGGAGAGGGGAGTGGGGATCAAGAGTGAGCCGCACATCACCTATAACCATAAATCCAATTACCGAAACGTACAGTCAAGGAGATCGTGGAATATCAGAAGGCTCAGTATGGGGGGGGGAGCACAGATCTCACCTCGATATGAATTCCATTGGCCCCATATCCTTCCCCACTTCTTGGGCCTACCACGGGAGATGTACACAATCTTTTCTCGAAACATGCACCAGTCCATGTTCTCCTCCCAGGTCGAGACCAACGGTGCCCTATGAGATCCCCACAATTGAGCTATATCCCTTTTCGCAATCATGTTGCCCAGCGTAACCCATTGAATCTGAGCCACAGTACAGTCAGTTGGTTCCCAAATATTCAACAAACAGCGTCGCGCTTCGGGGAGCAGCTCAACACCCGTCACTTCACCCATCACCATATGCACTCGCTTCCAGAAAACAACTACCTCCGGGCATTCCCATATAATGTGGAGGAAAGTAGCAAGCATACCACAGCCACGCCGACATGACCCATCCACAGAATAACCCATATGCATCAACCGGGGACCTGTGACATAGACACGATGCAGAATCTTCAATTGCACCAATCGGAGACGCGCCGGAATCGCAACTTCTTTAGGGGAGGATATTGCAGCTTGCCAGTCCTCATCGTCCATCTCCAGACCATCACCAATTCATGCATCTCTTAGCTGTATAAGGAGGTCCGAACGGTCATTAATACGTTTTTTATATATGAGAGAGATAGTGCTGTCACGGACATGCCCATCCAACACTCTATACTCCAGGGGCGAAGACTCAGGGATCATAGTACCAGCAGGGAAGACTGAATCAATGGCGTGATGGACCTGAAGATATCGGAAATATTCCCTATCATTCAACATATACTCCCGCTTCAGCTCGTCGAAAGTTTTAACTCTGCTGGTGGCCCAAAGATCGCCCACCCTGCTGATACCAATAAGGTCCCATCTATCGAATCCCTTCAACGTCCACAGACCACCAAATCACTCAGCAGCATACAGGGGAGTCGCTCTAGTCAGTTTATCCGCCCAGCCCGTAGCCGAAGTTGCACTTCCCCACACTCGTACCGCCACCGCAGTGGGCCCCGTTAAATTCCTCCTGGCGGTTCTGGAATCGAGCGCCCTATTATAATCGCCCCCGGCAGTTGCCACCTATCCATCTCATATGCGGGATGTGGGACAGGACCATACATGGCATGATTAATAGCGCTCAACTAAGACGCCCAATAATAGCGTTTAACATCAGGCAAAGCTATACCACCATCATACCAGGGCAGAGTCAATTTTGCCAACGCTATGCGGGGCCGCCCACCCCAAACCAACTTCCTCTGGAGGCCCTCAATTTCACGGAAATAGCTAGCCGGAACCAGATCAAGCGTGTTTTGAATAGCGTAGAGGAACCGGGGAAGAGACATCATTTTGAACAAGGCTGCCCTTCCCAAAGGGGATAGAGGCAGACCACACCACGCCGCAACATCCGATCTAAGCCGGGCAGGCGAAGGTAGTAAATTCCGCTCATAGCGCACCATGGGGTCCAACGAAATGTAGATCCCCAAGTACTTGAAGCCAGCTCTAGAAACAGGTATAGGGCAAACACGGGGCAAAGAAGGTTGTCCACCTGTAAGTGGGTAAATGCAGGACTTAGCCCAATTAATAACCAAACCAGAGTTCTTCCCGAAGGAACTCAGGACGTCGAACAGAACACCCAACGACTTGCGGGGAGAAGTAAGATACAACAATATGTCGTCGGCATAAAGCGACACACGATCCTCAAAGGTAGGGGACCATCGTATGCCCTTGAGCGAGGGCTCCCAACGGAGCCACGCAGCAAGGGGTTCAAGAGCAAGCACAAAAAGGAGAGGTGACAAAGGGCAGCCCTGCCTCGTGCCGCGTCCAAGAACAAAGGGTTTCGAAGACCCTTCCGTTGACCACCACCTGAGCAAGTGGCTGCTCATATAAAAGCCTAACCCAGCCAACGAACTTAGGGCCAAAGCCAAACTTGGCAAGGGCAGCCCACAAATATGGCCACTCCACCGTATCGAAGGCCATCGAGGCGTCAAGTGAGACCAAGATGGCCGACTCCTCAAGAGTCCCCGCCCTAGCCAAGACACCATGAAGACGTCGAAGATTGAGCACGGTGTTGTGGTGGGGGATAAAACCCGACTGATCCGGGTGTACCAAATCACCGATCACCGTAACCAGCCGGCTCGCCAAAAGTTTCGCAAGGATCTTGGGCTCCACATTCAAAAATGAGATCGGCCGATACGACGAACAGTGGTCACGAGGCTTGCCATCCTTGTGAATGACTACAATGGACGCCAGTCTCTGGTCATGGGGAAGGAGCCCGAGATCTCGCGATGCCAAAAACATCCGTCGTAGATACGGCGCCATTTTGTCAGGGCTCAGCTTATACAGCTCGACCGGAATACCGTTCGGGCCCGAAGCCTTGCCCGAACGAAGCGAGCGGATAGCAAGCACCACTTCATCGGTGGAAAAATCCGCCTCCATAAGTTCCTTGTCCGAGTCCGACAAACTAGGCAGCGCAATGTCGCGGAGCAACAAGTGCGAGTCCTCCTCTGATCTATCCGAAACCGGCGCATAAACCCTCCGAAAGTGCTGGGCGAAGACCTCCACTATCTCGACCGGGTCCACCACTCGCACACCATCCACTCTCTCAATAACAGGCACCACCCGATTCAATCTATCTCTCCAGCCAAGCAATCAATTTTCCCGCTTTATCGCCCACATCATACAAACGCCCCTGCTGCTCACGATTCAGCGCCCCGGCCGCATCAGTCACCAGCGCTCTATATTCGGACTGTTTAAGCGCCAAGGAATGCAAGCCATTAGGCATAGTCCCAGACTCCAACCGTTCCTCCAACTCGGTGATTTCATCTTCCAGGCCAACCACTTCCATAGTCCTGCGCTTCCTCTCACTAGCAATCAAGGATAGAGTCTGCCCCCGGATCACAGTTTTATATGCCGCCCATAAAGAGACAGGGGAGGAAACCGACCCTCATTCTCAGCAAAATAGAAATCCATACACTTAATCACTTCCATACCAATGTTGGGGTTACGAAGATGCCACTGATTAATCGGAGCAATCCGACCCCGGACTCCAGCTGTACATCAATAGTGAGCCAGAGTGGGGAATGGTCCGAGATCCCCTTAGCCAGATGTTTGATTTCCCTCACGGATACCATCTGCGCCGCTGGTACAAGGATATAGTCGAGTCTCGAGAGACTACCATGAGCTCCTGAATAGAAGGTATACTGGAGCTGTCCAGGGTGCAACTGCCTCCAACAATCCACTAAACCCATTGTGTCCAAGAAATTCCCCAGCCATAGCTGCGATGTGGGGAGGGTTCTGCGAGGATTCCAATCCTCCTCTCCACTTACAACTGAGTTAAAATCGCCACCCACTACCAACAGACCATCAGGGAGTCCCAGGACCACTCCACCCAAATCAGAAAACGTAGTGGACTGTAGACCAGGAGGAACATACACGGACAAAATAGAAATCGTCTTCCCCTCCCACCGGCCCATAACAGTGGCATAGCGACCTCCATCATCCAACACCGTGTCGTCTATTTCAAGGGGTAGGGAGGTCCTAACCAGGATGCCCGCCCCCCTCGACCCAGTGGTAAATCCAGCGTGGGCCACCAAACGGTAGCCCCGTCTATTCAATGCATGGCACATATTCCCTACGAGATGCGTCTCCTGCAGTAAAACGATATCCGGGGAGTGTCGCTTCAAATACTGCAAAACTATCCCCCGCTTTATCCTATCCCCGAGACCATTAACGTTCCAGCTTAGCACCCTCAGCCCCCTACCCCCCATCCCCAATATGAACAAACAGTCCCCCCCGCCATGCAACAGGCACAAAGGATGAAATATCGACCAAATCGTAGCCTCGAAACCAACAAACAAGAAAAGACCCCTCCACCGCCCCACAAGGAACCCCCAACACACACCCCCCCACCCTGCACCCCTGCGGTAGACCAAAAAGCCACCCCAACTTGCAGTGTGCCTGTCGCCCCATTCAACTAACCTACAAGAAGAGAGAAAAAAGTCCCCTGAGGAGAAAAGAGCCCCGAATCCCCCCACCCAAGGGTATCAACATCGTACAAACATAGCTATCTCAGAGCCACTGCAAAGCGTCAATATATATCGGCTCGTCAGCTCGCCGGCGCGGACTCACTACTCCTGTTCTTCCAAGCCTCCTTCGGCGCCCCTCGACCTCTCCGGGCTGGTATGGCGTGTCATCAAAGAGTCTAACCAGTCACTAGCCACCTCGGGGCGGTCAAAAAAGAATGTACGCTCATTATGTTCAATCCTCAGGCGGGCCGGAAAAAGCATGGCGTACTTCAGTCCCATGTCCCTGAGACGTCTTTTCACCCCCGTAAAGCCCATACGTTGTTTCTGCACCGCCTGTGTAAAGTCCGGGTAAAAACTGATCGACACATTCTCAAACTTAGTGGGACCATTGGCGCGCGAGGCCTGCAGGATAGCATCTCTGTCTCGGAAATTGAAAATCCTGGCTATTATAGGCCTCGGAGCGACTCCAAGCTTGGGCTTCCCACCTGGACTTCTGTGAGCACGCTCCACCGCAAAAAGATTACTAAGACCCTTTGGTGCCAATGATAAAAAGTATACATAATTATAAAATATTAGGTTATTTTCCTCAGGGTTCTCACAGCTACAGATAAAAAAGTAGCAATGTTAAAAGTTTCCCTTACATCTGTCAACATTTGCAAATAGAGAAGGGCAGGTCTCACTTGCATAAAACCTTTGTTTTTTAAGATTGGAAAGATAAAACGTTTCCTAATGACAGTGAGATGCTCACAGAAACATAAGAAGTGTATGCTGTCCTGTCCAGAAAAACTATCGCAGGTACAGGGCCCAAGATCATCTACCTTCTTCCAACCCTTCTGTTCACCAAGAAGAAAATGAAATTGATTAAGTCTGAATCGGATCAATAACAAATGGTGGTTGTTATTTGTAACATAGCCTAAATATGGTTCCATGGATAGTGTTGTTTGCATAGCTGGTGGGCCCTTATTGTCACCTTTACCAGCTCTCTCTCTTCTCTGTCCGTGGTAGCTAAACGTAGGTATGTTTCCTTGGACCATTTCATATCTCCCTTCTCTAATGTTTCTGGGGAGTTATATAATTCTGGTCTGCCTAGCTTAACTGATAGCTTCTGAACATAATTGAGCCAAGGTATAGACAGCCCATGATCGAGTAACATGCAATCTTTCAAGATATCATGATTTAACACTAAACCAGGGTTTAGTCAAGTAGCTATCCATTTCTGTAGGGGTGCCACGGCAATTGTGTCTTCAACAAAGCCAATTCCACATTCCTGATGGACAATGTAATTGGCTGTTGTTTTAGGGACAGTTAGAAGGTTCTTTAAAAACCTGTCTTCGACAATCTGTATCGCCTCTGTGTTTTTAATGCCCCACAAATCGGCCCCATACATAGCTAGTGATATACACTTTGCTCTGTATATTTGAATTAGGGCCCTCATTAGCCTGGCTCCTAACTTCCTGGCGAAACCCAACACAGCAGATGTGGCTCTGATCAAAACAGTTTTTTTCGCTGTAATTTGGGTTCCCCAGGAACCTTGGTCGTCAAATAGTACTCCTAGATATGGGAACGACGAAACCCTGGTTAGTAAATGTCCTTCACAATAAAGGGTTTTGACCTTTAGGGATTTCTGACCAATGGCCATTATGTGTGATTTAGAGAAGTTTACACTTAAGTCTAGTGACTTCATAAAGGCCGAAAAAGAGTCTAGCAATAACTGTAGTCCCACTGCCGTTCTCGCTAAGAGGGCGTCGTCGGCATATAAAAGTGCGGGAATCGAGCGTTTCCCTGCACAGGGAATATCTTTACAGGAGGCAGTTAGGGTAGTATCTAAGTTGTTGATATATAATGTGAAGAGCAGGGGTGCCAAGATGCACCCCATGTAGGAGGCAGGCCCAAATGACAAGCATTGACAAAGAAATTATACAATATCTTTGCCCAGGTCTTTACATCTGCTTTAAAAAGGTCTGCCGGGACTCCATATGGTCCCGGAGCCTTATTACTCGTCATTTGCATTATAGCTTGCGCTACCTCTAGCTCTGTAAATGACAGTATATAATTTCAATATTTAGGACTGGACCTGCCGGCATCCCTTCCCCATCATAGACATGTTTAAAATGACTGAACCATTCTTGTTCCTGAATACCACAGGCAAGCTCACTGTTGCTATTGTCCTGGAAAAAAGGCTTATTAACCACAGACCAAAATTTGGCGCTATTTTTAATTACGTCAATGGATAAAAGCTCATTCCAGGCCTCCTCCCTAATTTCATTTTTACGCTTTTTTTGTGCCAATTTGTATGAGTTCCTAAGAACAGCTACTTCCGCTTTATCAGGGGGGTTGGATATCAACGCTACCATCAACTTACGATGGGCTATTGAACCATTTCTCCCCATTCGAAGATGGCCCCTTAACTACTTTTTTGAGATCATTATCGATCTGGGTACAAATTCTCTTGTAGGCCATAAGGACTTCTTCACCGACTATACCATCTGTTAAGCAGGTAGACATGTCTTGCCCAACCTTTGCCAGCAAATTGTCCGCAAAATCCCTAGGCACCACCCGGCACCATTTCAAACGTCGAGCTTGATCTGTCGGTCTTAAATCTAACATTCCAGCTGTCAAGTTAGTTTTGTCTTTTTTCATTAAGTCATCCATCAAGATCAGCCTTACAGGGTTATGATCGCCATATGAGGACCAGGAAACATTATACTGACAAACCCTATTTGCCACATTTAGGCTGACAAAGATGTAATCAATAATAGACCCAGAACCTCTGCCTTTAAAAGTTGGAACGTCCCCTCTATATTGGGTAGGGTAGATCAGATCGTTTCCAGCCACCAATTCTTCTAAATACGATACCTGCGGGGAATGCTTAAAGTGGATGTTATCTTGGTTAGCTGGTCCTAAACAATCCCAGACATAACAATTACCAGTGCAACAGTGAACATTAAAATCTCCAAGCACTATAACCGAATAACAATTTGTGCTGTTGACATTATACAATTCTAAGAAATCATATAGACTGACTGGATGTTCATTAAAAAAGGCCTTGTCAAAGGAGTTATAAAAGTTAACAATGAGCCAGTTACCGAAGGTTTTGGTTAGAATTTCCACAGCCAAGCAGTATGGTGAACCTGTCTCCACTTTGGTGTAAGTGCCCTCAAGTTTTAGTGAAATAAGGGTTAAGAGTCCACCCTTCGCCCTCCCCATAGGGGAAGCAACTGCTTGCGACCAAAAAGCCGCATACCCATCCAAAAGAAAGGTATTTTTTGTGTCCCACGTTTCCTGGAGCCCGATGATCTCACAATCAGTAAAACTGTCCCTCCACTTAGCGTCATTTGCCTTACTATTTAACCCGGCAATGTTCCAGCTAAGGAACCTAGGGCTAGATGTAGGAAAATCGTATTTACCGATTCATAAATACCGAATTTTACCGATTCGGTATTTATGAATCGGTAAAAATGAAGGAGGGAGATTTAGGAAGAATCGGTAATTGAATTACCGATTCTTTAAAATTCGGTATTTAGCGATTCGGTAATTACCGAATCGCTAAATACCGATTCCTTCTTGCAAGGGTGCAGGGGGTGTCACTTTGACACCCTCTAGCACCCCAAATACAGGCATGTGTGCCATGTGTGCCATGTGACAGACAGACATGCCCTAAGGGCATGTCTGTCTGTCACATGGCATAGGTGTGCATGCACAGATGTGCATGCACACCTGGATTCGGTATTTTACCACCCAATTGGATTGGGTGGTAAAATACCGAATCTGTAAGGCCTTTGGGACTCTGAAGAGTCCCACCTACATCAGGAAGTTACCGAATCGGTAAAAATACCGATTCGGTATTTTACCGATTCGGTAAAAATACCGATTCTGTATTTTACCGATTCGGTAAATTTACCGAATCGGTAAAATTGGCCCCCTACATGCCAATTCTTAAATACCGGTCGGTAATGGCCGAATTCGGCCGTTACCGACCGGTATTTAGGCTCCTACATCTGGCCCCTGGTTCCATGACGAGGGACCTTAGCTACCGCCATGCCATCACTGCAGCCGCCTTGTACAACCCCCAAAATGTCTGTAATGTTAGAATTGCCACTACCACATGCACTCTATAAATGGAAGGGCTGGATCTTCCATATTTAATAAGTCAGGTTGATCAGGATCACAACTATTATCCGGTGAGGAAACGGACAGTAAAATAGGCGATGTAGGCGGTGAGATAGAGGAGGTCCCCTAGCCTAACGATTTACGTCGTTCACTATTAATTTTGTTCACAACCTACACAAGATAGTTGTCTAACGTGGCTAATGCAGGGGGTGTTTTAACAACTTTAGCTTTCGACATTATTAGTACTGGCAATTATTTCTTTTTTTTTTTTTTTTTTTAAACCTTTATTTTGTAAGAAAGAAAACAGTTACAGACCTACAACCACAGAGGCCGGTCAGGTATACGCAACAATAATAGCAAATCAATACACAGCCCATCAGCCGACAGCCCGAGGGTCTGGCAGCATAAAAGCACAATGTTATCTCGAGCTCATGGTCAGGGAGGATAAATAAAAGGTTTCATATTTTACAATGTATAAACAACAAAGAAGAAAAACACAAAAAGAATCGAGGCAAAAACCAAGCAATATAATGACCGCTACATGCAGCAGGGGGGGATAGGTAGAAAGCAAGCGTCAAGAAATCATGGGAGAGGGGAGTGGGGATCAAGAGTGAGCCGCACATCACCTATAACCATAAATCCAATTACCGAAACGTACAGTCAAGGAGATCGTGGAATATCAGAAGGCTCAGTATGGGGGGGAGCACAGATCTCACCTCGATATGAATTCCATTGGCCCCATATCCTTCCCCACTTCTTGGGCCTACCACGGGAGATGTACACAATCTTTTCTCGAAACATGCACCAGTCCATGTTCTCCTCCCAGGTCGAGACCAACGGTGCCCTATGAGATCCCCACAATTGAGCTATATCCCTTTTCGCAATCATGTTGCCCAGCGTAACCCATTGAGTCTGAGCCACAGTACAGTCAGTCGGTTCCCAAATATTCAACAAACAGCGTCGCGCTTCGGGGAGCAGCTCAACACCCGTCACTTCACCCATCACCATATGCACTCGCTTCCAGAAAACAACTACCTCCGGGCAATCCCATATAATGTGGAGGAAAGTAGCAAGCATACCACAGCCACGCCGACATGACCCATCCACAGAATAACCCATATGCATCAACCGTGGACCCGTGACATAGACACGATGCAGAATCTTCAATTGCACCAATCGGAGACGCGCCGGAATCGCAACTTCTTTAGGGGAGGATATTGCAGCTTGCCAGTCCTCATCGTCCATCTCCAGACCATCACCAATCCATGCATCTCTTAGCTGTATAAGGAGGTCCGAACGGGCATTAATACGTTTTTTATATATGAGAGAGATAGTGCTGTCAGTGACATGCCCATCCAACACTCTATCCTCCAGGGGCGAAGACTCAGGGATCATAGTACTGTAGTGTAGTTCCTATTATCCCAATAGGCTCTGCGCATTGGAATAATACCTTCAATAGTATAGGCCTAGACCAGACGTTAACTAGGTCTACTACTGTCGATATTAGACTTAAAGTTTTGGGTTTGCCAGCTAGCTCAGAGTTCACTAGAAACTTTCTCGAATAGGCAAGGAGGAGTTGAACCTCCCTGGATAGACAAGAAGGGATTTAGTTTCTGACAACCATAGAACATGACAACTTTGCTCTCCCCTAATCAAGAGTGTATCTCTAGAGTCGTGTGAAAACAAAAGACGACTTATTTTACTCAGTCAGTACGTGCATTCTTAGTCTCACCAGATTGTAGAGAAAAGGAAAAGACGGGCGTGTTCAATAAAAGATGTTATTTATTGATCAGTCTCTTTTCTCATACAAGAGAAATGGATCGATATTATTGCAATACTTATGGTTAAGTAAAGTGCATACAATAAAAGCAGAAGTATAAAATAATACTGTAAAAACATTGATATGGTTTCTAAGCCATATGAAGGTTTAAAATGAATAAAATGAATACATACACATTTACATTTGACTAATCGTACTCAACTGGTGTTTCTAACTACGCCTACCCCGGGTACCTGACCTAAGCCTAATACGTGGGCGGGAATAGAAAGTTACAGTTTAAGTTAAGTTTGTTTTGCCAAGTGACTGACTAAAGAATTCTCTGCAAGGGGTTATTCAGTTCTGTACCTGGAATCTAGGATGAATGAGGGATGGTATCTCTCGTCTCTGGTCTCGATATCCCAGGCTGCCTGCGAGGGCTACCCGGAAGCGCCAGAGCTGTATTTCTCGGCAGGAGAAAGGCAGCGTCTCGTTCTCAGCGCGTCAGGAAGGCGGGGCTGCGCCAGCGGGGTCTGCTCTGCTCTGGGCTTCGGCAAGTCTGGCTGCTCCGATCTCGTCACCACCGCGTGTGTTTGCATAGGGCAATATCGGTAATATTTATACCTTTAAGGTGCCGAGATTGACGTAAGGATGGACATAGATACGTCAATAAGGATGTCATACGACCTGGTCGTTAGCACATTCTTTTGCTGAAGTTCTCGGTGAAATCAAAACAATGGCCGCAGGGTTTTTCCTAGGTTGTCATAGGTTTGATTTGTTTTGAGAACTCCGTATGCCTTATCAGGGGCTGGAGGAATATCGCTTGTCTAATTAGATGGCAAGCGTTATGACCTAATCAGATAACACGTTCCTGTGCCGTAGTGTGGCTTTATCAGATAACGGTTCCTGCATCATGGGGGTTTTCTGCCTCATGGGATGGCTGCTAGTTAACTTGTTAACCAGAATAGGGTCAGGAATAGGGGGATCGTTACAGAACCTATAGGAATACATCACACCCACTCCACGCTAACTATGGACATATTTACGAATCTATGCATAGTAAAACATACTGTAGAGTATTGTGTATACCTTACCACCCCAAAATACATAAATGCATTTTGAAATTATCAAATATACGGAAAAAACAGTCACATGTAATATATGCACTCAAGCTGTAGAATAATGCTAAAGTAATCATGCATATCTATACATTATCACTAATTTGTATATGAGAATTTACACATGAAATGGCTCTTAATACAGAAAAAAGTTTCGAGACCATTCCATCACAGAATAAAATAATTATGAACATACCAGCGGGCAGCTAATGTCTATAAAGTATCTAAAAATAGAAATTTTAGTTCTCTAAGAATAGTCCTTACTTTAAGCAGAAAATAAGTGTCCCGAAAAATTCGAAAAAATATTTTGGGGCTGCTGAAAAAAAAATTGCTGTCCGTGAACTGGAGGGAAAATTGTTCATGGTATTTTGCTATTCTAGTTGAAGGCCAAATTCAGGGAACGCCGTGTGCGAGCTTGCTCAAAAGTCTCTATTTCTGCTCTGGTGAGAACATCATATCATTTAGACTGTCGAAAAAGCTGTCAACAGCTTCCTGGGAGAGTTCCACTAACTCGGAAAAAGATGTAACCATGCATTCGTGCGCATGATTGTCTCCATTGACGTTTTGATTAGTATTGCTGACAGAAGGTCGTACCTGATCAATGCTGCTTTCATCTTGAACTTCACTACCCCTTAATCGTAGTGGTGAAGCTTCCACGAATGCCGTCATCAGGATTGGTAGCCGTTGAGGGCAGCACAAAGTATGAGCCTTTATTGGACTCAACAATGTTTCTGCATCCATTGGCGCATCTGATTGTAGAGTCAGACAGGTGTCTAACACGCATTCTTCTCCGCATAGCAAGCACCTTAATACAGGTAAAACACATCGATGCCACATTGGTCGAAATGTAAGAAACCAAGTCATGTTCAGGTCTCTAAGCCGGGATAGTCCCAGGATTTTTGATATCCGGTCCCGGTATCCAATGGCTAGGATTGTTTCTTCCCTTGTCGCAGGTGTTTTGTCTGTGACATGGTTTGCCATAACGAAATATAAGGACCAGGAATAGGATTCCTGCAATTAGTCCCAAAATGAGGGGAAGTCCGCCAAAAATCGAATGGACGAAATCTGGAAAAATACCCAGTATGGCTTTGAATGGTGTTAATGCCATCGAAAATACTGTCTTAAATACTTTTGAGACTCCACTGGTATCAGAAATATTTAAGATTTCATTCAGGATTTCTGCGAAATGTATGGGGGAATTAGTTGATAATAAGGAGTGAATCTCTGCAGTCGTCCTTGCGACTAGGAGATCATACGTTTCTTTTGATGACGTGAGCCTTGTAGGCGTCTGTAGAAGCACTGTTTTCATTCTGCTTAAAGTATCTATTCGAATAGAAGTAATTTTCAAGTTGGGCCATGCCCTTGCCTCCCTGTCTGGAAGGGAGCTGGGGAACAATAAGCGTCCACAGCACTTGACCTTCGCAGTCGTAGTTACGAGATAAGGAGTCCCGGGCATAAGACTACAGCATCTGCGATCTACAATTAGAATGTAACTCCCATTATAGAGTCTCTGAAAGAATGGTTCTATCTCTGTTGCAGGTGCGCCTAGCTGGTGACATGAAAGGTTATTTGAGTTCCCTTCACAAGCTCCATGCAAACTAATTCCATTACACAGAAGTGTACCGTTCAGTGACATTGCACAATTATTGCCACTAAGAAACACTTTCTGTCCTTTATTACTGACACATGCATGTGAATAGGGCAGGTTCCATGTTGTTTTAATGTACCCCTTTCCCAATTTTTCGTACATGCCAGCCTGTATATATTTTTGGCAGTATTGAAACCTGAAGGTTGATATTGGAATATTAATTATCCCATGTATTATCCATTCACTGACAGGTCGTTCTGACATTGTCACTGGTAATCTCTCGAGTTTCTCAATGCTCAGGATTGTATAATCAGCACCCTTTTGTGCCATACTGATTTGTTTATCAGTAAGGTTAAAGATATTGAATAGTGACGTTGTGTTGATTAAACGCCAAGGCACATAGCCTGAACGCAGATTTTGTAACGTCCAGCCAAGCTGTACAATAGAACGCAATTGAGACTGACCATGGTGTAACAACAGCAAGTCTTGCGATATTATGTCGATTGCTGAAGACACAATGCTGTCCAGAGAAAAAATTCTGGAGGACAGAGTCATTAACCCATTGTCCACTACAGAAAGTGATTTTTCCAAATTAATACGGTCAATTTCCCGTATTCTTTCTGCTGTCTCAATTTGAGTCACCTTCCAGGCCTCGTTGTATGCTGCATATACAGAGGCTGCTATGAAACGTTTCTGACGCTGTTTGCGCGGTCCCATAATGAAATCACGCAAGTCAGCACCATCAGTAAGTAAAGTTAGGTGTTGCTTAATTTCTGCCAGAGTGGAAGTCTGTAGCCACTGAAGGCATAATTTGCCCACACTGTAGGTGGTTATTATTCCTGGGTGTTGTCTTTGGGAATATCTAGGGTCTGGCCTGGTCATTTTGAACCCCTGTGTTTTGTTCAGGAATCTGTCTTGACAGTTATTAGTATCTGTGGGCCAGATCAACCACTTTTTCCAATCAGGATGTGTTCTGTTTTGGTTTAATACATAATTTACGTCTATCTCTTCATCTGTAGAGCTATTGCTGTTCATTGTTGGTTTTGGAATAGACGGTTTATTTAAGTCTTTGATTTTGGCTAAGCCAAGACAGGTAGTTTGTTGAACAGTGTCATTTAAAAATATAATTTGTTCTGGGATCATGCAGGCTCTAAACAAAGATTCTATACCCTGTACTTGCCATTCTTTTGTACCCCAAACACTTTTTACTTCAACATTTTTGTCCCAATAATCAAAACCAAAAGTATTCATTTGTTCAAAGAATGAGTCTGAATATATCAATTTCGTGTTTGTTATCATGGTCTTTGTCCCTGTCTTATTTGACAATTTGAAATAAAATGTTTCGGCATTACTTGTGTTAAAACCCGAAAAGTATGAATATTTGTCATAAACGGTTCTTGAGCTTCCTTTTGGAGGGGTTGCACAATGTTCCCATTGATTATAATTTAAAACATTTCTAGGTTGTGCAGATCTATGTAGAAAATGGTTACCATAGTGGTTATAACAGTACATACTATCATAATTTGTCGAACCCTGCAAATAATCATGTTTGGTAAATTTAGCAGACATTACTAAGTCAGACATCATATTATTTATACTTTCAAAGTCCCAATCATCAGCAAATGAGCTTGGTTTTACAAAGTCACTCAACGAGATCTTAATTTGGTGTGGATATTTCAGGATTTCAACCGGACCATAAATTTCGTAGTCAGTTTTGTCCCATGCTACCCCACCCGGTATAGGATTGGCTGTGAAGTTGACTGAAGAAAGTTCTCTTTTCTCGACGTGTGAAGATGAGTGTGGTTTGAGGATCAAGTTGATTTTCTGACTTGCTGTGTCCATTTTAGCATATTTTCCCTCAATGAAGCGTCCCAAAGTTAGTACCATGATGAGCCAAAGTATGAGGATAAATGCACCAAAACCCACCCAAAATTCAATCCATGGAGAAATTAGATATGTTTCTTTCAGTTGTTTCAAAAGTACTTTAACTTTATCTTTAAAGGTTTTTGTTGATGGCTGTGTTTTTGATTCAGTGAAGCCTTCAGAGGAATCATCGAAGTTTATGAAGTAGCCGGATGCAGTTCTGTCAATAGTTCCAATTGCTTCAGGATTGCTGTTTCTTGCATAGTCGTTTGTTACTTCATTATAGATTGGTGTGTCTCTGCTAAATGTTTTTATTTGGGTTTTCAGAGGTCTAAGTTCCATTGCATTGTTGCATAGTCCTTGTTGTAGTTCTGTAGGCGTTTCGAATGTGATTAGCCTCTTAGATTGAACCTCTGTGTTTGTAGCGAATCTTGGTGTTCTACTACTTTTCGGGAGTCCACTTGGCCTACTATTTGTTATCGGCCACATGTTGTGGTTTTACCAGGTCGATGGATACAACTCGGTTCTCCTTTTTACCAGCAAGCGGCGGTAGTACAACTGATCTTGTCCCGTTGACAGACAAGACAGGAACTGCTTTTCTGTAAGAAGGCCCAAATTCCTTCTTTACCGCGATCTTTTCTCTGACTAGATCCCCGACTTTTGAAATCCAGACAGGTCTTGCTGGGACAGGTGGTGGTTCTTCAGTGGTTGTTGGCTGCTGTTTCAACTTTATGTTGCTCAGGTCTTTTCTTGTTTCGTTTAAGTCCTGCAAAACAGCCAAACGATCTTTGATATCAAAGCTTTTTTCCTTCACCACTGAAGTCTGTCTGTCGAGGTCTAAGACTAACATCCTAGTTCCAAACAATAATTCGTACGGACTGAATCCCTTCAGAGAATTTCTTGGCAAGTTATTTAGACTACGTTGGACACTTATTAGATGTTTGACCCATCCAGCTCACGAACCTAATATCCTTTCTGTTATAGATAGCTTTATGCCTTGGGTTTTTCTTTACACCATCCCGTATCCCTCAGGAAGGAAGTGAGAAGAGTCCCGCTGTGCTATGCTCATTTGGCCATGTTTCCCCTCAGGCTGGAGGGCCAGATTGAAAACAATGGTCAAACGTAGCATGCTCTTAGCGTATATGCCATTTAGACTCGCAAATCTTTGTATAGCAGTCCAGACGTCAGCCGAGTGCAGGTGACCTACATTATAAGTGGAAACTAGCCTGTATATGTTAATCGGACGCTTTGCTTTTTACTGTTGATCTTTTCTGGAGTGAAACGACACGGTATTACACCGTTTCTCTCACCACTGCGATTTCTGTTACAGTTTGGGCAGTTCTTTACAAAAATGGTATGATGCAGGCTCATGCCTGGCCACCAGTACCTTGATTGTAATTCTTCCAGAGAATCTTTTAGTTTGAGGTGTCTGAGACCCTCGCCCATATGTGCGTCTGCTATTAACAAGTCTCTCCTGTCCATGTTTGGAATCACTCTATCCCCCACTCCAGGGATTCGAGCAAAAGGGACGGAGTTTGCATCGATTATGTATGTATAATTGAGTGGATAGTTGATCGGTAGCGCTGAGCAGTCGCCTTTTGATGACGTTTTCACCGCCAGCACTGTTTCACCGTCAATATACTTCACTGTACGCTTTTTTCGAGCTACGGAAGCCGATTTAGTTGCTACCGCTGTGGCTGTCTCAGCCAATGAATTCCCTGCAACGTGAACGCCATCACGCTGATGACTCAGTGAGTGTGTCACGTGAGTCTTTGGTAGTTCTTTTTGTAAAAGAGCTATTTGTTCCCAAAGCAGTTTTTGCTTTATTGTTGCACCTGTGTCATCTTTGTAACCGTTTTGAATCCATGTCTGCAAATCGTTGTTATATGATTTGACGCAGTAATATGAATCGGACACTATAAGTGTCGGGAATTCGCGATCCGCATTATCTAGCGCCATTTTCAATGCTATTATTTCAGTCTGTTGTTCTGAATTAGTTTCTACTGAGTGTGTTTTTGTTAATAGAGGTCTTAGTTTACCTCCGCGCCACACTTCTTTTGTAATCTCACATGTTGGGTTGTATGCTTGTTCTCCCCAAACGGAGGGTTGAGCATGTCCGTCTGTATAGATTACACAAGCGTATTGTCGTAAGGGCAGAATGTCGATAGGCAGAGGGAATGTTCTATCATATTCTAAATTTTTCAATTCCTTTAGTTCTGGATCAAAGTAGTAGTATACTTTGTCCGTTGTAATTGAATTCACCCATTGTATCCATTCCGGATTCAATGTTGTTGTTGGTAAATTACAAGGTGTTGTTAATGCCTCAAAGGCTGATTCTGCTGTTCTGACTGTGATATGTCTACCGTCCGCTTGATCTTTTTCTCTAGCTATTGCGGTTTGAACTGCATGAACAATGTTTTCTTTAATGCTGAATTTCTGTTCAGCTTCTGTGTACAAGTGTGATTTGAATGCAATTGGTACCTTTTCTCTCTCATTAGAGGTCAGGTATGTGAATCCGCATCTTCCTGGGATGACTCGAATCACAAGATTGCGTGTGTTATCACGTGTTTCTAATTTTGTTTTAATTAACATGTCTGTTTGTAAGGATCTCAAAATTTCTGTGTGTATTTGAGTCCAATTGGTTCTTTTAAAATCTGGTTTTATTAGATCATAGAGGGGTTTGACCCTTTCTGCGTAATTTGCAATGTATGTTCTTCCGAAATTTAGGAAGCCTAGAATTGACTGTAGGTTTTTTAGTGTTCTAGGTGCTTGGAGTACGGCACATTTCTCTAGGAAATTGTCAGCCAGGCTTTTGCCTTCACTTGATAATTCGTATCCTAAGAACAGGACTGTTAGATGGGCAATTCTGGATTTTTTAAAGTTGAATTTGTAACCCTCTGCTGCGAACCCAAGTATTATGGTGTTCACTCTCTTCAAGTGAGTATCCAAGTCATCATCTGTTAAGTATATGTCGTCGACATAAGATAATGCTTCGTCATCATATGTTTGTAGTAATTCTGTTACTCTCGCTGAGAATACCCCTGGGCTATTCTTGTACCCCTGGGCTAACCGACAGAATTGTTTTTGAGTGCCATTTATTGAGAATGCAGACAAATATCTGCTCTCTGGTGCTATGTTTTGACAAAAGAATCCATTAGAGATGTCTAATGTTGTTTTGTATTTTTTTCGCACTATGTTATTCATTAGTGCAGCACTATGCGAGTTTTGCACTGCAAAAGTTTTGCAACATGAGTTAAGGTGTCGGTAATCTAAAACTAGACGATATGAATTGTCTGGTTTGGAGACCGGAAACAAAGGGTTGTTCATTTGTGAGGTGCAAGTTTCAATCACCCCCTGGTATTCTAGTTGATCTAGGATTTCTTTTACCTGTTTTTTTAGCTTCTTGCTTAATTGGGTACTGTCTTTGTGCAGTAGGTTGTGATTTTAACTGGATTTTGTGAGGAGGAGAGTCCTCATCCCATCCTACATGATTTTTATATAAAGCAGGAGCTAGAGCTACTGCCCACTTTCTGGCAAGTGTATATTTTTTATGAATTGGGATATGATTTGAGAAGGCAGGCATAATTATTTCTTTGCCATGAGGGCACTCCCTGACAAACTCTGGTGGCCAGTCTTTTTCAGCTAGAAGGATGTCATAGCCCTTGGAGAGATTATCCCAAAATAGTCCCCTTATTTTTCTAGTCTTATCCCCTTCTATACGTAAAGTTATTTCATATATTTTGTGAGGTTTGCTAACTCTGGTGTCTGCAGTTTCCACTTGAAGATATTCATTCGTGTCCACTGTCTCCAGAAGATTCATAAGGACTTTGCGAGCTATGCTCACTTCTGCTGCGCTGTCTAGCATTGTCTGAGCCCATTCTCCGTTTTTCAGTTGTGTCCTCAGTATTCTCGGCATTGTTAACTACCTTGATACTGGCTACCTTCTTTTTTGGAAATTGTAGTTTCTTTTTTAGATGAGCAGATTCCTTGTCTTTGGACTTGGCGTGCTCTTCTCTTTGTTCTGATCGTCCTCTTCTTTCCGATTTCTGCGAGGAAGTCTGAAAAGATTGAGAGGGACGTGTATCAATGTCTTGATAACTATCAGGCTTCTTTATATTATCCCTATTTCTAAGGTTATATCTTTTCCCAGAGGGGTCACTTTGGGGTGACCTGTGTCTCTGGTTCGGAGATTTTTCTCTCCGCCGAGGAGACCTTCCTCTGGACTGGAATTTCTTTTCTTTAGGATTGGATTGTTTGTTTCCATCCCAGCTCTTTTTTTGTGATGTTGAATTATTATTAAAAAATATTTTTTCGGGACTTTCAATCAGTTGTGGTTTTACTGGTATTCCACCTAAACTATCTCTACCTAGTTCCTCATAGGATTTTTCTATAATTCTGGCAATTTCAGCTGGTTGGTCTGCTATATCTGTCTCCTTTAACCTCTGGCGGATCGCCACGTTTGCTGCTTCTCCCTTTATGTTGGCTAATAATATAGCCGAGACCTGCTTGAAGTCTTTTAGTAATTTCATACCAAGAGTTAAAGCGGGTCTGGACCGTATTCGTCTTGAATTTGTTTTAGCACATCTGGTATTACCGAAATGGATGGAACACCGTGCGTTTTTGTGTAGATGGAAGCAAAGACTGTACCCCAAGTGTCACAGTCCTCCACGTGTGGTGCGATTCCCATTGGAAGACAGATAGTCAGAATCCTGTTTTTTTCTAACGGGGTGGTGTCTGGAAACACCGCCTCTATTTGGGTGATTTTTTGTGCTAACCAGAATGGTATTTGTTCCCGTTTAGCTGGTACTTTACCTAGGCAGGATTGTATGTTCTGTGGTGTAATTTTATTTGTGTTCCCCTGATGAGGGGTCAGCTGTGGAATTTTAATTGCTGGTTGAATTGTTGAAGTCCGCATCACATATTGGACTAATTGTCTATGTACTTTTATTAATTGTTTTAGCTGTATTAAAAGCTCTGGTGCAGGCATTCTTTCGATGTCTGGATATGGTGTGTATCTGGCTAGGACCGGCCACGTTGCTCCTGGTCTCCCTAAGGGACCGAGCCTGGTGATGTGATTATTATGTTTTAGGGCGCCATTAAATAAGAGCAGGTGCTCTTGAAATTTAAGTGGTACTTCCACCTCCTCGAAAGGAGTGTACTCATTAGGAGGTTCCTCTGTTTTGTAATAGTGGAAGTACTTTGTTACAGCATTTGCTGCTGGAAAATGTATCCATGAATAGTATACCTCTGTCTGCCGATATTCGTGTGCCTCAATTACGAATATGACTGTGCCACCTCTAGGTGTCAGTCCATTTTCTATAAGTTTTAAAGTTATAGATTTCCTCTTGATGACCGGGATGAGTATTATATCCGGGTCTGTGTCTTGCAGTGCATTATCAGCTGCTGCGAGTTCAGTTGCTATCCTAACTGTCTCTCTTTCTTCATCACTGTCTACCATTTTACCGACAGGAAGGTTATTTAGTTTGTTTGCAGATCAGGTTTCTTATGGAAACAAAGATTAGATGCACAATATTTTGGAACAGTGTATCCTTCAACGTTGACTAAACCAAGAACCATACATAGGAGTTTCCTCCTGCGAGGTCTGGCGGATATTACCTTTTACCCACTCCAGACGTCTTTGGAGTATTATGGGAAAAAAGGGGTCTGAGTGAAAAAGCACGACTGAGTTACTCTAAATGTCTTACGTTAGTTTTATCGCCCTTCCAAACGCGTTGGGCGCCATGTAGTGTAGTTTCTATTATCCCAATAGGCTCTGCGCATTGGAATAATACCTTCAATAGTATAGGCCTAGACCAGACGTTAACTAGGTCTACTACTGTCGATATTAGACTTAAAGTTTTGGGTTTGCCAGCTAGCTCAGAGTTCACTAGAAACTTTCTCGAATAGGCAAGGAGGAGTTGAACCTCCCTGGATAGACAAGAAGGGATTTAGTTTCTGACAACCATAGAACATGACAACTTTGCTCTCCCCTAATCAAGAGTGTATCTCTAGAGTCGTGTGAAAACAAAAGACGACTTATTTTACTCAGTCAGTACGTGCATTCTTAGTCTCACCAGATTGTAGAGAAAAGGAAGAGACGGGCGTGTTCAATAAAAGATGTTATTTATTGATCAGTCTCTTTTCTCATACAAGAGAAATGGATTGATATTATTGCAATACTTATGGTTAAGTAAAGTGCATACAATAAAAGCAGAAGTATAAAATAATACTGTAAAAACATTGATATGGTTTCTAAGCCATATGAAGGTTTAAAATGAATAAAATGAATACATACACATTTACATTTGACTAATCGTACTCAACTGGTGTTTCTAACTACGCCTACCCCGGGTACCTGACCTAAGCCTAATACGTGGGCGGGAATAGAAAGTTACAGTTTAAGTTAAGTTTGTTTTGCCAAGTGACTGACTAAAGAATTCTCTGCAAGGGGTTATTCAGTTCTGTACCTGGAATCTAGGATGAATGAGGGATGGTATCTCTCGTCTCGATATCCCAGGCTGCCTGCGAGGGCTACCCGGATGCGCCGGAGCTGGATTTCTCGGCAGGAGAAATGCAGCGTCTCGTTCTCAGCGCGTCAGGAAGGCGGGGCTGCGCCAGCGGGGTCTGCTCTGCTCTGGGCTTCGGCAAGTCTGGCTGCTCCGATCTCGTCACCACCGCGTGTGTTTGCATAGGGCAATATCGGTAATATTTATACCTTTAAGGTGCCGAGATTGACGTAAGGATGGACATAGATACGTCAATAAGGATGTCATACGACCTGGTCGTTAGCACATTCTTTTGCTGAAGTTCTCGGTGAAATCAAAACAATAGCCGCAGGGTTTTTCCTAGGTTGTCATAGGTTTGATTTGTTTTGAGAACTCCGTATGCCTTATATGGGGCTGGAGGAATATCGCTTGTCTAATTAGATGGCAAGCGTTATGACCTAATCAGATAACACGTTCCTGTGCCGTAGTGTGGCTTTATCAGATAACGGTTCCTGCATCATGGGGGTTTTCTGCCTCATGGGATGGCTGCTAGTTAACTTGTTAACCAGAATAGGGTCAGGAATAGGGGGATCGTTACAGAACCTATAGGAATACATCACAGTACCAGCAGGGAAGACTGAATCAATGGCGTGACGGACCTGAAGATATCGGAAATATTCCCTATCATTCAACATATACTCCCGCTTCAGCTCGTCGAAAGTTTTAACTCTGCTGGTGGCCCAAAGATCGCCCACCCTGCTGATACCAATAAGGTCCCATCTATCGAATCCCTTCGACGTCCACAGACCACCCAATCACTCAGCAGCATACAGGGGAGTCGCTCTAGTCAGTTTATCCGCCCAGCCCGTAGCCGAAGTTGCACTTCCCCACACTCGTACCGCCACCGCAGTGGGCCCCGTTAAATTCCTCCTGGCGGTTCTGGAATAGAGCGCCCTATTATAATCGCCCCCCGGCAGTTGCCACCTATCCATCTCATATGCGGGATGTGGGACAGGACCATACATGGCATGATTAATAGTGCTCAACTGAGACGCCCAATAATAGCGTTTAACATCAGGCAAAGCTATACCACCATCATACCAGGGCAGAGTCAATTTTGCCAACGCTATGCGGGGCCGCCCACCCCAAACCAACTTCCTCTGGAGGCCCTCAATTTCACGGAAATAGCTAGCCGGAACCAGATCAAGCGTGTTTTGAATAGCGTAGAGGAACCGGGGAAGAGACATCATTTTGAACAAGGCTGCCCTTCCCAAAGGGGATAGAGGCAGACCACACCACGCCGCAACATCCGATCTAAGCCGGGCAGGCGAAGGTAGTAAATTCCGCTCATAGCGCACCATGGGGTCCAACGAAATGTAGATCCCCAAGTACTTGAAGCCAGCTCTAGAAACAGGTATAGGGCAAACACGGGGCAAAGAAGGTTGTCCACCTGTAAGTGGGTAAATGCAGGACTTAGCCCAATTAATAACCAAACCAGAGTTCTTCCCGAAGGAACTCAGGACGTCGAACAGAACACCCAACGACTTGCGGGGAGAAGTAAGATACAACAATATGTCATCGGCATAAAGCGACACACGATCCTCAAAGGTAGGGGACCATCGTGTGCCCTTGAGCGAGGGCTCCCAACGGAGCCACGCAGCAAGGGGTTCAAGAGCAAGCACAAAAAGGAGAGGTGACAAAGGGCAGCCCTGCCTCGTGCCGCGTCCAAGAACAAAGGGTTTCGAGGCCCTTCCGTTGACCACCACCTGAGCAAGTGGCTGCTCATATAAAAGCCTAACCCAGCCAACGAACTTAGGGCCAAAGCCAAACTTGGCAAGGGCAGCCCACAAATATGGCCACTCCACCGTATCGAAGGCCATCGAGGCGTCAAGTGAGACCAAGATGGTCGACTCCTCAAGAGTCCCCGCCCTAGCCAAGACACCATGAAGACGTCGAAGATTGAGCGCGGTGTTGCGGTGGGGGATAAAACCCGACTGATCCGGGTGTACCAAATCACCGATCACCGTAACCAGCCGGCTCGCCAAAAGTTTCGCAAGGATCTTGGGCTCCACATTCAAAAGTGAGATCGGCCGATACGACGAACAGTGGTCACGAGGCTTGCCATCCTTGTGAATGACTACAATGGACGCCAGTCTCTGGTCATGGGGAAGGAGCCCGAGATCTTGCGATGCCAAAAACATCCGTCGTAGATACGGCGCCATTTTGTCAGGGCTCAGCTTATACAGCTCGACCGGAATACCGTTCGGGCCCGAAGCCTTGCCCGAACGAAGCGAGCGGATAGCAAGCGCCACTTCATCGGTGGAAAAATCCGCCTCCATAAGTTCCTTGTCCGAGTCCGACAAACTAGGCAGCGCAATGTCGCGGAGCAACAAGTGCGAGTCCTCCTCTGATCTATCCGAAACCGGCGCATAAACCCTCCGAAAGTGCTGGGCGAAGACCTCCACTATCTCGACCGGGTCCACCACTCGCACACCATCCACTCTCTCAATAACAGGCACCACCCGATTCAATCTATCTCTTTTATCCAGCCAAGCAATCAATTTTCCCGCTTTATCGCCCACATCATACAAACGCCCCTGCTGCTCACGATTCAGCGCCCCGGCCGCATCAGTCACCAGCGCTCTATATTCGGACTGTTTAAGCGCCAAGGAATGCAAGCCATTAGGCGTAGTCCCAGACTCCAACCATTCCTCCAACTCGGTGATTTCATCTTCCAGGCCAACCACTTCCATAGTCCTGCGCTTCCTCTCACTAGCAATCAAGGATAGAGTCTGTCCCCGGATCACAGTTTTATATGCCGCCCATAAAGAGACAGGGGAGGAAACCGACCCTCATTCTCAGCAAAATAGAAATCCATACACTTAATCACTTCCATACCAATGTTGGGGTTACGAAGATGCCACTGATTAATCAGAGCAATCCGACCCCCGGACTCCAGCTGTACATCAATAGTGAGCCAGAGTGGGGAATGGTCCGAGATCCCCCTAGCCAGATGTTTGATTTCCCTCACGGATACCATCTGCGCCGCTGGTACAAGGATATAGTCGAGTCTCGAGAGACTACCATGAGCTCCTGAATAGAAGGTATACTGGAGCTGTCCAGGGTGCAACTGCCTCCAACAATCCACTAAACCCATTGTGTCCAAGAAATTCCCCAGCCATAGCTGCGACGTGGGGAGGGTTCTGCGAGGATTCCGATCCTCCTCTCCACTTACAACTGAGTTAAAATCACCACCCACTACCAACAGACCATCAGGGAGTACCAGGACCACTCCACCCAAATCAGAAAACGTAGTGGACTGTAGACCAGGAGGAACATACACGGACAAAATAGAAATCGTCTTCCCCTCCCACCGGCCCATAACAGCGGCATAGCGACCTCTATCATCCAACACCGTGTCGTCTATTTCAAGGGGTAGGGAGGTCCTAACCAGGATGCCCGCCCCCCTCGACCCAGTGGTAAATCCAGCGTGGGCCACCAAACGGTAGCCCCGTCTATTCAATGCATGGCACATATTCCCTACGAGATGCGTCTCCTGCAGTAAAACGATATCCGGGGAGTGTCGCTTCAAATACTGCTAAACTATCCCCCGCTTTATCCTATCCCCGAGACCATTAACGTTCCAGCTTAGCACCCTCAGCCCCCTACCCCCCATCCCCAATATGAACAAACAGTCCCCCCGCCATGCAACAGGCACAAAGGATGAAATATCGACCAAATCGTAGCCTCGAAACCAACAAACAAGAAAAGACCCCTCCACCGCCCCCCAAGGAACCCCCAACACACACCCCCCCACCCTGCACCCCTGCGGTAGACCAAAAAGCCACCCCAACTTGCAGTGTGCCTGTCGCCCCATTCAACTAACCTACAAGAAGAGAGAAAAAAATCCCCTGAGTAGAAAAGAGCCCCGAATCCCCCCACCCAAGGGTATCAACATCGTACAAACATAGCTATCTCAGAGCCACTGCAAAGCGTCCATATATCGGCTCGCCGGCGCGGACTCACTACTCCTGTTCTTCCAAGCCTCCTTCGGCGCCCCTCGACCTCTCCGGGCTGGTATGGCGTGTCATCAAAGAGTCTAACCAGTCACTAGCCACCTCGGGCGGTCAAAAAAGAATGTACGCTCATTATGTTCAATCCTCAGGCGGGCCGGAAAAAGCATGGCGTTTTCAGTCCCATGTCCCTGAGACGTCTTTTCACCCCCGTAAAGCCCATACGTTGTTTCTGCACCGCCTGTGTAAAGTCCGGGTAAAAACTGATCGACACATTCTCAAACTTAGTGGGACCATTGGCGCGCGAGGCCTGCAGGATAGCATCTCTGTCTCGGAAATTGAAAATCCTGGCTATTATAAGCCTCGGAGCGGCTCCAAGCTTGGGCTTCCCACCTGGAATTCTGTGAGCACGCTCCACCGCAAAAAGATTACTAAGACCCTTTGGTGCCAAATGGTTCCGGATAAGGTCTTCTACCAGTAGATCCGTAGGCACGTCAGTGGAGTTCTCCGGAACACCCACGATGCGAACGTTGTTGCGCCTGGCTCGGCCCTCGAAATCATCCAGCCGACTGGCAAACGAGTCTCTGGCCGCTCGAAGACCACGGACCTCAGCCTGGAGATCAGAGACGTCCGTAGTCAAACTTGCGGTCTTGATGTCAAGGGACTTGACCCGCTCGTTGGTTTTCCCCAAGTCCGTCCTGATGAGGTTGACGTCGATCGCCACCGTGTCCAACTTAGCAGCCAGAGTCTCATACTGCTGCCCCATATCCTCCCGGACACTGGCGATGGCGCCCATAACATCCTTCAAAGTCGGATCCTCAGCCACAGGAGGACCATCACCGGACTCCTCGAGGGCCCTGCTCGATCCACCCGGGGATCCCTTCGGGCGAGTAAAGCGATCAATGGTCTGGGATTGGGCAGCACCTCCACGATTAGGGCCTCTGGTGTTGCGCCTTTCGGCGCCCGCCCTGCCCGCCATAATGGGCGACGAGCTCCGACGGGACCTTTGGGATCTAGTTAGAATGATTCCCTCCGAGGCGAGCCTGTAGAGACGAGAGATCGAGGAACAGCGGCCAGCGTGGAAGTGACAACTAGACCAGGGCAGCAGTACCCATCTGCAGCGAATCGGCGTCAACTGTGACCAAGAGCGAAACCGAAAGTATCACAGGGGCATCGAGAGTAACACTCCAGCCGTTGTTGCTCGACTGCCACCTGGGCACTCCGGACACTCGAGCCCCCGGACGTCCCTCGATGTAGGCCGCAAATTACTAGGCGCAGCAAGTTCTGTTTCCAGCGGCCAAATCGAGTTGTAGAAAAAGCTATCAATATCAGCAGGGCATCAGCAAAAATTACCCGTCGTCCAAATCAGGATTTTTTTCAGGATAGATGCGGGTGGCATAAGGGGTCTCGGGAGCTCTGTGCTCACGCGTCCATCTTGGATCCGCGCGTAGCTCCTCTCTAGGCAATTATTTCTTAATGAGTTCAGTTATGGGAACAAATACCAGCTTGAAGACCAAACTACAGTAGTGAAAGGCTTATTTTGACTCCTTATCCTATGTCCTTATAAATCAAACATTAAAACTGACATACGTGAAATAGTTAATAAAAGAAATCTCACTTTGTCGAGGGTGATAGAGCTCAGCTACAATGTTCATGAAACCAAAAAACCAATGTCCATGGCCCAGCCCAGCCTCATCCTGCCCCGGACGGCCACAGACGGCCCGCCTTTTGCCCGGGCTTCGCACGGGCGCACCCGCGCACTCCCGCGACGCCGGAGTATTCGCTGGCTTTTCAGCGCCACCGGGCGCGTGATGGAGTGGGCGTGTTCAGGCAAGGACTTCTGGATGTTGTAGTAACCCCCGCTCGGCAGCCGTGAGTATCAGCCAGCAGCGGCGGGGGGGTAACCAAGCAGCACACCGAGATATTCTGGCGAGTTGAAAATTAAGCCCGGTAGGTCCTTTTGCAGAACGTCACCGCCCCAGCTGCAGGGAAACAAACACCGGCACCCGCACCACCGGAGTGCTCGCGGGCATTTCAGCGCCACCGGGCGCGTGATGGAGTGGGTGTGTTCAGGCAAGGGCTTCAGGATGTTGTAGTAACCCCCGCTCGGCAGCCGCGAGTATCAGCCAGCGGCGGCGGGGGGTAACCAAGCAGCACACCAAGGTATTCTGGCGAGTTGAAAATTAAGCCCAGGTAGGTCCTTTTGCAGAGCGTCACCGCCCCAGCTGCAGGGACACAAACACTGGCACCCGCACCACCGGAGTGCTCGCGGGCTTTTCAGCGCCACTGGGCGCGTGATGGAGTGGGCGTGTTCAGGCAAGGGCTTCTGGATGTTGTAGTAACCCCCGCTCGGCAGCTGCGAGTATAAGCCAGCGGCGGCGGGGGGTAACCAAGCAGCACACCGAGGTATTCTGGCGAGTTGAAAATTAAGCCCAGGTAGGTCCTTTTGCAGAGCGTCACCACCCCAGCTGCAGGGAAACAAACACCGGCACACGCACCACCGAGTGCTCGCGGGCTTTTCAGCGCCACCGGGCGCGTGATGGAGTGGGCGTGTTCAGGCAAGGGCTTCTGGATGTTGTAGTAACCCCCGCTCGGCAGCCCCGAGTATCAGCCAGCCAGCGGCGGCGGCGGGTAACCAAGCAGCACACCGAGGTATTCTGGCGAGTTGAAAATTAAGCCCAGGTAGGTCCTTTTGCAGAGCGTCACCACCCCAGCTGCAGGGAAACAAACACCGGCACACGCACCACCGAGTGCTCGCGGGCTTTTCAGCGCCACTGGGCGCGTGATGGAGTGGGCGTGTTCAGGCAAGGGCTTCTGGATGTTGTAGTAACCCCCGCTCGGCAGCTGCGAGTATAAGCCAGCGGCGGCGGGGGGTAACCAAGCAGCACACCGAGGTATTCTGGCGAGTTGAAAATTAAGCCCAGGTAGGTCCTTTTGCAGAGCGTCACCGTCCCAGCTGCAGGGAAACAAACACCGGTACCCGCACCACCGGAGTGCTCGCGGGCTTTTCAGCGCCACCGGGCGCGTGATGGAGTGGGTGTGTTCAGGCAAGGGCTTCTGGATGTTGTAGTAACCCCCGCTCGGCAGCCGCGAGTATCAACCAGCGGCGGCGGGGGGTAACCAAGCAGCACACCGAGGTATTCTGGCGAGTTGAAAATTAAGCCCAGGTAGGTCCTTTTGCAGAGCGTCACCGCCCCAGCTGCAGGGAAACAAACACCGGCACACGCACCACCGAGTGCTCGCGGGCTTTTCAGCGCCACCGGGCGCGTGATGGAGTGGGCGTGTTCAGGCAAGGGCTTCTGGATGTTGTAGTAACCCCCGCTCGGCAGCCCCGAGTATCAGCCAGCGGCGGCGGCGGGTAACCAAGCAGCACACCGAGGTATTCTGGCGAGTTGAAAATTAAGCCCAGGTAGGTCCTTTTGCAGAGCGTCACCACCCCAGCTGCAGGGAAACAAACACCGGCACACGCACCACCGAGTGCTCGCGGGCTTTTCAGCGCCACCGGGCGCGTGATGGAGTGGGCGTGTTCAGGCAAGGGTTTCTGGATGTTGTAGTAACCCCCGCTCGGCAGCCCCGAGTATCAGCCAGCGGCGGCGGGGGGTAACCAAGCAGCACACCGAGGTATTCTGGCGAGTTGAAAATTAAGCCCAGGTAGGTCCTTTTGCAGAGCGTCACCGTCCCAGCTGCAGGGAAACAAACACTGGCACCCGCACCACCGGAGTGCTCGCGGGCTTTTCAGCGCCACTGGGCGCGTGATGGAGTGGGCGTGTTCAGGCAAGGGCTTCTGGATGTTGTAGTAACCCCCGCTCAGCAGCTGCGAGTATAAGCCAGCGGCGGCGGGGGGTAACCAAGCAGCACACCGAGGTATTCTGGCGAGTTGAAAATTAAGCCCAGGTAGGTCCTTTTGCAGAGCGTCACCACCCCAGCTGCAGGGAAACAAACACCGGCACACGCACCACCGAGTGCTCGCGGGCTTTTCAGCGCCACCGGGCGCGTGATGGAGTGGGCGTGTTCAGGCAAGGGCTTCTGGATGTTGTAGTAACCCCCGCTCGGCAGCCCCGAGTATCAGCCGGCGGCGGGTAACCAAGCAGCACACCGAGGTATTCTGGCGAGTTGAAAATTAAGCCCAGGTAGGTCCTTTTGCAGAGCGTCACCGTCCCAGCTGCAGGGAAACAAACACCGGTACCCGCACCACCGGAGTGCTCGCGGGCTTTTCAGCGCCACCGGGCGCGTGATGGAGTGGGTGTGTTCAGGCAAGGGCTTCTGGATGTTGTAGTAACCCCCGCTCGGCAGCCGCGAGTATCAGCCAGCGGCGGCGGGGGGTAACCAAGCAGCACACCGAGGTATTCTGGCGAGTTGAAAATTAAGCCCAGGTAGGTCCTTTTGCAGAGCGTCACCGCCCCAGCTGCAGGGAAACAAACACTGGCACCCGCACCACCGGAGTGCTCGCGGGCTTTTCAGCGCCACTGGGCGCGTGATGGAGTGGGCGTGTTCAGGCAAGGGCTTCTGGATGTTGTAGTAACCCCCGCTCGGCAGCTGCGAGTATAAGCCAGCGGCGGCGGGGGGTAACCAAGCAGCACACCGAGGTATTCTGGCGAGTTGAAAATTAAGCCCAGGTAGGTCCTTTTGCAGAGCGTCACCACCCCAGCTGCAGGGAAACAAACACCGGCACACGCACCACCGAGTGCTCGCGGGCTTTTCAGCGCCACCGGGCGCGTGATGGAGTGGGCGTGTTCAGGCAAGGGCTTCTGGATGTTGTAGTAAGCCCCGCTCTGCAGCCCCGAGTATCAGCCAGCGGCGGCGGCGGGTAACCAAGCAGCACACCGAGGTATTCTGGCGAGTTGAAAATTAAGCCCAGGTAGGTCCTTTTGCAGAGCTTCACCGTCCCAGCTGCAGGGAAACAAACACCGGTACCCGCACCACCGGAGTGCTCGCGGGCTTTTCAGCGCCACCGGGCGCGTGATGGAGTGGGTGTGTTCAGGCAAGGGCTTCTGGATGTTGTAGTAACCCCCGCTCGGCAGCCGCGAGTATCAACCAGCGGCAGCGGGGGGTAACCAAGCAGCACACCGAGGTATTCTGGCGAGTTGAAAATTAAGCCCAGGTAGGTCCTTTTGCAGAGCGTTACCGCCCCAGCTGCAGGGAAACAAACACCGGTACCCGCACCACCGGAGTGCTCGCGGGCTTTTCAGCGCCACCGGGCACGTGATGGGGTGGGCGTGTTCAGGCAAGGGCTTCTGGATGTTGTAGTAACCCCCGCTCGGCAGCCGCGAGTATCAGCCAGCGGCGGCGGGGGGTAACCAAGCAGCACACCGAGGTATTCTGGCGAGTTGAAAATTGAGCCCAGGTAGGTCCTTTTGCAGAGCGTCACCGCCCCAGCTGCAGGGAAACAAACACGGGCACCCGCACCACCGGAGTGCTCGCGGGCTTTTCAGCGCCACCGGGCGCGTGATGGAGTGGGCGTGGTCAGGCAAGGGCTTCTGGATGTTGTAGTAACCCCCGCTTGGCAGCCGCGAGTATCAGCCAGCGGCGGCAGGGGGTAACCAAGCAGCACACCGAGGTATTCTGGCGAGTTAAAAATTAAGCCCAGGTAGGTCCTTTTGCAGAGCGTCACCGCCCCAGCTGCAGGGAAACAAACACCGGCATCTGAGTTGTTCAATCTTGGATGCACGTTATGTTTTGCCACAATTATAAATAAGAAGGAATGTGCGTAGAGCAATGTAGTGGTTAAGAAATTTGGAAACTAACGTGGCATTCTTGTCTCTCCCTACAGCTGGGTACTGTGGGGAGATAAGCCGATCCACGACCAGATTACAGCCCAATGATCACTTTGAAAAGAATTGTGCAAACTGGGAAAACATAGGAATTGTAATAAATATGCGCACCCATATATGTGAATGTAAACATTGGAAATGATACTCATTGACAAACGCGAGTAAATTCCACGATGGCGCGCGGTTTTTGTAAGTGATCCTTGTCCCCTTTTGATGTCTATGTATAGGCAAGAAGCTTTATTAACATGCTGCTCCATGGGGTGTCATTGACACTGACGAAGGCTTGCAGCTGAAACGCGTTTGTTGACCGTTGGCAAATAAAGAATGTGTGTGCCACGCTCCCCTCTGTGAGAGCGGTTATTCTTAAATTATACTTTGAGAATTGCAGAGACTTCGGTATTGAAATCAAATTGTCCAACACCAAATACATGACCTACACCAAGAGAGGCAGGGTGAAAGAGGTCATTAAGGTGATGTCTGAAACTTTGGAAAGAGTCCAGTACTTGATTATCTGGATATTCGGTTGGATGAAACTGGATCCTGGGACTTGCAGATCTTAAAGAGCACCCTAACAGTCAAGCATAGAGCTAGTGTCCTTTTCTAAAAAGCAGATCAGTCCTCCGTGCACCCGGCAGTCAAAATCTACAAGGCACAAGCTAGAAGGCCTGCACTTTACGGGGTGGAACTATGGGGCCATTGCAACACAAGCTCCTTGAGTGTAGCAGAAAATAATTATTTTAGAAGCCTCCTTGGTTTAGGGAAGAGTAGGCCTTAGATTCCACTGTGCTTGGATCTTGATGTCAGTGAGATATCGTCACTGATAGTGTAAAGACCCCTATTGTTTTTAATCCATATTTGGAGCACTCATGAATTGTGCCATTTTAGGGAGGGCTGCAGGAAGTCGTCGTAGCCAATGGGGTGGGGAATGTTAGATGGCTAGTATTGATTAAAAATGTCTGGAAGAAACTGGGATTAGAAGAATTCTGGAGCGAGCTCCATTCCATTTGCCGAGGTGATGTACCTAAAGTTTTAAAAAATTGTCCTGGAGACGATATTCAGTCGCTGCGGACCATTCAACCTCTCTAGGCAGAATAGCAAGTGCCTTTTCACTCTGCAAATCTTCAAGTGTGGCTGAGGAATTCTTGGACTTTATCCGACTAACACGTGCTCGGTTCCTGTACCTCCAATTTAGGTATGGGATACTTCCAGTAGCAGACTTCAAAGTCATCTGGGGGAAAACAAACCAGGGATCTGGCTAGTGTTTTCACTGTAAATATATATCAGAAATCGAGGAGCTTTTGCTGATCTTTTGCCCCCTTTATGCCAAACCTAGAAGCAAATGGATTGCTCCCCGGTGCAGATCCATTAGCTTATTAAAGCGAGGAGAACCCTATAGAATATGTAAAAGAGATGCCACTTCGATTGGGTTGGCTGTTTCAAAAATGTGTATATAGCTTGGTCAATTAGATATAAATTACTAGCTACCGTACAAAAGTCATGCCCAGATGAACCTCTCCCACAGCTCTGGCTCTGTCGCAATGTGATAAAAACTGCTTGATGAATTGTTGTACGTGTTTTTTTTAATAGTTTTTATTCTCATCTTCTATTGTTTTTAAATTTGTAAACTGTTTTTAATGTGTTTTTTAATGATGAAACAAAAATTTCGAACTGTCAATAAACAATAGGATATGATATATATATATATGTATATATATATATATCAACAAAGCGCCCTGCACCACAACATCCCCAGGCCATCCGGCTCTATTACGGCTCCCAGTAACTTCAAAGCTTTGCCCCATGGCATTAATAAAGTCTGACGCGTTTCGGGGCCACAAACGCCCCTTCTTCATGGACATAAAACCAAAGACATAGCGCTCTCACCTGTTTTGATTTCAAACACGTTTTTATTTGAATCGGTCCGCCCTGAGTGGGTGTGGCTCTTGGGGTGATGTAACCAGGAATTCTGGTAACAGTAGTCCCACCGGTGAGTAGTATTATTTTCCTTGAGTAGGTGCTATGACTGGGTACACTATTGTCTTTTAGTTCATCCCTCGAGTAGATGGAGTGCCAGACATCGAAGTTACAGAATCCAAGTTCTCTGCCATTCAGCGCATCATCCCAGTGAATGCTGTAACTTCGATGTCTGGCACCCCACATACTATAGTCGCCCGTTCTCTAATCCTTCAAAATTGGAGGTCAGAGGAGGTACCATCTTATTTTAAATGGGTGAATAAAATGAGACAGACGAAAAAATTTGAAGAGGTGTATCCTAAAAGAGTAGGGTCAACGAGAAAATTTATAAATATTTGGAAATATTTTCCCATTAGTGCATCCACCACTACCACATAGCAGTTCACTTGAGAATATACTAAGAACACACGAGGTCTGAGGTATAGAAATGAATACTATTTACCGAAAAAGCAGCACTTTAGTAAAAATTATAAGGCACGATTGCACTTTAAAATTTTTAGCACTTGAGCACTTTAATTTAAAGGCTCAATTGGAATAGAGTATTCAGTTTTTTTGCACTAGCCGTGTGTTAACTATTGAAGCTGCTAAACTGTTGAACAGTAATTGAAAAATTGAATGCTTTTGGTTCTTTGGTTTTAGCTGTTCTTTTTTTTGTATTTCCATTTTAGTGGCACCTAAATGTATATTAATGGTTGTTGCTGAATGATATGAATTATTGGATTGCGCTTGATTTCATTCTGATGTGTATAATTATCCCTGGTGAAGTATTTTTGTTATAAAGGTACTTTTTTGTATTTCTTGTAATGACCTCTGCTCTGCTCAATAAAAAATTTATATAAAAAAAACCTATTTTCAGGAGACCAGGTTTCTTATGGTCAGTTGATCCCATACCAAGGTGATGGGACTCCTTCCTAGTGGTGTCTCCTAGCTAAACCAACACCTCAAATGGCTAAAGCATATTTCTAAAATATTGTATTACTCCATTATGCCTGGTAAACGTTTTGGGAATGATATGCTCATAGTTTTTCTTTTGAGCCCCCTGACACTGTGGACGAATGCCAAGGTTGCAGAATATCGACGCTGCATCAAAGTGGTGGCACCGTGAACCCTCCAAATTGTCAGAGATTTTTCTGGGGTTGCTACTGGGACTGCGACCAGTAAGGTGGTCCTGCTAAAATGCTGATTAGTTCTTTATCCGTCTCTTCTGTCTATAAGGCTGCTGACAAAAACTCATAAAGAACACGTTAAGTGAATGCCATGATCGGCCTGAGGGGTGTATGGCTGGGCTGCCAACTCCGACAAGTACAGGGATGGACAGCAAGCCAGAAAAAGTAAGAATGAAAAAGTAAAAAGAAGGGAAATGTAAAAAGATTGTGGATAGAGCAAGAAGGAAGGGCACAAAGAAGGAAAGATTGGAAGAAGGTTGATAGGGAGGAAATGTGACAGGATGGATGGTTGAATCGTGTGAATTCATGGACGGGGAATCTTTTGATGGAAAGAGTGAATGGATACATGAATAGCTGGATGAACAGATAGGTAAATGTATGGATGAGAGGATGAATGGCTGTATAGAATAAAGGATGGACCCATGGGCGAAAAGATGGATGTGTAGACGTAAGGGCGAAAGAATAGAAGAAGGCATGGATATATTGAAGCATTGATGAGTGAATGACCGTTAGGGTGGATGGGTTAAAAGAAAATTGGAAGGGAAAAAGTTAAAATTGATGTTTGGTTAAGAGGATGAATGGTGAAAAGGGTGAAAGGACAGGAGGATGGAGTGATGACTAAATTAAGGGGGAATGGATGGAAGGATTAAAGAAAAGAGAGAAAGATTAAAGGGAGGCTGAAAGGTTGAATTGATTGATAAATGACCATATGGATTGATGAGTGAAAGGACAATAGCATGGATGGGTGGGTGTATGAAAGGATCGATGGAAGTGTGAAGGGAAATTTTGGAGGGAGGGTTGGGCTCGCTTGCTTAGCTTATTGGCTTTAGTGGCATGGTTCAAAGTTGGGGGTGGCACATTTCTGGCTACTTCCTTGCTGTCTAGTTTTGATTCCTCTTCATGTCTCTAGTTTCTAACACCTTAAATTTCCTGACTCTTAATCTTACTATTGCGTTATTTTCATCACTACTTGTCCTTCTTTTTTCTATCTATAGCCTCTTTTTTCTCTCTTTTCTGCCTTTTTCTCTCTTTTCTGCCTTTTTCTTTTCCCTTTGGGTCAAAGTCTGATGGTGACAAATACATCACGGTCCCCGAAAATAAGCGGCTGTGGCCACAAGATGCAACCAGCGGCACAAGTTAACCACCGGAGAGTAGCGGTGGCTTTTCATCACAACCGCTGTCTCTGCCTGCTCCTAGAGGAGCTGGAGCCCCGCTGCGCGCCCTTCACTGTGTATTCCACCTCGGGATGAGGGTGTAGCGTTGTCCCCTGCTGTGTATTGCCGCAGTGACTCGCGATTACTTTGGACTGTAGAGAATCGGAGTCAATTCGGACTAATTGGTGAAAAAAGTCTCCTTTCTTATTTAGACTTGTGCTCAGTACCACGTGCAGGGACAGCGCTAAGGGCTGAATAACAAGGAAGGAACCTTGAGAGCGAGGGGTGAAAAAAGGAAAAGCACGGAGTGAAGATGAGGAGATGTAGCAAAGCAGGAGTAACAGGAAGAGAAATAACATCAGAAGGTGAGAAGTACGAACTACGAAAGAAAACAAATAAAAAAGGAAAGATGCAGAAGGGAAACAAAGGTATAAAGGATATATGGTACGAAAGGAATGAGGAGGGAAGGAGAGTGGTAATGAAAGAAAGAGAAAAAAGAAAGGGAGTTATAGTGGACACCTGTAAAAAGAATGATAGAAGTAGAAATAAGGCTGAGATGTATTAAAAGAAAAGTTCAAGAACAACCCAATGAGTAATAAAAGGAGTGATAGTGAAAGAGGGTGCTGGGGTTCGCAGGGGCACTCACGCTGTGACTTTGAATTTAACTCTTCTTTCTGACTTCGATCTTTTTATCCTCTCATCCATTCAGCACGCTATTCCTTCCCACTTAATTGTACCCATCATTCCTTTCACGCTTCCTTCCATATTTCCATTCATCCTTTCACCGTGCTTTCCTTTCACACTTCCTCCATTACCTTACCTTACTCTCATTTCTTCGTTCAAAGCGCCTCTGTTGTTTTCATGCTTTTTCGCTTCCTCTTTCTCGCAGCACATTTCTGTCTTGTTCTCCCTTTGTTCCCTTTTCTGATACTCATAATTAGCTGCCCAAATGACTTACTGCGCCCCTAGCTAGTGCCTACCGGGCAGGGGTCAGGCGACTGTCAATCCTCTTTTCCTCCGCCACCCAACCTCACTGCTGGGCAAGGCACGGGGACATGGGCAGGTAGTACTAATTAGTGTAGTATGTCTCTAGTGCCTCGTGCACCAGACGAGGCTCCGGAGCGCACCCAGCTGCTCCAGTAAGAGGCTGCCAAGTCTGTGGTGCGTGGTGTGTACAGCGTGGTTTTTAACGTGGCCTGGTTGTGAACAACGTTGGTGCGGTCTGGTCGGTGCGTCAAAAGTGTCACCGTGACTTTGTAGCTGTGCCCCAGGGGCATGGGGTGAAGCAGAGAGACCAGGGTTCAAGTGCTGTGCGCGTGGACTGGCCCTCTTCGAACGCATCTCCCTGAAACTCGTTCTGCACGCGCGGCTCTCGGTGGAGTCTGCACGCGCTCAGCAGCATCTTCTGTCGCAGACATCTAAATCTGCCTCCCTGAAAAGCGCGCCAAGGTTTAGCTCATCTCAAGCCCCGCGTGCGTTTCTAGCGGCTCCATGCAGCGGGCTCGCGGCACCGTGTGTAGCGCATTCCATGTCTTTGCGCTGCCCTCAGTGCACCACACATGGGCACCCGGCGAGCGCCCTCTGTGCATCATGCCTGCTCTTTCCATACACAGGGCACACCTGTGGTGGCGTGCTTCTCACCGGAGGCACGCTTGTCTGCGTGGGCCACGTAAACCCCGACCCCTCCGATCAGGTTAGGGTGGGCTAGCCTGCTACTGCTGGGCAGCCTTTGCAGGGGACAGCCACGTGCCCCGAAGGCGCAGGTGGGACGCATTTGACGCGCACCGGTGTGCTGCAGAACAGCCACAGAGTGCCTAATGCCTCAATTACTAACCCTAATTGCATTACCCAGAGTACGTTTTTAGCCTACTTAATTACCTGGCGAGGCGCGGCGGCCTCATTATGTAATGAATGGGTAGAACGTTACGAGGAAGTAACGCACTGCGAGACAGCGGTAGATGCGGGCAAGCACGCGCCCTGCGGGGGCAGACCTGGGAGCATGCGGTCACCCGTTCTGCATGTTGCCCCCACACTGGTCCTACACTATATGCGCCACCCGCCGTTCTGATGCGTTCAGTGGCCGCGCTGCAGCACACCTGTACGCACCCACAAGGACTGCGATATAACACTGCCGTGCTCTGGAGTCTGCACGCGGAGACCGAGAGCGTCCGCCGGTGCATCTGCACCCTGTCCCTGCGGGAGCCGCAGAACAACACACTGGGAGAACGTGCAGCACTCCTTGTCTATCAGCCCAGTAAACACCGTCTCCAAGTGCAGGGGGGCTGCTCTCACCCCACTGCAGCGCCGCCAGGTTTCCGGATCCGAAGTTTTCGCGGTGACTAAGGCAGCAGCAATCCTCTGGAATGCGCCCGCCTGTCACTCAGCCCCCCGCTCGACACGCCCCCTGGCGGCGCGCTCTATAAAGGGCGACCCCGGCCGGTGCTAGCCAGTGGTTTCTGCAAACACTGAATACAGAAGCAGCAACCTCAGCACAGGGCACGCGCTACCCTCCTCTGACCCGGGAATTGTACCCTCACTGGATCTGTGGATTTATCGGCATCCAGGTAAGGATCTCACAACGGACAGGTGTGCTGCACCTTTGTCTCTTAGTTTTAAGTATATTTGCATTCAAATGCTTTAAATTAGCAATTAGGCAGTGACTGGCTTGGCACCCGTATTGCTCCCAAAAGCAGAGAAGCATTTACATTTTGAAATATATTTGTTGCCAATTTACATTTTTTATTGTGTATACCAGTGTGAGGTGGAATGGGTTTTGAGGTCATTAGATGCACATATGGTGCCCCCCACGGCCCAACTTGGTTTTGAGTGATAGGTTGGGATGCAACACGTAGCTTTCGGCTTGTACAGTTGTAAGGAGGCCCAGGTGATAGGAATTGACAGTTCATCTTGCACATTCCATTGCAGTATTTTGAAAGAGGGTTTCTATTTTGACGGGTCGTTGCAGAACATTATTTCATAATTGACTAAATGTTAGACTAAACTGAAAACCTCAAAATGAGAGGCACCGCAGGCCTATGCATGATACATGCTGCACCTTCTTCGGTTTGGTCTAATGACAATAATGAAGTGTGGAAAAAAGCCAGGAGATCCTGGTTTGAGTAATGACTTTTCCACTTGACAGCAGTGTGTGATCCAGGGCCAATCGTGGTTTTATCCTTTTCTATAAAAATTTGGGTGCCAAGAAACGGGATACAATAGCTGAGTAGGAAAGTAGCCATTTCGAAGTTTGGCGTCCCCCACTATCTCCACAAAGCTCCTGTAAAGTGCTGATAGTGCGCACTGATGTATACAACTCTCGCTCTCCTGAGGGGACGTGCGGCAGCGGGCGGCCTTCAGCCAACGCAGCCGGTAAATAATGACAAGGGCAGACCTTGGGGGACGACTCTGTTGACTTTGTGATAACATGCGAGGCAAGCACGGGGAGAGGACAGAGGTCAGGGCGAACTCTGGTGTCTGTTGGATGAAGTGCAGACTACTAAAACCTCATTATATTGTGTTTTCCCCACAGTGTCTCAGTCAACATGCAACTCCTTCAGGCAGTGATTCTCTACTTGAGCTATGTCACTTTTCTGGGCGCGGATGCAACGAGACTGGACCCTACGCCTGACATGAGGAAAAAGTGAGTTTAAGAAAAAATAGTTTGTATACCTACAGGTTTGGATCACATGGTTCATGCATGGCTTTGCGAGATTGTGTTTTAACAGCTATAATAATAATAATAATCCACATTTGTATAGCGCACAATCACCCGTTAAGGTCTCTAGGCGCTGGGGGCCGTCGGGAAGATTAAGCAAGCTATTGCCCAGAGTCGCATGGTGCTGGGCTAACCTGCCGCCGGAGCCGGGGATCGAACCCTGATCCCCAGATTCCAGCGTCAGTCGCCCTGGCCGCGGCGCCACACCTCTCCCACCTATAATGCCATAACTCTTTTAAAGTCACGAGGCAAACAAACAAACAAACATGACCTTTAACGTGGATATTGTTTGTGACTGTGCTTGCGTTCGACTACAAGTGTGAAGTGAGCGCTACATAAAAATAACAAGTGTGAAGTGAGCGCTACATAAAAAAAACCTGGGTGAACTGGCTCTATATTGCCTTTAATACTGTCTGAGCGAACTTTAACCCTGTCTCCGCCGTGTTCATTTGCAGATGGATAGAGAAAGTGTTATTTCGAGTAAAACGAGACGTCAAACCCAGCGAGCAGGGGGCCGCTGATGCGAGGGCGAGCTCTGCTATCATACGGACAGAGGACGTGAAGGACACGATGACCGCTGGCAGCAGGTACTTGGAGGGATTACACGGAGGCTGCGGCCTCTGCGGGCCGGGGAGGGTTACAGTGCCCTTGTGGTGAATGCGACGTGTGAAATGAACGAGCCTGCTTGCTGAGAGCTATAGTGCGAAGCCCACTGCCCGGGACAGGGCTCGGTACTACCTGCCCTCAGCTTTTCAGTGCACGTCTGCAGCCCGTACTCTTACAGCTGCATTGATGGTCGTGATTGTGCAGTCTGCAGGACTGTAAGGAGTATTTTATGAGGTGTCGTGGACTACGCTTGCTGAAAGGTAGCATATTTGTGCCTGCGGTGGCTGCAGGTGAAAGGCTATGTGCGTGAGTGTGTGGTCGTGCATGGGTTTGTAAATGGCTGAGAGGTGACTTTCAAACAGTTGTGTCTGCAGGTTGGCCGGTGTGAGGTTGTGGACGAGGTTCGGAAGTGTTCTATTGTTAATAATAGGTTGTCACCGGGGGTTGCTTCTTGTGAGACTGTGCGTGTGGGATCCCCGTGTACAGTGAATGTGACTGGAGTTAAGGGGCCGGGCATGAGGTTTTAGCGGGTGTGCGAGCGTCTGTGATGCCCAAGGCTTGAGCTGCGCGTGAAGTTATAGGTGTGAGAGTTGGGGATATGGCTTGGTTCGTGCACTGCCTGAATGTGTGACTGGGCTCGGGAGATCACTGCGAGTGCAGGCTGTTCAGATGCTGTGGTGAGACAGTAGTTGCAAGGTGTATGTTTCCTGTAAAGCATGATAGGCGCACTGTCAGACGCTGCTGTGATCGTGGGCTCCTCTCTAACGCCCTCTCCCTCCTCCCTTGTGTCCGCAGCTCGGAGCCGCACCTCCGCGTCAAGCGCTACCGGCAGAGCCTGAACCACTACCCGCACCTGCAGTCCCTGCGGGTGGGCTGCCGCTTCGGGACGTGCACGGTGCAGAACCTGGCGCACCAGATCTTCCAGTACACCGACAAGGACAAGGACGGCACGGCGCCCGCCAGCAAGATCAGCTCCATGGGCTACGGCCGGCGGAGGCGCCGCTCCGCGCCCGCGCGGCTGCCCGGGCCCTGGGCGCAGCTCATCCGGAGCCTCCGGGGCCGGCGCCAGGCCCCAGCCAGCAGGAGGGCGCGGCGGGAGAGGCGGTGGCTGCCCCGGGGGGCCGCCATCAGCAGCTGAAGCTGCCACTGCTCAGCCTCAAGTCGGCGCTACAGCAGCGCCGCGCGCGTCAGCCGGCGGGAGTGCACCTCAGGGGAGCAGCAGTGCCGCACACCGGCCACCGGGGGGCGACGAGGAGCAGCGCCCGCAGCACTGAGGAAATGGCGCCACCAGATGGGTGGGAGCGCCAAGTCTTTAGCAGAATGAAGATGGGCAGTGTGGTGCCCACCAGCTACAGCACTTAGAAAGGGAAAGCCACGGTCTGTACTTTAACCCGGGCTGGGCAGGCCCTAGACCCGCGGGAAACCCTCTGTCTCTGTGGGGGCTGACTGAACCCTCAAGTCAGAGCCCCACGCTGCGCTGGCTAATCGCCGAGTAAGAAGGACTTCCTTGCACCATCAGTATAGTATCACTCAAAAAAATGATCCGTTTCAGAATGTGATTTGATCAACATCTTTCTCGAACCGCTTCCCTAGTGGAAATCCAGGTTAACCACTTATTCACCAAATGGTATATACACACATAACTTTTTGGACATTTGGGTAGGACTGTACAACTTAATCAAAAATAAAAATGGAAGTTCTACTGGTCAATTAGAACTGGCAACTGAAGCAGACCTCCAAATACATGAATGACAATAGAAATCAGCTTCGAGGTGCATCTGGAATCAACTAGAGTTTCCACCAATGGGTGCTCAGGTCAGGTGTGCAAGAAGTATACTCAACGACTTTATCTGAAATGTAGGAATGGACACCTGACTTCAGCCACTGGACTCTGGGTGGTACTAAACTTTATCACCTGATTGGCAGCGCAGCCATCTGACAATCGAACTATATTCGGTAGTCCCTGGAGGACGACTTTATACTTGAACGTCTACTGAAAAAGTGCAATATATGTTATTGTCTGTATTATGAGGAAACTACCAATATTTAAATGCTACTGTTTCAATGTGTTGTCGAAAAGTTTTTTTGTACATTTGAAAATAGAGTTATTTTTGTACGTTATATATTATATAAGGGCATTCTATCAGTGTATACCTTATTTTATTATTGTGTGTTCACTGTAAACTGTGTGGCCGACGTCTCCATTTTACATTCCAGTTGTGTGAAAGAAGTATATATAAATATATATATTATTTTCTATATTTTTCGAAGTGATCAAAGATAAAATAAAAACGATGGCATATTATTTAGTTAAGGTTTATTTTATTGAGTGGCAAGACTGTATTGAACAATACAAAGCTGTGTGTGTGTGTGTATATATATATCTATATCATAGTTGGTTTTGGACACTAGAACACCTAACAGGTTTGTTCTGAGGTCATTTTGCCGGCTGGTGAACCTAACACATGACCTTAAACGTGTCTCCAAGAGAACAAATCGCATACCTCTTAAACGTATAATGGCACAGTACTCCCCTGTTCAGATTCTCTGCTTGAAAACTTTCTCCTACAAGTCACAGCCAATAAACGTGAAAGACCCTCGCGCACAGGTGCCATTTCAGAATCACCCACGAGTTCATATGCGATTGCGCTCTCCCCAGACACACATTTAGAAATGCCACATTCACAAACCTACTGGCTATAAAGCACCTGTTTTCCCACGTTATAGGCTACAAAATCGGTTGAGTTTCTACAGTAAAAATCTCAGGTTTATTCTCCATGTGTGCACCTCTCATTTACTCTGAATCAGAGGGAGCTTGGTATTAATTCTTGGAGGTCTGTAAGTGCATTATATACGCCCTAGTACCATTTAAACGAGGCACCTTAAGTTCAAACCAGTAATGGGGACGCTGCGCCCTTTGCCCCGTTCTTCTTCAGCTGCATAGAACACATTGGTACATTTCAACATCCTAACATATTGCCGCCGCTGTGCCTATATATGGTAGTGAGGAATACGTCTCACATCTGGGGCACCCTCAAAGGATTACTGCTCCAGTCTTGGCACCAGCCAACGCGGCAAGGGAATTGAATATTGAGTTTGAAATATCGATATGTAAAAATATCGTGTCAGACATCGACTAACGGAATATAAAAAAGTAACTATTTATTTATTTAAGAAGTTTTATATAGCGCTGGCCCGACCCGAGGGTATCGGAGCGCTTTACCGAAGACACATTGCAGAGATTCACAACACACGAAACAAAAGAACGACGCATTAACATTGCAGGACGCTGGTTGAGTGGTCTACTCCACACCTATGTACCTTGAGGATATAGGTATATATCTTCAAGTTACATAAATATGGCTTTAAGAACAGCATGACCATAGTCACCTATACATACTTCACAATAGTTTGATATTCGATATTGTGGTCCCAATATTATTGTGGCGCTATATTTTCTCACTGATAGACGATCTTTCTTGACTGCAGCACAGAACGCAGTGGAAAAGTTCACTCAGAGACACACTGTAACAGGGCACGTGACTACTGGTAGGAAATGCACTGTCTCAGCAGGGAAAATTTCCACAGCAGAGCGGAAGATCACTGTAAACAAGCTGATACAGCTAGATGCAACCGGGCCTTGTCGCACCGAGCACACAATAAGCAGATATTTCTGACTGCTAACGCCACCCCCCTTTTAAAACTCCCGGTAGTGTTCAAGGTTATTAGAATTTCTGGGGCCGTCTTTCAAAACAATCGTCGACAGGACTAATGCGGCTGCTAAACTCTGATTTATTTATTGCCTGCAAGTTCAAAGCACAGCTCCCGAGACATTCCAGGCCAAGTGTGAAGGTTAAAATGACGCTACCGCCATCTAGCGGCTCTTACAATATTTGCAAAAAAACAGTTTTTCGATTCCACAATACTTTCTTAGTAGCTAGCCTTCTACGTTCTAAGGAAGCCCGTGTTGAGTGAGAGCACGAGTCCGAGATCATACATATATATCAGGGGTGTAATTTAGCGCTGCGCCTCTGTTGTACATACTTTGAATTAGCTAAAAGTGGTCACAATTTATTGCACCGACTGTGCACCATGCGGCCCACCTCCCCATGCCGATTTCAGCCCCGGGGACCCCATCCCCCGGGGGCCTGGCCATTTCCTTTTTTAAAAATGTGTTACAAGAGAAGTGGGTCTTAGTGGTCCACCTCCTGGACCATTTTCGGCCTTGGGGACCCCATCCCCTGGGGCCAGGCCATTAAAAAAAATGCTTTTAAGGGAGGGGGCGAGGCGGCCCTCCTTCCCAGGCTAATTTCGACCCCAGGGACCCCATCCCCCAGGGCCGGACATTTTTTTTTTTTTTAAAGGGAGGCGACTGAGTGGCCCCCCTTTGGGCCATTTTCAGCACTATGGACCCCATCTTACAGAGCATGGCCAGCTGGTTGGGGATCGAGGGGTAGCCTGAGGGCCCCCGCGATCCCAGCCTCCTACGGGAGCCGGCTTCGCTTTTTACCCCCAGGGAGCTGCTTTTAAAATAAAAGTGCTCTGCATTGAGCAAGTAAGAGCATAATGCTCTCGCCTGCTCAAACCGGAGCACTTGTTTGCTATGGGATCACTCCCGCCATCCCATAGAAAACTGCAATGTCCCAGAGGTGGGACTTTGCTGGAGCCGGTCCAGGGGGGGTGGCAGTCCGGAGGGCCATTTATGGCTCCACGAGGGGGGCCCCCCTCCAACAGTAATTAAGTCCCATGGAGGTGGTGGTCCCTGGGGCTGTGTGGTGGGGCTGGATGTTTCTACCCTGCCCCCCTTTTTTTGATTTTTAACGTTTTTTCTTGTGACTCGATTCAACGGAGTCACAAGATGGCTACCAACACTTCCTGGTTTGAAGTGTTCGCAGCAAATCAGATCTCAAGCACGAGATCGGGAGGGTACATGGCTCCACCGTGGCCACAGTTGTATTTCTGAGAAATGTTTACATTTCTCAGAAACTACTGAACAGATGTACGCAATTTAACAAAAAGAGTGCTTTCTGGACCAAGAGCTACCTTTTTGCCAAATTTGGTGTAATTCAGTTCAGCAGTTCGGGCTGTAGCCGTGTCTAAAGTTTACTAAGGAAATTAACATGGAGAAAAAACTGTTTTGGGACCCCCCCTTTTTCTCGGCCCGCTTGACGAATCACTCTGAAATTTTCAAGACAACAGCTGATGTGACCACCCCACTGGTTTTATCATAATTTTGCAAAGATTCCTCAAACGGCGCCAAAGTTATTGGCACATCAAAAAACGCTTTTCCTATGGAAACTAGGTCCTAACTATAACTACCTACTGACGACAGCCAGTAGGTAATATATATATATATATATATATATTAAACTATCCAAGTGCTGGTTGCCACTGAGTAGTTATAGTTAGGTCAGCGTAACCATAGGAAATACCTTTTTTGTTTTGCTAATATTACCTTTGGTGCCATTTACAGAATCTTCACGAAAATTTTCAAAAAGTATCTCTTTTTTTGTCTACTTTGTGGATAAAATGTTTTGGTGTGATCCATCAAGTGGGGGCTGAGATAAAGGGGGCTCTCAAAATGCATCTCCCCATGCATTTTCCATAGACTTTTTTTTAGCCAGCGCTACTGCAAAAACAGCTGAAATAAATTACACCTCATTTGACATGTAGCTAGATTTTGGTCCAGAAAGCATGATTTTTGTGATTTGGTGTGAATCCGTTCAGTAGTTTTAAAAAAAAGTAAGGATTAAACATATTTGTATATGTGGACACTTGGGTTCGAGGGACTCTTGTGAGAGTCCCTCAAAAGTAATTTAAAAAATAGAGCATTTTGATTGGCCCAGAGTTTTTTCCCCTTGGGCCAATTTGCTCCACTCAGAGGCACACTCCAGCGGAGCAACCTCTCTGATTGGGTGCTTGCAAATTGAAGAATTTGTTTTTGCAGGTAGCCATTAGAAGTCCCCTGTCCTGAGTTGAAATGTGAACAACTTTATAAGAGTGGTGTACTATAGGACCAGGGATCAAAATCTTTAAGAAAAACAAATGCTGTGATCCCGTGGAGTCCTGAGGGACTCATGTGAGATTGCAGCATGTTTAGGGGCCACTGGTAAAATCAAAGGGAAGAGGGGCACATGTCTCAACCCCCCAGAGTGTCATAGAGGCCCTGGAAACTCATCACAGAAGCCAAAGCTCATATATAAGGGTGTGGGGATGTTTGCCCCCCCGGCTGATTACAGCCTGGTAACCCTATCTCCAGGGCCAGTTCTATAAAAAAAAGGGGAGGGGGTACACAGCCTCTCTCCACAAGCATGTATACCCCGTAGACCCAATCCCCTTGAGTCTAAATGTTTTATATGTATTAAATGCTCTATAAATCGGGAGGAGGCAGGTACCTCCCCTCCCTGAGCCAGCAATGTGCCCAGGGGACACCTTCCCCTGAGGGTATCACATTAGTATGAGGAATCGGAGCATCAAGGTCCCCTCCTGAGCCTTTAAAGACCCTGGGGACCCCATCCTCAGGGCCAGTTGTTACAGTGCATCCCAGAAAGCCCACTCCCAGGACCCAGAGGTTTCCTTGCCCAGAGGAACACAGGCAGGGAAAACAAGTGTGCTCCCACCTCATACCAAATCACAAAACGCACTCATTCTGGACCAAGATCTAGGTTTCTACCAAATTTGTTGTAAATACATTCAGCGGTTTGGGCTGTAGCTGTGTCTAAAGTTCCTATTGAACAAAATTATTAGGAAAAACATTTTTGGGGATCCCCTTTTTTGTCAGACCCCGCTTGACGGATCCCCCCCAAATTTTTGAGTTAGGAAAGTTTTGTGACACTTCATCAAACAGTGTGAAAGATATAAGCAAAACAAAAAATGCATTTCCTTTGGAAACACAATCCTAATTATAACTACCCAGTGTAGACCACCACTGGGTAATATACAGATATGCATTGATGTGCCATTTTATGTTTGCCATGTAGTAATATGACAACAGCTTTTAATATACATATATAATCTTTGATGGTGCAGTCATACAGACTTAACCTCTCCCACACTTGTGACGGAACCGTTCCGTCACGCCCCCCGGGTGGGCTGTGCTGGTGACGGAACGGTTCCGTCACGGCCCGCTCGCCGCGCCTGCGCTGAGCGTTCTATTGAGCGGGCGGGGCCTGACGGAACCGTTCCGTCACAAGCACAGGTCACCCGAGGGGCGTGACGGAGTGGTTCCATCACAAGCGCGGGAGCGCCGCGTGCCCCCCCCCTTGCACTTCGGCGGAATAGCCGCCGCAGTGAAAGGGTTAAAGCTGCGGGCTGTGCCAAAATGTAAACAGCGCCAGAGTCTATGGACAGAAAGTCTGTTTAGTTCGCACCCTTCTTGGAGAAATATAGCAGCAACTTCATAAAGGACTGCATGGATTTAGCCAGCGTGTAAGTGAAAGCAGACAATATTGTTTTTCTGCCATTTGAGAGATTATGCAGTATGTGTTCATTTGTGAACTAATGAACTTTTAACAACTGAAAACCGACTTGTCTACCATGGAATTCAAACACATGAAGTACATGCTAAGATGGCAGCCAGTGATTTTAGGAATGGGATAACGATTGGGCACAGTCCTTTGTTGCTGGTTATGTTTTTATTCTCCAGTGACATTGCTTAAAACAACACTACTTGAATGCATGCTATTTGTGGTGCATTGTACCAGAGCACTGAAGAAGGCAGCACGCTGAAATGAATTTGCTCATTAATGCTCATTAAAATCAACAGTGTTCTGTGAGTGCTCCGTGCCTGAGCATCTATCTATCTATCTATCTATCTATCTATCGATCTATCGATCTATCTTAAAAAAGGCCTTGGGGGATGAAGTTCCCAGAGCCTAATAAGCCTAGGGAAGGGGTATCACATAGCTCCCACCTTCAAAAAAGATATGATCGGGGGATGGGCGTGATGAGGTTTGGGGGAGGCACTGGGGGAAGGGGTCTCCAGGGCCTCATAAAGTTTGAGGAGGGGGCCCACAAGGCACCCCTCCCTTTTAAAGTACATTGGGCCCGTGAGGATGGGGTTCCCTGGGCCATAAAGCTTCCCTTTATAAAGAAAATGGGATCTGGAGAATGGAGTACCCAGGGTCTTAAAAGGCGCAGGGAGGAGGCCACGTGGTCCCCTCCCCTTTAAAATACATGGGGCCATGGGGAATGGGGTCCCTAGGGCCTAATAATGCTCAGGGAGAAGGTCTGCGATACTCTGCCCATGTCCAATATATCCCTATAGCTGGAAGATAACTGTATTTAGGGATATTTGTTCCAAGTGCCTGTAGAGGGCCACTCAGCATCTTTGTGATACTACTTGGTGGGAGTAGTGCCAGAGCACTGTAGCCTCCACCCCTAGGCTTCCAGAGATGCTCTTCCTGGCCCTATAAGCTAATTCACTTTGTTAGAGGCCCTGTTGTCTCTACGCTGTGGGAGGAGAAGTACTGCCACTCGACGTATGTGCATCAATTCCTCGAGTCTCTTGGACATGGCTGATGACACGCCCCAACCGCGTCCAGCTGACTTTGCACCATTTAGTGAACTCATTGACTATGCCCCAGCCTCACCTTACTGGAAAACGTGGGTTGGCAGGTTGAACAATTACATGAAGGTCACATGAGAGACAGATGGTGTGGTGAAAAAGTCTCTCCTTCTTCACTTGAGAGGAGAGGAGATATGCAAGCGTTTTCAACATCTGCCCAGCACAGGAGATGACCGAAACTACAAGGCGGCAGCTGCCTCCCTCAATGCTCACTTTGATCTGCATCTGAATCCAGACTATGAGCGATTCAAGCTGTGCCAGGTGCACCACCACGAAGATGAAACGATGGATGAGTTTCACACCCACCTCAGGACCCTTGTCAGGGCTTGCACGGACAACGACCAGCAAAAAGAAGCCAGGGCCCAGATCATTTAAGCGTGTCGGGTTGGCTGTTTTTCGGAGACTGATCCTAACTCAACCTGACAAAAAAGTGGAGGACATCTTAGCCCTCGCTCGCTCACACAAACTTTTTAATAGTCAAGCAGAGGAGATGGAGCTGGCCCTGTTGCATGTATTGGGCTGCCAAGCACTGGCAAAGCCCCCTGCGGTCAAAACAGAGCTGGTAGTTGCAGTCTACCAGTGTCATCAATGCAGCCCCAAGACTTCCCCAACCAAGCAAGTGTGGGAACTGTGGCCTGCAGCAGCGTGTGGGAAACAACAGCCCTGCATTAGTCATTAGTAGAAGATAAGGCAGGGGTGCCATGGAGCGGGCCAGCCTATGCCGGGGACGGTCTGGAAGGTGCGGAAGAAGATGATCTATTGAGCCTGCAAGATCCAGGGCTGGTGAAGAATCCGGAAGAGGGGAGGCCGAGCACGTGCGCGTGGCCCCTCAAGAGGAGGTTCCGGACCCTGAAAGTGCACGTGTGGAGGTAGACAGCATGCCATTGAATCAACTGTATCATTTAAGGCACAATGTGAACTTGCGTGACTTTGTGTTATAATTGGTAGTGGCTGACTGCTTTATTTGTTTTTTCTTATTTTCCTCGTTATCCTTCAATGTAAAGTTTTCCTTTATCCTGTCTCATTTGGTAACTAAAATGGGGATGGATATAGAGGCCCACTCGGCCTCTACTGAGGGCAGCTGATGTCCTCAGGCACCCCTTGAGTCGGTCACCCCCAAGGATTTAAATAAAAGGGTGTATAGCTCACTCTGACATACCCAGTCGACGTATGTGGTGTGCTGCAATTCCTGAGGCCTGGCTGAAGCCTACTAGCAAGGCCACTGGGCCACATTTGCCGGTTGTGCCCAGGCAGGGCAAGCATTGGGTGCTGCGATCCCTTGATTGGCTTCAGTTAAATTGTCCCATCCGCCCTCACCCACTTGTCCAATCAGCATTCTCACTCTAGGAGATGGGAAAACTTTTGCTACTCCCCCTTTAAGAAGGGTCCCTGGGACGCAAATATATCTGTCTGCCTCAGTCCCCACAGGGTAGTGAGGCTGTGCTCCCCCCCCCCCCATCCCTGGGGCGTATCTCAGTAAAACGAGGGGGTGGGGCTGAATTTCAGATTAAACGAGATGCATGAGGGCTTCAGGAGCAATGGAAAGGGAAAGGAATGTGGATTATTAGGGGTTCTCAATAGTTTTGTAAAATAAACCATTTTGAAGACATTTAAGACAGAGAGGAGTGTCTGTGTATTTGTGTGTGTGTAAAAATTCCAAGTGAAATTCGACAATGACCTCACCATACCTGACTTAAAGCACTTGTACCCAACAATTTACCAGAGAGTGCAATTATTGGAGGGGGGTTGTAACACCCCAAACACCTCCCCTGAAGCTACGCCCCTGTATGTTCCCTTCCCTCCTGCCAGGTAGAGAGGTGGCTGGCTTCCTAACCATCTCATAATTCATACCATCCCACCTAGGGGAAGCGGAATAGGACACAGTTAGTGTTCGGTGTGATACAGTGAGGTTGGCCTTCTTTCCACCATTTCCTTGGATATTAAGTAGACTACAGCTAAGCAGTTCCCTCTCTTCCTTCCCTGATAATGCCATTTCCTCGCCTGCAATCACATGCCCATTCAGCATCCTATGTTGTGTCTCTGCACAGCCTCGAGGTGAGGGAATTCATCTCCCACCACTTGTTCTCTGCACACACTGACCTGGCATGTAGACAGACCCTGTTACAAGATGTTTCTCAAATTCATACAACTCATTTGAAACACTAATGGAATTACGTTCTTCTTCACTGACACCTGGAAGTATGCATACACGTCGTGCATCTTTTCTACTGAGAAGTCAGACAATAACCCCCGTTTCACTTGAAATGTTGCACAGCAAAATGCCATTTCAAAATCACTCTCCAAGCAATTTATATATGTCAGTTTTATAATTGGAGCTAGTCACAGTCAACACTGGGATAAAAAATTAGCTCTTAACTCATTAGTATTAGCACAGTGGTCCTTAAACAAGACAGTAATGTAATTAGGATAAATATAGACTTGAATCAGTACTATATTACGAATGTCCAGCCGGAGCTGAGCACTGGACCTGATCATCTGATTATCTGTGCATTGTCACAATTGAAGTAATTGCCACGGGTTGCGGTTTGCTACTGAGCATCGGACCTGATTCCCTGTGTATTGACACATGCAAAGTATTTGCCACGGGTTGCGGTCTCCGCTAATACCGGTCACTGAACTTACTTCTATTACCCAATTGGTCCCCAGGCTAATATTAATTGAATCAGGCATGCAATTTAATTGTCCTGATGATGATCCTAGTATCCCTTTATGGATCGAAACGTCGTTGACTACTGTACACAGTTTTGCACATTAACCTCACTTGATAAAAGACATGCAGTTACTGTTTCTCTAAGTTTGTCTGTAATTGTTCTCAATATTCCACAAGCTACTCCGTCTTCCCTGAAATTTTTTTGTAATGTGTTCATGTAGGATGCAGGACTGTGTTCCACGCTATGTTGTTCTGTGTATTTTTGCTCCTTGACATTTCTTTGATCTTTTAATTGATTGTCTGGCTGGACATTCGTACTATAGTACTGATTCAAGTCTATATTTATCCTAATTACATAACTGTCTTGCTTAAGGACCACAGTGCTAATACTAACTTGCTACCCAAGGTCCTTATATACCTTTCGGGTTCCCTTGTGTTTGTAATAACATTGTTTCATGTGAAGCAAACACAAGGAGATGATGGATGGAGCACTGAAACTTTTCAGACACTCACCCCCAGTCACATATCTGGGTTGAATCCATCATCATTCTTTATCTTTCCCACATCAGTTCAGGCCCTGCTATATGCAAATCAGTCTTGACTCTGTGCCTCATGGGAACAGTCCAGCCCGAACTGCCAAGCCAGGTCTTCCCTGAACCGGAAACAAGCATCCTTGGACCAAGTTTCTGGTTAACACCCTTCATCATCCAGGCTAGCTTGAATCCAGTGGCAAAGTAGTAAGGGACCCACGTCTGGGCATACCCTGCCAACTTAGGGCGAACAAAGGAAACACAGGGAGATGATAGACGAGCAATGAAACTTTTCAGACACTCACCCCCAGTCACAGATCTGGGTTGAATCCATCATCATTCTTTTAAAAAAAGAATTATAAATCTTTTTATTATACAACAAATCGCCACTACATATCATTTTACAACACAAGCAATATATTATACCTCATTCAATTTTCCAACCTTGGTTACAGTGGATCAATTTCCAATATACAAAAACATCACAATTATGGTGTTTCTAAAGTCTCATCGCTGTTCAGGGGAGCTGGCGGGGTACAGATATCTCTTCTATACAAATTCCAGGGCCCCCACACTTTGCTCCACTTTCTGGGACACCCTCTTGCTACATATATAGATTTTTCCCTGAACATGCACCAGTCCAAATCTTCTTTCCATTTTTCTAGCATTGACGCTTGGTGGGCTCCCCAATTCTGTGCTATGTTTCTTTTAGCCACCATAAGTTCCAAGGTCGTCCAATGTTTCGTATAAGAGGTTAGGTCTGTCAGTTCCCAAATATTTAAAAGGCACATATGGGCTTCGGGCTGCAGGTCGATTGTAAGCACTTGAAGGAGAGGGTGGTGTAAACCCCGTCAGTACGACTGTATATGCACACATTTCCATAGTATGTGGATAAAGGTACCCAACTCCCCACACCTACGCCTACAATCTCCACTATCCGTTCTGCCAATCCGAACCAAGCCTGGCCCAGTGATGTAGATTCTGTGGAGAATCTTTAGCTCCACCAGACGTAGCCTTGCTTGGACTGCCACTTCCCTTGGGGAGGAGACTGCTGCCTGCCAGTCTTCATCGTCCAGTTCAAGTCCATCTCTAACCCATTTGTCCTGAAGGGACTGGAGTGGGTCATCCATATTGTTTATCAATTTTCTGTAAATCAGCGAGATAGACCGCTCGGGAAGATGGCCATCTAATATCCTGTCTTCTAGAGGTGATGCGTCGGGAGGGGAGGGGCTGTTAGCTCGGTGAGTCTGGAGTGCGTGTCTGACCTGTAGGTATCTATAATACTCGGTGTCAGCCAGATTGTATTGCCGTTGGAGAGTGGCGAATGGGAGGATTGTGCCCCCGACCCAGAGGTCCTTAATCTGGGAAATGCCAATGAAGGTCCCACCTATCAAACCCTTTAGGCTTGCGCGCTGAGCGCTGGAAATTGATTTTTACCTTTTAAAACTTGCTTAACTCGCTCTGCTGATTGCTAGCAGCTTATTGCCTTCACCGTTCCGCTGAGTACGAGCGGCGAACGGTAATCTTCTTTTTTAATTCACTCCCCCCCTCCCGCCCTCCTGACTCCTCCCACCACCGCGTCACAGCCTACATAGGCTCCGCCCACTTCCCCTCGCGCGTAGTCTGAAGCCCTGTGGCAGAGGGCAGAGGGCTTGCGCGCTGAGCGCTGGAAATTGATTTTTACCTTTTAAAACTTGCTTAACTCGCTCTGCTGATTGCTAGCAGCTTATTGCCTTCACCGTTCCGCTGAGTACGAGCGGCGAACGGTAATCTTCTTTTTTAATTCACTCCCCCCCTCCCGCCCTCCTGACTCCTCCCACCACCGCGTCACAGCCTACATAGGCTCCGCCCACTTCCCCTCGCGCGTAGTCTGAAGCCCTGTGGCAGAGGGCAGAGGGCTTGCGCGCTGAGCGCTGGAAATTGATTTTTACCTTTTAAAACTTGCTTAACTCGCTCTGCTGATTGCTAGCAGCTTATTGCCTTCACCGTTCCGCTGAGTACGAGCGGCGAACGGTAATCTTCTTTTTTAATTCACTCCCCCCCTCCCGCCCTCCTGACTCCTCCCACCACCGCGTCACAGCCTACATAGGCTCCGCCCACTTCCCCTCGCGCGTAGTCTGAAGCCCTGTGGCAGAGGGCAGAGGGCTTGCGCGCTGAGCGCTGGAAATTGATTTTTACCTTTTAAAACTTGCTTAACTCGCTCTGCTGATTGCTAGCAGCTTATTGCCTTCACCGTTCCGCTGAGTACGAGCGGCGAACGGTAATCTTCTTTTTTAATTCACTCCCCCCCTCCCGCCCTCCTGACTCCTCCCACCACCGCGTCACAGCCTACATAGGCTCCGCCCACTTCCCCTCGCGCATAGTCTGAAGCCCTGTGGCAGAGGGCAGAGGGCTTGCGCGCTGAGCGCTGGAAATTGATTTTTACCTTTTAAAACTTGCTTAACTCGCTCTGCTGATTGCTAGCAGCTTATTGCGTTCACCGTTCCGCTGAGTACGAGCGGCGAACGGTAATCTTCCTTTTTAATTCACTCCCCCCCTCCCGCCCTCCTGACTCCTCCCACCACCGCGTCACAGCCTACATAGGCTCCGCCCACTTCCCCTCGCGCGTAGTCTGAAGCCCTGTGGCAGAGGGCAGAGGGCTTGCGCGCTGAGCGCTGGAAATTGATTTTTACCTTTTAAAACTTGCTTAACTCGCTCTGCTGATTGCTAGCAGCTTATTGCCTTCACCGTTCCGCTGAGTACGAGCGGCGAACGGTAATCTTCTTTTTTAATTCCCTCCCCCCCTCCCGCCCTCCTGACTCCTCCCACCACCGCGTCACAGCCTACATAGGCTCCGCCCACTTCCCCTCGCGCGTAGTCTGAAGCCCTGTGGCAGAGGGCAGAAGGCTTGCGCGCTGAGCGCTGGAAATTGATTTTTACCTTTTAAAACTTGCTTAACTCGCTCTGCTGATTGCTAGCAGCTTATTGCCTTCACCGTTCCGCTGAGTACGAGCGGCGAACGGTAATCTTCTTTTTTAATTCACTCCCCCCCTCCCGCCCTCCTGACTCCTCCCACCACCGCGTCACAGCCTATATAGACGTCCCTCATGCGTCAGCGCAGCGGGCGCGACGTAGGCGCGCCGGAGTAGCGCCAGAGTTAAGCCCGTCTGCGCCCATCCGCGGCAGACCGGGGCCAGGGGCCATCACCCCTGGTCCTCTTACCCAATATTCTTCCGCTGACTTGACACTACTTCAAGGCCATTGGCCCCTTGATCCTCGTACTATTCATCGGATTACCCTTTTGGGCTGTAATTCTCCTTGTCATGCTTGCCCATTCGGTTGCCCTCCTCCTCTCGCGTCTCTGTCGGCCCCCGTCTCATCTACCATCGCTGATTCCCATTCTCCCCCCTTATCTATCATTTTACTTAATACTAGGTCAGCCATCAAACACTATCAGGAACTTTTCATCCTCTTAGACACTGACAAACCCGATCTCCTGCTGCTGACGGAAACATGGTTTTCTGAAGCCTCCCTTCCATCCCTATTGGCTGCCCTCCCCTCGACTTACTATGCTATCCGTGCCGACCGTCCTGGTGGGAAAGCGGGTGGAGGCGTTGCTCTCATTGCCCGTTCTGATCTCCAGTTCCAAGTCCTCCCTTCACCCTCCCTGGGAGGAATTGACTATTTGGTGGCCCGCTCTACCTCCCTTTCCCCCCACTTAGCCATTGTGCTCGTCTACCGCCCTCCCCAACCAACCCCATCTTTCCTCCCGGCCTTTCAAGATCTTCTTGGCACCCTGGCGGTCAACTATGCCTCGGCTCTAGTCCTCGGGGACTTTAACTATTGGCCCTCGGACCCCAAGGAATGCGCCTCATCAAAGGAATTCTCAGAAACCCTTCTCTCTCTTAATTTCACCTCTTTTGTTCACACCCCTACCCACATTCACGGTCACATCCTAGACCAGGTCTGGTCTCTTAACTGTTCCCTGTCTGCACTGTCTGTGGTCCCTTGCACTTGGTCCGATCACTTTTTAATTTCGTTTTCCCTTAGCCTCTGTCTGATCAAGACCCCTATCCACACCAAAAACTCATGGGCTCGTAATTGGGGTAAGGTCAACCTGTCTGATCTCTCGACCTCACTCCTGGCCTCCTCTCCCCCTCTATCGGGACTGGATTCCGCAGCCCAAGCCAAAGCCATTGACTCATGGCTCATGGAAGGAAGCGACTGCTTGGCTCCTCTCCGGCGCACCTCGATTAGGCGCCCTAAAGACGCCAATCGGTGGTTTAACAACGAGCTGAAAGAACTGAAGCTCACGGTTCGAAGGGCAGAACGCAAATGGAGACTGGACTACTCCCCCAATTCCAGGACCCATTACGTCCATCTCCTAGGGATCTATAAGCAAAACATCACTGAGGCCAAGAAAGCCTATTTCTCGGCCAAAATTTTGGCGGCCGAGAACCAACCAAAGGAGATCTTTGCCATTACTCACGATCTGGCTTTCTCCGACAGGACCTCACTTAAACCCCCCCCCTCCCAGAAACTTTGTGATTCGCTGAATCTTTACTTTGTCGAAAAAATTTCGACAATTAAATCTAACATCCCCCCTCCCTCCTCTTTTTTTGTTGACCCCCTGCCTCCCCCCGCCCCAGCCTTTTTCAATTCCTTCCCTCCTCTCTCTGAAGAACTTTTCCTGTCCCTTCTCCCCAAAATTAAATCCGGTTCCCCTTCTGACATATGCCCGGCACATATCTTACGGCAGATTTATACTGTCTGTTCTCTGCCTCCTCTGGGTTTCCTCAACGACTCACTGGCCCGAGGGGTTGTCACTCCATCGTTAAAAGCTGCTTCCATCGTCCCCATCTTGAAAAAGCCAGGAGCCGACCCCTCTGTGATGGCCAATTATCGCCCCATCTCCCTTCTCCCCTTTCTGGCAAAGGTGCTTGAGCGACATGTTACATCTGCGCTCAGCTCCTTTGCCGAGGAGAATGGGAGGCTGGCTCCGTGTCAGGCTGGGTTTCGGCCCAAGCACTCGACAGAGTCAGTGGTGGTGTCAGTATTAGACACCCTCAGAGAGGGTATGGACGTAGGCAGATCTCAGGCGCTGGTCCTCCTTGACTTGTCCGCCGCTTTTGACACGGTGGATCATTCCATCTTGCTTTCCCGTGTCAGGGCGGCGGGCATAGGAGGCTCAGCCCTTATCTGGCTTTCGTCCTTTTTGAGGGACCGGACCCAGGCGGTTCACCTTGGGGAGTTTTCAGCTACCCCCTGCCAGGTCCAGTGCGGTGTTCCCCAGGGCTCTTCTCTCTCTCCTCTACTGTTTAATCTTTATATCGCTCCTCTTATCTTTGCCCTACAGCAGCTGGAGGTCACGGTATATAACTATGCCGATGACCTCCAGCTCATCTTCAATCTCTCTTCTACCCCTGATTCTATCTCTAATTTCCAATCTATCCTATCTTTCATCAGGGACTGGATGAATTTCAACCACCTGAAACTCAATCCCGATAAAACGGAACTTGTGGTGACGGGTGGTTGCTCCAGTCCCTGGAATTCTCTTTTTTGGCCCCCCTCCTTTGGTTCTCCTCCTACCCCTGTTCCCTCTGTTAAGACTCTTGGCATCAAGCTAAATGACAAACTCACTATGCACTCCCAGATTGGTTCGGTGGTTTCTTCCTGCTTTCTTACTCTCCGTACTATCCGCTCTATCTCTCGTTTCTTTTCTTTCTCTGCACTTAAACTGATTATGTCCGCACTGGTCCTGTCCCGCCTGGACTACGGGAACATCTTGTTCAATGGCATCCCTCAGTACAGCCTGCGTAAACTGCAACTAGTGCAGAACCAGGCTGCCCGCCTTGCCTTCGGTCTTCCCAAATTCCACCATACCTCCCCCCTTTTGAAAACCCTCCACTGGCTCCCTGTGCGGGAACGCGCCTTGTTTAAATTAGGCTGCATGGCGTTTCAGGCCAGGACTGGCCTGGCCCCCCTTTTCATATCTTCTGCCATCAAGGCTTATGTCCCGGGCAGAGACCTCCGTTCCTCGGCACAACTTCTTTTAGCAGTACCTCGCTACCGGAAAAAAAAACAGGGTGGCTCAAAATTTTCCACTCTTGCCCCCATGTTCTGGAACTCTCTCCCCTTCCATCTTAGGTCCCTCACCCAGTATTCCAGTTTTCGCAAAGCTCTGAAGACCTTTTTATTTTCTCAGGCTCTTCTCTCGTAAGCTCTGCCTGCCTTTTCAGTCGACGTCTTAGCGACTGTTCTTGCCCAGCTGGCTGCCTGCTACTTTAGCGCCAAGAAACCGCCCAGGTGTACGTTGCGCTTGATAAATATTTTAAACTTAAACTTAAACTTAAACTTTAGTTTGCCAGATGCTCCGCAGCTTTTCGGAGTTCCAGAGGGGAGTAGCCAATGTAAGCCTGCGGTCCCATCCCAGTTGCTTATTCACTTCATGCCACACATGAACTGAGTGTGCGTTCGGACCTGTGAGGGGGTACCTATGGGGTTTGGAATAAAGGGCTCTATTATAGTCCCCGCCATGGTGGAGCCATCTATCAATGGCGTATCCTGGGTCATCAGGACGACCATAGAAACCCTGATGAATCGAGGGTAGATGGGCTGCCCAGTAATATTTCCTGATGTCCGGGAGACTAATGCCGCCATTGTACCAGTTAAAGGTGAGTTTAGCGAATACAATCTGAGGTTTTCTGTCCCATAAGAGGGTTCTCTGCAGAGTTTCTATTTCTTTGAAATATGACTTGGGAACATCGAGTTCTGGAGGGCGTAAAGAAAGCGGGGCAAAGCCATCATTTTAAAAAGAGCGTCCTTTCCTAAAAATGAGAGAGGCAGAGACTTCCAGTGGTTGATATCCCCTTTCAATCTCTGAATGGGTGGTAGGAGAATACGGGTAAGCTGTAGCGTACCATTCAATGTAATGAAAATGCCGAGGTATCGAAAGCCATCTGTGGCAGTCTGTATCTGGCAGTCTTTCGGGAGAACTGGCGGTTCACCGTGCAGAACATAAATCACGGATTTAGACTAGTTTATGGTAAATCCAGAATATCTGCCAAATATTGTGAGGATATCTAGTAGGCATATCAGGAAGGCCCTCTGAGATGTCAGGTACAGCAGCACATCATCTGCATATAGCGAAATCTGGTCCTCCCAGTCTGGGGCCCAGCGCATACCGCGAATCGTCAGATCTCTGCGGATCCACGCCTCCAATGGTTCCAATGCCAGGGCGAAGAGAAGGGAGGGCAGGGGACAACCATGGCGCGTTCCACGGCTAAGCTCAAAAGTCGCTGATTTACAATTGTTCACAATCACTTGGGCCATGGGTTTAGAATATAATAATCGGATCCAGCACACATACTGGGGGCGAAGAGGTACGGCCACTCCACCATGTCAAACGCCATGGTGGGGTTCAGTGACACCAGGGCGGCTGGTTTCAAGATGGTTGTAGCCCTACCCAACACCCATGGAGTCGGCGTAGGCTTAAGGCAGTGTTACAGTGTGGCATGAAGCCAGACTGGTCAGGGTGTACCAAGGTATCGATCACTTTTACCAGATGTGTAGCGAGCATCTTAGCTAGGATCTTAGGTTCAGCATTGAGCAGTGATATTGGTCTATAGGATGTACAAAGATTTTTAGGCTTGCCTTCTTTATGAATAACCACAATATTGGCAATACTTTGATCTATAGGAAGTGTCCCCTTGTCTCTACTTTCCATAAACATTGAATGGAGGTGGGGAGCAATTTTGTCCGGTCTCAGCTTGTAGAGCTCGATCGGGATACCATTGGGACCCAACGCTTTAGCGGAATTAATCGCTCTTATAGCCTAAGCCACTTCATCAGTAGAGAAATCCGACTCCAGGTATTCACGATTCTCATCGGACAGTGTGGGGAGTACAATATCTCGAAGTAGGTTCACATTGTCTCCCTCAGTGTACTGTCCCTTTGTTTTATAAACATCCTGATAATGGTCCGCAAATCGGTCTGCTATGTGTTGTGGGTCTGTGATAGGATCGGCCCCCCCCGCATGCTAGCTCGGGTACCAGTCGAGATGCCCATTCTTTACTATCCAACCATGCAATCAATATCCCTGCCTTATCTCCATGCTCGAAAAGTCTACTCTGCTGCTTTCTCCCCTGTGCCCTAGCCCTATCCGTCACTATGCCTCTAAGTTCATCTTGCTTTAGGTTTAACAAGTGCATCTTTTCAGGCGTCACTACATGTTCCAGTTCCTCCTCCAAATTGAGCACTTCCTCTTTCGCCCTCTCCAAATCTTTTTGTTTGTCTTTTTTCTTACCCGCAATGAGGGATAGAGCTTCCCCACGGATAACTGATTCACAGGCTTCCCATAATGTCTGTGCAGAGCTTGCAGTTCCCTCATTTTCCAGAAAATAATGATCAGTAGTACTAATCAATTTTTTTCGAATGTCAGGGTCTCATAGGTGCCACGGGTTAATGGGAGCGACCCTCCCTACACTGATTTGGCCCAGGACCATTCGCATCCATACCGGAGAATGATCCGAGATTTCCCTACCTAGATGCCGAATCTCTCGGATATCACAGCCCGTGCTGCCGGAACCAGGATATAATCAATACAGGAAAGACTTAAATGGGCACCGGACCGGACGGTATACTGGGTTCTATCTGGGTTATGGATCCTCCATCCATCTACCAGCCCCATGGCCTCAAGGAAGTTGAAGAGCCACCTCTGCGCCGGTCGGATGTCCCGTGGGGGTGACGATCTAACTCACTGGATACGACAGTGTTAAAGTCCCCCCCTATAATGAGGAGAGCCAACAGGAATGACAGCATCACTGTACTCAGATCCTTATATGTCTCACTTTGAAGGCCGGGGGGAAGGTATACTGAGACACATGTGATGGGCCGACCTTCCCACTGCCCCGATATTCCCACATATCTACCCCTGTTGTCCGACCATGTAGCTTGCACCATGAAAGGGAAGGAGTTCCAGACTAGAATGCCCAGTCCTCTAGAGCCTGTTGTAAAACCCAAGTGCGCCACTAGTCTATACCCCCCCTATTCATAGCTTGGCACGGGTTACCAATCAGGTGAATTTCTTGCAACAGGACGACATCAGGGGCCTGTCTCTTGAAATACTGAAGTACCATGCTACGCTTAAGTTTTATCACCCAACCCGTCCATCATCATTCTTTAGCTCACTACGCCACCTCAGTTCAGACCCAGCTATATGCAATTCAGTCTTTTTTTTTTTAAACATTATTTTTGTTGCAGGTACACACACATATATCCTTCGCCCGTGGGCTGCATTTTCAAACCATCAATTGTGCACTGATCTAGGCGATAGTTATAGACACGGCCCATCAGCCCACAACCCGGAGGCCGGGCGGCGCAGTTGTAATCAGTCAATCAAACATTATATAGCCCGCAACAGTGCGTGTCATCAATGTCGAGTCGATACCCTGCATTTTTCATGTAATACCCTCCCCCCCTCCCTCAACTATGTTCAGTGTAACTGCATAACACACCCTCAACAAGTTCGTTTCCACCTCATTTCCTTTTGCCGCATAGTCCTCGGTGTAACTTCCCCACAGCCACATTTTCACCCTCTACCACCCCCCCCGTCCCCGCACTTCCCCCCAATAAACAGAACCTTTTCCGACTTTGCTTTTAAGATGTCTTCTAGATGTTGCACACCTCCCCATTCATGTCCTTGCCGTTGTGAAATCAAGCCCACTGCCGTTGTAGGCCTACCACGACCGACCTAGTATACCTCATTGCCCTCCCTCTAAACCATGGTATTGTCTCCATTTTGCCCAGACCCTCTGAAACTTTTTGGGGCACCCCCTCGCCGTATATGTCACCCTTTCTGCCGCAATGTACTGATCTAGGCCCCTTCTCCATTCCTCTATGTCTGGTGGCTCCGCGGCTCCCCAATGTTTGGCGATGTCCCTCTTGGCCACCACTAGCGCCAGGACTAGAAATATAAGGTGGTTGCGTGGTAGATCTATTTCGTTAGTCATGCCCAACAACGCCAATTTCGGTTCGCACTCCAATTCTATCCCCAGGACCTCCCCCAACTCCGCGAAAATGTGTGTCCAGTAAGTGCGTATAGTGTCGCATGACCATATTGTGTGGTAAAAGTCACCTGGGTGTTGTAGACATCTGAGACACCGGGGGTCTGTTATTTTCCCGGTTTTGAGGAGACGTACTCTATCAAAGTAAGTCCTGTGTAGCACGTTCATCTGGATGAGCCTCAACCGTGACTTTATGGCCACCTCTCTAGGGTGCATCAAGACCATCTCCCAATCCAAGTCCTCCATCTCGACTACCTCCGCCTCCCAAACCCCTCTAAGTTTCGTTAAATCCCCTAGCATATTGTTAGTGAGTGTCTTGTATGTGAGTGAGACCGCCTGATGTGTTATCTGTTCCTGCAGGAGCCTGCCCTCCAGTGGCGCGTATTCAGGCAGATCTGTGGGGATGATGTTTTGGGCTCTCCATGCATGGGCCAATTGTGTATGTTTGAAGAGTTGTGATCGGTGTAGTCCGTATTCCAGTTGTAACCTGTCGAACGACTTCAGTTCCCCCCTATATATGACATCGCCAATATGTGAAATACTTATATCATCCCATCTTTGGAAACCTTTCAGCCTTTTAAATTCCGTCAGCCAATGGCATTGCCATAACGGCGTCTGTCTAGTCGGCCTCTTATCCCATCCCATACGTTTTGTCGCTCGTGTCCAGGCCCGAAGTGTGAGCAGTGTTGCCGGTAGAAGCGATCTTCGCGTCTTACCCCCGTATAGATAGTGGTATACACTATGTGGTGACAGCTTCTGCCGTTCCAGTGCATAGGTCGGGTGGTCGGCCGGGGCATGGATCCACTCATTGATTGGCGTCAGGTGCTCCGCCCAGTAGTATGCTTCCAGATTAGGCAGGGAAATCCCACCACTATATTGGTGTCGTTGGAGCGTCTGAAGTGCTATACGCGGTTGTTTCCCCAGCCATAGAAAGGAACGCAGGTCTGCATGGACTTTGGATAGCGTGGCGGCTGGGAGCGGGTAATATTCGTTTTGGAGGGCATAGAGGAACTTAGGGAGGGTAATCATTTTGTAAATTGCGGCCCTTCCTAACAGGGTGAGCGGCAGTTGTCTCCATCTGTTCATGTCCTCTACTGCCTCAGACATGACTCGCTCCACATTTCTGTGAAATGAGAGCGCCTTGTCTAATGTAATATATACTCCCAGGTATTGAAACCCCTCAGCAGTGGTGAGCAATTGGTCAGGTAGGTTCCCCCACCTATCCAAGCCACGTGGGTCATAGAGGATAGATTTGTTCCAGTTGATAGTATGTCCCGCTCTTGCGCCAAAGCCCTCCAGTTCCCCAAATAACTCCGGGATCGAAACCTCTGGGTTCGTTATGTATAGCAGCACGTCGTCTGCATACAACGATATTTTTTCCTGTGTTACCCCGGCTGTTTCCCCAGAGAAGCCGTGTATTTCGGGATTTTGTCTAATCTTGGCGGCTAGCACCTCGATCGTGAGCGTGAACAGTAAGGGGGACAATGGGCATCCCTGTCTCGTGCCTCTAGAGACCCGAAATTCTTTGGACAGTCTGCCATTGACACGAACCCGCGCTGTCGGAGCTGCATACATTAACTCTATCCATCCCTGGAATTTTGGGCCAAGACCGAACCGCTGCAGTGTTGCCAAAAGGAACGGCCAATGTACCGCATCGAACGCTTTTTCTGCGTCCAGGGACAGAAACCAGTGGGGTTCCCTTCTGTCTCTGACTTCCTGCAACCAATTGTGTGTGCGTCTCAAATTTAGTTTAGTTGCTCTGTCTGGAAGGAAACCTGACTGGTCTGCGTGAATGAGATCTGGGATCACCGACTTCAGGCGCGTCGCCAATATGGTAGCCAAGATCTTCACCTCAATGTTGAGGAGGGAAATGGGGCGGTATGAAGCACAGTCTTCAGGGGGTTTGCCCTGTTTGTGGATCGGTACTATGGTGGCCAGAGCGAGGTCGGGTGGGAGACGTCCCTCCTGATATGATTCAGTGTAGAGGGCCTTCAGGTGTCGCACCAGCAGATCTGCTGTACGTTTAAAAAATTCCACGGGGAATCCATTGGGACCCGGCGTTTTCCCTGTTTTGAGCTTATTTATGGCCTCGGAGATCTCGTCTAGTGAGATATCTGTTTCCAACGCCGCGCTGGATTCGGAGGCTAGAGCAGGCAGATCAATTCCCTCCATATAGTGCAGTGCGACCTCAACCGTCCCGAGGTCTCTCGCAGCATAAAATCCTGCATAGTGCGACGCAAAGGAATCAGCTATCTCTTGTTCGGTACACACCATGACGCCATCTGTCCGTCTAATCTGTTCCACCCATCTGGCTGCCCTCTCCTTCCTACTTAGCCACGCTAGGAGCTTGCCTGATTTGTCGCCCACGTCATAGAGCCGATGCAGGGTGGCTAGCGACTGCGTCCGCGCCTCATTCGAGGCTATGTCTCTACACTCCCGTTGCTTGTCCAGCAGAAGCCACAAAGTACCGTCGTCTGTACGTGTCTGGTATTCTCCCTCTAGATGTAGAATTTCGGCTTCCAGTCCCACTATCACTGCCTGCTGTTTCCTACGGTCCTCCCTCAGCCGACTCTGCGCCCTGTCTCTTAGAACCGTTTTCATGGCCTCCCAAAAGGTCACTCCAGAGGCAACTGAGCCTTCATTTTCTGCAATGTACACTTTGACATCTGCCCTGAGTCCTCTTATAATTTCTGGCTTCTGGAGATCCCAAGCTGCCAGTCGCCATTCTGAGCCTGTCCTACCTCTGTTTGCCCCCACCTTAGCGTATAATGGAGAGTGGTCCGAGATGCCCCGTGCCTTATACCCCGCCTCATCGCCCGCGGTGAGATATTGCCTGGCCACGAAAATATAGTCCAGTCTGGAGAACACTCTATGTGCCCCAGAGTAAAAGGAGTAATCTTTAAGCGTGGGGTGTCGCCATCTCCACACGTCTGTGAGACCCAGATTGGTCATGTGTCGTGAAAGTGTCGTCTCCACCCCCCCCCTGCGTGTTGGCCCCGTGCGGTCCAGTTCCTCCGACATAACGTCATTAAAGTCGCCTCCCACTATTTGTAGTGTGTCTGCAGTGTTCATGAGGATCATAGCTATCGCCTTGTATGTGCGTGCCTGCAATTTCGGTGGGGCGTAGACTGAGAGGATTGTGCATCTTTGTCCCCTCCATACTCCCTGTACCCCCACATATGTCCCTTGCGGATCGCTCCATGTACGTGTTATTTTGAAGGGGAAGGCTTTATTCACCAGAATAACAGTTCCTCTGGAGTCTTGGGTGTATCCCGCGTGGGCTAGGACCGCATACCTCCCTCTAGCAATGAAGTTACATTTTTCGCCCCTAAGGTGTGTCTCCTGCAGGAGGGCCAAATCCGGCGCCACTCTCTTAATATACGCATGTACTAGGCCCCTCTTTATCCTTGAACTCACGCCATTCACATTCCATGAGAGGATCGATATCCCCCTACCATCTTGTAGTGGTGTCGTCAATGTACCTGCCATGTTGTGGTGCGGTATTTATGTTCTGTTCGAGTCTGTGCTGGACGCCGGCGTCTGTACTGCAATCCCCCCGATTGTGGCTGTCTTCCCCCCCGCCTCCCCCCCACCCCAACTTGTGTAACTGTTCCCCCCCAGCGATCCTCCCCCCTCCCCACCTCCTTCCCCATCCAGACTCATCCCCTCTGAGGACCGAGCTTTCAGTAGGAGTCGGTCTGTCGCCCGCCCACACCCGCCCCCTATTTAGTTATATTGAAACTTGAATGGAATTTTAAACTGAGAACAACTTCCCAAACAAAAATAGGAAGACTGTGGTAAAGAAAAACAAAAAACAGGGGATAGTGACCACTTGCGTGCCAACGTGTGCTCCGGCCGACGTCTGATCCAGTCTACTTCAGCATCTTTCAAGAGTGGGAGTCTTGTGTGGCCGTGTCTGACCCACTACATTTGTCCGAGGTATCTTGCTCCATGTCCCGTATCACCGCCACTAATGGGTGTACGGAGCTCCGACGAGTGTCTCTTACATCGTTCTCCGCTTCCGAGTCTCTAGGTTCGGCCTCATCCTCACCGTCTCCCTCCGAACAGACCTGTTTGTGTGCACCTTGTAGTAGCGGATCCGTCGCACCGGAGGCTCCCGGTGACTCCGACCTCCCCCTCTTACTTCCGGCCGCTGTGCGTGCTCGGTAGGGTGTACCTGAGGCACGAGAGCGCATCCTCCTAGATTTTTGCCTTTGTGGTTTCGGGAGACTCCATTGAGTCTTTTCTCGCACAGTTCTGTCCATTTCCTCCCGCCTCGCAGCTTCCCTGCCGTTGAGTATCGGTCTCTCTTCGAGCCATTGCCATGCCTCCTCCGGGTGGTTGAAGAAAATAGCCTTCTCCTGGTATATAACTTTAAGTTTCGCCGGGAAGAGCAGCATGTAGGTAATGTTCATCGATCGGAGCTTGGTTTTCACTGAGTCAAAGGACCGTCTCTGCTTCTGCACCTCCTGGCTATAATCTGGGAAGATCATGATGTGTGTATTCTCCAACCTTATGACTCCGAGTTTCCGTGCCTCGCGTAGAATCAAGTCCCTGTCAGCGAAGTTGAGGAAACGTCCTATCACAGGCCTAGGTCTCGCACCCTCCGGGGGTTTCGCCAGCAGTGCTCTGTGAGCTCTTTCTATTACAAAGCATGCTGAGAAGTGTGCCTCCGGGAAAGTCTCTTTTAGCCACGTGTGTAGGAACGCCGCCATGTTATTCCCTTAAATCCCTTCACGAAATCCTACAAAGCGCAGGTTGTTGCGACGCGTCCTATTTTCGGCATCATCGACCTTCCACAACAGCTGCCTATGCGACGCTTGGAGTTCCGCCATGTCTTTCCGGATCGTTGTGATCGAGTCCTCCGCTTCCCCGATTCGTGATTCTGTCTCCGTGACTCTGGCTGAGAGGTTCCTGAAGTCCTGTCGCAGGAGGGTGACCTCAGATCCCACCTCGCCGATTTTCACTTCCAGCGCCGCCCGTGATTCTTGAATATCTGTTCTGGAAGCCTGGATTGCCGCCAGCAGCGCCCCCGTGTCTATGTGGCCAGTCGCTGACGTGTCCTGGTTCCCCCCGGCCTGTCGTGGAGCTGCAAAGTTGTCCATAGGGCCTTTTGGCAGTGGCCTGGGTGGCGGGTCCTTCTTTCCCATGGCGGTCGACGTGAGCGTATGGTTGACCTTGGTCGTGCGTGCCCCTTCCTGGCCGCGCAGTCGTGGAGGTCCTCTGCCTGGTCTGACCGTTCACTAGGTATTTCCACTAGGATCCAGTTCCAACATGCACCCCTCACTCCTCTCTCAAGAATGCGGTGCGTGTCGTGGATAGGTGCCTCCGCTCTGTCTGCCACCGGTGTGCAACTACTCGCCCGGCTGTATTTCCCCTCTACGTGTCTCCAGTTGTCAATGAGTCACTACTGCTGCTTAGTATGTGGGGCCTGAGTATGGGGGGAGCGCCACGTGTGCGATTATTTCATTGGCCTAGTTCATGTGAGGTCTATTTCCCCGCGTAATGTCCATCCACTTTCCCCCTTCGTTGACGCGCCTCCACCGGGCCGTCCACCCCACCACCGCCACCGCCCCCGGCACAGGAGCCTCAGGTCCCGCCCCCTGCTCCGCCGGGGGGGGGGGGGGAGCGTCTATGTCCACTTACAGTGCGGTATCCGTGGCTCATCCGGGTGCCTCCCGCCGGCGGTGTGCGTGTCGCACCGTCCTTTTTCAGCCGCAGGACCGGCCGCCCCTCCACCACAGCCGCCACGCATGCGGGGGACGTTGGTTCACTGTCACCGCGGTGCGCTGTGCTCCGCACCACTGGCGAGCCGCCGTGTTGGGCAATGAGGCACGGGATGGCGGTGCCTCGCCTCCGCTCCGGTCTCCACAGGCTACTTCTCCCTAAAGTGGATTATGGGGCAGCTGGTCCGCCCTCCCTCGCTGTGCATCTCCTCAGTTGCGGAGCTCCGCTTACCGCCCCAGTGGTGCGGCGGGCACGATCGGCGGAATTGCCTCACCCCTGCCGTCGGGGTTCCTGTGTAGAGCCGCCGACCTCTCCCCTCGTCGTGGTGTTTCCTTGCCTGTCGCGGGCTCACTGCAGAGCCTCGCCGTCTGGTGAGTCAGGTCCGGGTCCCGCCGCCATCTTGGTAAAGGTGGCCCAGATGCCGGTGACTGCCGAGGGGGTCAGCGTCTCACACCGCCGCACAGATTTCACCTCCGGTGGGCCCCAGCTCACTTTTCCCACCTCAATCTGTCGCTACGGCCCCGGCCGAACACCTCCCGTACCGTCAGGGATGTCGGTGCCGAGTGCCTGGCTCGTCCGCCATGTTGGGGCAGTTGACACCGGGCTCCGGCGCCGCACCCGGCCACGGGTCCACGAACTTCCGAGTCGTCCCACAGTGCGGCGATCCCACTGCGGCTCCGACTGGTTCCTGGCCAGGTGTGGGGGTCAATGCCGCGTCCTGCTGGGCCTAGCTACTCGGACTCCCGTTTCAAAGCGGGGCCGCCATTTTGCCTCCTCGGGGTTCTCCACCGCCGCCGGCCAAGCATCCGTTACTCTGGCCCTGCGGACGTCGGGGCCTCAGTCCACCACACCAGACAGCCTCCAGGTAGTCCTCTGCACTTTTTGTATGTTTTAGCGCCTCGTAGATAAGTTTTTTGACGGATTAGATATCTGCCGGCCGGGAGCTCACGAGCTACAGGTCTAGCTCGGCATGCTGTTGGCCATATGCAATTCAGTCTTGACCCTGTACCTCATGGGAACAGTCCAGCCCGACCTGCCAAGCCAGGTCTTCCCTGAACCGGAAACAAGCATCCTGGGTCCGGTTTCTGGGTATCACCCATCATCAACCAGGCTAGGTCAACGGATCCCTTCCCTATTTCTTCTTCTTCTTCTTGTACCTTCGGCCAGTCTCACCTTACTGCATTTCAAGGCGAGTCTGTGATATTCCTATCAGTATATTTTCCTTAGTGTTTTTAACATACTCACAATCACCTGCACATTGCTGCTTAATACACGGAAACACCAGATGTTACAGAATTCAGGTTCCCTGCATTTCAATTCAAGAGAAACATCTGGATTTACACCTCAGTAATTAGATGATTGGCTCAGAGGGTTTAGCACACCAATTAATAATCAAAGTTCTGAAACTGCACCAGTCTCAGTTAAAGGGAAACACATTAGATGTGGCCAAGCTAAAAGCAGAGTTAGAAGAACTGATTTGGGGAACCCTTTGTCCATCTTGATTAGATACCTGCCATGAGGAGGAACTATTGTTTCTCCGTGAAGACATTACTATACAACTAGACAGACACATGAGAAGCTAGTTGAATAGGCTCAGAAATATGAAATTGATATTCAGAGATCAAAGGTTTTGCAAAAGACATACAGATTAGACTTTTAAAAAAAAACTATTTATAGCGTTGGCGGTTACATACATTACTGTTTAGTGTGTACATAACAATAACATTTCACAGCTGACAGTACGTGTGTAGACAACATCATGTATATCATGAGTTTAGTGGCACGGAGCAACTGTATATGGACACATATTTAGGGGGTATTTTGTGAATTGGTGGTAGATTCCTGTTGGCGCATATAACTGAGAAAGGGTTTCCAAATATCACGGGGTTGAGATCTCAGAGACATTAAATTCCAGTAGTTTGATAACTGTTCATGACAATAAACAATGTCTTTTATCCAGTCTTTAGGTTTGGGGGCCAGGGTGCCACCCCAGCACATTGCGATCCTACGTTTGGCAAGAAGTATGAGCAACACAGCGAGTCTGCGAGAGGTGTTAGGTAGCTCTGCCATGTATCCCTTTAGTTCAGCTAGAGCGGGGTGACAACTGTTGTTGTATGATTTTCCCTATCGCCCAGAAGAACTCTGCCCAATACGCCGTGACCGCTGGGCATTGCCAGCCAAGGTGAATGAAATCTGCTGTATTTGCATGGTGTCTTGTGCATTGAGAATCTGGGTATAAGCCCATTTTGTGTAATAACACTGGGGTGCGATAGGTGCGATGTAAAAAATTAAAATGAATGAGACACAGCCTGTAGTTTGGGGACAGAACGACCACAGTGCGTCTGTTAGTGGTAGAGCAAGGTCTTCCTCCCAGGCTGCCTGGCCTGGTGTTTGTGCTGCTGGCGAGGTGCATTGCATGTTTTGGTACAGTGACGTGATGAGTATTCGTGGTGAAGTGGCAGTGTAAGTGTATACCAATGCCAAGACGGTCACTGGTGGTGCTGGAAATGTTGGTAAGAGCTCTCGGTACGTCGCCCGCAATTGGTAGTACAAAAATCTGTCCAGCGGTGAGCTAAGTGCCATCAGCAGATCGCGAAACTAAATCTTGCTTGGCTGCAGGCTCCACCATCCTGCAGAGGGGGTAATAAGGGGTGTTTCTCTATCGGGCCTGAATGGGCGTATAGGGGGGAACGCAGCACGCTGCGCCAGCCCAATCCACGCCCGCCTCAAACACTGTGGGGTATCTATTTCAGAAACGGGCCTTTTGTATTGGGCGAATAGAGCTGTGGATGGAGGCCAGGGTGAGACCGCGTCTATTTCCACTGTGGCGTGCGGTTGGCGTGGGATGTATCCAGTAATGTAGGAAGTGTGTCTGGGCGCAGAGTGCGTATAGTTGTAGGTCCGATGCACCCAACCCTCCCTGAAGCTGTGGCCGGGTCAGCAGCTCGTATTTAACTTAGGGCTAGTTCCCTGCCCACACCAGTGCGATGAGTTTCGACCTAAGTCTTTTGAAAAAGGCTTGTGTGAGTAGAGATGTTTATGAATAAATAGAGGAATTTGGGGAGAACCATCTTCTTTGCAATGGTGATACGGCCCGCCAGAGATAGAGGGAGTTTCAACCTCATGGGGATCTGCTCCTTGACTGAAAAACAAAACTTGTGGAGGGTCGAGGGGAAAATTTAACGACCTGTCTGCTCAATCCCCTGTCTACAAGATGCAAAACACATAACAGAGCAGACCAGGTCTGGAGATGGTGTGTGACTATACTGGTGTCCGTGAAGCAATTGAATGCATGTGTGTGCACAAATGCTCTTGAAAACGAAATGCAGTTCAAAACAAAATATTGTTGAACACAAGAGCTAGATCAATTCCCATCAGCCCACCTGAATGGTGGAGTTAACATCATGTGGGAATTACTAGTCATACCATACCACAACCGACCAAGTAGTGCTGGTGCTGGAAAGGATGTCAATAATCTAGCCATGATGTTCATCCTAGATTAGTGGGAAATTGCGTGCAGTGCTCAGGTGATAGTGACAAATAAAATTGACTACCTAGATTCTGAAAAAGCATAAAAACAGAAATCTATGTGTCAAGGGTTAAAAAACACGCCGGGTAGTAAGACTACCCCATGGCGCTAAACAGGACCTTCACTTCCGCTCGGTTGGAAACAGGGGGCACCGACGGACAGAGCAGGGCCTCATACTCCAGAGCGGTCACCGGGTGAGGTGAGGCCTTCACCCACACAAAGCTGGGAAGAAGATATGCTTCTCTCCCTCCAGTGGGCATGCAACGTTCAAAGTTCCTGGTAGATATGTAACTTTTTTGAAGTACATTGATTGTTATTTTTCGCCTATCACACATTGTGTCATTGCAGTAGCGATAAAATGTCTAAGGTCCTGAAGAAAGCCGGGGCAAAGCCCCTTTGGCTGAAACATGTCGACCGTCCTGTTTAGCGCCATGGGGTAGTCTTACTACCCGGCGTGTTTTTTAACCCTTGACACATAGATTTCTGTTTTTATGCTTTTTCAGAATCTAGGTAGTCAATTTTATTGATATTCAATTGTTTCACGGACACCAGTATAGTCACACACCATCTCCAGACTTGGTCTGCTCTGTTATGTGTTTTGGATCTGCTCCTTGAACCAATCCATCGCTTTGCCAAAATTAGCCTGCCACAGCTCGGGCAAATCTTTGCTGATGTGTATTGCTAAGTACTTGATTGGCCCTGATGCCCTCTAGAGGGGGAACTCTACGAGAAATGAAACAGTAGCTTCTGTCAGTGAGAAAAGTATTGACTTACTCCAGTTAATCTGAACTCCGGACAACCCTCCGAAGTGAATACGTTCGGAAATTAGAGGTGAAACGTTCTGTTCTGGATGAATCACATAAAGTGTAACGTTATCCGCGTACAGAGATACGGTTAGACTTTGTGTTGTGAATCCCACCCCCGATTTGCATGGTGTTGTCGGATGTGTGCAGTGAGGGGCTCCATTGGAATGGCAAAGAGTAGTGGTGAAAGGGGGCAACCTTGTTGTGTGCCCGGGCTGACCGGGAAAGGTTCTGATATTTGCCCATTTAACCATATTTGGGCAGTGGGGGTATAGGATGGGTATATAGGAGGCACCTTTGTGCGAGGAAGATGGAACCAAGGCCCATTCTGGCTAGGAGGGGGAACAAGAATCCCCATTCCTATTTATCAAACGCTTTGGTTGTATCTGGCAGAGCTGCAAGCACTGTTGTGTGGGGGTGTAGGTAGTGCATTACTGCGAACATTGCCCGGAGGTTGTGCGCTGTAGAGCGGCCTGGTATAAACCGGGATTGATCTAGCCTGATCATTACCGGCAGCAGCAACTGTAGTCTATTCACTAGCATCTTCGCAAAAATGTTATTAGCGAGGTTGATAAGCGATAGGGGCCTGTAGGAATCGCACTGATCAGCAGGCTTATTGGGTTTGAGAAGTGTGAAGATTACAGTCTCCCGCATTGAGGGTGGCAGTGAGCCCATCTCCAGCGCATCATGATATACCTCCAGCAAACGGGGGATTAATAGGTCTGAGTATTCTCTATAGAAGGATGCAGTCAGTCCATCCAGGCCGGGGGCCTTGTCTGGAGAAAGGGCAGCAATGGCCTGCCGCAACTCATCAGCAGTGATGGGAGAGTCCAGAAAGTCTCGGTGAGAGTGGGACAGCCACACTAGTTCGATGGCGTCAAAGTAGGATTGCAGCTCCAAAGGGAGAACCTCACAGGAAGTAGAGTATAACTGGGTGAAGAATTCTACCATGACGCGCATGAGGTCGGGGTGTAGGAGCAGCGCTGGCCCTCTGAATCTATCAAACTGTGGAAATATTCCTTTTCAGGGGTACACTGGTGCAGGGTCACCCTTTTGTCAACAGGTTCATAAACCAACAAAGTAGAGATCAGCACTGGAGTAGGAATACATAACAAGTTTATTAATCACTCATGAGTGGGACCACGTCCACACAGTACTCTAAAGTGCTGGAGCAGGAAGTACAGTGGCTTCACAAACCAGTGCCCTTTTTATACAGGTTTTGTGCAGTGTAAGCATGTGAACAGAAATAGGAAGAACACGTTTTTAGAAATAGTTATCGGCAAACAAGGGCAGATGAATACTACATGGTCAGCAAAGTGGGAGGGGGAGCAGAAATGCTTATGGCAGCAGTAAATGATTGGCAGTTAACAGGTGTACTGGCAGCTATAAACTCTCAGCACGTACATTGCTTTTAGCTGAGTCAGGAAGTCAACTGAAATAGATAGCACAATCAGAGTGAAAAGACAAAAGAATTATGAAGGAAACTTAAATGGACACCACAGCCAAAATGGCTGTCGCTTATGGCAAGTAAAATATTACACGTTTTCCACAGACGGCCCTTTTGGCCTAAGCTAAGACATTTTCTTATGCTTTAAAAGGGGTACGATAAATATCATGTATATCAATTAGCATCATATCGCTGACTTCACGGTCTATTGCTAAACGGGCATTCACATTTTGGATTTTTTTTAATGGTAGACAAGTAATACAAGTGGAAATACAGATGGAACAAAGCATTGTCCCGCATTGGATTCATAAGCGCCTTATTTTCCTGCTATTCAAAGCTGCACCAACAAAGAGAAAGAGTCCCAAATTAAAGTCAACATATTGCTGTAATGCAGTGTCAGTTTGATCCACTTCATCATTATTTATAGTTCTTTTGAATCGGTTCAAGGAAATGTCATTAAACAGTTTTTGATCTTTATAAGATGCAGGTGCTAGGAACACAGAAGGAAGCAAGAAGGACACGTAGCATGTTCCGAACCATCCGATTGGTAGATGATAGTAGCTTTTACTTCCACAAATGAAATAAGTGTTTTGCGAGGATAAAAAACTGCTATTGTTTGTTCCAGAAATGTTCAATACTGTGGTACAGTCACTTTTTCCCACTGGGATACTACCAAAACTGCTCACACAAAGATTTGCTCGGGCTCTCGTAACAGCGATGACAAAAGGCCCGTTACCCTTGGCCATTCGAGTGTGGGGGAAAACATAACATGTAGAGGAATTTCCTCTGCAATACTCCTCCATTTCTCATACAGTAAATCAAAATTATGGTGCTCTTTTTGCAGCAAGTGATGTAGCAGTAATGTTAGGTAAGGAGAAACGCGCCAGGCTCACTCCCTCTAACCTCCAGCCCATCCCCACTTCCTGTTGGCTGGCGGGCTGATTAGCGGGATTTTGGGCGCTATAAAACGTAATGTCTTCTTGAACACGCAGCGGACGCGCTGCCGGCGCGCCAAAGGCGCGCCGAAGGCAAGCCCATCTGCACCCGTCCGCGGCCGGCTGGGGCGAGGGGCCACCCCTTATGTCCATTTTCTTAGATACTCTTCTAATGAGCTAAAATTGTGGCAAGGTAAGCCTCAAATGGACATGCCTACAAAACTGAAACTTGAACAGGTGGACATTTTTACACAAAGACTTGTTTTCCCTGAAATAATTTTAGATCCTTTGCCCCTTAGGAACCTACCTCGGCCCCTTCCCCCTCCCTTCAGGGCTCAGCAACCCTCAGGACTTTTAGTCTATTACTTAAACACTCGATACTTGGTGAAGCACCAAGTAGAAATGTTATTACTTCTACAAACAGAAACCCCTAATATGCTCCTTCTAACTGAAACTTGGTTGACCAATGATTGCGCCCCAGACATCTTAGCGGCAATACCGGATGGCTACTACATTCTTCAAGCCAATCGGTCCTCGGGGAGAGTGGGGGGCGGGGTTGCTGCAATCTTTCGTAAGGATCATCAATTTACATGTTTGGAAACTTCTGGATTGTTCCCTATGGACTTTTTGATTTTTAAATTTGAATCCCCCCAGTCAACTTTTATTTGTGCTCTCCTCTATAGACCGCCAGGTAACATGCCCACTTTTCCTCAGGCGTTGGGAGAAATGATATCTCACTTCGTCATCAACCACGCCAGAATAATTATAATTGGGGATTTTAACTACTGGCCTGGAGACACTCAGGATAGCCCCAGTTCTAGGGAATTTGTCGATTTACTTGTGGGGATGAACTGCTCCTCACATGTGAGGGATGCTACCCATATTAAGGGGCACACCTTAGATCAAGTGTGGACCTCTAATTTGGAGATCTCCACTCCCCTGATAACTCTGTGTGCCTGGTCAGACCACCATCTGATCAGATTCACTCTTCGATGCACTCTCCCACCTAAACCTCAATTAGTGGAGAACCACATGTCCAGAAATTGGAATAGAGTAGATATGGACCTTTCCCGACTACATTTAAAGACTGCTTCCCCTCCCCCAATAGGAGATCCTCAAATACAAGCTGTGAATATTAATTTATGGCTGGAGTCAGTCAGTGATTGTGTTGCTCCCCTTAAAAAAAACAAGATTATGAGACCTCATGACGCCCAACGTTGGTTCTCGGATGATCTTAAACCTAAGAAATTAGCACTTAGACAAGCAGAACGCCAGTGGCGTTGCCACTACCTTCCAGAAAGGCCAGGTTGACAGAATACAAAAATCGGATTACCCAAACTAAGGCCAGCTACTTCTCTCAAAAAATAATTGATGCATCTAATAAATCTAAAGAGATCTTCTCTATAGTTGACCAACTTTCCAAACCCGATAGAGTCACCCCTGGGTTCGGTACCTCGCAGTTTTTATGTGACTCCTTGAATTCGTACTTCTTAGAGAAGATCGCCATCATCAAGGCTAGCATCTCTTCAGTGGCATGTGGCCCAACTGTCCTTAAAAACGATCTCTGTCCTCATCTTCTTGATAGACTACCTCCGATTTTGGAAGAAACCTTCCTCAACCTACTAAAAAAGGTTTGTTCAGGCTCTCCCCTGGATTGCTGTCCCCCGCATATTCTTCAAGAAGCATTCACTACTTGTCCCGAACCTGCCCGGCTACTGTTAAATAATTCTCTTGAACTTGGCATTGTCCTGAACTTCTTTAAAACAGCAGAGATTATCCCAATCCTAAAGAAGCCGGGTGCCGACCCGTCGGCTCTCTGCAATTATCGGCCTATTTCATTGCTGCCTTATCTGGGTAAAGTTTTGGAGGCCCATGTAACTAATTGTTTTAGCTCTGTTGTGGAACACTCCCAGGTCCTTGACACTCGTCAGGCTGGTTTTAGACCTGCACACTCGACCGAGTCTGTCATCCTTGCTGTTATGAACGCACTCAGGGGAGGGGCGGATCGGGGCACTACCCAGGCCCTGATTCTGCTGGATCTGTCGGCGGGTTTGACACGGTCGACCATGGTATTTTGATCGACCGTGTCAGGAACGCTGGTTTCCAGGGGCTGGCCCTTAAGTGGCTTTCCTCCTTCTTGAGCAATCGGACACAAGCGGTGCGCCTTGCAAATTTCTCTTCTAACAAAAAAGATATTATCTGTGGGGTTCCCCAGGGTTCCTCTCTTGCTCCTCTTCTTTTCAATCTTTATCTTCTCCCCCTAATTCACTCTTTGAGGGAAAGGAATGTCAGTATTTTTAACTATGCTGACGACCTTCAACTAGTGTTTAATGTTGATTGATCCCCATCTTCTGAGTCCAACATCCAAGACACGATGGTTTTTATAAGTGACTGGATGAACAACAACCAGCTGAAGTTGAATCTGGAGAAAACTGAGCTTATCCTCACCGGTGGGTGTGCCAACCCTTGGCACTCCAATTTTTGGCCCCCTAAACTTCGTAATCCCCCTACAACAGCTGTCTCCTCAAAGAGTCTGGGGATTACTATTTGTAATGATCTGTCTATGAAAGCCTAAATCAGCTCGGCTGGCTTCTTTCAGTTGCGGAAAATAAAGATCAGCAGATTTTTGAGCAGGGAAACCATGATTGCAGTCATTCTGGCTTTAGTGATCTCCCGTCTGGATTATGCCAATTCATTATACGTGGGCATTCCAGCTTACCAGCTTCGGCGTCTACAGCTAGTTCAAAATCAGGCAGCCAGGCTGATTTTTCATCAGCCTAAATGGCATCACGTCAGCCCACTAATGAAAAGCTTACATTGGCTCCCAGTGAGCAAGAGGTGCATTTTTAAGATGGGCTGCACTATTTTTAAAGCACTACATCTCCGGCCTTCATCTCGGAGTGTCTCTATTGTTACACTCCCTCTCGCAACCTCAGATCTTCTCATCTTAATCTGCTGCAAATTCCCTTAGCCAAACGGAAGAAGTACGGCGGACTGCGTCTCTGTTCTTGCACCGCAACTCAGGAATTCCCTTCCTGTGGCGCTAAGGTCCTCGTCCTCTCTTGCCCAATTTAGGAGGCAGCTTAAGACCTGGCTGTTTACCCAAGCATATCCTAATTGTGCTTCCCTCTTGCCATGGCCTTTACTCTCACTTGAGCGCCAAGAAACCGTTGGTGTATGTGCGCTTAATAAATGCTTTTAACATAACATAACATAACATAACATAACATAACATAACATAACATAACATAACATAACATAAGGAGGCTCCAGGCATTACTTCCTCCACTACCCACATTACAGTAGTGATGATAGCAACATTCAAAGTCAGTAATGTGAGAAACTAGGACCCCCTTTATAGTAAAGTCAGACCAAGGATGCAGATTGTACAGCCGTTGCACATTGTCGCAGCGATCTCCTTCTTCTTAGGAGAGCTCATTTTCATCTGCAAACAACAAAATAGATGATGCCCTGGGCAGGCGTTGGTTTCTTCACTAACTTTGAGACGAGTAGTCACTAGTAGGCTACCCCCCTTTGTAGTCAGTCTTTAACCACCCAGGACAGTGGCTCAAACAGCTCCTTTCTGCGATTAAATGTCTTTCTTCCTGGATCGAAGAAGATATCTAGATGTACCAGGGATCGTGTGGTCCGGGAAGACTTCCTGAGGTCCTTCAGGTGACGCAGCTCGCCCTTTCTCGGTAATCAGAATGTCGTGGTGATCTGTCAACACAGCTGGGCTCACAAGGGCATGCGGCATTGAATCGCCAGGCCACAGATCGTGGCCTTCATCCTGCGACCTGTCTGGAAGAACTTCCTGTACCTGCTGATAAATAGAAGACAAGCTGTCAGTTAAGTGGGACAAATTGTCAGTCATCAGCACATAGGGTACATCATGTATAGGGCGAGGCTTAGGGAGCCCCCCAAATATTCATGGGCCTCCCAAAGTCTATTTAATGCTGTGCAAGGCCAGACTGTGAATGTGATATCGATCTGATGGAAAGCAGAGCAAGGGACAGTGCATCAGGCCATTTCAAAGATGTGGAAGCCTGTATTTTAGCCAATTTCAATTTCAGGGTGGAGCTGTAATGCTCCACCAAGCCTGCTGACTGTGGGTGAAAAGCGGCATGACATTTCTGCTTAATCCCCTACCCTTTCATGACATATTCTAGAATTTTTCTAATGAAATGAGGTCCGTTTTCCCTTTGCAGGACCTCAAAAGGTTCAGTTGCTGTTGCAAGCCCTCCTGTTGGAGTTTGCGTTCACTTTCCAGGATTATACTGGAGACAGACTAGACAAGACTGAACTATCTTTTTGGCAGTGCCGGCAGGTTGATCCCAAACTTGCTTAAGTTGTTTTGCTATTGAGGATACACCAACATGTGCTGGCCCATGTGAATCAAGGGATATAAGTAGGCTGTGGGTAACTTCCATTTGGTCATATCTTTATTCCTCCAGCAGCCCTCATCATCTACTGCTCCCTCCTTAGACTACTGGTCTAGTTCATCAGTGGAGGCAGATCGTTGCATGTCCAGCACCTCTTGCCTGGCATCATGCCAACGTTCAGCTCATGACTTCACTACAGATATGGATGTGGTACTTCGCTGTATTGAAGTTTCTCGTGCGGTGTGATCGGCAAAGGCATTACCTGCTCCTATTTTATTAGTCACTTTCTTGTGTGCACTACACTTAACAATTGCCACTTTCTTAGGATAGGTTAGGGCATTAAGGAGATTATGTACTAATTTTCCATGCACTAGGTGTGTCCCATGTGAGGTGAGGAAACCCCTTTCTTTCCATGAGCGACCAAAATTATATGCCACCCCGAATGCTTACTGGCTGTCGGTAAAAATATTGACAAGTAAATCTGTACTAAGCTCACATGCTCCTGTTAGTGAGTGTAGTCTGGAGTTCCTAATACTGGTGCAGAACAAAGAGCTTGGCGGGACTGTTGGAAGGCATTCTGACATTCAGTCGTCCATGGGAAAGGCATCGGAGTGTCTTTAGTCAAAAAAGGCCAACAAAGGTTTAATAATGTGCGAATACTGGGGATCCACTACCTAGAAAAAAAAGAAAGGCCAATCAGTGCACGGACATCCATCGGAGTACGGGGCACAGGAGTATCTAAAATAGTCTGAATGCGATTTGATGTGGGTGCATGTCCCTCCTTAGACAGGAGGTGACCTAAATAGGTATCATAACACAAAAAACTAGAAAGGAGGTTCCAAGGGAACCAGTTTAGAGACCTGCGAGGAGTAATTCCCCTATAATAGCAATGCACAAAAAACTTCTCGGGTCTAAGGTAGTCTGATCCAGTGTGGAAAGAAAAACAAGAAAGAGGTGAAAGAACGTCTCTCTAACAAACCCCAAGGGGGAGCAATCCCTTTTAGGACGAATGCCCTCACCCACCATAGGTGGCATGCTTCATCATATGGGCTTCTCCTCCCAGTGGGAAAACCGAGTCCCACTGAGGGCTACAACTCCCTCACTGTGAGGTAGGAGCTCTGGGATGTTTTTAGTTATCAAAGGTTGTACAGATGCTAAAATCCAATATGTGAGTAGTAGGGTGTTGTGATGGTGCAGCGCGATAGATAAGTGAATTAAAACTGCCTAGTGCGGATGAAAACATTTCTTTATTGGCTCGCCCGACCTGGCAGGTTTAAAAGCAGTGCAAAGCAGTGCAGCATTAAACTGCTCAGGTGTATACAAGGGTCAACATGTTTCAGCCTTTACAATCTATAAAAATATATAGGCTTTCATCAGGACCAAAGGGTAAACAAAGCTGCTGCTGAAAAATTGTGAAATAAAGGGATAGATAAAGATAAACAAAGATACTAAACCTACAAAGATTGTAATCCTGTGTGTATTTCGGTATTACTGGAGCCAATAAAGAAATGTTTTCATCCGCACTAGGCAGTTTTAATTCACTTTCACTTATCTATCGCGTTGCACCCTCACAACACCCTACTACTCACATATGGGATTTTAGCATCCGTAACAACCTTTGATAAACATCCCAGAGCTCCTACCTCACAGTGAGGGAGTTGTAGCCCTCACTGGGACTAGGTTTTCCCAGTGGGAGGAGAAGCCCATAGGATGAAGCATGCCACCTATGGTGGGTGAGGGCATTCTTCCTAAAAGGGATTGCTCCCCTTTTGGGCTTTGTTAGAGAGACGTACTTTCACCTCTTTCTTGTTTTTCTTTCCACACTAGTTCAGGTTACCTTTGACATAAATAGGTAACCTGCTGTCTACAAAATTGTAATTTCTTTCTAGAGACTTTGTGATGATGGGAGGCAAGAAATGGTAACAATAACAGTGTTCCTTCTTCACACTAGGTAAGGATGCCAGAGCGGCATTCTCATTGATAAGACAGGATCTCTCAACCATTGGATAGTTGATATTTAAAATAACATGCACACCTTTCGGAGAACAACGTATTGTGGCACGAAAATATTTAAGCATATCGATACCCACAATGTTGTCCGGTGTGATAGGGGAAAGCAAAAATGGACATGCTGCAGTATATTTATCAAGTCTGAATTCAAGTGGCTGTGAAAGTGGGCTAGCTGCAGGTGTCCCATCGAATCCCTTCGATTTTTATCAATGTGCCAGACAGGGGAGCCCTAGGAACCAGTTTTTTTAGAAAGAGCACTACGAGTAGCCTCTGTATCAACCAGACACCGATCAGTAGATCCCAAGACGTTTTGTGTCAATATAAGGACCCATTTGATCTACTGGCACCTCAACTGGTTCCTTACCCCGTCCTAGGAATTCCTATGCGTAATCAGAATCTGCAAGGACCTCATCAGAACAATCAGACATTTGATATTGATTTTGTCTATCAAAAGTATTAGAGTAATTTGGTCCTTGTTCAACTGCTTCAAATTTGGGGCGTGCTCCTGTACCTCCCCTGTTTCCTAAATTCCTTGGGCGTCTCCTCACACTACCCCTTCCCTGTTGGTACTGCTGACCTCGCAGAAGAGGTCACTCAGATTGCCAATGCCCAGCCTCTTTACAATAAGCACACTGATTAGGGGACAAATTTGCTTGAGGGAGCGGGGTGCTCCAGGTGTATACATTGCACGTCTGCCTCTTCCACCTCCCATAAACGGTGGACCATATACTTGAGCCAACATAACTTTTGTCTTTAACTCCTTAACCTTTCTTATCCTCCCTGCCTTTTGCTTTCTGTTCCTGTCGCTCAAAATATTGGGCCATAGTCAAAAGGGAAACTGGGGGAGACGTGGTCCAAGAACTCCGCTGGCCTTTAAGCGACTAGCTATTTCTGGTAACATATTAGCGACAAATTTGTCACCAAACAAATGATTACCCGTGTCATTGGCCAATGACTGACCACTAAAATCATGGAATGTTTTCCTCAAACCTTGAAAAGAAGTCAGAAACTGACTACTCATCCGTTTTCTGTTTACAGGACGCTAACATAGTCCAATCTATTTACTTAGGGGGTGTGAGAGTCTTTAACTTAGTCACAATAGCTTTAGGAAGATCCAATATCTCCTTCTGAGGTTTCTGTGCAGGCTCCCTTTCCGCATCTATTTGTTCTAAATGTTCCCAGGTATCACCATATCCTACATTGTCATCTATTTTACAGATTGTTCTCCACATATCAGGAGGCAAAATAAGCCCAAAGAACATATCAATATCTGGCAAGGTCATAATGCAGGAGCTAATGGCTCCTTACACCTCCTCAAAGAAGGCGGCAGGATTTTTCCGTGGCTTGGGCAAAGCAGCCTTAAGAGCCATCACATCTGTTCTACTCCAAGGAGAATAAACCCAATTATACATAAAATACCCCTTTGCATCAGCCGAAGTTTTATCATCATTGGTTCCCGCTCACTTAGGAGGAACATGGAGGGGTGCAACTTCACGCATAGTTTTTATAGCAACTATACTACTAACAGGTGCAACCTCATCCACCGGGGCATCTACTTTCTGCGCTGGGGATTGAACTGTTTCTTCATCTTTCTTTTTTCTAGCTAATTCTTGCTCCTTTCATAAACGTAATGTTGCGTCTCGTATTTTAAACACTTGTCTAATCATATCAGATAAGGCCGAAAAAGGGAACGTCCCATCTGTTGATCGTTTATAATCAGTATTTATATCCTTTGGCTCTAATTCTTGAGAAATTTGTCTATAATCAAATGTTACCTCCCAAACAAATTTTTCTACAAAATAAAACTGCTCTGTATTTTTCCACTGTTGAACCATAGTTACTATGAGCGATGCAGCGTGAGGCCGGGGAACCTCCTAGCAGCGGTTTTTAATGTAACTTTTTCTGCTTTAGTCAAAGTAGAGCGAATCTGTCGCCCATCTTGTTTATCTTGTTCTTTTTCGTCTGAAGACAAATGCTCATCGTCAGAAGCCTCATCAAGGGCACTCGGAATGGGAAATGTATACAGGGGTGGGGAGCGTTCTAATAGGATGCAGTTTATTGGTTTATTAAGTATGGGATAAATAGGGCGCCTAATAGGGTACTAGCCATTTACCTCTAATCAACATTCTCTATCTTCTTTTTGTTTCCCCTTCTTTTCTTTCTTTTTTTTAAATTCTATCGCTTTTTGATATATTGTTTTTCGTTGTTCTTTGTCTGCTTTAGCTTCTGCTCTTTTCGCTCTCTCTCACACTTCTTTCTCCCACATACGCACCCAGACACACATATCCTGTCTACTTTGTCTTTTAAATAAATACTGCTCTACATATTGAACCTTTTTGAAATCAAATGACCCATTCGCTGGCCATTGTAGATCAGAATCTTTTTTTGTGGATTTGTTCCAAAGTGGTCCGTACATTATGGAAGAAATACCATATTTGACATACATGTCTCTATTAGGTTGTCGCCTCTGGGGGAGCCGGCTGACTTTTTTTCCAAGTTTACTTTGGTACCACCAGAGCAGCAACACCACCTACGGAGTGTGCTGAGAACAGGCATGCTTTACCAATTTGTGTAAAATATTACTACTTCAAAATATTTCAAAAGGAGAAAAAATCTCCACATTACCTGCCTTCAAACTTTGCAAAGATTGAATAACAAATTCAAACAAAAAGCCCAGGCTTAACAAATCAAGAGTGCAGCTTTAGCAAACTTACCAAACAGAAGACTCCAACTCCCACCTGCTGATCTCTGGCAGACCTAATGGTCACTACAAAAGTGCACCACAGAAAACCCCAGTTGAGACTAGCCACCACCTGGAGGGTCAAATCAGTAAAACCGGAAAATTCACGTTCGCCTGCAAAGACTAAGGTCTGCTCGTGCCGTGCCCTTCCTCAGTAAGATTCCAATCCTCTGTCAAGACCACTCCTTCGACGGCCTTGTCTTCAGTGGAGTCCCACGACGGGCGCAAACTGTGGAAATATACCTTTTAGGGGTACACTGGTGCAGGGTCACCCTTTTGTCCACAGGTTCAAAAACCAACAAAGTAGAGATCAACACTGGAGTAGGAATAAATAACAAGTTTATTAATCACGCATGAGTGAGACCACATCCACACAGCACTCTCAAGTGCTGGAGGAGGTGGTACACTGGCTTCACAAACCAGTGCCCTTTTTATTCAGGTTTTGTGCAGTGTAATCGTGTGAAAAGAAATAGGAAGAACACGTTTTTAGAAATAGTTATCTGCTAACAAGGGCAGATGAATAACTACATGATCAGCAAAGTGGGAGGGGGAGCAGAAATGCTTATGGCAGCAGTAAATAATTGACAGTTAACAGGTGTACTGGCAGCTGCAAACTCTCAGCACGTACATTGCTCTTAGCTGAGTCAGGAAGTCAACTAAAATAGATAACACAAGCAGAGTGAAAAGACGAAAGAATTCCGAAGGAAATTTAAATGGACACCACAGACAAAATGAGTGTCACTTACGCCAAGTAAAATATTACACGTTTTCCACTAAACCTGTAATGTAAGAAGATGCCTGGGGCTTCTGGAGCAATCTAGCTAGTTTCTTGCCCGGGCGGTCTCCCTCACCATATCTGCGCATCTGTGTTTCTCTACCTAGGAATTTGACTTCCCTAGCCGCTTCCTCCTGGTGGGCAATTAGTTTACTAAGGATGTCAGCTAATGCCTTTGGTTCATTGGATTGATGAAATTGGGTCTCAAGCTCAGAAATGTCTGATTCAAGAGCTGAGAGCCACCTCGGATGGCTCTGAGCACTCCATGTTGCTTGGCTATGCACTCCCCTCGAATAACTACTTTGAAGGCGTCCCAAAGAGTAGCGGGGGATTTTACTGACCTGGTGTTCCGTGCAAAGTATCCATCGATGGCAGCACGTATATCTTCTCGAAAGACTTGGTCTCTAAGCACATTTGGAGGTAGTGGCCAGAAGAGGGAACGAGTTGGGGCGTGTGGGGGATGAAGGGTCAACAAGACCGGTGCTTGATCTGAAAGGGTTTGGGGAAGATGAGAAATTTGGCGGTTCCAGGGGAGCATGGTTTTGGACGTTAGCCAATAGTCGATTCTCGACCATGTTTTATGCTGTAGGGAAAAACAGGTGCCCTTGCATGTGTCGGGATGTGCTACGCGCCATGTGTCTAAGTGGCGGTTGTCTGTGTTAATTGCCGCAAGTGTGGATGCATGCCGCTTGTGGGTGGGGCCATCTAGCGGTCCGCACCAATCCATGTCATACGTCAATGGGACATTAAAGTCTCCACACCAGAGCACTGTTTGCAGGGTGGTGCTTGCGATCCACTGCCAGACAGTGGCAAAAAAAGTTGGGTCGTCTGTGTTTGGACCGTAAACGGTAGAGAGGGTGATGGAGTGATTGTGAAGTTGCCTGAGAGGATAAGGTAGCGCCCCCCCCAGTGTCACATATGCAGTGGTCCAGGCCAGATCTTTACATATTAAAATGCACCCCCCCCTTGCAAAGTTAGAGTAAGAGAAAGCGAGTGAGGAGGGACGCTAGTGCATTACTTGAGAGGTGAGTTTCCTGGAGAAGGCAAATGTCTATGGCGTGTCTGTTTAAATATGCGTGTACAAGACTTATTTTCCTAGCATCATTAAGCCCCCGTACATTCCAGGGTATTAAATTGACTGTGTCTCTCTTATCCATTCACAGTTGAAGAAGTCCTGGTGATGTGTACATATAAGATGTGTGTCAGTGTGATCTTGTTGGTCTCGAGTGTGGTTTTTTGAAAAGGTGTTGATGCACCAACATTTTTTATGCGAACAAAAAACTTGAGAGAACAAACCCCCAACAATCCCCCACTCCATACCTCCCCCGCCCACTTCAATCCCCCAATTAGGTTGAGGCAACCCCTCCCGTAAACATAACTTCTGGGAGTGGAGACACCACGGGGTCTACTCGCCTTGAGGCTGGGTGGCTGCGCATAGGTGTGGAAAGGGAAGCTCACCCATCCCCCACCCCACCCCAACCATCCTCAGTCGCAGTTCACTTAGCTGGGGCGACGGCTTCCAAAGGGCCCAGCAATGTTGGTTGAGGCGGCGGTTGACCGCTCCTGGTTTCCTTGACCTCGCCTCTTGAATCTGTGTTAGTGACAGTTAGTCGTTATCACTAAGCCTTGCTTCAGCCGTGGAGGAACTTGCATGATTCTTAAGGGAGCGTTGTAGTTGGGCCTGCTGCTTGGCGAACTTGAGAGCCAGTTTCGAATCTGTGAAATGAGTTTTATTGCTGTTGAGGGTGATTTTGAGCTTAGCTGGATAAAGCATGGCATATTTGATGTTGTTTTTTAGCAGAAGCTGTTTTTCCAGCAGGTACACCCGCCGGGCGGCCTGCACAGCTAGGGTGAAGTATGGGAAAAAAGACACAACATCACCTTTCTATTGAGTGCGTCCCTGTTCCCTGGCTTGTCGTAGAATGGTGTGGCGGTCATTATAATTTAGGAGACGTGCCACAATATGCCATGGGGGAGCTCCCGGTGGAGGGCACGGTCCCAGTGATCTGTGGGCCTGCTCAACAATGAAGATCCGCGACAGGTCTGAGCCAAAGAGGTCTCTAAGCATTGTCTCGACAAAGTCTTCCATTCTGGGGATGGCTGTGGATTCGGGAACGCCCCTTATGCGGAGATTGTTACATCTTGAGCAGGCTTCAAGATCTTCATTTTTTTGTTTTACGAGCTCCAGCACTTCGTCCATTTGCAGCATGCGTTCCGCCGTGGCCTTTTGGTTATCTTCAGTTTCAGAGACTGGTTTCCACGTGGTCGAGTCTTGTGTCATGCTCGTCTACTCTATTTTTGACTCTGAGTGGAGAGCATGTCTAATTTGGCATCAATGTTTCTCCAACTGGATTGAATGTCCAGTAGTATGGCTCTCATATCTTGCTCCTGGTCTTCTGGCACGTCGTCCTCCCGAGGGTGTGGTGCGGCATTTTTTCCCCCCTAGTTTTCAGTCTGCTTAGCGCTGCGTGTTTTATCAAAACTGAGCTTGGACTACCTGCCCTCTGTTTTCCGCATGGTCACAGGTGTGCCGACGCAGTGGTCGCCGGTCTGCAGAGGCTTGAAGGGGTTGTTCTCTGTTGGATTGTCTCACCCCCACACGCAGAGGCCACCAGGCGCATTTTCACCCCTTCAGCACTTTCTTTTTCCCAGGTTGTATGATTAGCGGATTCAGGCTCAGATGTGCAGCATTTGTATCCGATCTCGTGCCTCCAGCAGCTCTGTGCCCCAGTCCTAAGTGCACGTCTATCTGGGCCTACTACCCAGAGCGCTGGTTTAGGTCTGCATTTGCAGGAGGCAGGTGGGGCATTGTGGGGGCTACTGAGGCTGCAAGAGGTCCGCGGCGCGTGCGTCGGCATCCAAGGACGCGCGTTAGGGGGTGCGAGCACAGGTTGCACCTGGTATCGATGGATGGTCCAAGCGCTTCTCGCCGTGTGATATCTGGTTTCTCCCCAGAAAGGAAATGGAGGTACCTGACTCCCTGGAGACTGGGGATTGGCAGCCGGGCCTTCCAGTATCTTGAATCACAGGCCTGGTACGTCAATTGGGCACCAGCCGCTGGGACATGGGCCGCCGTACACCTTGTTGCCTCGGAGTCTCCACCTCTCTCTGCCACAGGGTCCGCTTCATGTGGCACTGCTGGGGGCCAGCGGACTGGCCAGGCTTTTGGGAGCTTTCCGGGCGAGGCAGTCTCATTGAGAGTCCAGGAGGCCAGGGGCTCTTCCCACAGCTCCAGACAGGCCTTCGTGAGCCCCCACCCACCGCCCTCAGCCGCAGTGCTCCTTCCCACTCGGTGCCAGCAGGCCTCGCTCCGCAGCACCATCTACAACGAAACAGGCCCCTGTGATGCGGCGGTACACAGCACCTCGGCCGGGTGACGGGGCAGCCGGATGCGTCCACCGGAGGGAGGCAGGTAGGGTCCGGCACTCGCTCGTACCGCAAGCAGCATTGTGAGGTCTCCGGCAGGCTGTTAGAGCATCGGGCGTGAGCAGCTCGCACAGACCCCAGTCCGCCCTGGCCGCACACAATCCACGGCAGTGCCGGATAGCACCCGGCGACGAGGTGACTTCAGGATGCTGCGGGGCAATGTCAGGGACAGATGGCCCTGGTGGATAGTTAGCTCAGCCAGCTGAGCTCGCTTAAACTGCGGCTATCTTGCACCGTGGCAAAGCCATGTCCCCTACATACAGATTAGACTTTAGTGACAACAACTTTGCAAACATGAGGCCAGCTGAAATTAAATGAAATTACAGATTAAGGAACTTATGACATTGATCAAGAAGTGGAGCGAAAGAGAGAAATGGTAAGAGAGATGGTAGAAAAAGAAGGAAACACAGAGGAAGGATGCAGACACCTTCGGTTATAATCGACGGAGAAAATGGACAAATACAGATGCTTCCTCTGAGGGAAGTACCTGGTGGAGGGTACGTGCATGTGCCATGGACAAGAGCTGATATTTTGTCATTCACAAATAAATTCCTGAAATCGAGAGATAATTTATTGGAATGGTACAGACGGATTGAACATTTTGAAATAATATTGAAAGTTCTGTGGATAGGTTTGAATACCCTGTTTGACATTGTGTGTCCTGGAGACTTGCGGACCGAGTGTAAAATTTCTGTAGATTTGCCTGAAACAGGCCCAAAGTGGGATAATAAAATGGGTGCCCCATCTCTAGAATTATTAAAGAAATATCAGCAAGTGATTACTTTCCTGAAAACCAAGATTTCTCCAAAAGAAATTGATTGGCTAAAAATTGACAGAACAACCCAAGAACTTAAAGAATCAGTTAATGCATATTGTTAGAGATTGATATAGAGCTACGGACAGTACAGTGGTTTGGAAAATGTGGCAGAAAAAGATATGGGACATTTTGTTTATAAATTTGTGATTGGATTGAGACCTGAGATTTCTTCCATGATTCAAATGCATTAATCAATGCTGGCAGAACAGACCAATTGATGTAATTTTACATTATGCCAAGTATTGCTGAGTTGAATTTGAGGTGAAAAGCACAAGAAATGAATGGTGAAATTAATGATAGCTCAGATGAAAGCAGTAAAACGAGGTCAGATTCCGGCAGGTTTTGACAACGCAGTTCTAGCACAGGGGGGATTTAATACGGTTTCTGTAATGCAAGGTGTTAATGGTTTTCAGCACACAATTTCCAGTCACAAAGTAGAGGTCATGGTGTTTCACTAGATTCTAGACCAGAGGTCTTCAAACTTTTTGATGCCGAGACCCCCTTGTCAAACCTTTTCAGGGGTAAGGACCCCCTTCTGACAACATATTCTAGAAACTGGTACTCCTCATCATCAACATCGATCGACAACCATAAATGCCCCTGTTAGACCTGGCATCTTTTGGCAGGTTTCCCCTGTTTTTTTCTTTTCTGACCTCCTAGTTTTTACTGTTTTTTTTCTGGTTTAGTGTCTCTGCGCACTTTCTCACTGCTGTTCAGTGTTAAAGTGCAAGTGCTCCTATTGTAAATTGTATTATGGATTGGTATTTCCATGATTGGCATGTTTGACTTACTAGTAATTCTCTAGTAAATTGCACTGAGGGTGCCAGGGCTTGTAAATCAAATATTGCTGGTGGTCCTGCAGTACTGATTGTGCCACTCACCCAAGCAGCCCTGAAAATGATTTTCAGACCTGCCACTGCAGTGTCTGCATGCAGTTTGCACCCACTTGCCAGGCCCTATTCACTTTTCTTGCATGTAAGTCACCCCTAAGGTAGGCCCATGGTACCCCTGTGGGCAGGGTGCCATGTATTATTAAAGGTAGGATATGTACGGGTGTGTGTGACATCCTGGCAGTGAATTGCAGTGCGTTTCATTTTTCACTATGGAAAGGCTATCTGTCCCATAAGATAGAATGGGAGCTTACTTATAACATCTTACACGCATATCTTCCCATTAGGACTAGATAGAGAAATGGGGTTTAGCATGCCTGAACTCAGAATATAAAAATGCATCTTTTATTAAAGATCATTTTTATGTTCTGTGTTTGAAAATACCACTTTTAGAAAGTAGGTATTTTGTTGATTAGCCATCCTGTGTGTCTCTGCTGGGTTTGTTGATCGTCTCTCTGGCTTTGGAGTGACAGGAGCTGGGTATGTGCATTCTCATCAGACAGCCACTGGAGGGGTCAAGGTGTTTCCTGCCTTTCCTGGATGAGTCAGGGCAGGACTGAGTAGACTAGAGCTGTATTTATAGTAGTGAGAGGAGATTTCCTGGCACCTGAATGGGCCTGGTCTGCCTTGGACAATGCGGTCACCACCTCCTACCAGGAAGCAGGGCCAGAGAGGATGGAACTGGTTTGGGCTGGGCACAGGCACTCTCTGCCCAAAAGCATGAAGAGAAACTGAGTATAAATAATGGGGCCCAGATGCCAGAACTTTAGAACTCGCTGGAATCAAGGAACCTGCCAAGAAGAAGAGCTGGAAGAACTGCCAAGAGGAGTACTGCCCCTTTGCTGTGTTGTTGCTTTGTTGGGTTGGCCTGCAGTTGCTGCTTCTGCCTTGGGCAGTGAAAGGACTGGACTAAAAATTATTTACTTATTGCTGAGTATCTCCAAGGGTTTGAAGTAGAGCTTGCCTCCTGTTCTGAAGTCAAAGGGACCACAAAGACTTCACCTACCTCTGGGTACTGCCTCTGGAACGTGGTTTCAGTTGCCACAGAGTGTGAAAAGCAACCGACTCCGTCACCGACTCTGTCTCTGGTTCCATCGCTGGCTCTGTGTCCCGAAGGCACCACAGAGGGCACCGCCGCATCTCGGACTGCAACCCTGGTCTCACTGACGACGACCACCACCGCCGAGCTGCTGTTTGCACGTGACTTGGGGGCAACGCACTCCGCACCACCTCGCTTCACTTCGCCACTCTGGTCTCACTGACGCCGTCGCTGACTTCAACAACCATGACCGCACCATGGCTAGGGGGCACTGCTCATAAGTCTTGTGACACACTATCCCGTTCAACACCGCAGTCCGGACTGACCGACACCAGCTCCCCGCAACTGGCACTGTCCCCTGCACCGTGATCTGTCAGCATAGCAACGAGCACTGCCTTCACTCCGCACTGCAGCCTTGGTCTCACTGATGCCGCTGGATGACCGTCACCGAGCCGCTGCCTGGATTGTGACTTGAGGGCACTGCACGCCGCCCCGCTGCACACCACAACCACGATGGTGGCCACAACTGGTCCGCACCAACGTCATCGGCCGCAATGAAAAAGCTACTGTTTACAAGTCTGCGGACACCCCGACCGATGCGGTCAGACGGAACTGTTGGATTCTGTTGTTCTCAGCATCACGGTAGCACGGACGGAGCTACCAACTTCAAGGAACTGCATTTTTAAGGTTATTCTAGCAAGTGCTTATTTGTAAGTACTGTATGTTGGATTTGTATTGTTTTGGATTGTATAAACTGGTGTGGTGTCCTTTTGTAGTGTTTTCACTGTATTACTGTTGGTTATGTGCAAATCCTTTATACACTGCTTCTGAAATAAGCCTAACTGGTGGTGCCAAGTTACCAAGGGGGTGCGCAGGGGTTATTTCAGTAGTATATCCCTCTTACCCTGACTAGAAGGGAGGGTCCCTACTTGGACAAAGGTGCAAACTATTGCCAACTAGAGACCCCCATTTCTAACAGCCCCCAATTACCACAGCAAATCATTTTTACAGTGGGGAAATAATATTAAACAGTGTTTAGCAAAACAAAGCACATTGAGCATAGGGGTGTAGCCAAAGGTGTAGCTAAAAACAAAGGGCCTCATTTATGAGGAATTGGCGTAGGGCAGCACCGCAAGTCTTCTTGCGGAGCTGTCCTATGCCAATGTGAAAGGGCAGGAATGCACTGTATTTATGAAATACGGTACATTCCAGTCCTTTTCCCTTGCGTTGGCACCCAAATTGCTGCCTAGCACTAACATAGGCAGGATTGTTTTTGTACAGGGAGGGGCACCTTCCTTCACCAAAACAATCCCAGGGGGAGTTTTCCTATTTCTATGTGAGCTGCAGAATGCAGCACAGATGGAAAGAGAAAAAAAAACGAGGAGAAATGAAAACGTTTTGGAGCTGCCTCAGGTTTACGTGATTTTGTAAATATGGGGCAGCAACAAAATCCATGGGATTTGCGTGGGAACCCCACGCAAAGCCCATGGAACGGGAAACATCCTTTACAACGCACCTTTTACCATGCAGTGCTTTTACATCGCAACTTTTACAACGCAAACCATTACAACGCATTTCGCTGGGGGGCGCTCTAGGATAGGGAATAGATTTAATTTACTATCCAACATCTTCCCTACTATCCACGGGGACTGGAGTTGGAATAGTAAATTAAACTATTTACTATCCAGCACCCCAAAGTGCTATGCGTTGTAATGGCATGCGTTGTAAAAACTGCGTTGTAAAGGCATGCATGGTAAAAGCATGCGTTGTAATGTCATACATCCCCATGGAACACCTCCTTAATGCAGAGTAAGGCAATGTAATGACTTGGGTTGCTTTGTCTTACTCCATATGATGAGGCCATGCAAAGCCACGCAGGGTGACTTTCCACTGCCTCATAGGCATGGTTGAGATGCTTGCGCCACCGGAGCATAAAAAAAGGGATGCTCTGGCGATGCAAGCCTCTCATTAATAAGTCCAAAATATTCTGTACGTTTTTAGGTCTTTCACCATCAGGTATCTACATATAAAATAATGGGCAGCGTAAATGAAAAATAAATAAAAAAAAGTTATTTCTCAGTCGTAGATCATGAAACCTCTATTAGTTCATGCACTGCAGAGGTCTGTGTGTAACCAGAGAACCGCAGAATTAGATCTTGATTGGTGCAGTGTAGAATAGTGATGTGTATTTTTAGTGCTACAAAGTCACAGCCTGTGACAGAAAGCACTGTGAATATGTAAGTCAATTTTTTTATACTTGCATTACACAAAAGGTAAGATAAAATGCTGCAAAATGTGCAAATAGTTTAATGATAAAATGGTGATTTCAAAATGTAGATTTTAATAACACCAGAACCTATGGAATGCAATTTATTTTTTACATAACTGTCCCTTCAACACCTCTTTAGGGGCACTAAGGGCTGTGTAAATGCAGTTAAAATTAAAAGCAGGAACTTCCAAGCCCAGTTGTTAACTCTTTGCACTTCCATTGAAAAAAACAAATCTTTGTCATCACAAAGAGCCAGAACTGCTTCCAAGCATCCTTTAAACTTGCAGATTAACTAATAAGGCACATTTGCCTTTTGTTCAGGCAAGCAAAGCAGCTGGTAACGATCTAAATTAGCCTTCCCAGGGCAGGAGGGCTGTCTTTTTGCAGGGACAAGTGAAGCTGGGAATCTGTGACCCCTTTCCCAGGACTCCACGACCCCCTGGGGGTCGCGCCCCACATATTGAAGACCTCTGCTCTGGAATGATGTGTCAGCTTTGGAGAAAATGAATCCATGTCACTTGTCTGGAAAATTTGGGAATTGGAAAAGTGAGTGTAGATTTAATGTAAATAATGCTGAAAATCAGATACAGAATGGAGGGTTTGCACAGACTCAGTGAAATAACATGGTCCAGACTCAAAAGATACAAAGACAGAGAATTCAAAATCTTAATACATCCCAGTCAAAGGTCCGATGCCTCAACAGAATGTTCGGGTACAAAGTATTATATGAATCAGAGTTAGCAGACAAATAGAAACTTTTTCCGAAATCAAAATGCATCACAACAGTATTTGATTTAGAGACGATTTCAACCAGGACCCATCAGCCTAATTGTGCCTGAGGGGGGAGGAGGAATGCGTGGTTTGAGTAACCTTAGATGTAGACCAGAGTGGTCCATATGTGGACGGAGTGATAAACGGCAATCATGTCTCATTCCTCATTGACACTGGTGCTACCCACTCTACTGTAAGAACAGCAGAGGTTTCAAAGTATCCATGTTGTAGGAGACTCAAATAAAAAGTTGTACACCCCAATTTCTGAAGCAGTTTGTGTTAAGATAGGGTTCTTTGAGGATCCACATCAATTTGTGGTGTGTGATTCAAGTCCAGTGAATTTATTTGGACGTGACTTACTGTGCATGCTAAATTGTTCCATTTATTGGTCTCCAAAGGGTATTGAATTTCACATCAATGATGAGGATGTTTTTTTAAACTCGCCCAACAAAGATCAGACAGGAGAATGTATCCCCTTCTGACTAAAGAGAATCTACTGATTGAATTGAGAGACACTGGGTTACCTAAAGTCAGGGACTTTACAGATAAAGATATCAGACTAAACAAATTAGTTGAACAAGTCTGAATTACAGTGAAACCCAATGCAGGGGGGGCAAGATGGCGGCCGCGTAGTTGTGGCTGAGCTGCAGTAGGTAGTGAGGATATGGTCGGATAAGCCTCGAGGAGTACGTCATTTAGCAGCTGTACGGGAGCTTCTAAACCCGTTGCACGATGTATGCAGCTGCAACTTACCAGGTGATCTTGCGGGGTCCGGCGTGAGGCGGTGGCTTTGATCCGGGCTTTCCTGTCTCCCTTTGGCTGGTTTTCTGGCGGGTCTGGTGGGCGGAGCAGCGTGAGAGGGCTGGAGGTAGAGTTCGGAACGGAGCTCGGAGTAAGCCAGGCGAAGCGAAGCAGATGGAGGTCACGGAGCCCCAGGAGTGCCTTGAGTCCGTGGAGGATCGAGAGACAGCGAAGAGGAGCGCTATGGCCCCAAAAGTGAATACGGGGGCAAAGCCTCTCTGAAGAAGACGGCTGGTAATGACCCTTATGGGGTTTCAGGAGTAACTGGTGAAGGAATGGAGGCTGAAGCACTCGCGAAAATACAAACACCTTCACAGGAGCCAGGGAAAAAAGCAAGCAAAGGGACCCAACAGACTACAGCAACCATTGCAGAGATGTTTACCCGAAGCGGTAAGGAGAAGGGGGCTAAAATAACTGAGGCTGTAAACACGGGGGACTGTAATAGTACTCACCAAGCGGAGGGGGCTGACAATGGAACTACAGCGGGCTCTGTTGATGGTGTTTGTATGGAAGCCTGTGCAGGCAGTCAACCCCCCCAACATGATGAAGGTATCCTCGCCCTGGCAGCCGAAGGCACTTCCCATGGAGATGTTGATAATTCGTTGGGGGTCGTTTCGGGCTTGGTCATGGCGCTCCAGACTGTGGGTTTGGAGGATAAGAGTAAGGAGGGAGACGGAGAAGGGGTTATTATTTGAGAATATGCTGCCCCAGGGTCAATGTCAATCATGAATCACAAGACCCAGTAGCCGCTATAGATAATTCTGACCCCCTGGGTGCTAAAGGCATCCTGGCTCCTGAGATGGATAGGGAGAAGGTTCCCAGCAAGTGTTTTTTTTCAGTGTCAGAGGAGGCAGACTGGTCGGAGGAGGAAGAGGAGCGTAGCTCTGCTGTAGATGATAGCAATGTGGAATCAGAAAGCGATCCTGAGCAGGACCACCCGTCAACAGCAGTGAAATCCACCGCCCTTCTGAAAGGACAGGAACAGCCCCAAAGGAGTCTGAGTTGGGACCACTCATCTACAACACCGTTACAGGGGAGCCCTAACCTCAAATCAACTCAACTCTTGTTGCTTGAAGTAATTCAGCAGGAAATCATAGCACATAGGGAGGAGACCAGGCAGGATAATCGCAAGTCACAAGCAGCGATGAGAAAAATGCAGGGCGTAGTGAGGAAACTGTCCAAGGCATGTGTCAATGTTGGGGACAGAGTGTCGAATCTGGAAGAAAGGGTGGTCTCAACAGAAGCTGAGGTCGCCGCTGCTACCAGTAAGGTCGAATCCTATGACGCCCAGGCAATAGACATACAATGGAAGCTCGAAGACATGGAAAATAGGCTCAGGAGGAATAATCTAAGGGTTTTGGGCATACCCGAGGGCTCAGAGGGGTCGGATGTAAAGAGCCTATGTCATTAGACTTTTTGAGCAAGCATTCCCTGAGCTGGCCAGCTGGAGCTGGTCTGGAGAAATCCAGAGAGCACACCGAACTCCCTTTAAGATACGCCGCAACGCGAAGGAAGGTGATAAACCCAGGGCAATTCTAATTTTCCTGGGCAATTTCGTCCTGAGACAGTCTATTGCCGAAAAAGCAAGACCAGACGCTAAAAGAACAAGGGAAGGGGTGTCATTCTTTGTCCGACCGGACTATTGCCATACTACGGTTGAGAGGCGCTGGAGACTGCGACAACTGATTAAGCCTTTCCAGGACAAGAAAATGCAGGCATATCTTATAAATCCAGCACAGCTGAAAATAATTCATGAAGGGCGGACACAATACTTCGCATCAGAAATCAAGGCGCAGGAGTACTTGGATTCTTTGGACAGATATATATATATATTTTTTCATGTTTCCCCTTCTTATGCTCTCTCTTTTTTTTTTCTCGCTCTTTTCATCCAGCCTTTTGCTGTCTCTAAAATTGTATAGTATACTTCATGAGTTTAGAAGTTTCAGAAGTACGGCTGATTGCTTTATTATAATATTATTGGGGTAACGAGGTTTCGGAATGAAGCAGTAACTAAGGAAGTCCTCACTACTATACTGCATCCATCACATGCACAGACCTTGTCTGAGTGCTTCACGAGGGAGGGTGCAGGGTTCAGGGGGGCTCAGGGGGGTAGGGGTGGGGGGTGGATGGGTAGAGGGGGTGAGGGGTAGGCGAGGGGCGGGTGGTGGTGGGGGGTGCAAACGTAAAAATAAGAAATTATGACACAAATGTAAACGTAATTGTACTCAGAAAGTTGAAACAAGATCTATGGTCCAAAAATGTCTCCAGTATGATAATTTGGCTGGTTGGAGAGAAGGAAGCATGTAGACAGAAGTATGTCCAAGCTAAGGATTTGTTCTCTGAATATAGGGGGCCTTAACGACTGGAAGAAAAGAGGAAGGCTTGAGGAATTTGTTAAATCAGTACGGATGGATATCTTGTGTATACAAGAAACTCACCTGCCCTGGGGGAAAAAACATTGGCTAAACTTAAAGGGATATGAGATCCTCTCTTGTTCCTCCCAAACGTCAACTATCAGGGGGGTGGCTATCATAGGCAAGGTGAGTCTAGGTGGAGTCAAACGATCTAAGGCGGACATTATGTGAAATGAACATAGGTATCACCATTTGTGGGATCTATGGGGCCAACAGCGACGATCCTGACACATTTGATTGTATGGAGCAGGAACTGACTGGGTGGCCAGCCCCCATCGTGGTTTGTGGGGATTTGAATATCTCAGCAGACTTCGTGGGGGGAACCGTATACACTGGACGTAAACCCAGGGTATTTCGAGCAGTCTGCTCAATGATGCAATCGCATGGATTGAGGGACGTCTGGGGGAGTAGCGAACCAGGGAACCCTGGCTTTACATATTTTTCACACCCATTTCAGAAATATTCCAAACTAGACTACTTTATGATATCTGCCACAGAGCTGAGTACGGTTAAAATCTGCATACTACGAATAATCCTTTGATATTAACAATGGATACCAATAGGCCGGTTAAACAATATAGGCCCTGGACCTTTGACAGGAAGCTCTTAACAGATAGCACCTATGCGGAGTATATCAAGGATTGGTCACAGGCTTTCTTTGATACAAAAAGATACAGTGCATCACGAAACTCTGTTTGGGATAGCTATAAAGCTGCTTTAAGGGCCGAAACCACCAGCTACACCGCTCAAAACTGGAAAAGGATTAATTTAGAGAGAGAACAATTAATGAATAGACTGCCGGATGCTGAGGAACAGCATAGAAAGGATATATCTCAGGGGAGGCGGGGTATAGAAAGCCTAGAAAGAGTAAGCTCTATTAAAGCAGAGATACAGAAGCAACTAGCTAAGAAAGCAGCCGTGGAATATCAAGCGCAGAGAAGCAGGCTTTACGAAACAGGGGAACAAGCAAGAAGGGCACTCGCACTCCGCATCAGACAGGTTGCCTGCAAAAATATTATTACACGTATAGAAGAGCAGGGTCGGAGTTATGAGGAGCCGATGGAAATCTTGAATGTCTTTAAAAGATATTACCAAGTATTGTATCAGGAAGAACCAACTGGAGAGAGTCCAATGGTAGAGTGGGCGGGAATGGGAACCAAAGTGATCGAGGGCGACAGAGAAATTCTTGAAAAATCTATCACCCTAGACGAACTATCGGTGGCTTTGCAAGATCTAGCAGCAGGGAAGGCTGCGGGCCCCGACGGCATACCCCTGGAGTTTTATAAAAGGGTATCAGAGGAAACAACCCCACTCTTCTTGGACCTAATTAATGGGATCATAAATACAGGCGTAATCCTGGAATCATGGATGAACACCAATATAGTGGTGTTCCACAAAAAGGGGAAGCCTAAGGAAAATCCAGGCTCATACAGGCCCATATCCCTGATAAATACGGATAACAAACTATATGCCAAGATTTTAGCTACCTGCTTGGGGCGGATCATTGGGACCCTGGTTTCTCCCTGGCAGCATGGATTCATCCCGGGTAGGGGAACTACGGACCATATTAGACGGGTTATTACGCTGTTTGTCATCCATGCTGCTGGGGAGGGGGGGGGTCGCAATGATCCTCCTCGATGCGGAGAAAGCTTTCGACCGCGTTAGGTGGGACTTTCTGTGGGGAGTACTTGAGGAAAGGGGGTTCGGGCCAAGATTTCGGAAGGCTATTCAGGCAATGTATTCTAGCCCAGTTGCCGGGATCCAAATGATGGGTGAGAGTTCTGGGAAGATTCATATTACACGGGGGACGAGGCAGGGGTGCCCGTGTTCACCCATCTTATTCGCGCTATATATAGATCCCTTAATATGCCAGATAATGAATAACGCCGTAATCAAACCGGTAGTTACTAAGGGATTCCAAACAAAAATCTTGGCATATGCCGACGATTTGGCTGTCCTTTCCACAGAACCCGATGTAGCCCTGCGGGAAGTGGTTAGTATTACGAGGCTTTTCGGGAGACAGTCAGGGTATCGCTTAAACGAGGGAAAGACCCAGGTGTTGTGCTCTAAGAATATAGCCAAATCAGACTTTAGGTTCGTCGATTCGGAGGTGTATCTGGGGGTAACGATTAATGCACAGCCAGAGTATATTATCAGAGATAATTGTATCCCCCTAATGAAATCAATCGAGGCAGATTTAAAAAGAATGGATACACTGTATCTTTCAATAATAGGGCGAGCCAACGTCATCAAAATGACTATGTTCCCTAAGATTTTATACAAATTTCGGGCGATCCCATTCATGATAGAGGAAAAACTTATTAAAGGAATAGAAGCCATTTTCATGAATTTCCTGTGGCAATATGGGAAGGTTAAAAGATCGGTAAAATTCATGTCCTTACCACAGGAAAGGGGAGGCCTGGGGCTGCCGAACCTTAGTTATTATCATTGGTCCTGTCTCCTCACGCAGATGGCTATATTATTTGATCCCGTGGGAAACAAAGCAAACATTTCCAATAGGCAAGATGTTATCCCCTCTATTTTTGAGCTGGCATTAGGTAGTGAGGCAACCGGGGTATTATTAAGGAGAACAGAAAGACGGTATTATAAAAAGTCAAGGTATAAAACATTGGAAAGTATATGGGGGGTCTGGGTGGCAGCTCAGAAATTCCTGGGAATCCCTAGATTTAACCCCCACACTCCCCTTTGGAACTCTGGCCTTTTTCCTAATTTGTGCAACGATGGTTGCTGGAAACACTGGGAGCGACAGGGTATCCTGACATTGGGACATATCATGGTGAGGGATGAGTGTAGATCTCTAGAAGATCTGAAACAGAGGTACTCCCTCCAGGGCAGTCAGGATTATAAGTATGCTCAGGTGGTTAATACAATTAAATCAAGGAAGCCTCACATTACTCTAGGTAAGAGGTGCAGCATTTTGGATTATTGAAGGGGGGAGGTCGAATAATTAAGGGAATAGGATATTTATAGAGGGAACTCAGGATGATATGGTTAAAACAGAGGCAGCCTGGGCCGCTAAATTGGAGGATTCGGATATAGACCTTGATGGAGCTCTATCAATGGATAAAAGTTTTTTACGTTCCTCTAATCTGAGAGCTCAACACTTTAAAACGTTATTTAACCTATATTACACCCCCTCCAAGCTATTTGATTGGGGCAAAAGGTCAGACAACAGTTGTCCCAGATGCTCAAAAGGTCCAGCTGATCTCATACACATGTTCTATCAGTGTGAGAAACTTGAACCGATTAAAAAGGAGATCGAGGTATTCTGGTAGGGGCTGCTAGATGTTAAAATTAATCTATCCCCAACATTGATGATTGCAGGATGCGAAAGTAAACTGAATCTTAATACTCAGACTGAAGCTTTAGTTTTTATTTCTACAGCCGTACTCCGTATATTAATCTCAGCTGCCTGGAAAGATACAGAGGCCCCAAACTTTTCAAATGTGGATGTCTAGATTCCTAGGAATGCATAATGTTGAGGTGGCCCTGTACGAGTTTAATGGTAAAAAACAAGAGAAATGGGGCTGAAGGTTTGGGCTCCGGTGGCCGCCTGGCGGGCCAATAGGCTGTAGGTGGTCGATTGTGGGGCTAAACTGTCTCATAGTGTATGATATTGTATATAACTGCTGTTTTGCCTCTCGGCCTCCCTCTCTCGATATATCTTGTTTTATTTCTGATATCTCAAGTATCAAGTCTTATCCGGATGCCCAATTGGTTTTAATGTTCCTGGTTTATCAATTAATTGAATCAATTTAATCAGATTTTAACCAATGGGATTTTAATGTCTCTCTTTCGCTTTTTTGTATATCTCTTCTTTTAGATATTGCTGGATAAATGTATTTACAATATATCTGTATTTTCTGGATAATGTGCATGTTGCCTTTTCATTGTGTCTTATGAATTCTCAATAAAAAAAAAGAAAAACAAAAAAAAGAAACCCAATGCAGACTGTCCAAGAATCCCACAGTACAATATGACTCCAGATACTACTGCCGGAATTACTCCTATGATCGACTTAATGATTGAGCAGGGATACTGAAGGAGATAATGGGAAGCCCATGTAATTCTCCCATTATGGGCTTGTAGAGCCTAATGCTCACCATTTCGGCTATCGTGTCTTGGCATAGTGCCGAGTCCCAAAGGTTATACGGAAGGCCCTCAGTCTTCAATCAGATGCTCAAAAAGAATCTTGAGTATGGTAATGGCAAATCACTCAGGGCTATTACAGTATATTGACGACCTGCTGGTGGCCTTAAACTAAGGAAGCTTGCAAGACTTATACCATTGTCCTTTTGATTCCTCTGGATGAAAGTGAACATAAAGTACACGTTTTGCCAAACTGAAGTCCTGTACTTAGGACCCCACATTGAAAGGAGCAAGGGAAGTGTCATAAGAATGAATATCTGGGATCCTTAACATGAGTCCGCCAACAACCCAAAAAGAAGTCTGCATGTTCTTAGGAATGGTGGGCTATGGTCAACAATGGATTCCAAACTTTTCCTTGACAGCAAAACCTCTTCAGAGGTTGACACACAAAGACATGTCTGATCCCGTAACTTGGGATGGCAGCAGCATGACTGCCTTCACTGAGCTGCGGGAATGCCTTTGTAGGGCACCGGCTTTGGGAAATGCCTGATTGCAAGAAATGCTTTGTGGTGTTTTGCAGTGAAAGGGAAGGTTGAACTCTTTCAGTACTGACACAGATGTGCTGAAGCAAACGCTGGCCTATTGTCTACCTTTTGACGACTCTTGGTTCTGTGGCTGCAGCGTTCACTAGATGTTTGCAAGTGGTTGTATCTGCATGTGTTGGTCTTGAGCAGTGTGAGAGCATAATCATGGGACATTCACTGACTGTGTTTGTGCATCACTCAGTGGAAATACTGTTGATCCGTACAGAGACACAGTATTTAACTAATAGTCAACTTACAAAGTATGAACAAATTCTTTTGGGCACAGAGAATTTTACCCGTAAAAGGTGTACCATATTGAACCCATCTTCTCTGTTGCCACTGCCAATAAACGAAACAGTTACTGATGAAGTTGAACATGATTGCTTGGATGTGACTGAGTTATGTACAAAGCTCCGATGTGATATACTGGATGAACCTGTTGCCTGAATCTGATCATGTGTTGTTTGTTTATGGTTCCTGTTTGCGAGATAATGAAGGAAATCTGAAAGTTGCTTATGCCGTTTGTACAGTTGAAGGTATTGTGGAAGCGTCCTGGTTGCAAGGAGTGTATTCAGCACAAGTTGCCGAGCTGATTGCTTTGACGCTAGCTTGTACCATTTCAGAACAACTAAGAGTAACAAATTTTACAGATAGTCAGTATGGCTTTGGAGTCATACATGACTTTGGGCAATTGTGGTCACAGCAAGGGTTCATGACTTCCTCCGGATCGCCAATACAAAATGGAGAAAGTGTAAGGAACCTTTTGTGGTCCCTACAATTGCCTGCTCAAATTTCAGCAGTCAAGTGGGTAGTCCATAGGTAAAGCACTGACTATGTGACCATTGGCAATAGATATGCTGATGGAATGGCCAAATATTTCTCCATAAATTCCCAAACCTTTATTGGGGATTTAAATAATGAAACATCAGACATCACTAATTGCAACGTGTTGTTAAGTGCGATATATAACTGGAAAAAGGTTAGATGACTACAAGAAGAGATGACAGAAGCTAAACGGCAACGTTGGGTGCGAGCAGGTAATTGTTTGCATTTTCTCAAAACGTGTGGAAGCTTTTCGAATATGAAGAAATGACAGTCTTATAATAGTTAAATTGTTGAGAGAGTTGATTCCATGGTTCGGATTTCTGACTTCTCTTGACTCAGACCGAGGAACTCATTTTAATAACAGAGGTCCTGAAAATGTTATGTGCAGCATTTCAAGTTGAGCAGAAGCTCCATTGCAGTTACCATCCACAAGCTTCTGCATTATTGGAGCAAATAAATGGCACATTGAAATACAGATTGGCGAGGGTGTGTGCTTCAGCGTCTTTGAAGTGGCCCTATGCATTGCCTCTTGTGTTGATGAGTCTGAGAAGTGCACCAGACAGGGGGACCGGAATGTCACCCCATGAAATAATTATCAGCCAAGTAATAAGACAGCCAGCTGTTCCAGCAAATGCTTTCGTCAACATTACATATGATTTGATTTTCGACTATTGCAAAGGTTTGGCTGATGTGGTACATTCTTTCACCAGGTTGGAGGGTCTGCCCCTGCGACTCAATAGGAGCAGTGCCATGACCTCAGTCCTGGCGACCGGATAATTGTGTAGAAGCATATGCAGAAATCCTGCTTGGAACCCCATTGGAGGGGGCCCTACTAAGTGATCCTGGTTACCAACACTACTGTGAAGTGTGCAGGTCTCCCGAATTGGGTACCCGCTGCAACCTATAGCACTAGTTTTAACGCTTTGAATGATAACAATTTATATCTTGAGTTTTCAAAAACTGATCTTTCACTAAATGTTGACACTAGGTCACTAAACAAATACAATGACACAATGGATGCTTGTGAATGCTACGTATTTATGCAATTACTTGCATCAGTTGCCGAGGGTGTTACCTATCATAGTCTACCGTTAACATATGGAATTTCTTGCAATGTATTGACCAGCTTGTTTTATCGTACTGATTGCTTACAATATTAATATTCAAATCAAGATCTGATCTTTTCTGAACTTACTGTACTAAAAATCTTTAAACCCATATCCTGAAGCTTTATTCACTGAAACAATGAGCTATGTATTTAGAACAACTCAATCTTTGGACATGGCTTATGAACATAGAAATATCCTAACATGTAATTTAGGGAGAGCTGAAAAGAAATAGTGGAAAGTAGATGAGGTAATTCAACAGTTAATACTGCTATACCTCCTAAACTAACTCTTTGGAACTTTCCAAAAGTAGAAAATAAAATAGTAGAGGGGATGGCAACTTTAGCTTTAAACTAGCAACATAAGGGAAGCTTTGTTTATACAGAAAAAGCTCAAACATTAGCACAGAATTTGTAGGTTTTAGTGACTGTGAACATACTTTTGATGTTTCGGAAAACTGGGGAAGGTGCTTAGAAGGAGTTGATCCTATCTTTCCTGGAGTATATTATATTTGTGGAAAGAATACTTTTTATAAATTACCCAGGGGTTTGGTATAGAAGCTGTAACGTGGGAATTGTTTTTTCAAAAATGTATCAAGTGAAACAACTTGAAGGAGAATTAAAAGTGCAGAACAGGAGAATGAAGTGAAGTGTAAGTGCAAGTGAAAAAATAGGTGATAGTTTTGGAGCTTTAATACCTTTTGTTGGAGTAGCATTAAACTCACATAAAATTAGAAAACTTTCCACTATAGTTGATAAATTAGCCACCAGTACAGCTGGAGGATTTTCTGTTGTAAATATTGAAATGATTTCAATAAGCTTGAAGGTGATGCAAAATCAACTTGCCCTTGACATCCTTCTCTTGAAGGAGGGCAGAGTCTGTCGGTTGTTAAAGGTCCAACAATGTTGCACCTACATACCGGATAATAACAGAGATTTGGAGAGCTATATTAAAAACACTACTGACTTTATTAAAGAATTGAAAGGGTAAAAATCTGATGGTGTCTGGGAAATAATAGGGAAACAATTGTCAGCTGTTAGCAACTGGATGGGTAAGTTAGGTAATGGAATAGTGATGTTAGTCTTTAGACCATCAGTGGTGATCTCTTTGTACATAATGCTGAAGACATTATCCATCAGATTTTGTAAATATAAAAAGAATACACGAGGAGTGAAAAGAAGAAGATCAGATCTTGAACTAGAAGACGAACAATGTAAATATTTCAATGAAATGACATTTCTGGAACCGTCTAGAAGAAAAAGGCTTAAGACAACAAAACTGTGATTTGTGATGATCTGATGTGGAATTCTGTAATGGCTTGATTCCCCTCAGAGGTGCTTGAGGAAGTACAAAAGGAGGTTATTTTTTATCAGACACATAAACTAATCTTGCCATTGAAAACACAAATGTGCACTTTGCACATGACTAGAAAAACGAAACAGAAACTGAGAAAAGTTAAAACACCAGCACCATAAAAGGGTGCTTAAATAGGTAGAAACAGTAGGATTAATCAAATAGTGAATTTAAAATGTTTATTCATTCAACACCATATGTGTTTAAGAAAGTTGTCATGAAAAATTAATAATGAAACTTAGGATTTCTGCTGATTTCATTGTAGAGCGACATAAAAATTTGAAAATCATGCAATTAATGTATGCAATGTGCTATATGACTGAAACTTTCAGTTTAACTGCTTAACATTATAAAGATCTTATAACTATAGAAATAATTTGATTTTAATGATTTTTAGAAATAGTTTCCATTAAAGGTACTTTTTTAAATTTCTGGTAGTAGCCCATAATTCAAGTTGAACATTTATGTGTAATAATCACTGACAACATTACAAAATGCTTTTATATAATATGTTTGATTTTTTTCGGTATGCTTGAACTTAATAGGGAGTTTATTTTACTAAATAATAAATGCTAACTTTAAAATGTTTGGAATTGCCTTTTTCATTAGACTGCATATTTCATAAGTTTAGAAAAAGTTCCCTTCAGACATAAACATTAATACCATCTAGACCCTTATTAGTTGAAAACAACTGAATACACCACATTCATATCTCTACACTCTTGTATCAAAGGATCTCAACCCACATAAGCAAATCAAATTAGGTTAACACATAAAATTGACGTATTACAAACATCTGTTTTATTAAAAATCACAAAAAATAAAAACAATGAATTCATAAATTCTTTTTAAAAAAAATCAGTAGTACATTTTATAAAAATCACTGTAACATATATTATGCATTACACAAAACAAAAATACATTACAAACCCACATGAGAAAACACAGTATCAGACAGTTGCAGTTGTCATTGTTTGTACAAATACCTCATATATATGAAGGTGCGATCTTGTAAGACTTCTATTTGTACAATCCCACAACCGCGTTCCAACAGGGATTATGTCACCAGAATAGCGTTGACACGTTTCGATGTTTTTTTTCCATTTTCATTCCATCTTTATCAAGACATATATATGATTCAGTTTTCTCTATATTGATCCCTGCTTTTTATTAGTCCTTTAGAATATAGGGACTTTACTCCTATTAAAGAATCGTTGAATCTCCAGTCTCCCAGTCAGACACTGTGATGGGACTATTTAAAAATGTTGAACTACCACCTTCATATTTAGTGGATAACAATCGGCAGAGTATTTTATTGTTGTATGAGGCTCAATTGATTGGAAATGCCTGCTGTCAACACTTTATTAAGTGGTTGAGTTTTTCAATATATGGAACAATGCTCTTCACAGCTGCGGGGGTCAAATATAACCTCCTCCTTCGCGGTGTGCTTCTCTGTTACAGCCTTCGTCCTGCAGTGTGTTCCCCCTCCGTGTAAATTTGCTTCGGCAAATTCACGCGGAGAGGGAACATGATACAAGACACGTCTTTATTATTTTCTTGTGTGTGAATTGGTGGGAACCTGACTTCTTGACCTACTCCATGAAGACCAACAAAGTAAATAAGGTCTTTGTCAACTAACCTGTGAGGATGGAATGGACAGTCGTTTCTCAAGATGAGCATGGGAAAGTATGCTTGAGTATTAATTTGTACCTGAAGAATGGAAGAATGGTCACACGTTGATCAGACCATTGTATAGTGACTACTGATGTCACAATGAACAGTTTTGAAGTATAACACGTGCTTCCCCTAGGAAGAGGCAGCGATTTGTGTTTTGCCATTTGAGGCTGCCCCTTCACTTTTCCTCGCCTCCAACCTGCCTGCCAGACTATCTTTACATGCCCCTTGCCTTTTCGCCCTTGTTGATGAACTTGCATGCTGGATGATTTGGAGCAGTTTGGTGAGAGACCAGACTTGAACTTTCCGATTAATGCTCCACTCCCCTTGTCCAGGGACTTTCCTTTAGTGAACTTCAACTTAGTCCCTTTAGCCATGCTAGGAGACTTTTGTTCATCATTCTCCTGACTTTGTTGTTGGTAGGAATTCCTAACTCAGGAACCATCCTCTTATGGATGTTTGTATTTAGAATTAGATTTACTTTGGCTAGATGTGTGATTTTATATTTCAAGCTATTGGGCTCATGACTGAGCTTCTTAACAAGGCTGGACAGCAACAGATGGCAGAGCATGTCATCTGTTGCTGTCCAGCCTTGTTAAGCCCAAGGCGCCTACACTTAAGAACAATGTTCATCCAAAACAAAGTAAGAACATGCAAGGAGGCTTTAACATTTATATATACCACGACCAATGGAGCTCGCACGTGCCGGGAAGTTCTTTGCCGTAGCTGGAAAGACTTTATGCCAAACGCGAGAACAAAAAATAACAGAATAATAATACTTTAACTACATGCCTACTGTCGTTGAGCACTAACATCACTGTACAGCATGGCCATTAGTGATCTTGCATTAAGCCATACGGTTAAGATGTACTAATACCAGGGCACTGACTTATGAAGCCTGATGCCAAATATTACAAATTTATTATAATCACTGTTTCATCGTGCACTATGCTTTGTCCATTAGATGCACTAAAAACATTCAACTGATTGACGGATGTATAAGTTACTAGCTGTTTTCAAAACCCCCTTTTTAAATGTCATTTTACTAACCTATCATTTTAATCACGAAAGTAATATGCATTGCATTTGTAAATGATTTTAGGTAATCACACAATAAAGTATTCTTGTCACTCCGTATATTCATTGATTTTGGATCTTTAATACAATAACCACATTATCTAAATGTGTCTGAGTCTTTTTTAGTCTTAATGTTCTGTCTACAGAAACTGTGCTTACCAATTATCTTATGTCTAAATGCATGATAGAGAGGGTCATTGATTATTTTTGTGAGTAATCTACCAATTATTGGTCCTTATTGGGTGACCTACAGTGGGACATCCTGAATTATCCCCCTCACTACGACAAAGAAAGCTCCATCTGAGAACCAGTGCCTCTGTGGGTAAAATATAGATTCTGAGTGAAGAGACTGAGGTTAGTAGTATACGCACTTGTATGGGTCCAGTGCTAGAAAACCGAAAAAAGTGTTTTTGCTGCAACACTTTAAAAACATCAGCATCTTCTTTGAGTACAGCAAGACGGATGATATGTCTGACAAACCCTTTATGACCTATTATTATGCCCAAAACTGTACATCTGTTCGGCTCTAAGAGGCACATGATGAAAATTAAGATGCATGTCTCACTTTCCCTGCACGTGGGCTTCTCTGAAGCTTTCTATATGTCTTGGTAACTTCATCTTGAGAGAAACAGTGGATTTTCCCCTGCCAGACCTATTGTGTTTGCCAGTAGTTGTTATGTATTTCAAATAAATGGGTAACAATAAATATTTGTTGTGAATAATAAAAACTGAATATGTCTGAACGTATGAGCCTAGAAATTAAACATTACTAATGTCTGTGGCAGGGGTAGTCGTCTTCGGAGTGGCTCAATCAATCCTGTTCTTCTCCATCACCTTCACTATATTTTGTTAAATGCTTCCTTATTCTACTGACATCCTTCTAGAAACCTCCATCTGCATATCTCATATGCCATTTCGCTCCTCTTCATCGCTGTCTTTTTACTTGGCTCTTCTGCATGTATTTCCTTGCATTACCTCCCCTTACCCAAGCCCTCCTTCTCTCTCAGACAGGCAAACATCCCCACTCTTGCCTTTCCTCTCTCCTCAATTGTAAAAAAAAGCATTTTCTTTTCTTTGAGTACTACCAATATTTTAACAGCTGTGTATTTCTCCTTCACACGCTTGAACATAAGATGGTATATATGTGACCATAGCTCAGCGCATTCTGCAGAGGAGTGGATTTGGCTAGCATGTTTTTGTGACTCACTGCCAGGCAGTGTGAGAAATTGTCTGTCCCTTGAATCTCAACTCCAGAGCTCTCCTTCATCACATGTCAGTCAAACTAGGGTGGGGTATTTATCACAAAATTTCCCAGGGTCACTCATTACACATTGGTCGATAAATTACAATATGTGCAGTAACTTGTGTTACCGCACATATCAAAATTATGAATTTTGTGATGAATATCTGCAGATCAAAAGATCTGACCTGCCAGAATTTATCAAATAAAAACTGTGAAGGCCTGATAATTATTGCCCAACTCATAATTCTGATCCTTGTGCAAACTCTTGTTTGTACAGGAATCAGAATTTAGCCATTAACTTGTAATGAGAGCCTTAATGCACTCTTTATACATTATGGGCTCAATTCCGAAGCACGACTTTGGTGATCATTTTCAACCCCCTCAATTTTCCTATGACAATTCTGGCAGCTCCAACCTGAAGTTTATTGGGAAAAAGGCCCAAGAAAAACACAAGATATGTGAAATATGGTGTGTTAAATACTAATTCCCAATGCTATGCCTAATTTTGAAGCAGAACTTTTGGAATAGGAAGTACTTTTCACACATGTTAAATACCTCATGCTGGTGTAATGGTATTACCCACCCTATTCCACCTAACTTGTAAAAAGGGCCGTAGCCTTTTCAAATTCGATTTGTGTGTCATTATTGACTCATTAGCACAGAGGAGTTGGCCTAACGGCTAGGGCGGTCAACCTCGAATCTGGGGAACTGGGTTTGAGCCTCGGCAACCACGCTGAACATCCTGTGATACTCGGCAAATCACTTTGGGCCAGATGTAGGTCGGCAAGCCTTCCGGTCACATTCCAGAGCGTCTCGCTACTGAAAACACAGAAGTATCCAGTCACGCAAGTACCATTAGTTAGATAAGAAATAAGACTAGTTGTTAGACTTTATAGAGAGAGCACTTACAAGGATTTCCTGTTTCCACTGGGTATTCACCATTCTGTGAACCTGCGAAATAAAAACAAAGGTTTTAGTTTGTTATCCTTTCCACAGTCATTAAAAGATAATTAGAGCGTTAATAAGTCAGTTCAGAGTTCATTTATTTTAGGATCGCTCAACTAAGAAAATACTTCGTAAAACTGTAATTGCTATGTAAGAGTTAGTTGCATAACATACATAGAATACGTAAGCTAGGCTTGTTCAGACTTTAGTAATTGTTTATTTGTTTAAGGTGATAAGAAATGAGAAAACCTGCACATCCAATTATATAGAAGAGAGGCAATAGCTCAGTCTTCCAGGGGTACGTAATATTAGCAATAGAATATTCATTAAAGATAAGCCAGGATTTGTTTTAGAATTAGTATTGGTTTCATTTGTGTTGCAGTGCCTAAACTGAAACTGCGCAATAAGTTACAAGAAGTAGGGGTTCAGAGAAGACTCCCAAGACTAGAACACAAGGCTGTCTCTTCTTTATCCCATTCCCCTTTCCCCCCTGGGAGTTCCTTCATTCTCCTTGAAATATTCTTGGGGAGCGTGGAGGGGAACTTAGAGAGGCATTGGGAAAAGTCTTCATTCTGCTCATGTGAAGAATCAAGGAAACTTCAAGTAAAACTCCTGACATCGGACCAGGGTCCAGTGTCTGCCTCGGGGGCTTACAGAGACACCATGGGAAATTAGATGTGGATGTGCATTACTCCTGCCCCTACTATCATGAAGGAAACACAGTAGTGGAGAGGAAAAAATATGACTTAAAGCAGTCTTTAACAGCTAGAGTACTAGGTTCAGGTCGCAGTTGTGCCCATCACCTGTATGGGGTACAGAGAGCCTTAAACAATCTGCCTAGAAAATCCTTTGGTGGTCGGACTCCCTATGAAGTGGAAGTTTCTCCTCCCCGGCAGGGGACAGCTAACATTGAAGTGTCACTACTTCCAGTTAGATCTTCAAATATGAATACACAGATTTCAACTCTGAAAGCAAACTATGATGGTGTCTACAATACACAGTCATTGGAGTCAGCTACCAGTTCTACAAAGCTTCAAAGCCTCCCACGTTTGTACAAACACCCTCTGGCTATTTTGTCAACTTTAATGACTTCTCTTCAGCTTCGTAAGACCCACCTCCACAAAGAGGAGCACAAGAGGTTTTTATTTGGCTCAAAACGCCATGCCTTAACCCTCCATGGATTTACGTTTTGATTACAATTTCATTACTATGCCTCTTCATTTGGATTGGTTTTGCGACTGTCTTTTCCCTGCTTCTGAATATCTCCCAGAACGCTCCGTGGTTGAACTGGTAAATGAGATTTTGAAGACTCATTCTTCATCACACAAAGTGCAGAGAAACCTTTCCATGGTGAACAATTCAGCTGTTCTGGTTCCTGATGTAATTGTTTGGGATATAGTACCCTATGATATATTTAGACCAATAAAAACTTTACAAGTTCCATGTGTTTCTAGGATGTCTTTAAATGATGTCATCAGTCCTGGCACTCTCTCTGATGATTAGGACATTAACACAGTGCATGAAAGGCTTGCTGATTTAGAGCATTACACAGTATTCAAAGAAATGTATGATGGGACATCTCTTTAGGATAAAATGTTCTACTTTCACCATTATGATCACCATTATTTACACAAAGTAAGCACTCCGCATGCAGTATTTAATTACAACCAATGGAAACATTGCCCAACACCACCACAGGGTAGCTCAAAGACATTTTCAAAGACGTTTGCATATTTTTCAGGTCACAATCCAACAGACCCACAGTCCTAATATTATAAACTGACACCTTCCAGATCGAAGACAAATATGCTCACTGGCACAAAGTTGATTTATTCTGCATCTTTCATTTCCCGTTTGTCTACACAAGGGATGACTTTTGGTGAGACAATTTTGATTTAAAATCTATATGGGGAACTTGAGATTGGCAGGTTTAGGGGAACAAGGCTTTATTTAGATCATGCCTCACACTCAAACCAACTAATTTTCCTGAATAAAACTGTGCAGCAGACGTCCTGTCTCAGCTTGGCCAAGATAAAAGATCTATATACACCAAAAATTCCCACTTTTGCACGCTTTTGGAATTGGGAGCAATTCACAAATTACACGGAGGACATGTTTGACAACATGCTTAGAAATGGGACGTACAATTGTTTATGTTCCAATTCAGAGGGATGATTGGTGTGGCCATTAGATACTAATGGATGACAGGCATGTTTCCTGGGTAGCACTAAGGGGTTCAGGATAAATGGGCCAGACCCACATTACGTGTAGACAGAACACGTCGGAGCGGTCACAACATACAGCATTGGAAAGTTGGGCCAAGAGTGGCTAGAACATACAACACTGTCTGAAGTGAAACAGTACTTGTCTCCTCTTTCTGGTGCATGCTCTTACATGATTTTTTGTTAGGTCCTCGAAAGCCATGCCAAAAACGCTTTCTGTTTGTAATATACAATGAAGTGTGGAAAGTTAAAAAGTAGAAAGCTGCTGAGAGAATAAGTGAAATTGACAGAGCAAATTTAGAGAAGGCTCTACCAGTAGTTGACAATGGTATGACTACATTATCCAATAGCATATATTCTCTGGGCAAAATTGTGTCATCTGGTATTGACATCATACAGGGTGACATGTCCTTTTTGCAACATGGTCAATCACAACTTAAGTCTATCATGCTACTAAGTTGGACTGTACAGACTATTCACTGGTCATGTTCCATGGAAGTACATAAATGCCACTCGTTTTGTTTTACCATACAATCTAACAAAAGAACAGACCACTATGGCTAGAAAAGATGCAACATACATTGTGTTACACATAGAAAAGTTAGAACAGTTACCATTTACTTTTGCAGAGGCAATAATGAGCAGATTGGATAATACACAGGTTTATTTCTCTGCCAGTTTCAACTTTTCACTTTAAATACTACTTGCAACACCATCAAGTAGGCAGATACAAAGCGCTAGGAGAAGGGTTTGTACATGAGGCATGGAGCCTATCTTTCACTTATTATTATAGGAATGGTAAGAATGTTGTTTTTCTTAGTTGTATAAACATCAAGAATACATTAGGCCATTCTTTAGTTTGCAAGGAGGTTACATTCCACGGCGTATGCAATGCGTCCAAGGCGAACTTGTCATGTTATCTGAAAGGTTACCCCAGCTGCTGTAATTCGTCCAGCATTCATATTGCTTTCCAATAGGAGCTATTTGATGTTAAATGATCAAGGTTGCTGCAGGATTAAACCGAGAATATCATATCTGGTGATGGTTTCTGCGGTTGTGACCTGTTGTACACAAGCATTTTTTTCTAGCTGCCCGTTCGGTTAGGGATGCAACAATTTGGCCTTCGATTAAAATTTCGAATGAGAACTTTGGTGCTTTAAGAAGAATGAAAGCCTAATTGTTTCAGAAGGAAGTGGCCTTAACATCTACACAAGAGATGTTTGATCATCAAGTTGCAATGTTTTCCTCTGAGATAAAGTCGCTACTTCGCATCAATCTCCCACACCATTTTGTGGAGCTTGTACACTGCATTTTTAACATTTCCAATACCGCGGGTGTAGCAAACTTTAATAAACCAATTGGCTCTGGGTTGGTTAGTAACTTCCAGACTGTCGTTGGAGTTATTCCATCTTTCATACACTTCATGGTGGGAAGCATTTTTGGAGTCCTACCGTGTCCTATTACTGGTTGTCAGGACGCTGCTTTTATTTTCTCCACAATGGATGTTTTATCACGCGTCCAAATGGGGATGGCACTACCGCATTCGCTACTCTGTCATGAGAGAATGATGCAGTCCTTTGGTGCACCCTTTCTTCAAAAACCGAATGACAACTGGTTCTTGTCCTTCCTCCTGTCTGGAACTGTGTGCAGCCTGTATACTGCTGTCAGCTGTGCACTTTCGAGTGAACCCAAGATATATGCTTGGGGATGCAACTGGTCCAATCTATGGACATAGAACTGCGGGTGGGTCCCTTAAAGACTCACTTGTACAGATGCCCTGTGCGATTTCCGTTAATTTGAAACACATATTATTAGCCTCCCTTGGATGCTTCAGGTCCTGGTGGTTTGGATCCTGGCTCAGTGCAGGCTGGTGAGGTTTCAAAGTGGTGATGAACCCATGCATTCACCTAAGAGAGTGTGCACGGTGAGCGACCACAATTGCCCCACAGGGGGAGGGGAGTTTTACCTGCATGGTCTACTTAATTTGAAAGCATTCTTTCATTGATAGGATTTCTCCTCGTGTTTGCATTGCTATGTACACTGGATCCATTTGATCATTGACACTGTATGTAACATAACTATCTGAAAAGAGATTGCTTTTTGCGTATCATTTTCAATATATTTAAGTCGGTGAACAGTCTAAATATCGAATTTTAAATATCGAGTTGCCAAAATATCGAATTTTAAATATAGAATTGCCAAAATATTGACTTACAAAAATATAGTGGTGCAGAATATCGAAATGGAGGTGAGAAATATCGTTTTTAATGATATTGAAGTTAGTAATATCTAAAGTCATAATATAGTTGTTAAAAATATCGATTTTGTTTGTGTTTTAAGTGTTAGTATATGTGTTAAAAGTATATATTATGTTTGTAATGTATGTTGGAATTTTTTTTAAGTAATGAATTTTATTTTTATTTTTTAAAATATATTTTTTATTGATTTTCATATAACAGTTGGCAATTAAGACAGCATTGCGAATTCTCATTGTATGATCCTGCCATCTATCCTGCCCCTTTTCCCAGCTCCGGCTTCACAGCAGGTTAAAGGTTACATTAATGACTATCACATAATTACAGCTCATCTCAATTATAATTAGCTCAGCGATGCAGTGACTTTCGACCTTGCTAGGCATGCAGTTCCAGTTAGCAGCATTGTCACAACACTGATACAACAATTGAATGATATCATAGAAAGTCTCAAGCTACTCCCCCCACCCCTCCCCTACCACCGGTGTGCCTTAACTACTTGCGGTGTATATAGATAGGAGCATCTGATTCTCCTGAGACAGGTAATTCAACAGCAGTAGTGCAGTACAGGCTAACATACTTTTATTGGAGTCCAATAATCTTTCCACAGAGTATACCCAGTGTTACTCTACCAGTCCTGTGGAACTTGGCGAACCCATTTGACCTTCCAGGGCCGAAACCTCATCTGAGTCCATCTCAGGCACCTGTAGTGCTGCATCTAAGCCCTCCTATGCCCTTGCTGCTTCCAGCGCCTTTTCTTTATTAGTTCGCAGGACCTGTTGTAGCCTGAGTGTACCTTCGCTCAATGCCCATTTGAGTAATTCCACCCTCCATCTTCCCATGCTGGGCGCTCTTGGTGATTTCCAGTGCGCAGTAATCTCTCTCTTACCTAATAAACTTGCTCGTCACCTTCGTTTTAGAGGTATGCGGGAACCAGTGCAGTAAACAAGTGCCCTGATCATGTTGCACCTTAAGATCAGTTATTCCACAAAGCAAATCAATCACTTCCTCCCAATATGCTCCCAAACATGAACACCCCCACATCATATGCTGGATGGTTTGCCCCCTCTAAACTACATCTCGGGCACTGGGCAGTGTCCGTTCCAAAATATTGGTTAATCTTTGCAGGTGCTAAGTACGCTCTATGCAGGATATAAAATTGCACCAATTGAAATCTGGCGTTCCTCGTGCTTTTCCAAGCCCTCCTAACCAGCTGGGCCCATTCCTCGTGCTTTTCCAAGCCCTCCTAACCAGCTGGGCCCATGTCTTCTCCGGGATCTCCCTGCCTAGGTCTGCCTCCCATTTCCCCTGCAGCTCGCGCAACGGCTCTAGCCCCTCGGTCAGCATGCGCCTATAAAAGCACGTAATGGCCTTGAAGGTTCCTGCAGCCATTACCACATTCTGGCATGCCATTTAAAGTAATTAATTTTATGTTAAATTCTTTTTGAGTACTTTAGTTCCGTAGCGGGTTGTGGGTTTATAGGGGAATAGGGTGGGAAGTAATTTCATTATAATATATTAATTAAGATTTTATTTGAATTAATTATTTATATGTTAATTCATTTTTGTGTAATTTTATTCCGTAGCGGGTTGTGGGTTTATAGGGAATAGGGTGGGAAGTAATTTAATGTAAATTATTTAATTAATAATTGTGTATTTAAATATTTATATTGTTAATTGTGTTAATTAACTAATTAATTAATAATTATAATTTGATTAATAATACATAATAATGTATTGGTAATTATGTTGAGTGTGTAAACAAATATTACATAGTTAATAATTTGAAATTAAATAATAATAATTAATGTGTTAATATGTTAAAAGTTTCCTTTTTTTAGGAGAGGGTTGTGGGTTTAAAGGGGAATTGGGTGGGAAGCAATTTAATTATTAAATTTTATTTATTGGTATTGATAATTAATGTATTGTTCATTATTAATTGGTAATTACTTTTTATTAATTAATCAATTGATAATTATATTAATTGTGTGAAATTTTGTGTGGAGTGGGTTGTGTGTTTATTGGGGAATAGGGTGGGAAGTAATGTATTGTTATTAAAGTTATTATTAATTTTTATTTATTGGTATTTTTAATTAATTTATTGTTCATTTATGATAATTCATTATTTAATTACAAAAATGCTTTAATTTATAAGTATTTTATTTTTTACCCCTACGCTATCCAACACTTTCCCTACTGTTGCACTCACTGGAGTGGGACTAGTAATTTTTACCCATCCGCTATCCAACACTTTCCCTACTGTTGCACTCACTGGAGTGGGAATAGTAATTTTTATCCACCCGCTATCTAACACTTCCCTTAATGTTGCACTTGATGGAGTGGGAATAGTAATTTTACAATTCCACTGTAGGTGTGCGAGAAGGGCCTGCTAAGAAGCACATCTCCTGACTATGGAAACCTTAGAGTAGGCTTCCGGCTGCCATCGCAGAGTAGGGCAGCACTTGATTGGAGCCAGAGCGAAGAGAAAGGTGGTGATGATGACACTGTAGCACAGCAGTGGGGGTGGGCGGGGGTCGGGGAATCAAGGTGTAGTAATGCGGACATCAGAGTATGCGTTCTTAAAACATATGAACTAAATACTCTGTCTGCATGCACAAGTGCCTCTATTTCCCTGTGCATGTTCTTGTATGAGTGAGTGTTGTCTGCGGTGTGCATATCTGCACACCAATTAAACCTAAATCAAATTAAATGTGTGCCTCTGGCCTCGTTCCTTAGCACTGCCCATAGCCCCGCCCCATAGCCCTGCCCCCCCCTTAGTCCATTCCCTAGTCCACATCTCTGGTAACTGCACTTTTCTTTCCATCTAAAGCACTGCCCCATATTAAATTCATTCTAAACAGAACATCCTCAAGCAGATTGTTTTACAGGTTTTATCCATTTCCTCCCCTTGTTTCTGCAGAATGGCTTTCTGACAGACACATACAACAGGTCAACCACATGTAGCCCACAACATGTAGCATTTAAACATTTTCATGTGCCATCAATCTCTCACAGTACAAAGAAAGTTCGACCCTGGGCCTGCAGTGCAATCACTGCTCGTGCCGTGGTGAAGTACGATTTCAGTTGTTGACCTCCGTTTAACCTCTTCCATGCTAATGACGAGCTCAGCTCGTCATGAGTCAAAGTAGAGCTGTGCTTATGACGAGCTGGGTTCATCATAACTGCTGCGGTCCGCCCATGCGCGATTGATTCCCCGCCTGGCCCTGCGAATTAATCAGTGGGCGGAGGCACAGGGTCAGACTGATTTGCATATAGCCATGTCTGAACTGGGGTGGCAGAGTGGGCTAAAGAACGGTGATGGATCAAACCCAGATCTTTTGACTGGGTGTGAGTGTTTGATTGGTTCAGATGCTCCGTCCATCACCACCCCCTTTTGTACCTCTTTTGGCCGCCATAAGTGTGGCAGGGTATGCTCAGACGTGAGTCCCTTGCTCACTTTGCCACTGGATTCAAGCAAGACGGGCTGAAGACGGCTGTAATGCCAGAAACCGGTCCTGGGAAGCTTGTTTCCGGTCCAGGGAAGGCATGGCTTGGCAGTTCGGGCTGGACTGTTCCCATGAGGCACATGGTCAGATTTATTTGCATATAGCCATGTCTGAACTGGGGTGGCAGAGTGGGCTAAAGAACGGTGATAGATCAAACCCAGATCTTTTGACTGGGTGTGAGTGTTTGATTGGTTCAGATGCTCCGTCCATCACCACCCCCTTTTGTACCGCTTTTGGCCACCATAAGTGTGGCAGGGTATGCTCAGACATGAGTCCCTTGCTCACTTTGCCACTGGATTCAAGCAAGCCGGGCTGAATACGGCTGTAATGCCAGAAACCGTTCCTCGGAAGCTTGTTTCCGGTCCAGGGAAGGCATGGCTTGGCAGTTCGGGCTGGGCTGTTCCCATGAGGCACAGGGTCAGACTGATTTGCGTATAGCCATGTCTGAACTGGGGTGGCAGAGTGGGCTAAAGAACGGTAATGGATCAAACCCAGATCTTATGACTGGGTGTGAGTGTTTGATTGGTTCAGATGCTCCATCCATCACCACCCCTTTTGTACCGCTTTTGGCCGCCATAAGTGTGGCAGGGTATGCTCAGACGTAAGTCCCTTGCTCACTTTGCCACTGGATTCAAGCAAGCCGGGCTGAAGACGGCTGTAATGCCAGAAACCGGTCCTCGGAAGCTTGTTTCCGGTCCAGGGAAGGCATGGCTTGGCAGTTCGGGCTGGACTGTTCCCATGAGGCACAGGGTCAGACTGATTTGCATATAGCCATGTCTGAACTGGGGTGGCAGAGTGGACTAAAGAACGGTGATGGATCAAACCCAGATATTTTGACTGGGTGTGAGTGTTTGATTGGTTCAGATGCTCCTTCCATCACCACCCCCTTTTGTACCGCTTTTGGCCGCCGTAAGTGTGGCAGGGTATGCTCAGACGTGAGTCCCTTGCTCACTTTGCCACTAGATTCAAGCAAGCCGGGCTGAAGACGGCTGTAATGCCAGAAACCGGTCCTCGGAAGCTTGTTTCCGGTCCAGGGAAGGCATGGCAGTTCGAGCTGGACTGTTCCCTTGAGGCACAGGGTCAGACTGATTTGCATATAGCCATGTAAGAACTGGGGTGGCAGAGTGGGCTAAAGAACGGTGATGGATCAAACCCAGATCTTTTGACGGGGTGTGAGTAATTGATTGGTTCAGATGCTCCGTCCATCACCACCCCCTTTTGTACCGCTTTGGGCCACCATAAGTGTGGCAGGGTATGCTCAGACGTGAGCCCCTCGCTCACTTTGCCCTGGATTCAAGCAAGCCGGGCTGAAGATGGCTGTAATGCCAGAAACCGGTCCTCGGAAGCTTGTTTCCGGTCCAGGGAAGGCATGGCTTGGCAGTTCGGGCTGGACTGTTCCCATGAGGCACAGGGTCAGACTGATTTGCATATAGCCATGTCTGAACTGGGGTGGCAGAGTGGGCTAAAGAACAGTGATGGATCAAATCCAGATCTTTTGACTGGGTGTGAGTGTTTGATTGGTTCAGATGCTCCGTCCATCACCACCCCCTTTTGTACAGACTGAAACAGTGACTGAGCGTTCAATCAATACCGTAGTGTATTTGAAGTACATCATAGAAGCATACCACTGGAGCCTGCATGCAGCATTTTATGAACACTCACGGAGCAAAACTGTTGCGCAGACTTCGATGCACCTATGTTTGGTCTCTATCTGACGCTTGCGCAGCTCGTCTTGGAGAGGGGTGGGGCCAGGGAAGCTTGCAAACCCCACCACAATCTGGGACGATGATGTGGAAGGGTGAGGTTTCAAAGCCCCAGCCTTTGATTGACGCAAAGTTTACGTCCTGGTCAGTAAGTGGTGGTCCATAGTGTTGCGCACAATGGCTTTGCCAGGCTGATGACCTCACAGGCCTCAGGGCTGTGAAATCATCAGTCCGTTAAATGTTGATTAGGTGCAACCTAGCTACACATACAAATTAGTTAATTGCAGCCTATAGAAAGATATATTCGATCCTCAGCTAGCGTTTGACTTATTATTTTCAGAAAATCTCCTTCTTTAAATTTAATAACAAATGAACTTTTTTGAGGAGAAATTAAATGCGGCGGAGCCCCGACACTCATAAGAAGAAGCTGCTGCTGTCCTGGCTCGTCTTCTGCAGATGCATTACTAGCCATCACACATTCAGCAGCTGCTGCAGGCGGGATGGATTTGAACATGTTTGCTCCTTGGAGCTGATGAGAGGGGTACCAACAGAATAATCTTCTGCATGAGCTGGGAACAGCAATGTTTTATTGAACCCCCTGGAACGTTTTAAAAATCTGGCAATTTCGAGCAGTGAAGATTTTTTAATTTGGCTGTTTTTACTCGCTAAGATTGCTTTTAACTGACAGTCTTTTTATTCGCCTTTTAATAGTGACTTTTTAATACAATTTGCCTTTCTTTCTGTATGTGCTTTTATTATTAAAGAAGCAAAATGCTTTTATAACATAACATGTATTTGTAAAATGCGCGTTCACTCAAGGGTATGTTGGTGCTGAATAACAGATATTTATTGTTACCCAATTCAATGGTTCTCATTTTATCGACCTCAGAAGGATGACAGGTTGAGTTGACATGTCTGGATTTAAACCTGTGACCATGAGGTTGAACAGTGGCCCCTACAGTAGACGCATTGGTTCACTAAGCCACCAGACCCGGGTTTTATTATTTTAGGATCATATATAAGATTAAATATATACTTTTAGATACTTTTAGCATTGTTTTTAGGAAACTTTTAGTCGGCTTATGTACAAGGAGTAGGAGTCACGTGGTCACATTAGGCCCAATCATGAACACCACCATTTTACATGGTGACATTTAAAGTTGCTTGTTTTCTTGAACGTTTACATTTGACACACATTTGCTTGTGTGCTTGTATGGATAATGGGGAGTTAGATCACCCGCAGGGATTCTGGCAGAGTCACACGTGCAAGGCACACTAGGATAGGGTGTGCTAGGTAGGAGCATAACTATAAATATACTTATATCGAAGCTTATATTCAACTTTATAGCACAATGGTTGAACTGTTCATTTTCTTTACCATTCTTGTAATGCTGACTCTGTTTTATTTCCTTCTATTCATTATTGCTGCGCAAATATTTTACTCAAGAATCTTATTGCTTCAATAAATGTTGAAATGCCAATTTGAATATTTTTTGTTTCCATCTTTGGGCATGCATGAGTTACCAAACGAACAGGGTTTAGACCTGTTTCCATGATTTTTTGGGGGAGTCAGGGTTGCCATGTTCTGAGATTACACATACCACCTGTTACCTTGCTAGGTTAGGAGAGCATATGGTGCACTATGAGCTTGGCGGACCAATACTGATGGTGTGCGTGGAATCAGTCTTGCACAGTTTTAACATTTATGTTGTCCAACAAATGCACAGTTTTTGTGAGAAAGTATGAACTGTATTACAAAGTAGATTAGACAGGATGTTAATTATAAATTACCTTTTTGCTAAGTTATCGCAAAAGGCCTGAAAAATATCTGCGTTATTAGTGTAAAGTAAGTTTATTGTTTGTAGTTAATTAAAACCTTAACAATTTTATCGCGTAAAAACAAATAATTTAGAGATAAAATGTACAAACTAAGAGGGAGTAAAATTTGAATGTCTCTATTCATAGCACTTCACACTTCGGTTTTGTGCCTTTTTCTCTCCTTTTTCTCAGTGTTCACGATTAACTGTGATGCCTTTTGACAAAATCTGGCAGCCCTGCAAGCTGTCTGCAGCTGATGGCTGTTCAGTGCTAGCATGACAGCCTGGCGGCATGAACTAATTTGAAAGAGACGGAATATGTGGAGTAGATAATTGCGTCTCAAAGTCCTCAGAGACGGACAAATACACAGTATATGCATCAGTGATTCTTCCATTTGGCCACATAATCTACAGGCAGAAGTCGGCCATGTTTGTTTCCATGCGGGTGTCTGGTCTTTTAAAATGAAGGATCCCAGCCGTAAACTTAGTAGTGTTTTTTGGGTAGCTGGAGTTATGTGGTTAACTAAGTAAGGTTGAGGCTCCATTTTCTCATACGTGGCCAGCACCGTCCAACCATGTTTTTTCTTCGCTAATGCGGCTTTGTCTGTTATCCAAGCTCTTTGCTTTGCAGCCTCATTGGCTGCTTTTTTGAAGGCCGCAAACGTTTGGTTGGTATTCCATGCTTTTTCCATTTTGAGGTTTGACAGTGGATCCTCCAATACTGTTTTCCAGGCGTTTTTCGCCTTTGTCTGGTTTTTCATCTCAGTCAACAGAGTCCTCTTGTGCTGCCCTTAATTTCCAACCTGTTTTTAGAGCGGCCGCTTGTCTGACTTGGAGCTGATTTAGTAGACCAAATGCCAAGCGTATCTGCGCTTGGGATACGAATCTCGGGATCCAAAAAATGTATTTAAACAACTCTGATTGTTGTGTGTTCAGGAAATTTGCGTCTTTTCCTTTATACAATTCCGGCCCGTATGTAAGAGATGGTAAGAACTTCGCCGCAATTACCTTCAACAGGTGTGAATTAGATGGGCATTTCAATTTTGTTTTTAATAAATTTAGAGCGAACCGTAGTTTGTTTGCCTGCGCCTTTCTATATGATTGATGGTCTTTCAGACTCCACCTGGCGTCGACTACTACTCCCAGGTATTTATAGGAGGGGGTCTGCTCTATTATGTTGCCTGCGATGTGCCAGTTGAAGGATTTCCTCCCTGCCCGTGAGGCGAAACAGACGATCTTCGTTTTTTTGTAGTTAATTTGTAAGCCTTGTGCAACGATATACTAATGGAGCTTCAAGATAGAACGTTGTAGGCCCAACGGGGTCTGACTACAAAGTACAATGTCATCTGCATACTGTATGCTCCTAATTTTGTGGTGGACCAGTTTCGGTGGATCACTTTGTGTCTCTGCGATGCACTTGTCTAAGTCCGCGGTGAAGATGTTGAAAAGAGTTGGTGTCAATACACAGCCCTGCTTGAGACCTACATGGGTGGGGATTTTTTCTGTTGTTTTATCGCCGTTGCCTAATTTTATTCTGACCCAGGTAGATGTATATAGGTTTATGATGGCCCGCAACAGCTTTGATGGTATTCCCCAGTTGGCCATCTTTTGCCAAAGTGCCTTCCTCGGGACTGTGTCGAACGCCGCTTTGAGGTCTACAAAGCACGTATACAGCTTAGTTGACTTTTCCCTTGCTTTATCCACCAAGAGGTTTAGCGCCAGCAGGTTGCATGATGTATTTGTTCCCGGCCTAAAACCCGTCTGCGTAATCGGCAGAATCTTGTTAGCGCTAACCCAGTCTTCCAAGGCCCTCAGTAGGTTCGAAGCGTAAATTTTAGCCTCGACGTCTATGAGCGCAATAAGGCGGTAATTGGCTGGATCCGACCTTATACCTGCCTTGAAGATAGGATGCAAAATACTACCTCTCCATGACTGGGGAATACTCCCAGTCTGGAATACATTGTTGTATAATGGGGTAAGATATTCTTCCCAAAAATCTTGATCTTGTTTAAAAAGTCCATTCGGTAAGCCGTTTGGGCCTGGTGCACCTTTAGACCTCAAATTTTTAAGTATCATAGCTACTTGGGATGGCGTTATCCAGTTTTCATCTAATTGTGGGTCATCTTCTTGCTTTTTATTTGGATAATTGGACTGCTGGTGTAGCGTCCATGCTGGAGTGTTGTTGCCTTGTGATTTCGCTAAGTGCTGAATCCACTCTTTCTCAAGTATGTTTGCATTGAAGGTCTGGGCCGCTCCATTTGTAACTTTGTTTATTTCTGCCCAAAAGTTCCTGTTATTATTTAATTTACTGGAGGCTAGTAATGATTGCCAGATGTCTGTTTGGTGTTTGGATTTTTCCGACCAAACGTCTTTTTTGTATTTTTGCCTTAGTTTGTAGATTTGTCTGGCCATGTCTTCTCCTTTTGTCTGGGCTGTTGCTTGTAACTTTCTAATTTCTTGATTTAGGATCCTTTTCTTGCTCGCTATGGGACCCAGAAACGCTTGAGGTGCTTTAGATGTTTTCCTTTTGTGGCTGTAGGGTCGATGGCCAAATCTCTCAGTTAAACTTATAGTCAATCTTTCCCAATTTTCCTGGTAGGTGGATAAGTCTTCACCCTTCGCTTCTGTATGGACACTTTTCAGATACGTCATTATCTCTGTGATGTTATTTCCATTCCATACTAGTCTCTTGAGGTTATAGAGACTTGGAGATTCTGTCAGGGTTTTGCAAGTTGGGGCCTTTATATGTTGGATACTAAGTTCGAAGGCTTGCAAACTGTGATCGCTCTCCAATTTTTGGATTATTTTGTAAGCGGTAATGGTTTGTAAAGTCTCTAAATCCACGAGGGTATAGTCGAGCACTGATTTGGCCAGATTGGCTATCCTAGTTGCGGATTCTGGTTGATCTTGTGGAAAACGGCCGTTCAAGGCGATCATTCCAACCTCAGCAAACATTAGAGCGCACTGTTGACCGATCTTATCCTTTTTTGGCAGAATTGTTATAATCCTCGGGATCGGTTGGCCATTCCGTTTATTTTGATACAGTGTATGTGCGTGGTCCTTTTGAAGCAAGAACATATTCAGGTCACCCGACACAACTAGCCCCGCCTGCGGGTCGATGGATTTAATTGATTTAATGAGGGCTTTTAAGGTCAGAATTTTCTCCAATTTTTCCTTGGGGTCTGGATTTAAGTATATATTACAGATTATCATTGACAAAGGGTCTTGCGCTCTCTGCGGTCCTTTGCCGGGGTCTTGCGTCAACTCAATTTTGATACACTGGATCCATTGTTGTCCTGTGTGGATGGTAACGTAGGTCCAAGGGATACCTGTGTTCAGATTGATCGATAGACCTCTGGCTACCCTTCCCGAAGGCCCTTTTTTGTTGGCATGTAGTTGGATTTCCTTAAAACCGTCTATCTGCTGGGAAGACGTTAGCCAGGTTTCTTGTAGTTGAATAATGTCGAATTGTTTTAGGAATGACATTAATTCTGCATTGTTGGTTTTACTCCCCAGACGGTTGATATTCCACGAGCAGGCTTTCAGAATCGGGTTTCATGCTTCCACCATCCTTGCATCCAATGTGTTTTGCATTGGGGGTAGTATTTTCCGGCATTCTTTGAATCCCCCTGACTGGCCTTGATGGATAATACGTAGATTGGCCCATCCCCCCTTAACAGTGTCCGTGCCACCAATGGCTCCCCGGAGAATTCCAGCTTCTAATTTAGATGTTTTTTCTGCCAACATGGATAATGGGCCTGGGTATCTTTCTGGCGGGACAGGTCTGATTTCAATGCCCCAAATGGCGAACTCTTCTCTGTGTCGCCACACTTCTTTGGCTGTTTCGGGGTCCTTCCAAGTTGCCACTGTCATTTATTTCCCGTTTGTGTTGGGAATTGTTTTAAATTCAATGCTTTCTATGTGGCCTGAGTTCACATGTTTTAACGACTCAAACAGGTTGGAGAGTTTGATTATGGCACTCCGGTTGAGAATGTCATGCTTCCCCCTTGAATTGTAGCGCAGTATTATTTCTTGCGTTATGGATCCCGCTGGATAGGGAGCTTCTAGCTTCTCTTCCTGATTTGTGAACCAGATATGATTGTTTGCATTTGATGGTCTGGCCGGGCTGCCCTGGTTTTGGACATTCGCCTGAATTACAGGCTCGATTGCGAATGCAGCCTGCTGGGATCTAGAATCCGTCACGGCTTGTAAGGTGGGTCTCTGTTGTTGCTCCGTTGCGGGGAAAGTTTATTTTGGTGCCGTCACCATTTTCGGAAAGTAATGTGAGATGTTATTCTGTTGTACGTACACACTTCTGCCCAGGAGGGCCGACCACCGGGTGCCTGATCATTTGGGCTTGTGTTAGAATTGGGGCGTTTTGGCTCTTTATGTTAACAGTTGGTTTAACATCCAAGGGCGGAAACATGGTTGGGGATATGAGCCCGCAGTACACTTGTTCTGCCGTGCCCGCCTTTGGCGTCTCTTTACGATTCGACCCTTGCGGTGTTGTTCCTGTGATTGTATTTGGGTTGATAATTCTTATAGGATCTTTTTTTCCCTGGTGCTTATTGTGTCTAGATTTCCTCAATCTCTTGCGTTCACGCTTTGTCAGTGGGATGAACTGAGTTAGTGGCCCATTGGGAATTATCCCCAGGTCTTGCCTCCCCAGGTTTTCCGGCTCGTCCCTGCCTCTGTTGAGTTGATTCCCGTTAATTTGGGTAACTTCGTTCCCTATGTTGGCTGGCTCCGGAGTGCCTTTTCGGGGATATGTGGTGGCGTTGATAATTTCTGACCTGGTGGTCGAGGGATGATGTATTGGACTTTCGGCCGTTTGATCCACCCTTGTGTCCTCAGTATATGATACAGCACTACCGGTTGAGCTTGACGAGCTTTCGGGATGAGTGCCTATACCTGGGATTTCAGAGGAATTATGGGCAGCATTTGGTTTATTTTGTACCTCTGCCAGAATGTCTGTTAAGATGGCCGGTAACACTTTGAGCTGGTTCATTGTTTCAAAGCACTGACATTCGTGGTACGTTGTATGCGGGTCTTTCTGTACCCGTTCAATGAAAGAATTTAACTCGAGGATCTTTTTGTCTATGCCCACCACGTGTGAAGCTAAGGTTTGCAAAATATCTATCTGTAACTCCAACTTTTCCGAGTGTTGGAGTAGTGCTGAAGAGATGGTTTCCATGATGTTTAAGAACGGCGGCCACAATGGTGCATAAGCTGGTAAACTATTATCTGCTTGGTGTCTCTATTCTTGGGGACTACTCTGATCTATGTCCCTTAGTTTGTGCCTTGCTAAGCCTAGAGTTCGTGGGACTCGTGAGTCTTGCTGATCTCGTCGGTCTCCACCCGGCCCCGTATTTGGGATAGGTGTTTGATTAGCCATCTGTCCCTTTGCTCAAGGGACTTTGGCGAAGCTGTGTTACTTGATGGAGAAATGTTGAAGTGCAGAGGGAAAAGTCCAGACGGGCGATTTGATGTTTTTCTGTTGATCATTTGGCTAGATGATGTAAGACAGACGCCGGGGGAAATGAATACCTCCTGCGAGTCTAGACTTGCAGTGATTTTTGGCGTGGTGGTATGCTTTTTATATGCCTCTGTGTCTGGCGACCCACCCTTTGGCTGAGTTTGGCTGTTGGTTGACTTCTTTTCGTCTATAAACTTGTCCTTGTTATCTTTTTCTGTTACGACCTTGTCCGGAAGATCCTTGTTGTCCATTCTCAGAGCTAAACGAGTGTCGGCCCCGTCATCAAAAACCACCGGGCCGAAGTATGAGCCTAGACTTAAAGAGCGCCGTGTATCTGGTGCCATTGGTGCCTTGGGTGTTTCCATTATACCCTCGGTACTCTCAACACTTGGCGTAATGTCAGGGTTGTTCTTGCAATCTTCCTCCCTTGTATTTATTTGGGCCTTCACCGTATGTTGTTTCGTCCTGTTATTTGAATATTTTTGGAGATTTTCCCAGGGATGGTGTCTAGTCTCTTGCGGATTATTGCTCTGTGTGCTATTCTGGAGCTGTCGGGCTTTGGTTGGTGAAGTCGCCGATTGAGACTGAGACATTTTTTTAGAACTGGCAACGGTCTTTGAGTTCGGTTCAAGTGTCGCTGGCGGCGCGGATGGTGTGGCTAAGATTAAAAAGTCTGTGATCTTCGCGTTTCTAGTGCCGACGGTCTTCAGTGGCGTTTTGATGGTGGAGGCGCTGACTATGGAGTCTGTCGCCTCTGAGGTGTCCTCTGGTATATCCTCGTCGGATGAGTGGGTGAGTTCTTCACTCATTTTCCTACGAAGTGGTTTTCTTATGCTTGCTTTGGGTGAGGGGACTGTTCTAAGTCTCCCTGATCTCATGGTGAGATCTAGGGTATTTTATGGAAAGCCCTCCCCCCTCTCCTTTCGGCCTCGCAAAACCCTGGGTACGTGTGCACACCATGGTGGGCATAAATGAGCAGGGCTGTGCTCTGTGCTCAGAGTGCTGAATTGTTTTTGGACTTTTAGAGGAATGTTTGCACCAGAGCCAGAGAACTAAAACTTGGTAGACAATAAAACCAGTCCCAGCCGGGACAGAAATTTCAATAATGGTTAGTCTGCCCTGCTACAAACATCGCCTTTGTTTGGTCTTGAGCTCAGCTGAGGCAAAGTAAGACGGGAAGAAGGAAAGATGCTGTGAAAAACCGATGGATCACTATTGAGTCACTGACAGCTTTTCCAGAAGTTCCAAAACCAAGTCATTCAATCTTTACAGAATAATAACAAAGTTTTCGAGAGGAGAGCGCCTTTACGCGCAGTCTCCGACTCTCGAGAAATGTAAATGAGGTACCTGGAGAGGTGCAATGATGCGATGCCGCTAGATGACCTCCACACGACCATAGGATGTGCCGTCTGTGTACCGGAAAATCCCCGCGAGAGAAGAGCGCCTTGGTCGTAGCCGTTATTAGTGTATGGGGAGGTTACAGAGGCAAATAAGCATGCTGGAGCTCCCAAAATCCTTGCACCATGCGTGAGCTTCACATGTGAGCTTCCAGGTCCTTGTTGATATCTAGAAGGTCATCAGTAGGGTGATAACTGTCTGTATCTAACGTATCAAACCTTGTTACTTTAGTTGATTAGCAAAGCCTCATTTACATCAACATTAGTTTCCAGAGGAATTAGTCATGCTTTTGGAACGTAATGTGGCATTCATTTAAGGCAGAATAGCCAATGAAATGGTTCTAGGTGGAAAAGATACCACAATAGATGTGAACTTTGGCTTTCCATATAAGTTATCCGTTTCGAATGTATAACAATATCTGCACTGATAAAGCTACCAATCAGTCCTCCGCAGCTAGTGTTCTCCGGATCAGCACGCCGCCTGGTCACAAGTTCTCCCGCTCCACCTCAGCAGCGCGTCGGATCCAGGAAAACTCCGCAGTCCTCCCGCAGCTACGAGGCACACCTGTAATAAAAAGGAACAAGAAAATTACACAGCCCCACGGTGGGGCGAGGAGCGGGCCTGGGAGCGCGGGCACAAAGAGGCCGCTTCCGGCGCTCCCCAGGCTCTTAACCCCTTCGCAGCCGCGGCCCCGCCCCCTCACCCCGGAAATGCACAACTACTTCCGGGGCGAGGGCGGGGGGCAAGCGACCATGAAGAGGAGCGGGGTGTGGGAGGAGCCGGGCCCCGCCATGCCTGCGTGGGGGCCGATTGGCCCCCCCTTCTCTTTCTGTGTGCCCTTTTGTTTTTTACTGAGTTTTATACAGCGCGAACTTGACCCGATATCGGGTATCAGAGCGCTTTACATAGCACCAGTTGCTTACATGAGGACACATTCATTTTTTGTTAGGCCCTTTTGCTTTAAGGTTCCAGTAGACCAGTTACAAATAGGATCTACTGCATCCATAAACTTAACATGAGTTTTTGGACATTCCTTATATAACCCTAGCAGTAAAAAAACACAATACAAGCTGCAATGCTTAATTACTGATACTAACTGAAAGCAACCGAAAGCATCTGACACACATTATGAGCTCCGAGATTCATCTGGAATTAACTGCAGTTTTCTCCACATCACTGGAGGAAAAGATGTCCAAAAACCCACATGCCAGAAACTGGGTCCAGCCGAAACCATTTACAGCTGATTCATTTGGAATTTCCCTTCGAGTATTCTTAAAAATAATTAGCCCTCATTTTGGGCAGAAAAGTCCACGGTTACAGCCTAAGCAACACCTAGGTAATTTGTGGTCGGGTTGGCATAGGAGCCATACCTCAGGCCGCGTGCACTTTCTTGACCTCCCATTTCTCTTCCGAGGTCGTCACTTGCAAGGGTAAGATATTCATCTTTGGAGGGTAGACAGAAATCTCCTCTGAGGCTGACATTTTACGGGTGATTTGCGGCGCACTTTTGGAGCATCACATAACATGCCTTAAAATAACTCGCACCACGACTTCCTCTGACCCTTTCACAACAAGCCCTACCACGCCCTCCCGCGCGCCGCAGACACACAGAGTACTGGACGGCATAACCCGCGTCTCAAACGCTCCCAGAGGGTAACTCCGTGGCCGGCCATTGCATGAGAAGAATACTAAAAATACACGCCCTCGTGGCCATGAAAGATCACGCAAAGCAATGTCCTGGAGTTCATTCACGACGGGCTGTGCACAGTCAGTGTTAGAATTTACTCGCATGCCTGAAATATCTGTGAAACATCTCGACTAAAACTTACAGAACGGCCCGAGTCTGCCAAAAACAAAGGCTTTCATTACGAGCAGCGACACACTGGGAATAACGCGGACATACTCTGGCGCGCGCTCGCAGCTCTCTGGCTCTTCCTGCGCCCCAGAGGCAGCAGGTTGCGCTGAAGGCCAACAATGACGGATGCAAATATTTTCCTCGTGCTGTCAATACGCACTTTATATTTATAGCGTTGCACTTCGGGGTGTACTGGACACAAGCACCCGGGCACGAAGCAAACGCCCGAGCGCGTGCAGGGAAGCCAGCTGTGACGACGTCAAATTCAACCTACGAGGAAAAGCCAGCAGGCACGCGCGCCATAGGAGCTCTTGGCAGCAGTTTCTTGGAAGGGTTGTTTTAGTTCTGGACGTATTGCACTTTTAGTTGTTATCAGTGTTAGTTTAATCCTAAAGCGGCAACGTATACTAGAAAGCATCCCACATGCGGATTATCTCAAAATACTGAAGACTAGACGAGGGCGAGCCAACAGGTTCACGTGGAGAACCGAGCCAGAGCCGAGCCGACGGCCTGGCTCGGATCTAAGAGCCCGTGCAAGAGTCGAGCCCTGACAAAGTTTGAATGTATATCACTCTACAAATATCACGTAATGTGCTGAAGCCCCTTCAAAATTCAAGAAAGTGAATTTCCTTAACTTGTAAAGCTTTGACATTAATAAATCAGATTACAGCTGTTCACCGAGAAGTACTTATTAAAAGCGATAGCTTTTAAACAGGAACCATTAATGCACTAAGAGGCAAGACAACTGCTATTTAAATCCTGTACAGTGACCCCGATTATTATTTTGCAACATTTTGGTGTATTAAATCAAGCTCAATAGGTCTTTGTACAATTGGTATTCTGAACTGAAGTACTTGAAAGGGCTTCACCTAATGAAGAAAAAAAAGTTTTGGTGAAATAAAATATTTGCCTAAGATTACACAATTTAAGCAGAAAGTCGCAATTTCTCCAGGTTTTCTGTTTTCACTTTGTACAAATAAGTCGAGACATGGGTATCTATTTGTTTTTCCATATGTTAAGGCTTTAGGTTGACCTCTTAGTGCATTTTTCCTATAGCAGGAACTCGACCCAAAGGTATTGGAGTTCTGTATGTGAGCTTTAGTTACATTACAGAAGGTCACATGTATTGTTTACAATCAGGGGATTTAGTGATTTGCCCATAAAGTTAACACAGGACGTTGAGCCGATGCCGAGACTCGAACCTGGTCAGCAGCTATGGCCCTAAGCCACATCCTCGGTAAAGGGAGGTAAGCAGGCAGAAGACACATGAAATCTCAGCTCATTATGGGCTTGGTTTCAGCATGACCTTGAGCTGAGCCAGGCTTCAAGCTGGCTTACCCACCTCTACTGATTATGTATGTATCTCTAATTGCAGGATTTGCTTTGCTTGGTGCTCCATTTTATTCTCACCAGGAATCTGACCTGCTAGTCATAGTTAACCAAATGTCCTTATTTTTCGAATTCCTTTTATTTCCACTCGCACCTAAGCCTGGGATCCTGTTAATCTCTTGCATGGCTGCAAAATGGTCAAATAATATATATTTTGATAGCTCAATATATTTAATACTAAAGGACCTTCCTCTTTCTCACCAGGCCAGTTGTGCTAAGGGCAATTCACAAGCAAGGATGTGCAAGCAAACACCGACTGGTTTACGAACCACCTTTCACTTTGCCATGTGACTGATGTTCGAATCATTCGCATCACAAAATGTATATTCGTAGCGAGTTGAAGCCTGCTACCTCATGAATGTTAATGAAGCAGGTTGCATTTTGGGAGCCTCTAGGAATGGCTGTGAACATAGTGATGGAGGACTGTGAGGACGGGAGATCGCCAACCCAGCATGTCAACACCTATGTTTTGAAAAGCAGCCAGTTACCTGTAAAGGGATAAGTTCTTCCTTTAAAAAAAAAAACAATTCTGAAAAGCTGAATGAAATTAGGGGGTGAAATTAGGGGGTCCCCTGGACCACTATCTCCCTAATGCTACCCAACATGATTTCCTAAAGGGAAGCTGTCCCAGAGGCTACAGCTTCACCTTATTGAATCAGTTACCACCCCAACTCAGGGTCAGTAACAGCTCAATATTTTATGATCCCAATTCATAATTTGGAGCTTCACTGCCATCCGTATTACGAGTTGGCTTTACGATGACTGACTGCAGCGTGGGACCGCCAGCTTCATGCTGGGAGAATTGAAGGTTTTGGGTGGCGTACTCACCCATTTCCTGGTCTTTTGATCAGCGTTCATCTCGGATCCCTTTCTTCAGTTCTCCCCTTCACAGCAGCATCTTCACACCGAGGATTACGACCCTGTTTGCGGCGATATACAATGAGTCCTTTTTGTACCATATACCCATTGCCTGCACTGCCCACATATGGGCTAGACTCTGGCAATGTGTAGGTAGTATTTTTCAACATCTATCATGTACATATACCTCCAACACATATGCAGTCGAAATGCTCACAAAGGCATCGATACTTATGGAAAAATAATCACCTCTGCCGCAAGATCCTCACAGCCAGACTGTGGGCACCATGGTAAACTCATAATACGGAGGTGAGAAGACTGCTAGCGCTGTGGTCTTCAAGAGACCGTGGCCGTGATGTTCATGCGGTCAAACTCCCAAACTCGTAATCAGGCCCAGAGTGTGTTATATCAAACAAACTCATCAAGAACCTTGTACAAATTAAGTGGGTTTCTATATTTATGACAATCCATAGATAACCGTGGTTTCTCTGCATTCATCCACTGGCACCTGTGTTTTAACTTTGTTTTTTACATGGTTTTGTACTAAGAGTGTGCCCTGAAATTCTAAAACACAACCCCTAGACCTACGCCCTTTGCCTTCGTAGACCAGAAAAAACCTAACTCTCCCCCTCAGAAGCTCAAAGACAAAGTCAATATTCTGTGGTTAAAAAAGTACAAAACCTCTCTTTTGTAACCTTTTCCATCCAGTGTCAGTGGCGTAATGAAAGTTGAAGGGGCCCCCCTGCAAGGTACACAGAGGGGCCTGCTCCGGATTTAATCTGTAGTTCTCCAGCGTGAGTACAGTGCTGAGGGTGCCCCTTGCAGCTCGGGGGCCACCCCACACTGCGGGGATGTGGTGGCCTGTGTTATGCCCCTGTCCAGTATATTATGTCATTCTATTGACAACCCAAGTCATTCGGATCCTTCACATGAATGACCAGAAACATGATGCATTAGTATTCATGATTGTGGGTTATCAAGCCTAAGATTGGGCACAGTTATGAGGTAGCAGACGAATTGCAAAAAATGTAAATCCAAGATTGACAATTGCATGGTAGGTGAGACAAAAAAGAAGACTATCAATGCCAAGAAGCACAACTTAGTTAGTAATGCTAGGTTGTTGGAGTACACTCCCACTGTTGCCTCATTATAAATCGTAGAAGCAGAGTGATAATACTGGACCCACTAGACTAAAACAACATTGTATTACTTCTGCATTTCTCGCCAATAATGAGTTTTAGGCCCAGAATGAGGAATAACATGGGACTACTAAAACTGCTGGGCACTTTAATGTAGATTTTTCTTATTTCGATGCCCCTTCCTCGGCTCATATTCAACTTGCTCTTACTATGTAGAAATGCAGGCTGTGTGCCTCTACTATTCTGTAACTGTCTGGTTTTGGAGTGACAGGGGCTGGGGGCAGCTGTAGACAGCTACGAGAGGGGTTGAGGTGTGTCCTGCCTTTCCTGGGTGACTCATAGCTGAGCTGGATAGAACTTGGCTGCATTTAGAGTGGTGGGAGGAGTTTGACTTGCACCTAAATAGGCAGTGTCACCTCTGCACAATGCTGTCTACTCCTCCTGTAGTGGAGCTGCATCAGAGAGGACAGAACTGGTTTGGACTGGGCTCAGAGACCCTTGTCACAAAGAAAACAAATCAGACACAATGAGATGATGGACGGATCGCTGAAACTTTTCAGACACTCACTCCCAGTCACAGATCTGGGTTGACTCCATCATGATTCTTTAGCTCACTTCGCCACCCCATTTCAGACCCATCCATATGCAAATCAGTCTTGATCCTGTTTCTCCTGAGAACAGTCCAGCCCGAACTGCCAAGCCAGGTCTTCCCTAGACTGGAAAAAAAGCATTGTAGGATCAGTTTACGGGTTTCACCCCTCATCAGCCAGGCTCCTCCATCCCTTCTCCTACACCTTATTCATCTCTCTCACCAGGCGCCACCTTCTCTTGATTACAGTAAAGAAAACAGTGGTCCTGGACCAATATCTATTTATCCATAAATGAATTCGAAAAAATACTGATAATCTCAAACAGAGTGACTATTAAGTCAGCTCACATTACCAGGAAACTAATACCAAGGAACATAATGTGCACCAAACTATGGGCCCCATTAGGATGGCGGGCGGATCGCCCCCTCCGGGCCGGTAGTAGTCACCGCCGGCCCGGCTGGGTCGATCCGGCCGGGTCGATCCGCCCACCATCCATACAGCAAAGACCCCCCGCCATATTATGATGGCTGGGGGTTCTCGGCGGATGGAAAGACCGTCTGCCGCTTTTCCGCCCGGTCGACAAGTCGACCGGGAGGAAAAGGGTTCAATATGGTGGCGGTGTCTGATAGACACCGCCAGCCATATTACAATGGGGGCGGAAAAATGCCTTTCCATGGCGGCATTGCCACCAGGGAAAGGCATGCAGAGTTTTCTTGTGGGGGCCTGTTGTGGAACCCTGGGACTCTGGGGGTGGGGGGTACGGGGTGCACATGGAGGGTACCTATGGTACCCCCCTGCATTTCAATGTACAACGTGGCAGGCACCGCGCGGTGCCTGTCACGTTGTGCATTGAAAGGCACAACTTGCCTTTGTGGCATTGGGGTGGGCGGTGCTTTCAGCACTGCCCGCCGCAATGTTACAAATGCGCGATGCGCCTGCCAGCGTGGCAGGCGCATCCTAATTGTGGGTGCGGGACCGCCGCAAGCATTGCGGGCGGTCCCAATTCCCGGGGGTATAGCGGGCGGACAAAGTCCGCTCTCCATACTAATGACCCCCATAGTCTTTTCAAAACAGTTTTTCAAAAAAGAAGAAGGGCCTATTTTTTATTTCACATATGTATGTATACAATAAAAGATCATCATATGATTCCAAAGGAGATTCAAGAGAAAGGAGCACAAAAATTCCCTCACGTTCCCCTTTGGAGCAACCCTTTCTCCCCCTCCTTTCTCTTGAAACTCCTTCGGAATCATATGATGATCTTTTATGACATGTGTCTAGCTAGCATCTGTGTGAAAGGAATCTTTACTCTGTATATACTTGGCGCATGCAGAGTATTATGGGGTAGTTTGTTTGACCCATTGACCCAATCACACCACACAAGGGACCCCAGAGCAGCTGTGGTGAACGAGCTCCCTGACTAAGCTCTTGAAGAATGACAACGAGCAGCAGGCTGGTCACACTGGATGCCGGGAAGAGCAACACTGGACAATCCACCACGTAACAACATGACCACAGCAACAGAAATAGAAACGCAAAATGAACCTCCAGTGAGCAAGCAGGAAGTTTAAAAGGTCGTCTCTCCCTTTTGCAAGAAACATTGATAGGACACGCATCTCTCGGGCTTGGAGGTCTGCCCGCTTCTATGGGCTTTGAGAAGGGTTAGTGAATTGGTGCAATGCTTAGTGTCTTGTGCCAGGAACGGCCAGTCATATCCTTAGTACACAGCGCCTTGCATTTGATAAATGATTTTCACAGATTAGAAATGAAAGGATGCAAGGCGAAGGTGGAACAAAAGTTATTTAATGTAGCTTTACTTCTCAAAACTCATTAGCTCTCTTTCATTACAAACAAGTGCTCTGGGCTCAGCCGTGGACCCCAGTGCTCCATTGTTATTTAGAATGAGAGTACCGTCGTGGAGTCATTGCACAGAAAGGATGGTGCGTCACTGATATATGCTTCATCTGTGCTCTCTCCATCTCCTTGTGCTGCCTGTGTGGCCTTATTCGGCGTCACACCTTGTGCTTCTGAACCCTGCTTACCCAGGGATTTCGTGGGGAGGGCGAGGGCCAATTTATTTCTTCTGTTGGCTTGAGTTCGGTACGAAACACACATTAGACCTTCTATTTATTTTGTGCTATTTGCATTTGTGAAGCACTAACCACCGTTGCTATGGCGCCGTCGGGCATTCTCACTCTGGCTCTCGTTGTAGCCATATCTGGGAAGGCCATACACCAGACTGGAGAACTCTCTGATCGTGTCTGTTGTTTTGATGGTGTTTGGGTGCGTGCAGTTTGTTGTTGGTAGAGATTAGTGTTTTCAAATGTTTTGTGTGAGTTAGTATCAAAGTAAACTTAGGGTTTACCATGGCGGTCCAACTGCCATGGTTGCGGCAAATATACTCCCGACCGCACCACGGATAAACCGCTGGTGCGATTAGGATTTTTTCGCCATCACACACTGACCGCGGCGGACCTATCACACCAAAGACTGCCGCACGTGGACGGTACCACAGAAAAACTGTCCGCCACGGACGCAACGCCCACGGAAACAGGCCCAACCTCCGCCAGACCTGCGGAGGGACTGCCCGCACGATTAGGATAACCCCGCCATCCCGATGGAACTCACCTCCGTCCACGACCGCCGCGGAAAAAAAGCATCGACTAACGGAGCTTGGCTGCGGAAGGACCAAACGAACATCACCCCTGCCGTCAATCCGAAACAAAAATGGCGGACGGAAGTAAATAGTAAACTAAAAAAACAGGACACACACCTACCTGGAACACCCACCCCCAACAATTACACGCCCCAATGCCACACCTCCCAGTACAAACAAGAGCATTCAAGTCTCCACACCCACAGAACACCTGACTGCAAAAAACCATTGGGATACAACCACCACACAGAGTATAAAAGGAATGCCTCACATTACCTCAATCCTTTGCACCACAGCACATCTGCAAGAAAGATGCACACATCACACACAACAGACACACACAAACACACATACAACCTGCACACCAACACAAGCACCACACCAACCCACACAACACCATCCCTACATAACACTCACCTGCACACCTACACACCCCCAACACCTTGCACATCACACACATAGCCCCCAAGCAAAACCCCAAGTTCACAGAGAGTGAGTTGAAGGTCATGGTGTATGAAATCATCCGTGTAGAACCACATCTGTTCGGTACCCTAGTGCAGCAGACCACCTTGGCAAATAAAACCACAATGTAGGACAGGATAGTGACCAGAGTGAATGCTTCAGGGACCGTGCCACGCACCAAACACAATATCCAGAGGCGGTGGCACGACCTCAAGGCAAGGGTGAAAAGCATCAGGGCCAAGAACTACCGGCAGGCACACGACACTGGCGGTGGTGCTCCCATGGATCCAATACCATACACCGAAAGGGAGGAGAAGGTGCTAGGCACACTGCACCCTGAAAGGCCAACACTACAGGGTGGGGTGGGTGAGAGGCCAGCACAACTCCCAACAGGTCCCCATGTCTACAGGGAGGGTGGATGAGAGGCCAGCACGACAACTCCCAATAGGCCCCCATGTCTACAGGGAGGGTGGGAGAGGGTGAGAGGCCAGCACAACTCCCAACAGGCCCCCATGTCTACAGGGAGGGTGAGTGAGAGGCCAGCACTACAACTCCCAATAGGCCCTCATGTCTACAGGGAGGGTGGGGGTGGGTGAGAGGCCAGCATGACAACTGCCAACAGGCCCCCATGTCTACAGGGAGGGTGGGTGAGAGGCCAGCACGATAACTCCCAACAGGCCCCCATGTCTACAGGGAGGGTGGGAGTGGGTGAGAGGCCAGCACGACAACTCGCAACAGGCCCCCATGTCTACAGGGAGGGTGGGGGTGGGTGAGAGGCCAGCACGACAACTCTCAACAGGCCCCCATGTCTACAGGGAGGGTGGGTGGGTGAGAGGCCAGCACTACAACTCCCAACAGGCCCCCATGTCTACAGGAAGGGTGAGTGGGTGAGAGGCCAGCACTACAACTCCCAACAGGTCCCCATGTCTACAGGGAGGGTGGGTGAGAGGCCAGCACGACAACTCCCAACAGGCCCCCATGTCTACAGGGAGGGTGGAGGTGGGTGAGAGGCCAACACTACAACTCCCAACAGGCCCCCATGTCTACAGGAAGTGTGAGTGGGTGAGAGGCCAGCACTACAACTCCCAACAGGCCCCCCTGTCTACAGGGATGGTGGGGGTGGGTGAGAGGCCAGCACGACAACTCCCAACAGGCCCCCCTGTCTACAGGGAGGGTGGGGGTGGGTGAGAGGCTAGCAAGACAACTCCCAACAGGCCCCCATGTCTACAGGGAGGGTGGGTGGAGGAGAGGCCAGCACTACAACTCCCAACAGGCCCCCATGTCTACAGGGAGGGTGGAGGTGGGTGAGAGGTCAACACTACAACTCCCAACAGGCCCCCATGTCTACAGGAAGGGTGAGTGGGTGAGAGGCCAGCACTACAACTCCCAACAGGTCCCCATGTCTACAGGGAGGGTGGGTGAGGGGCCAGCACTACAACTCCCAACAGGCCCTCATGTCTACAGGGAGGGTGGGGGTGGGTGAGAGGCCAGCACGACAACTCCCAACAGGTCCCCATGTCTACAGGGATGGTGGGGGTGGGTCTTTGAGAGCCAGCACGACAACTCCCAACAGGCCCCCATGTCTACAGGGAGGGTGGGAGTGGGTGAGAGGCCAGCACGACAACTCCCAACAGGCCCCCATGTCTACAGGGAGGGTGGGTGGGTGAGAGGCCAGCACTACAGCTCCCAACAGGCCCCCATGTCTACAGGGAGGGTGGGTGGGTGAGAGGCCAGCACTACAACTCCCAACAGGACCTCATGTCTACAGGGAGGGTGGGTGAGAGGCCAGCACGACAACTCCCAACAGGACCCCATGTCTACAGGGAGGGTGGGGGTGGGTGAGAGGCCAGCACGACAACTCCCAACAGGCCCCCCTGTCTACAGGGAGGGTGGGGGTGGGTGAGAGGCCAGCAAGACAACTCCCAACAGGCCCCCATGTCTACAGGGAGGGTGGGTGGAGGAGAGGCCAGCACTATAACTCCCAACAGGCCCCCTTGTCCCATCCCAGAGCAAGATGGAGTCCCCCACCATGTTCTGACCAGTGCATCTCCCTCTTCAAACTTACTGGTAGGTAGCCATCTTCACAGAGAGGGGTGGGTGTGAGGGGGAAGTCTGTACTCCAAATTACAATGTGCACCCTACACCGTCATGATTGCAGCGAGGACCAACACAACACATGGCTTCGTAGTAACTCCATGGTTAAAATGCGAAATAAAAAATGGGACAGGTGAGTACGCTGTGCCTGCATACTGCATTTGTCGAACAACAAACAAGTACCATATGTCCACAGAAGGGCCCACAAATAACAGACCCTTGGGCACTTGTTAGAGAAGCGTCACATCTGCACACATCAAATAACCAGCAAGGGCAAACTAGGACATGGTGGCAGTCCACACAATCCATGTAGTAGGCAGTCTGTGCGTGATGTGAGACTTGACATACCCACAACAGCAAGTTCAATGTGTTTCCAGACACAAAGCACATGGATGCAATGTCCAAAGCCTGTCCATAACACAAGGTAGACCATCCACATGAAAGACCAACATATGCCTCTTTTGACAATGACTCGACCAGGTACAGTAGCAAGGTAGGTTGTCCACAACCCTGGTGAACATGTCCTAGTCCACATTGCTGAGCCACAGCAAACATCTCAAAATGACTACAAAACTACACAGAGTCCAGGGGTACCATCCAATAGCAGAACAGCACAACACATATCCAAGTATTGTCTCCCCACCTCCACACCACCATAATGCCCAGTACTGTGTACCACACCAATGTGATGACCTCAACAACCATGTCCTGAATCCCTTGAAAATTGAAATGTAACAACAATAAACCGTCATGTCCACAGCACTGATTCTTAAATTCTTGTCCCTCAGGTGACCGTCAACTGGCAGGAGGAACCAGCAACCGCCAGTACCAGTCGCCCCCCTCACAGCATGGACTCTCCGGGGATGATACCCTGGACACCTCGGGTGCGGAGGGCGATGCCGGTCCGTCTATACTCCCAGGGCCATCAGGCTCCCAGGACATCCCTGCCCCCACCACCTTGCCAGTGGAACCCCAGCAACTTCTGCCATTGTGACCTGTGCAGCTACCACCACCACCACCACCACCACCGCCAGTGCTGCCTGTGCCACCGTCCCTGACCCATTGGACGATGGCTGACCATCAACTTCACAGGCTAGCAAGGAGAGTGGACGGCTGAGGACACAGGTGAGGACACAGCTTCCGGACAGGAGGGCAGGTGCAAGGTGAGGTGGGGGACAGACCCACCCAATCCTGGGACCGAGACTCTGGATGCCATTGCAAGAGTGCATGTGTCGTACGAGCAGTCTCAGGCACAGGCGGATCGTGCGCGCCAAGACTCACTTGCGACCCACCAGCTGTTGAGGTCCATGGACAACCATATGGGACAAATGTTGGACCTCATGTGGCAGCATACATCTTTTTGATGTAAAAACACCACCTCCCCCTCCCCCAAGTGGCCAGCGGGACAGGACACCACCACCACCACCATCACCTGAGGCCACTGACAGGGAGGTATCCCCCGAACAAGCTTCCCCCACAGCTGGGTCCACTCCGGCTCGAAGACGGAGGTGCCGTCCGAGGCTGAATCGAGGACAGAGCAGTGGCAATGCACCAGCCACCCGCCAGAAGAGGGGCCGGCACTGAGTTCACCCTTACTTGAGCCTGGCATTCACTCTGTGAAATATCTTGCCCCACATTGCCAAGCATTGGCACACCTCTGTTGGACTAGGTTTACATCACACAATGTGGTGTCTACAAGGTGGGAATATCTGACATGATCTTCAACACACTCTTACCCTCCACCACCATTTTGTAAATATCTACTAACACAAATCCACACCTTGTTAATAAACACTACTAAAACACTCAAGGCTGTGTGTCCTCCATGTTTTAAACACAGGTTTGTCTTAGTTGTTGTCATTACCAGGTGCAGGGATCAATGTTGTTCCGAATCATGGCTCTGTGTGAGTGACCTAGGGATAATGAGAGAACAACAAGCACAGGTCAGGAAACTGAATCACACCCATCACACCACACCGTAGTGCAACATCTCACAAACCACACTTTTCACAAATTAAGTGGATCACAGGTCACACATCAGGGAGCATTGCATGTACACCATGTCCCACACTCATGTGCAAACAACATACCAGAACAGGCAGCATACACACACCACATCCACCCATCACCATCAAACATACATCACGCATTGAACAGCAGCACAAGGTGAGGTTACTCACATTCAAGGAAAGTAGTGGTCAATGAGCTTCCATACCTTCTTCCTCGCCACTATCCTCATCACTGGACATGGGTGGGATGGGAGGCGGAGCAACCTGTTGGTCTGCAGGGTCCATGATCAGTTCAATATTATTGCGCAAAGCCAGGTTATGGAGCATGCAGCAGGCAACCACGATTTTGCATACTTTGCCGGGTGAGTATGGCAGGGCCCCTCCGGTTTTATCCAGGCAGCGAAACCTAGACTTCAGCAGTCCAAATGTACGTTCCACCACCCGATGTGTCTTCCCATGGGCCTCATTATAGCGCATTTCACCTGGGGTAGTTGGATTCTGTAGGGGGCTCAGCAGCCACGGGTGGTTTGGGTACGCAGAGTCACCTAGGTGGGGGGATGACAGACACATAATTCAGTACCAGTACTGGTGGGAACAGCATGGCACACATACAACCCAGTAGCCATCACAGCACACTCACTTACAAGCCACGCACGATCTTGATGCAGATTAGCCATCAGTTGGGGGACAATGCTGCTCCGCAGGATGTGGGAGTCATGTGCGGATCCCGGAAATCTGGCACACACATGGGAGATGACGTGAGCCAGGCACACCACTTGCACATTGATTGAATGGTAGTGCTTCCGATTGCGATATATGGGTTCACGTGCCTGGGGTGGAACCAGACCAATATGTGTGCCAACAATGGCACCAACTACGTGTGGAAGGTGGGCCAGGGCACAGAAGTCCCCTTTCACTGCTGCCAACTCTGCCGGACTTCGGAAATGGATGTAATCATCCTTGTAACGCATGATGGCTTTCAGCACATCCCGCAGTACCATGCTATACATGGATTGGGACATCCCCTTGGCATGACCAACTGTGTACTGGAATGTGCCCGTAGCGAAGAAGTGTAGTGCCGCCATCACCTTTGCTGTGGGTGTAATTGCTCCAGGATATGGCCTGCGTGGCTGCAGGTGCGGTGCCAATTGTGCAGCAAGGTCCTGCAATGTCGGTCGATCAAGCCGGAATTTGCGGATCACCTCCTCTCCAAACATGTCCTCCAGCACAGTGTATGGTCAATGCACATTTGGAGCCCTCCTGTGTGGGAGTAGATGGGAGCAGATGTCAATTGGACAACACGGCACAGCTGAACCACACTATCACATCTTGACTAACACAACACAAATAATCCATGTTGCAGACACTGATTGTATGTGTGACGTGACAGAAATAAAAGGCACTACAGCCAACTACACACACAATGTTCACCCACAAACAACATCCTGTGTGCAAATATGTACAATGGTACGTGCACACATGTTGGAAGAACAGCCAACATCACATGACCGACGGCCCATGTGTGGACAAGCATCCCCACAGACACACATGGATTCAGTCACATAGCGGCACCCACCGCCGTGGCTAAGCGCCAATGGCCATCCCTGCCACGGTAACATCTATACACATAGCGGCAACCACCGCCCAGACACAGTGGTGGGTGCCGCTATGTGACTGAATGGGGGGATAAATAAACTACACTTTCTTCTATCAAGAAACCTAAATTGTATTTATTACAGAGACCAACTGCAATTTCCACTTGCACATTCAAATGTATCTGTTAGCCTGCCCCGCCCCCACGGAATGCGTGCTCCGCCATTGCGAGGCCAGCGAGTGATGATTTTCAAATGATGCACTATTGCGGTAGCGCGCACATGAGGTTGGCGGTGTGTTACCGTGATGGCCCTTGCACATGCAGCCAATAGAAACAGGTACCGCGGGACGCGTAAGCGATTTCCCAAAAAAGCGGAAGCCGTGCACCGCCACAGCGGGGCCAGTCATTGGCTCATTTTGAATGAGGCAGCCCGGGAACACCAATTGCTGCAGACGTGTGTCACTGATATCAGCTCAGGTCCCTATAAATGTGTGAATTTCAGCACCACACATCCATTACTTCCAGCACTGCTGCCTGCACCCATCACCTCTACCTGCTTCTGCTGATCACTCAACCACCTGCTGCTGTTGTGCCAGTGTCCTGGAGCTTGCCATGGCGAGAGTTGGAGAGATCCGGTCCCGTCCCTTCAGTGCAGAGGAGCTGGAGGTCCTTGTGGACGGTGTGCTCCGCCACTATGAACGACTCTACGGTGCCGCAGGACAGGTGGTAAGTGCAGTGGGGGACATGTTGTGTGCATGAGTTGGTCCCTGACTCCTGGCCTCTGCAATCTGGGTGGTGCTCTGTGGGAAGCAGTGTCGGTATGCCCCAGCAGGCCAGGCACGCTGTGATGTCTTCCTGGTTCTGTCACTGACTGATTGACCTCTATGTTGCGAAGTGTTACCTTTGTGGGGTCACAAACATGACATGTGTAGTCTTGTGGCTGTGCTGTGTCACGACCGATCACATCTATCTTGTGGGTGTGTACGTCACCTGCTTTCCATGATGGACTAAAGCCATATTGACCTGTCAGTCACATATGTTGTACTGTGCATGGCTGCTGACAGATACCTGTACCTCCTATCTGTGCGAACGGCCAAATGTTCACTGACTTGCACTCTCTTGTCTCCCATTATGGTAGGTCAAGCTGCACCATCGCAAGGCCGTTTGGAGGGCCATTGCAGGTGAGGTACAGGCAGTGGGGGTGTGCAATAGGCGACACACACACTGCCACAAGCGGTGGGACGACATCCACGTATCTCGCTTCCCCGGTCCACCACTGACCTGCTCAGATTGTTGTGGAGGGAGGACGAGTACAGGAGCACACCGGAAGTGACTACAACTTTCGCTGTGCATCCTACACCAGTTAGGGGCCCAGCACTATAAAGCAGCAGCAGAACACGCACTCCCTAGCTGATTGAAAGTAAGGAGAGGCGCGCAGCGCTTTATTGAATCCTTTTGTGTGACCTAGCAGTGTGGCAATTCTATTTTTTAACTCTGTGTGTTTCGCCGATTTTTAATTCACGTATCACGCTTCCCCGGTCCACCACTGACCAGCTCAGATTGTTGTGAAGGAGAACGAGTACAGGAGCACACCGGGAGTGACTACGACTTCCGCTATGCATCCTGCACCAGTCAGATGGGCCCTTGAACGTGTAAGAGGATGTCCTTACAGGCGCGCAGCGGACGCGAGCAGCGGGCGCCCTCTCAGCGCGCCGAAGACGTGCCCAAGACAAGCCCGTCTGTGCCCGTCCACGACTGCACGTCGCCTTTCGCCAGGGACCCTGGTCCAAAGGCTAGGGATTTTGTTGTCTATACCAGGGAAGACCTAGCGGGCCTCAATAACTCTGCTGCCTCATGTAACAAGATCTCCTTAAGTCACCGGAAAGGCAGCTCTAAATGCTCATGTGGGTTTACCCTTCCCAGACCCAGGACACTCCCGTCTCTCCCGTCCCTCACGACCACCTGCCCCCATCAACAAATTGTGGTAGCACAGCTTAATATAAGATCCCTGAGAAAACATCATTTAGAAGTCCATGACCTAGTTACTAATCATTCATTAGACATTCTATTCCTCATGGAGACTTGGTTGCAAGAGTATATGAACTCTGTTATCAACTTAGCCACCCCATTAGGATATTTCACCTACACGTTAAATAGACAATCGAGGGGTGGAGGGATAGCGATGATAGCTAAGTCGCAATATTCATGCCTATTTACCAAACTCGACATCGAAGGATGCGAAGGCGCCCGCTATAATATCAAGATAAACCTGTTAAAATCTGGATTGTGGCGTAAACATTATCGGCGCCATCTTGTCCTTTTCAGATCCATATGTGCACGTAAGCGGCAACCATTTTGATTGCCATGGCCTCTCTGCCCACTCCCGATAGCCAGCGTCTCTCTCTCCCCCTCACTCCCCAGCCTCGCAAGCATCCCCGACAGCCCCCGGTCTCTCCTGCTTGGGCCATAAACGCACCTCCAGCGCGACCCTGTCTCCGAGCCACATCCCGTGCTGAACCCCCTCACTCTTTCATCTCATTCATAGAACAGTCCCTTTGATAACCTCTTCCTCCCTGCTTGATTGTCCGGCCTGACCCCAGGCCATCAACTAGCTCAACAGAGGCAGTTTATTGCCCCCTACAGTAGGACCTCGCCCCACATCAAAGGAGCGGGGATTAATCAATGCCTTCACACCCCTAGATCCGACCGATCGCCCACATTCCTGTTCCCAGCGGAATGTCCAGCTGCGCGATAGCCATCATGCTGAGATTTGGGTGGGGACCTCTACTGTAGATATGTGTGAGAACGGGCCTGAACCGGGGATTCCAAAGATGCCTTTTTGAACTTTAAAGCAATACCACGGATGTCATAAATGTAATAAAGCCATAAACCTGTGTATAAGAGGCCAGGCCTCAGAGATGCGGTTAGAGCACCTCGAGGAGATACTCTGTTGTCTGATTTGACGTGTTCTGCTCCGTCTGAATAAACTCCTGTTTCCTGCCTTCCAGTCTCCAGCGCCTGCCTCTTTATTTGGTAACCGTGAGTTGGGTGAGAGGCGGCTAACGCCGGGCAAACCTTGAAAAAGGGTAATCGACCTGATCTGCCTAACCCCTTTTTCCTCAATTGGCGTCCCAAACGTGGGGCCCATCAGCGACACGTGGATTCAGTGGGAGAGGTCCTGACGACGGAGTGAACGACTGCAACGATCGGGAAGTGCACCTGCCCGATAGACCCTCGTCTGGCAGCCGATCATCCGAACTTCACTGGTTCCGAGCAGACCTCTCTCGAGTGATCTACGGTCCTGACTGGGAACCATCAGGAGTGCCACGACAGAAGATAGAGGACGATCGGGCGCTGGAATCGGAAGACAGGAAACTGTCCATGCGGTCCGGGTAAGATCGTGTAACACGACAAACTGTGAAATATTTGATTGATTGATTGGAAAATACTAGTATTACTCTCCGAATTGTTGGTTCTCTTGGAGATTCTCTGTCTGCAAACGGAGAGGAATAGAAAGTATTCTCTCTTCCTTTGCAGGTAGTGAAGGGTAGGTAACGCAGGCCTTTGCCCCCGTTGTAATCCGTCGTGCCTATCTTTCTCCCCCACTGATTGATTGTTTGCCCGAACATTGTTTGTTCGAGGATTGTTTTCTCGAGAATTCTCTGTCTACAAACGGGGAAGGATAAAAGTATTCTGTCCTCCTTTGCAGATAGTGAAGAATAGTTAACGCAGGCCTTTGCCCCCGTTGTAACCCGTCGTGCCTATTTCTTTCTCGCCACTGATTGTTTGATTGAACGGACATTAATTGTTCGATATTGGTTCTTTGGAGGTATTCTCTGCTTACAAATAACGTGGAATAGAGATATTCTGTCTAGTCTTTGTAAGCAGTGAAAGGATAGGTAGTGCAGACTTTTGTCCCCATTGTAACCCGTCATGCCTATCTTCTCCCCATTGTTCAGTAGTTGGTTCAGCCCGGACCGCTTATTAGAGGTGGATCATCCGGCTCCTCTGGAGGGCACCCCTAATAAGGATATGTTTTTAAAGTATGGACTAGTCGCCGTAGCTTATAGTAAGTTATGGCATAAATATACTAAAAAGGATCGAGAAAGTCAGTGGCCACTGATAGGATCCTTCGATGACGCAAAAATAAGCGTGCTGGAAACAGCCCTTTGTAACAATAAAACAACGCCCACTATGCTTGATAGTTTCGGCATGTGGCGCAAGGAGACGGAACAACGAAAGAAAAGAAACGAAGTCAGACCAGAGAAAGAATTGCGAAAAGCAGCTCATTTAGCCGCGAGCAAGTTGAAAGAAGAGATAAAGGAAAGAGAGGGAGCTAGACTGAAGCAAGAATCCGAGACATCGAGCCAATGTCCCGTTAGAACACCCTCTATGCTTTACCCTGAGCTACCTTCGAAGCAGCGAGCGAACGATGATCTACTGCTAGGTCCCCCGATCATCTACATGCCCCCTCCATACGCCCCTTCCCAACCTCTAGTGCAACGCACGCAACCCCCTAGCACAGATGAGAGCAGTGCCAGAGCCTCGGTCCTCACGGCCTCCGCGCCGGCCGAGCCCCTTGTACTCAGCGCAGCGCAAGCAGCAACATTAGATGAGCCCGAAACTGAGGAGAAAGACTCTGCTAGGCTCCATCGATTGAGTAAGAATGAACAAGCAGGGATTGATAAGATCGCAAAGACGCTAGTAGAACGGAAAGAAAACGAAGATTACGTGACAGATATATGCAATACATATGCTGATAATCACAAACGACACTTTGTTGCACGTTTCTGTTACCACACCCTTAACGCCTATGAAGACCGGTATCGTAACAAAGGTCCTGAAAGCCTAACGACACTGTATAGAAAAGTCGACATTGGAGACGAGGGCGAAGGTGATGTGACGGACCTCTTCTCGTGCACGCTTGAAGTCTTCCGCCACCTCACTGAACAAAAATTAGAAGCCGACACCACGACCCCTGTAGCGACTGAACCTCAAACCGAGAGAACTGACACCATGATGCCAATAAGAGAAGCGGCACCTTATTGGGTCCCCTCACGAGGACAGGGAACACACGACGATATTAACCACCAAGATGAGAGAGGGAGGGTAGTGTACAACTGGGTCTACCAACCCTGGGATCGGCAAGACATCCTGACTTTCCGAAAGTCAGCCCGATCTACGAAAGAACCCCACTGCCTTCTACACAGAATTAGGTACCGCCTTGGCTTCGACGATTATGACCCTAGCGGACATCGACTTGTTTTTCGGGCTATGTCTGCCAGCTGATGTGTGGAAGCAAATCCGGAAAGTCGACCACCTTGAGCTGTTCGGACATACCTGGTCACAACTCGATGGCATAGACAAACAGCGAGAGCCCGAACAGAAACCCTTGAAATCGATTCTAGACCTGCCAGACAAAATAGTACTAAAACTGAAAACCATAGTACCAGAAAAGAAGGTGGACTGGTCGATAGTAACGGCTTGCTGCCAGAAACCACAGGAAGACGCCTCAGAATATTTCTCCCGGTTCGAAACGGTGTTCTCCGATTACAGTGGCCAGGACATGACCTCTGCGACCGGACATCACTTGTTCGTCCAGAACTTTGTAAAAGGCCTGACACCAGAAGTCTCGCAAAAACTGCAGACTAGTGAAAGTAGTTGGGCTGCCTCCAAACCCGCGGCTATCCTTCAGATGGCTCAATACTACGAACGGCAAAAGAACGAGAACGATAGGGCGACTGAGAAAAAGAAAAAGGACTTGAAAGAACGAGTGATGATTGCTCAATTGCAAGGAGTGACGACAGGAAGGGAACAGTATAGAGGAAACTACCAGTCGAATGCTCCTAGAAATCCACCCACTAGAGACCGCACACCCGCACCCGGCGCTCCACGAACAGACTTCGATGAGAACCAGTGTGCGTTTTGCAAAGGATATGGGCATTGGAAGTCCCAGTGCCCGGTCCTGCTAGAAATGTACAAAAATAGGGACGCAAAAGACGTAGCGGGTGGGCCGAAAAATAGAGGACAGGGACGAGGGCACACCAACGACGCCAGAAATGACAGATCAGGCAGACCGAACACTTTTGACCACCCCCGACAGAACCAATGCCAGCAGACTGACTGTGACGATGCCCGTGACTGGGCATAGGACTGCCTAGGGCAAGGGAGGGATCCAGTCGAGCTCTATGTTGACCAGCAAGGTCCTTATGTCAACGCTAAGGTCCTAGGTACGAAGTCTCCATTTCTGGTAGACACTGGCGCGACACGTAGTGCGTTATCTAAACGACTGATTCCAAGGGCACCCTTGTCTGGCTCACGTATAACATCAATAGGCTTTGATGGAACGCCCTCCACTAACCCCTTATCCGCACCGGTTTCCTTCGACTTGGACAGTAACCCCACTGACACGACGTTTCTGCTTTCCTCCAACACTCCCGATGCCATTATGGGACTTGACTTACTGAAGCATTTCCGAGCTACTATCAGGTGTTCACAGGACGGAGTTCGAGTCATTCTGTACGATAACCCGACTTTGCTCAGACCTCATCCCGCTCGACACATGTTCTCCATCTCTGACGCTGACGCATCCTTACTTGACTCTCTACCTCTGTATCTGTGGGCTAAAACTGACGCTGACGTAGGACGAATGATGATCGACCCCGTGCACATAACTGTTCGCCAAGATGCAATACTCCCAAAACTCCCACAGTATCGGATATCGCCCGAAGGTGAGAAGGCATTGGTAATGATAATCCAGTCCCTGGTAGAGGCAGGAGTGGTAGAGGAAGTAGTCAGCAATATTTGCAACAGCCCTATCCTACTCATTGTGAAGAAGCAGGGCGAAGGAGATGAGAAAGCGTACCGCTTCATCATCGACCTTCGAGAGGTCAACAAGGTAGTTGTACCTCAGTACCCCGTAGTCTCAGACATCGCCACCATTCTGACCCTGATTCCTTCCACAGCCACCACCTTCACTGTAATAGACCTCAAGAACGCTTTCTTCTCCATCCCCATCCACCCAGACAGCTGCTACCTTTTCGGCTTCACGTTAAAATCCCGCTCATATAGATTTTGTAGAGCTCCCCAAGGTTACACAGAAAGTCCCAGCATCTATAGCCAGGCCCTCAAGAGACAGCTGGACGCCGTTCAGCTACCGGAGGGAGTGGTGTTGATACAGTACGTCGATGATATCCTTTTGGCGGCCGACACCACTCCACTTGCAGTCACAGCCACCATCCAACTCTTGCACTTCCTTGCGGAAAATGGCCACAAGGTCTCCAAGAGAAAGTTGCAATTCTGCCAACCCCTGGTCACCTACCTAGGCCACCTCTTGTCCAAAGACGGGAGAAAGCTTACACCCGATCGAATTCAGGCCATTCTAGAAACCCATGTCCCAAAGACCCAGAAACAAGTCCGCTCCCTGGTAGGCCTCACCTCCTTCTGCCGGCAGTGGTTGCCAAATTTCAGCCTCATTGTAAAGCCACTACTTTCCCTACTAGCCAAAGATGTCCTCTTCCCACTCCCTTGGACCCCCGAATGCCAATCTTCCTTCAAAGAACTTCGAGACGCCCTTTGTTCTGCACCAGTCCTAGGAACCCCTGATTACACCAAGCCCTTCTCTCTCTACACTCACGAAAGGGAGGGGTGCGCTTTGTCTGTCCTGACTCAAACTATTGGCCCCAAGCAACGACCATGTGCCTATTTCTCTGCCACCCTTGACCCCGTAGCGAGAGCCTTGCCTGCCTGCCTTCGAGCCGTAGCTGCCGCTGCTGTATCTATCCGACAAAGTGAGGGGATCGTACTATCGAATCCCCTCACGGTATTAGTGCCCCATGCTGTTGACACCCTCCTGAACCAGACTAAGACGCAACACCTGACTAGCGCACGACTGACTGGATACGAACTGACTCTGCTTGCACCCCACATCACGCTGAAAAGATGCACCACACTGAACCCAGCCACCTTGTTGCCTCTGCCTGAAAACTACCCAAATGTCCCCCCTATACATGACTGTGTGACCCTCACAGACGAACAGACTAGGAGTAGAGTTGACCTCCGAGACACCGCCTTCACAGACCCTGACGGAGAGCTATGGGTAGACGGCTCTTGCATCAAACTCTCCGACGGCACCACCTCAGCTGCCTATGCAGTAACGACAGCCCGAACAGTAATTGAGACAGCCCGCATCACACAACGATCCGCACAGGCGGCAGAACTGATTGCCCTCACACGAGCATGTATTATAGCGACAGGGACCACGGCAAACATTCACACGGACAGCCAGTACGCCTTCGGAGTGGTTCACCATTTTGGACTCTTGTGGAGAGAAAGGGGATTCCTGACGTCCCACGGCACGCCCATCCTCCACGGAGATCTAGTCTCCGCCCTGATTGAAGCAGTTCTCCTCCCCAAACGATTAGCCGTAATCAAATGCCAGGCACACAGGAAGGTGACAGACTTAGTCGGACAGGGAAACGCACTGGCCGACATCACTGCCCGAACCACAGCTGAGAATAGGACGACGACACGCATGTATGTGACCAGGTCACAAGCAGAAAAATGGACTGACGCTAGGGAAACGATTAGGGGCATCCAGTCGGCCAGCACACCTCACGAACTGACTGAGTGGGCACGGGTAGGCTTAAAAGACGATGAAGGCTGCTGGCGGACAAAAGACACAAACAAATGGCTGCTGCCTGACTCGTACCTGATTCCCATACTGACTATGGCACACTCCCCCGCACACATAGGATCTGCCCCCATGATCGAACTCATCTCCAAGGTCTGGCACAACGACAAAATCCCCGACTCAGCCAGACGCCTGGTCCAGCAATGCCTTATCTGCCTGCAACACAACCCTGGGAAAGGAACTGTGGTACCCCGGGGAGGGTTTGGGGTCCCCGACCATCCCTTTGAGGTCCTCCAGATGGACTACATCCAACTAGAAAGATGCCAAAGCCTGAAGTATGTATTAGTCATTGTGTGTGCCTTCAGCAAATGGGTAGAAGCCTATCCAACCCGTGATAACACTGCCATGACCACTGCCAAGGTACTACTGAAAGAGTTTTTCCCTCGCTACGGTCTTTGTCGAATTCTATGGAGCGACAACGGCCCCCACTTCATAGCTGAAGTTATCCAACTAATCTTGAAAGGGTTGGGTGTAAAACAAAGGTTTCATGCAGTCTTTCACCCCCAATCTGCTGGCTTAGTTGAGCGACACAACGCCACACTGAAACTAAAACTGTCGAAGATAGTGGCCACCACAGGACTTAAATGGCCAGATGCCCTCCCACTGGCATTGCTATCGATGCGCTCCACTCCCACTAAGCACCATTTGACCCCCTACGAGGTTGTATTTGGGCGACCGATGAACCTCTGGACTGCCCCTAAACCGACCTCCATTCACGACGTCCCGGATGTCTTACTGTCTGATTACTTGTGCAAATTGACTAAAACGTTGTCTGTCATTCATCAGCAGGTGCAGCAGGCCATCCCCGATGCTTCCAGGGGTCCGGGTCACGATATCCAACCGGGGGATTTTGTGCTGATCCGAAATTTCCAACGGGCAAAGAGTCTGGAACCCCGGTGGACGGGCCCCTGACAAGTACTGATCACCACCCGGACGGCTCTTCGAGTGGAGGGGAAACGACACTGGCTGCACGCACACCACTGTAAGAAGGTCTCCTCGACCCTGGCCACGACAGAAAACGTCAGCACCCAAGAAGAGCTCCTGAACAAAGACCGGCCGTCACTGAACTGTTATCCTGATACCGAGGCACTCGAACTTGCAAAATTCTCTGACCCCACTGTGCCATCCAGGGAAGGGTATTTCCTGCGTCGAAAGGAGGGAGCTTCGGCTAAGTAGACCACGGACTAAGTTGAATCTCAGAACGGTAGCCTAAACACAACCAAGGGTTACCCGGAGAGAAGCTAAACGAAGTCTGCGGTTCTGCCCACTACCGAGCACCTCGAAGATGATGGAAGCGCCAGATAAGAAGATGATGGAAGCGCCAGATAAGAAGATGATGGAAGCAACCGGAAATACCCACTACAGGAACCCAAAGACTGATAGCATGCACAAATCAAAGACAATTGCCCTTTTCATTGTCCTCCTCTTTTGCCTCCTCCTCATGACTTCCTTCTGGATCGTGGAAGAGAGCGCACCTGCTCATCAGATATTGCTGACCACCGCACAGCCAACCACTATGAAAGAGCATCACCTGATCTCCCTTTCGCCTCAGCTCCGAGAAAGGTGTAAGGAGTTCTGGAACAATTCCTTCGTGCAACTGTTGCACCAACACAACCTTGCCGCCAACGCCACAAACTGCTGGATCTGCGGGTTGCTCCCGCATGCCACCGGACACTCCATCCCTTTCATCCCTTCCCCTTTCTCAGTTCATGGCTCCTGCCTTGCCTGGTTGATCCTCTTGCAAGAGAGCTACAAGGACAACGCCACTTCTGGTCAAACAGTGTCACACTTTCACCATGGGTTCTGGCTGAACAAAACCGGGAGGACATCTGCCCCCTTTTGTCCTTTAACCTTTGGTCCCTCCTTCCATATGGACATCCCTGCCAAGGAACGAGTTGAAATGCAGGTGTTCCATAATCCAGCCAGACCCACCTTCTCCTACCTACGGAAACGAACTGCTGCCACTCTGACTGTGGCTCTGTCTGTTATCAATGTCACGGGCCTCGTGTGCCTCGAAGGCCTGGGAACACAGCTGGTGGGTCACAGTTCCTGCCACATCACCAGAACATTGGACTCAATCGACCCCCTCTCCTTTGTTGCTTCTCCGAATATGTACTTTGTTTGTGGCACCAAAGCTTACACTTGGCTTCCAAAAAGTTGGGGGGGTACTTGCTACATCGCCTTCATTCTCCCTCCAACGTACGTGGCCCCAGCAAACCATCACCGGCAGAAGCGCGCAAGAGACATTGAACAAGCCGACTCCACCGGAGCACAGTTCCTGGATGCAGTGAAGGGACTTGTTCCTCTGTGGGGCCCAATGGCAAACAGCCGCGCCATCCGACACCTGACCCAGGCAGTAGAAACGACCATGAACATCACGGCTGGCATCCTCACTAACAATACGGCCGAGCATTCAGGCAGTCCGCCTGGTGGCTCTTCAGAACCGCCTTGTTCTAGATGTGGTTCTAGCTGACCGTGGAGGAGCATGCCGCATCATCGGATCCAGCTGTTGCACCTACGTGCCAGATAACTCGCCCTCAGTCTACAAAGCAATCGAGCACCTCCACAGACTTTCCTCAGAGGTTCACCAGGAGCAAGAAGGATGGTCGCTTGGGAGCTGGTTTTGGGGTACTTTGAAGGACTGGGGATGGAGGTTGTTTACATTTATATTGATACCGGTCGTGGTACTGTGTGGGTGTTGCCTAGGTATTCAATGCTTGCCACCTTTGTGTTCACTCATTGCTAACTGCATGTGCCCTAAGACTCCGAATTTCGAAGCTGAACGTATGAAAGCTTTGTATGATATCGAAATACGTAATATAATGGGGATAGACATAAATTGACAAGCTGGCTAGATATGTTGAAAAGGGAGGACTGTTAAAATCTGGATTGTGGCGTAAACATTATCGGCGCCATCTTGTCCTTTTCAGATCCATACGTGCACGTAAGCGGCAACCATTTTGATTGCCATGGCCTCTCTGCCCACTCCCGATAGCCAGCGTCTCTCTCTCCCCCTCACTCCCCAGCCTCGCAAGCATCCCCGACAGCCCCCGGTCTCTCCTGCTTGGGCCATAAACGCACCTCCAGCGCGACCCTGTCTCCGAGCCACATCCCGTGCTGAACCCCCCTCACTCTTTCATCTCATTCATAGAACAGGCCCTTTGATAACCTCTTCCTCCCTGCCTGATTGTCCGGCCTGACCCCAGGCCATCAACTAGCTCAACAGATGCAGTTTATTGCCCCCTACAGTAGGACCTCGCCCCACATCAAAGGAGCGGGGATTAATCAATGCCTTCACACCCCTAGATCCGACCGATCGCCCACATTCCTGTTCCCAGCGGAATGTCCAGCTGCGCGATAGCCATCATGCTGAGATTTGGGTGGGGACCTCTACTGTAGATATGTGTGAGAACGGGCCTGAAGCGGGGATTCCAAAGATGCCTTTTTGAACTTCAAAGCAATACCACGGATGTCATAAATGTAATAAAGCCATAAACCTGTGTATAAGAGGCCAGGCCTCAGAGATGCGGTTAGAGCACCTCGAGAAGATACTCTGTTGTCTGATTTGACGTGTTCTGCTCCGTCGGAATAAACTCCTGTTTCCTGCCTTCCAGTCTCCAGCGCCTGCCTCTTTATTTGGTAACCGTGAGTTGGGTGAGAGGCGGCTAACGCCGGGCAAACCTTGAAAAAGGGTAATCGACCTGATCTGCCTAACCCCTTTTTCCTCAAACCCACAGTTAACTCTATCCGGTATCTTGATATACAGACCTCCGGGGCAGGACAGCAGCTTTATTAAAGCCCTCCTCAAAACTGTTTGTTCGTTGGTTACTGGGAACGCCAACTTCTCTATCTTTGGAGATCTAAATATCCACTTTGATCTCACCGCGGAAAAAAGATCAGCAATCTGCTAGCTGACCTTGCCGCGTTCCAACTTTGCCAGCTGGTCAGTGGCCCTACTCATAGAGGTGGACATCTCCTAGACCCCATTTTTTCTAACTTAGAAGGAGTAGCGGTGGGAGCTCCCATTCCTATGACTTGGACGGACCACTTATTAGTGATCATGACACTAACTATTCGCTGTGCATCCAACAGGAGGTATGTCCAACGAGTGCTGAAACGCCCTTGGAGGAAACTCCATCTCGAAGAATTTCACGCGCTACTTAAAACTAATCCCCCAAAAGTTAGCAAAGACCCTGACCTGAGTTATGAGGATTTCTGTAACTGGATCACCCAGGCTCTGGATACTTTGATTCCGGCGGGCTGGATTAGGGCACGTTCACAGGAATCTGGTCCTTGGTACAATGCAGCGCTCACTTCCCTCAGGAAAGAATGTAAAGTCGCTGAGCGAAAATGGAGAAAGACCTATGACTCTGCACTTAAGGCCCAATATGTCCAGGTACAAAAAACTACCACAGAAACATTTTTAGGACACGAGCGGCATACTATGCTAATGAAATTGGGATTAGTCAGAATCCCTCCAAAACCATTTTTAAAATATTAAAAGATCTCAGCGTAAAAAAAGCTGAGGCGGAGTCACATACCTCTCCTACACACTGTGAGAACTTGGCATCCTTCTTTATTGATAAAATTCAGAAAATGTATAACTCCTTTCCAACCACCCTTTGTTTCAATGCTTCTACCACTAAGATTAACTCTAAACTCACTAATATACCTGTGAGGAGCCAAGAGGATTTGATCAAACTTTGTGAAAAAGTCAAATCAGGCTCACCTGCAGACCCACTAAAACCACCGCAATTTAGAGCAGCTGATTTGACGGTTCTCAACCCCCTTCGAGACATCATAAATTCCTCGTTCACCACTGCCATCTACCCACTAGATGGAAGCAGGCTTGGGTTTCTCCAATTTAAAAAAAAATAACGTTAGACCCCACTCTGCCCGAGAACTATCGGCCTATCTCGCTGCTCCCCTGGCCAGCTAAGGTGGCAGAGTCCCACGTCAATACCATTCTGACGAAAATCCTTACGTCCAATACCACTCTGGACACAACCCGGAATGCCTTCCGTGCGGGCCACAGGACCGAAACGGCACTGTTGAGTGTGACTGAACACCTCCGGACCATTTTGGACTCGGGCAAGACGGCAGCACTGATATTATTAGACCTCAGTGCGGCCTTCGATACGGTCTCACACGAGGTGCTGCTACTTCGGCTAGAGGAGGTAGGAATATCAGGACAGGCCCTGGACTGGTTTAAGGCATTTCTGTCTGGAAGGTCATTCCGGGTTTCCACTCCTCTGTTCCTTTCCAAAGAACAGTCGATCAAACAGGGAGTGCCCCAGGGATCTGCACTCAGTCCAACATTATTTAACATATACGTCCTACAACTGGCTGAGATAGCCAAGAGATGGGGATTATTGTTAGTATCATACGCTGACTATACTCAGTTAGGGGTGACCTTGAGAGACGAAGCTGGACTGAGTGCACAAAATTTCAAACAGGGCCTTACAGCCATAACTAGCTGGATGACAGCTAACTACATACAACTAAACGCGGGCAAGACCGAGGTCTTACTTGTAGGTAAAGAGGCGGCGGCTTGGGGAGACAAATGGTGGCCTGAGACTCTTGGTAAGCTCCCTGAGCCTAAAAGCCAGGTGAAAAACCTTGGAGTTTGGATTGACTCCTTTCTCAACTTCACCCACCATACTAAAAAAGGTTGCTGCCTCGTGCTTCGTGATCCTTCGGAACCTTAAGCAGATCCTAAAGTTTTTCGATCCCCAGACGCGCCAGCTCGTGATACAGTCTGCCATCCTTTCGCGGCTGGATTATGCGAATTCCCTACTCTTAGGGGCTAACCAGGCTGAGAAAGCAAGGCTGCAACGAGTTCAGAATGCTGCAGCGAGAGCCTTGACAGGTCTCCCCATCATCACTCGGTGGCAAATACACTTACCAAACTCCACTGGCTCTCGGTGGAGAAGAGGATTCATTTCAAGACCTTGTGCCTCGCATTCAGAATTCTGAAAACTGCCTCCCCACCCATGTTATGCCCACTCTTGACCGCATACATTCCTCAACGCACTCTCCGCTCGGAGGGCCAGAACCTAGCAGTGGTCCCCCGTATTAAACAATCCCGGATGGGAGGCCGCTCCTTCCGGTACCTTGCGGCCAAGCTTTGGAATGCCCTACCCCTCCGGATTCGTGGAATAACTGATCTTTTGCCGTTCAGAAAGGCCATTAAAACCAATCTCTTCTGCTAGACGGTTACGTTATGTGATTACCACTGTTCCATCTGTTGTGGCATACTCTCTACCTTTTTGGAAAGCGCCGGGACGCCCCTTTGCTGGGGCAGCCGCACGCTATAAAAGACCATATAACATAACATAACATAACATCTCCAGGCTCAGCAAGAATGTGGCGGAGCTGACACTGGGGCTGATTCCCAGATCAGGGCAGCTTGCACGACGTACCATGACCCCTCTGATGCTACGTTTCATAGCTGTGACACTTCCTGACCTGTCCGCACGGTTGAGAGGAGAGCAGCAGCAAAGTAGCGATAAGCACACTGAATGGGTTTGTAACTTGGGAGTGCATGCATGTATTGCTTGTCAGACACAGTAGTGACATCCATGGTGTATATGTTGTGCTGCTATTGCATGTTGGTGGCATTAGCGGAGTGAGAGTTAGCATCCATGTCAGCCAGCTGGACATACCAGTTGCATTGTGCAGTGGAGAAGTGTGGCTCACTGGTTAGAGGCGGCAGACCCGTAAGCAGAGAACGGCCCGGGACCAGGGTTCGATTCCCGACGCGGCAGGGTCGTGGACCAGGGTCAGCGGACTCGATAATTCTCGCCTCGGTGCCTACTCTAGTCAGAAACCACACTCGGCAACTCTGGGCATCAGCTTGCCACATCTTCACAACGGCCCCCCAGACCGCCAGGGATGCTTGGTCGCACCTTAGAGATACCCATCAGGGACCATCTCTCAGGGTGAGCCAGGACGGGTTCCCCAGCGGTCGAAGCGTGGAGATACTCCTCCGGGAGTCGATTCCTAGCGCTATATAAACCCGCAATTAAATTAAATTAAATTAAATTGTAGTGCAGGGGCACAGGACATGCCATTTAGGTCTGTAGTCCCATGACATCAGATGTGTGGTGGTCTGCATGCACTTGCCCAGTTTGTTTCATGTACATGTGTCACAGGGCCCACTGATTCTATGACATGAGGATGTCTGGTAGGGGTGGTTCATGTGCAGGATGGGTGTGACATGTTGTTCAGCAGTCAAGGAAGTTTTGATTTTGTAATTTGCAAGACGTGAGTGTGGCACTTAGGTATACCTCTTATCTCTCACTTTCAGCTTTGGACGAGGGCACTGACAGACAAACGACGTAGCTAAGTGGTGGCAATGCAACCGGATCAGAGATCACAAAAACGCAGACTGAGACTGAAGAGAGCAGCCCCGGAGAGGGGGACAGAACTATCCCTGAGGACTCACATGTGGAGACACCATCGTCCTCATCTTCAGACAGCGGTGGTGAGTCAGCACTGTTGGTAGACACAGGGAGTGGACAATCTAAACCTTCAATTGGTACCCAAAACTCTGGGCCCACACTGCCACCAACTGCAACAAGTACTGCTCGTGCTCGCCAGAGTAGGAGGAGCAGAGTGCCCTTTGGTGCAGGCACCGCAGCCCCTGCCCCTGTGACACAAACTGCCCTTAGTGCTGAGGCGGTTGATCTGCTGCGACAGCTGTGTGTAGGGCAGACAAACATGATAAATGCATTCCTGGACCACAATAGGAAGTTGGGGCAGGTGGTAGCATTCATGGAGGGGATGCATGGTGATGTTGCTGGCCTCCACCGAACAGTGCAGTCCTTATCCAACACAGTGTCTGCAGCCATTCAACAGTCACATGTACAAGGTTCTACTTCAGTTCCACCATCCACACCACTTACTGTCTCAGGGGAGAGTGACATTTCTGAACCTGTCTCATTTTCAGGGTATTGCACTAGAAGCAGGCACGGGCAGCAAAGCAGGCAACGGAGGCCACAGACGCCATCCCCTAGGAAAGGGAAATCTTTCACAGAGCACGACATCACCTACCCTGGAGATGACACACAGGACCCTCAAGGGGTGATGGGGGACACGGATTCACAGGGCACACAGGCATCAACCTCAAAAGGTACTCCCAAGGACAAGGCACATCTCATGGTCAAGGCACAGACCAAGGACAGGGAATCCGCAAAGGACAGGACACCACCCACGGACACGGCTCCTCCCAAGGACAGGGCACCCCCCAAGGAGTGGGCCCCTACAAAGGACAGGGCACCTACAAAGGACAGGGCACCCCCCAAGGTCAGGGACACTCCCAAGGAGCGGGCCCCTACAAAGGACAGGGCACAAAAAAGGACTGGGCACCCCCCAAGGACAAGGACACTCCCAAGGAGCACGCCCCTACAAAGGACAGGGCACCTACAAAGGACAGGGCACCCCCCCAAGCACAGGTACACTCCCAAGGAGCACGCCCCTACAAAGGACAGGGCACCTACAAAGGACTGGGCACCCCCCAAGGACAGGGCACCCCCCATGGACAGGGACACTCCTATGGAGCGGATCCCTACAAAGGAGAGGATACATCCCAAGGACAGGGCACCTCCCAGGGACAGAGCACTGCCCACGGATGAGGCACATTCCAAAGACAGGACACCTCCTAAGGCCAAGGCGTCTCCCACAGCAAGGCACCTCCTAGGGAGCAGGCACCTCCCAGGGCCAAATTGTCTCCCATGGACAGGACATCCATCAAGGCCAGACATCCATCGCCCATTCATCCCCTGAAGCTGGTGTTGGTGAAGGAACGTAAACAACATGTGTCAGAGGTGGAGTCCCCCCATACCTCTACTCCCATCCACACCCCGGTGAAGCAGAGGAAGGAGTACATTGTTGTTGCATCCCCCATTACACATGATGCAGAGGGCAGAAGGCAGGGCAAAAGCAAGCGTCAAGCAGGGTCCAGCACGTCCCCAGAAAGCAGACCCCCACCAGCACATGATCTGCCTCTGATGGGTGATGTTTCAGATGAGCCCGCAAAACTTACTAGTCCAGTCATGTCTAGGGTGCCCTTGCAAATCCCAAAGAAACGGAAACACACACCGGTGACACCTGACGACCAAAATGTCGCTCCAGTACAGGTGTCCCCAGCTCCCAGAGTCACCCTACCTCCTGGCCCATACAGCCCTGTGGCTCATCATTTCAGTGGTCCTAGTGGGTCAGCTGCAGTTCACTCTCATGTGTCAGATAGTGGCATTGTGCCTGTTGCTCGCTGTCATGCCTCATGTAGTAGCACTGTGTCAGTGGTGCCCTCTCCTGTTTCAGGTACTGCCCGAGTGTGTGTCTTCCACTCTCATGTCTCAGACGCTGACATGGTATTTGTTGGTCACTGTCCAGGGACAGGTCCTGCCAGTGTGTCTGGGTCTGTCGCTCATGTGTCAGTCACTAGAGCTGTGGCTGTTTCTCACACTCCTGTATCAGGTCCTGCTAGTGTGTCTGGGTCTATCACTCATGTGTCAGTCACTAGAGCTGTGACTGTTTCTCACACTCCTGTATCAGGTCCTGCCAGTGTGTCTGGGTCTATTGCTCATGTGTCAGTCACTAGAGCTGTGGCTGTTTTTCACACTTCTGTATCAGGTCCTGCCAGTGTGTCTGGGTCTATCACTCATGTGTCAGTCACTAGAGCTGTGGCTGTTTTTCACACTTCTGTATCAGGTCCTGCAAGTGTGTCTGGGTCTATCGCTCATGTGTCAGTCACTAGAGCTGTGGCTGTTTCTCACACTCCTGTATCAGGTCCTGCTAGTGTGTCTGGGTCTATCACTCATGTGTCAGTCACTAGAGCTGTGGCTGTTTTTCACACTTCTGTATCAGGTCCTGCAAGTGTGTCTGGGTCTATCGCTCATGTGTCAGTCACTAGAGCTGTGGATGTTTCTCACACTCCTGTATCAGGTCCTGCCAGTGTGTCTGGGTCTATCACTCATGTGTCAGTCACTAGAGCTGTGGCTGTTTTTCACACTTCTGTATCAGGTCCTGCAAGTGTGTCTGGGTCTATCGCTCATGTGTCAGTCACTAGAGCTGTGGCTGTTTCTCACACTCCTGTATCAGGTCCTGCCAGTGTGTCCGAAGCTACAAGGTCCCACACTCCACCTGATTCTGTGCTGTGAGGTGCAGTTCACATCACTCAAATATCATTGTACTTGATGTCTGTACTGTCCATTGTAACCACCCTTGCAATATTATTCTCCATATGACACACGTTCTTGTGCTGCCTCAGATGTACCTGCTCTGTCAAATGGACTGTTGATGCTCTTTGCCCCTCTCATGTGCTGCCTCAGATGTATCCTGCTCTGTTGTGAACACTGCCCTGTTGCTGTTATGATGCTGCATTGTGCCCTCTCGTGTGCTGCCTCAGATGTATCCTGCTCTGTTGTGGACACTGCCCTGTTGCTGTTATGATGCAGCATTGTGGCCTGTCATGTGCTGCCTCAGATGTACCTGCTCTGTCCAATGGACTGTTGATGCACTCTGCCCCTCTCATGTGCTGCCTCAGATGTACCTGCTCTGTCCAATGGACCGTTGATGCTCTTTGCCCTCTCATGTGCTGCCTCAGACGTACCTGCTCTGTCCAATGGACTATTGATGCTCTTTGCCCCCCTCATGTGCTGCCTCAGATGTACCTGCTCTGTCCAATGGACTGTTGATGCTCTTTTCCCCTCTCATGTGTTGCCTCAGATGTGCCTACTCTGTCCAATGGACTGTTGATGCTCTTTTCCCCTCTCATGTGCTGCCTCAGATGTATCCTGCTCTGTTGTGGACACTGCCCTGTTGCTGTTATGATGCTGCATTGTGCCCTCTCATGTGCTGCCTCAGATGTACCTGCTCTGTCCAATGGACTGTTGATGGTCTTTGCCCCTCTTGTGCTGCCTAAGATGTACCAGCCATGTCCAATGGACTGTTGATGCACTTTACCCCTCTCATGTGCTGCCTCAGATGTACCTGCTCTGTCCAATGGACTGTTGATGCTCTTTGCCCCTCTTATGTGCTGCCTCAGATGTACCTGCTCTGTCCAATGGACTGTTGATGCACTTTGCCCCTCTCATGTGCTGCCTCAGATGTATCCTGCTCTGTTGTGAACACTGCCCTGTTGCTGTTATGATGCTGCATTGTGCCCTCTCATGTGCTCCCTCAGATGTATCCTGCTGTGTTGTGGACACTGCCATGTTGCTGTTATGATGCTGTATTGTGCCCTCTCATATGCTGACTCAGATGTATCCTGCTCTGTTGTGGACACTGCCCTGTTGCTGTTATGATGCTGTATTGTGCCCTCTCATGTGCTGCCTCAGATGTATCCTGCTCTGTTCAATGGACTGTTGATGCTCTTTGCCCCTCTCATGTGCTGCCTGAGATGTATCCTGCTCTGTTGTGGACACTGCCCTGTTGCTGTTATGATGCTGCATTGTGCCTTCTCATGCGCTGCCTCACATGTATCCTGCTCTGTTGTGGACACTGCCCTGTTGCTGTTATGATGCTGCATTGTGCCCTCTCATGTGCTGCCTCAGATGTGTCCTGCTCTGTTGTGGACACTGCCCTGTTGCTGTTATGATGCTGCATTGTGCCCTCTCATGTGCTGCCTCAGATGTACCTGCTCTGTCCAATGGACTGTTGATGCTCTTTGCCCCTCTCATATGCCGCCTCAGATGTACCTGCTCGGTCCAATGGACTGTTAATGCACTTTGCCCCTCTCATGTGCTGCCTCAGATGTATCATGGCTTGGCAGTTCGGGCTGGACTGTTCCCATGAGGCACAGGGTCAGACTGATTTGCATATAGCCATGTCTGAACTGGGGTGGCAGGGTGGGCTAAAGAACGGCGATGGATTAAACCCAGATCTGTTGACTGGGTGTGAATGTTTGATTGGTTCAGATGCTCCGTCCATCACCACCCCCTTTTGTACCACTACACCAGCAGGGCAACATGGGCATCTAATCTCCGTTTATTTTAGCCCCTGCCCTCATTTTGATGTAGCCAACAAAGTAAAGCACCATCTTCAGTTGCACAAACATTCAAAACTTGACACACAAAACGTATTCATATTCACCCGACCCAAGATTTCATTGTGAAAAGGTCGAGCTGCAATAGCTTTATTTAGTCTTATTTTAGACTGGCCCTTCACATCCAAAACATTTAATCCCTGAATGAGTTCAAATCAATACAGTGGATTCCTTTGGAAAATCAAGAAATAGAAACCAATTGATACTCCAGGAGGACTGGAGTACATTTTAAGTAAGTTGTACAACATATAACCCTGAGCTGAGTCTTCTATTTGTCACTCAAAGGGAGAAGGATGTGGTCTGGCTCTTTATAATATATCACTGATGTGTGTACTGCCTAGGGTGCTTTTGAACCAGAGGCCAGTCCTGAGTAAACACAGTAATGAAATAAAAATACCATATATATATAAACAGAAAAACTTTCAGGAAAACATTGTTAAGAATGATTTATTTCAAAGAATGTAACATCCACTTGTTCAAGACATATTTGAATGTTGGAATGTTGGGAGTGCCATTTAAAACAAGGGAGTGCTCCAGGCTTCTAATGGCCGGTAGAAGCCCGGAGCATCAACATTCCAATGTGTGTTCTCAGCTATTGCTGTGAGCAAAAGCCCTCACGGAACCCAAGGGGATTTGTATCCCCTCGGGCTCTGCGATGCCTTTGTTTTACAAATTAGAACATTCTGCCCTGTAAGGACAGAATGTTCTAATAGCCTAAGAGCCCTCCTTAGCGGGCTCTACCGGTCATTAAAGGCCCGCTCCCTTGTTACTGGCCAGAGGCAAAGGCTCGGGCCTTTAACGGTGAAGTGGGCCTTTAATGGCAAGTAGAGCCCGCTATGGAGGGTGCTAAGGCTATAGTACGGTGTCTAACGTATTTCCAGGTGAGTCATATACATATCAGATGTTTTGTATCGAATATTCAGGTAAGATAAATATACATACAATAAATGGAAATAGAAACGATTTACATTGACAATGGTACTCATGAAATTCTTCAATAAATCTACACCTATATTGGACATCACTTGAGTAGACAACCTATAGGTGCTGCCATGGTTCAGACACTGACAGGGGAACAGATGAACATCTGGAGCGACCAAACTCCTGCAGTAGATTCATTGAAGTCAGGGGCAGTAGCACTTAACTGGATTAGCACCTTTGGTGGATAGGAAGATCATGGGGGATATATGATGATATTTGAATTTTGCCATGTCCTGTCTGTTGAGAAGATAATGATGAATTTAGCCACCAGAGACTGGGAGTGCATCCATTCAGACCTGTGGATAAAGGAAATTACTTTGAAGGAACCTCTATATTTTAACGTAAGCAATTAAATCAGCATTAGCCTTCCATAATATGGTCTCAGGGCCAGGTTGATGTGAAGGGTTTTGTCCATCTAAAAGTGAGCAATCATTTATTGAATCCCAAGTATACAGGGGCAGATTTACAATAACTGGCGCATCCATGCATATCAGCAGGGATGCACCAGTTATTGTGCGTTAGGGCTCCGCCACCGTGGATACGCCGCATTTACAATGCGGCGCACCATGGGGAAAAAACGTACAGATGCGTGACGCATCTGTGCCGTAAAGACGGCGCATTGCTGGAGTTGCGTCACAAGCGCGACGCAGCTCCAGCAAGGCTCCGGGGTGCCCTATATGTACAATGCTGCGTCAATACTTACGCCTGCTTCAAGCAGGCGCAGGGTTTTGCCACAGCATGGGCTGAAAAGTGATTGAGTGAAATCTTGATGATTTCACTCAGCCACCTTTAGGAGGTATTCCTGCGCCAGAACGCCCCCTCCCCCCCTGCGCCAGAACGCCTACTTCTGGCACAGGGCTTTACAACATGACACATCTCCCAGATGCATCACGTTGTAAATACCCCGCACCATGGTGCCTCTTTTGCGCCACTGCTGCATCACAAAAGTGACGCAACGGCGGCGTAAAAGAGGCGCAAGGGGCTTGTAAATCTCCCCCACAGTGTTTCTCCATATGCCATGTACATTATTAGAATGTTGCAAGTGACTGAGGAGTAATGACACCATATATGAAACGAGGCGGAAGGACAAGTTCCTATATAAGGTCATGGCATTCTGAGGTGACAGGCAATATCCTTTAATGTGCCGAAGAGGATATTTTATTGGTTATTATATTTGGTCACTCCATCACTTTTCGCACAAACCGCCTAAATACTAGGCATCGTGCTCTTTCATATGAAAGAGCTATTAGGGTTCTAGCCATGAAGAATAAAAAATTTGCTGACCATACAGAAGAGAGTAATTTGTTGCAAAAAGATATTAGAAACAGTTTAATCTAAGTCTGCTAAAAATGCTGTACTCAGAATGTGTAGTAGAATGCAGAGATTCTACCTTGCCCGTAATGTCCCACAGCATGTAAAAAATGAATATATTGCCACAAATATCTCCTTTTTACTGATTTCTGTTCATTTTTGAAAAACAGATTACAAGAATGAACAGGCAGTTCTAGTTTTGTTGTTTAAACTGCAGCTGTAATCATTCTTTGTGACCTTCCTTTCACCTTGTTTCCTAGCTCAGACAGCATGTCAACTGTAAAAACTTATTATATTTAAGCAACTACATCGTGACTCAACTGTAATAAGGAAATTAGAAATGGGCCTTTAGATGGGGATTACTGGATCCCATGTATTTTATATTTGTGAGAAAGAACCACCAACTGCTCACGATAAAGCTATTGCAAAGCCCTTGGGAGTGCCATCACAATTTAGAGGCAGGAAGCCTTTAAACGGATGTTTGTCGCAGAGGGAAGTGAATACTTTCTCTTCTTCCCTACTCACTTCCGGGACTCTTACAGGTGAGGTCGCGCTCTAGTTTTTTTCTGACTCAGCCTATTTTAGGGCATGCTTGGTTGGAAGCGCAGAGGGCGCGCCAAAGGCGCGCCAAAGGCAAGCCCATCTGCGACCGTCCGTGCCTGGACAGCGCCTAGACCAGAAACCCTGGCCTTTTTTCCGTTGCACAGGGTAATCCTCTCACTTACTCAAAGAAACTGCTTCTGGATCTACAGAGGCAGGGATTCCTCACTGCCAGCCTATGGACCTGGAGGCACCAGGTGGCAATCAGTCACATTTCTGTGCTTCTTGTAACTTTCGCATACCACAGTCCGGGATCACTGACTAAATATCAACAACAAAAATATAGAATGGGCAAAAAATAACGACACCAAAATATCGAAGATCAGGATATCGACTCCCTATCTTCAAACAGGTAAGTACAAAAATATTGAAGACAAAATATAGTTGTTTAAAATATAGTTTGTAAAAAATATCGAATTTTTTTAATATGTTAAAAGTAATATTAACTTAATTAAACAATCAATATAATTAAATAAAACATACTTACAATTAATTAGAAAATATTAAAATTAATAAATAATATATGTAATCTCTAAAAATAAATTTACGTCAGCTTTGGATAGCAGGAGGGCAAAATGTACTGTTCCTACTCCAGTGAGTGCAACAGTAGGGAAAGCGTTAGATAGCAGGAGGGTAAAAATTACTATTCCCACTCCAGTGAGTGCAAGAGTAGGGAAAGCGTTGGATAGCGTAGGGGTAAAAGTTACTATTCCCACTTCAGAGAGTGCAACAGTAAGGAACGCGTTGGATAGCGTAGGCGTCAAAATTACTATTCCCACTCCAGAGAGTGCAACAGTAGGGAAAGTGTTGGCTAGCGGAAGGGTAAACATTTATATTCCCACTCCAGAGAGTGCAACAGTAGGGAAAGCGTTGGATAGCATAGGGGTAAAAATTACTATTTCCACTCCAGTGAGTGCAACAGTAGGGAAAGCGTTGGATAGCGTAAGGGTAAAAATGACTATTCCCACTCCAGAGAGTGCAACAGAAGGGAAAGCATTGGATAGCGTACGGGTAAAAATGGCTATTCCCACTCCAGAGAGTGCAACAGTAGGGAAAGCATTGGATAGCGGGAGGGTAAAAATGACTATTCCCACTCCAGAGAGTGCAACAGTATGGAAAGAGTTGGATAGCGTAGGAGTAAAAATTACTATTCCCACTCCAGAGAGTGCAGCAGTAGGGAAACTAATGATTTAAGTTTTAAATAAAAATATATTAATTAGCAATACCAATACAAAATTAATTACCAATCACAAAATATTTAATCATTAATTATAAATACCAATAAATATTATTTATTAAAAATTAATTACCTATTAATAATGAATTAACAACCAAATAATTTTCAATACCAAACATGTAATAAGAATTACCAATTAATAATTAATTAACAATACATTAATTATCAATACACAAAATAATTTCAATAATTACTTAATTACTTCCCATCCTATTCCCCTATAAATCCACAACCCACTCCAAATAATAAATGAATACAAATAACATAATTAATTAATCAATTAATAAAAATGAATTACCAATTAATAAAAATGAATTACCAATTAATAATTAATTAACAATACATTAATTATCAATACCAATAAATAAAATGAATATTTACTTAATTACAATTAAATTACTTCCCACCCTATTCCCCTATAAACCCACAACCCGCTACAGAACTAAAACGCAAAATTAAATTAAAAATAATTAATAATTCCTAAAAATGTATATTTAATTTACTATAATTAAATTACTTCCCACCCTATTCCCCTATAAACCCACAACCCGCTACGGAATTCAACTACGCAAAAATTAAATAACATACATTTAATTATTTAAAAAAAAATAAACATACATTACAAAAATAATATACAATTTTAACACATATACTAACATACAAAACACAACAAATATTGATATTATTAAAAATTCGATATATATTAAAGCCTATATTATGTACTTCAATATTTTGACAGTCGATATTACTTACCTGCATTTTGATATTATTAACCACTATATTATGTCCATTTGATATTATGCCCATTCTATATTTTGAAATCGATATTCTGTCCATTCTATATTTTTCATTCGATATTGTGTCTAGTTACCCTCAGTCCGGTGTCAACGGTGACTCAATGGAGAGGTTTCTGGTCCCTCCTTCCTCTCTTGCTCATTCGTGTCTAGGTTTTCTCATTAATGCCAGATCCCTCATTAAGAACAAAGTAGAGTTTAGAGATTTTGTTTCTCTTTTGTAAGCCGGACTAGGTGTTTATCACTGAGACGTGGGCCAGAGAGTGCTTCGGTCCTGATTTGGTGGAGGCAATCCCCTCCGGATATGCCTTTTCTAGATTCAATAGGGTAGGCAGAATGGGTGTGGGCATTTTATACAAAGATGCCTATTCATGTCACGTCGAGCCGCTTACAACCTCTTCTGATCCATACCAGGCCTTATACTTCTCGCTGAAAGTTCATCCGACTGAACATTTTTCTGGTATTGTGGGCTATCGCCAACCAGGATCAAGAGCTTTGTTTAGCCAGGATCTTAGCAACCTCATAGAACTTTACCTGGCAAGATCTAATCTCACCCTTCTGGGTGATTTTAACTTTCACCTCGATAGGACCTCATGCAAGGAAACACAAATTTTCCTAGAAATGCTGAATCGCTGTGGTCTACCCCAACTAGTTATGAGCCCTACTCATATAGCAGGTCATATACTAGATGGCATTTTTTCCAATGATTCCCGGATTATGGTAAGGAAACCTACACAACTCTCTTGGTCAGACCATTATGCCATTCCCTTCAACGTCCATTTCCCGGTATCATATATATCTCTAAATAAGAAAGAGAAAGTGTAGGACAAGAGAAACCTTAGTCATATTAGCAAGGAGGCTTTTCTTAACACTCTTAATAACCATCAATGGCTTCCTCATTCCGATGGTAATCTGGCAGCTGCAGATTTTTCCAACTGGCTTTTAGGAGTCAAGGACAGCCTAGCCCCCCTTAAGGAGCTCTATGCGGCTAGAAAAAAGCCTTCTGCCCCCTGGTTTTCGGAGAAAACTCAGACAACCATGCCGCCCTCAGGAAAGGATCTGGCATCTAGACCCTAACCCGGTGGGAAGAGACTTGCACAAACAAAGATTAAGGGAATATAAATCTGCCATCATAGAGGAAAAAGTATTATTTTATTCTAAGGCAACAGAATCCATTACATCCTCCTGGGAGCTTTTTAATATAATTAAGTCTCTTTCCTCCCCTTCAGTACCTGTCCACACTGGTAACTCCCAGGATCTTTGTGACAGAATGGCTAGTTTTTCCATTCTAAGATCATGGAAATATATTCCTCCTTGGAAGCTCTCAATGCTGGGACCCCCAATGTTGTCCCTGCAAATACCCCTTTCCTCTTTTAATCCAGCAACTTTGGTGGAGGTAAGCAATTTACTTACCTCCCCCCGTCACAAGAGAATACAGACCACCTGTTAGGTGGAATTACATCCGGCTCCCGGTTGGAGTCCTGCCCACTGAAGATTATGAAACGAGGGAGGGAGGGTATTGTACCCCACCTTACCTCAGTACTTGATGTAGCCATTTCAGCTGGGCAGTATCCTACCTCCTGCAAGACTGCAGTTGTTAAACCTCTCTTAAAAAAGCCCTCTCTAAATCCCACAGAACTAAAAAATTACCGCCCCATTTCCCTACTACCTGTCCCAGCTAAAATTCTGGAGAAACGTCTGAATTCTCACATTAGCTCCTACTTGGGGGAATATCAGTTGCTCGATGGCTCCCAGCACTGTTTCAGAAGTGATCATAGCACGGAGACAGCATTACCCTCCGTACTTAACAACATCCGAGGTCAGGTTGACGCTGGTCACACCACGCTATTGATTCTTCTTGATCTTACGGCAGCCTTCGACGCAATATCCCCCCTGATACTGGTAGAACGGCTTAAGGAAATGGGGGTGGGAGGCGGTGCCCTTTAGCGGCTTACTTCATTTCTTAATGATAGGGCTCAAATAGTAAAAATGGATCAATTTTACTCTGCCCCTAACCATTTGTGTTGTGAAGTCCCTCAGGGTTCCTCATTGAGTCAGATTCTTTTTAACATTTATGTTGCCCCTCTGGCCAAGTTCGTTAGATTCTTTGGGCTGGAGGTGCTGTCCTATGCTGATGACACCCAAATGATGGTGTCCATCACCAACAGCATAGAGGCCTCTGCCACCAATTTTAAAAACTGCATGCGGCAGTGTCTTCCTGGATGGTGGAGAACTATCTCAGACTCAACGGGGACAAAACAGAGGTTTTGATTTTTGGAAATCAACAGCATATATGGTCCAATGCCTGGTGACCTGACACACTTGGCCCTTGTCCTTGTCCACTGTCCCAAGGAAAACATCTTGGTGTCATAGTGGACAAATCTCTTTCCCTGGATCCCCAGGTTAACAGAACTGTGTCAACATGCGTTGAGATCATTAGGATTTTTAAGAAAATCTCTCAATTTCTCTCTTTTGCTACTCAAAGCAGGGAGTTATTGCCCTGGTGTTATCTAGACTTGACTATTGTAATGCCCTTTATTTGGGTATTAACAAAGGGCTTGTCCATTGTTTGCAACTGGTGCAGAATGCTGCAGCCACGCTGGTGATGGACCTTCCCAAATTTCATTCAGTCTCGGCTTCTGTCAGTGAGCTGCAATGGCTCCCTCTAAACTGGAGAATTCTGTTTAAGGCTCTTTGTCTTACTACTAAGGCTTTTTACAGTTCAGGTTCAGAAGGCATTAAAGGACTATTTCGACGATATGTCCCTACCAAGCAGTTAAGATCGACCAGTAAAAATCTATTGGTAGTAATTTTAATTTGACGAGTTTCATATAGCGCTGGCTAGACCCGGAGGTATCAGAACTCTTTACATGAGGATCATTGAGTTGCAAGTTACAAATTACATCCGTTACAAGAGCATATTAAAACACAGGAAAGAAACAACGTTACGTTAATTCGTCAGAGAGACTTAGCGGTGTCCGCCCTGGCCCCACTGCTCTCTTTTTCCGCCCGGTCCCTCGCGGATCACCGGGCCTTGTTGCACACTCCCCGTCAGATACTCATTACCGGGATGCCATCTTGATGATGCCCAGCCTCGACCGACTCCTGGGGCTAAACTCGTCACTGTAAAGTTCTTTAGAAAGGCAGCTCTCATACACTTCACTTACCTACAGCTAAAGCTAAAGCTAACAGTGCCTAATTCAATAAACAATCATTTTAAATGTAGGTGGGAACCTGCTCTAGAAGAGGCTATCCTGCCCCGGAACACACCCATCTCCCTTCCATTATAGGAAGCCCTACATTAATTAACAGCATTAACCACCTATTTGTAATCGAGGCACTTTCTGGCACGGAGCAAAGATGAAGATGGTTTAGGACTGTATACATTAACAACTAACCGTAGAATAGCTGACAGTGGTGCAAGTAAGCTGAACACACTGTTCAGAGTAAAGACAGCACTTGATTGCAGATATACTTCCAAAGATTAGTGAGACCAAGGTCAGAGCTGATTAGAGCTAGCAAGAGAGAAGGAAAGATCTCCAGGGTTCATCAGCTACTCTGCATACAGTTTTCAGCCAGAAACGTTCTCTAAAAAGCACTGTTGAAATAGTCAGTATTTGATGCTCGTTCCCCGACCTCAGGTTGATGGAGTTGCCTATCTCCGAAGAAGCCTTTTGTAACCCCGATGAACAGAATCAAGAGGGTGCTTGCCTAAGATGGGAGTGCATCCTAGAGAGGTTTAGGATGGCCCCAAGAGGGGGGAGGGAGGGACACACACACACACACAGACATAAACAAGTGAGTTGTAGCATAACCTACTGCAAGTCAAGGACCGGGTGGGGACGTGAAGCAAGGGCAGGGGTGGAGGAGTACACAATTCTTCAATAAGAACCGTATTAACATGGAGTGAAATTACAAATAGTTGGTTTGACTACTACGTGGTTTCTTGGGAGACAATGCAAGCGGAGGGCGGTGGAGGAGGTACGCTGTGGCTCGACAGGGCTGAGGAACACAACTAATAGTAATATAATGGCACTCCTCCAGGGTATTAGAACCTGCGGGAGGTGCTGGAAGGAACAGAAAAGGGCAGCAACAAAATTTGAAGGAAAGGTCTTCTCCCTACATCACCTACTAAAGACATTTCGTCTCTTACAACAACTCCGCCTTACTGTGTAACCCATGTTTTAAAGAATTCCACCCTCGAAGCCAATTCTAAGTAAGAGGATTACATCCCTGTACACTTCCTACACCTGCTGCACTGGTGTTTGAGAGCACTGTCAAAATTTAAACTAATGCAGATAATTTCAAAAATAGTTGACAACGCATAAGGCATAAGGCCCCTGAGTTTGAGAGTTCAATTGCTCACTCATCTTCTCTCCAGTGCAGATACATGAGACACTCTGAAAGGACAATCTGGTCACCGCAAAAAGTTACAAGCCAACACTATTATGGTCACCCTACAATAACCTATCTTAGCTCGATCAGCAGACAGGAGGGCAGACGAAGAGCAGAAGATGCCACAAAACAGCAGATACACATGCCCTAGAGCAAAGCATTGGGTCATTTTGACAGGTAAAGCTTAAGTGATCAATGGGTTGGGGAAAGTCACAGCACCCCAATAGAAAATGAACCGCATGAAAAATCCAGTCGAAATCAACCGTTCAATTCATCTAAGGAACTTCTGATAAAAGTCTCAGCTGCATTCTTCGCACTTGGGTTGCAGCTTGGCAACTTCTCCCCCTAGGCACTCCTGTTGTTGAGTGTGCGATAGCAACCTCTCCCTAGCTGCTGCCAGTATGGAAATTAAAAACCTCAGGTTCCCTGGCATGAACTTGTTCATTAATCTTAGCTTGTACATCAAAATAGTGATCTGTTTTACGGCTCAGCCTATAGTGAAGGGTATCTAAATTGCACTGAAATCAGACATATTGCACCAAGCCATTTCTGTCACTACCTGTTTGAGGATTTTGCTCACAGAAAGCCCATTTAGCAGGGTATTTTGTTCACCACAAAGCTCTTATTCTCAGCACAATGTTGATGTTCAAGGTACACAATAAGTAGGGTTCTTGGAAGTACCACCTTGAATCTACTCCTATGAGCTCAACTTTGTTTTGTTGTAGCCTCCATGTTGCAGGTATAGAGTGCAACTCAAGCAGGGCCTATTTTTGAAGTCAGATTACTGGATAGTAACACTTGAGGTCACTGTTGTCCACTACTGGTGCCCTGGGACCACCATGCTGGGATTCCCACTTTTCCCACTCAAATCTCGTAATAGTAGGTGGTGACCACTAAAGATTTACCACAGGAGGTGGTGACAGGTTAGGATCTCAAACAGGATAATATTATAGGCAACCGGTAATAATTTGAAATTCTAATCAGTTCTGAACTTTAAGGAACAGGATTACAGGTGAGTAAATTATAGTACACACTTTTAGGAGTCTACCGAAGTCTTTAGCATCCTTTGGCACGGAGGACCAACTCAAATATTACTGATGTCCTGTGCTAGAAAAGTTTACCTTGGAGTCTAATGGCCAAAGTTCTACTATTGGGTGCCCTTCTCAGGTCTGTGCAGGAGGGCTCAGCCTGAATGATGCAGGAAAAGCTAGAGATAGTAATGCTCTCATTTGATGCAGCTGCCTGTGGAACCAATTAATGCAGTAGAATTAAAGCGCTCACCCAAAAAATATAACAGAATATCCTCTTTTTGGGATTCTTGGCATTTCCTCTTGGATTCATGGTAGCCAGATGGCTGTATGATGGTACCTGCTAGGTTTCACAGTCCTGTAGATACTAAAGCCCATAGTGTACTGGACTTTTCTGGGGATACATAGTACAGGAGAGGACCAGTTGTGCTATACGTCAGACATATATATCAAGATTAGCCAAGTTTTAGCTTCAACACAGGAACTAGAACTATAATTCAAACTGCTCTGGATTCAGGGTTTCTGTACCAGGAATGAAGAGGAGCCTCACCCAGGTCTACAACAGATCCAGGATCCTAGAAACATGATAGCACCATGATTAACTAGAGGCAGAAAGATGTGCCTGTCAGCCAGAGGAAGCATGGAACCAAAAAGTAAAACTGTTAAACAAAACTGCAGTATTCCATGTAAATAGGCTCATTATAGTTTGGGGGCGCAGAGCCTTCTCCTTTGCCGCTGCTAGGCTCTGGAATTCCCCCCCCTCTTCAATTTCTGGTCAAGTGTCTCACTCTCTTTTCCGCAAGGTTTTGAAGACCTGGCTCTTTACCAGTCCCTCAGTATGAGCTCTACATATATTTACGTTTGGTGGCCCTGTCTGCAGCGCCTTGACACCTTTGGGCAAAGTTCACGCTTTAAAAGGCTAATATTCATTCATTCATTCATAAAACTCTGAAGTCACTTGCAATATTCTTATTATTGTACGAAAAAGTGATATTTTAATTGCTAAATGTGGACCCTTGCTCCTTTGAAATGGTCCATTTTTGATTCATTGACAAGGTTTCTTTTACAAATTATTGTTTGCATTTGAGTTAGATCAATGCAGTGAACCGGCCTTACCTCTCCCAAAAAGCATTAGATTATTAAATAAAAATCCAGAAGAGGACTACAATGTCCTTGGTTACAGGAGATATTTTGTTATCTTGTTCACTGGGCAAAACCCCTTCATTCTAAGCGTTTTTTAGGATCTGTGTGCCCTGACCAAAGATGCTTTGTGTAGGTTTGTGCTTGCCTTTCATCATGTTTTACTGTTGCTTATTATACCACAGTTTCTGGCTCAAAATATTTTATTGAATTTTCCTTAAAAAAGCAGAGATGATTAAAAAAATGGCACCAAACATGGTATTTACATAATTATCTTTAGCATGGACATTAATATAATAAATGTACTTATACAGTTACGATGATAATATTATATACAAAAGAAAAATTAAATAATAAGGGAAGGGGATAAACACATATATAGCGTTGATATTACTAGTATTATCCAGAGGTACTTATTTAATGATAACTTATTTATATATCAAACAATAAGTAACATATTAGAAATACTTATCAATAAATATAAAGCTACATAATTATTAATCGGTTTTTAAAATGAATGATAAGGAGAGTTATGTACAACACCTAAACAGACAAACTAGCACTTTTTTTACCACCATGTATGGACTGATAATAATGAAGCATCTTTCCGATTTGGAGTAACATATTTGAAAGTAGCTGAAAGTTAAAAATCTAGAAGTTTGAAAATCAAATCAGACATGTTTGTGGAAAAGAGCTGCAGGTTTACAGATCCGCATATTGTATGGAAGGGTATACAAAAAAATATATTCTTTATGATATCCCATACCTCCCTCCAAAACCTAGAGACTAAATTATATTCATAAAGCATATGTTTTAACGTACCTGAGTTTAATTTGCATTGGCAACAATAAGAAGAAGATTAAAGTGTTGCATTAAAAAATTTAAAGGGGGTCTGTAGGCAATTAAATAACATGAACAAATGATTTTGATTCAAAGACATAGGTAGCCATTCTGATATGATATTTAGCCAAATTTTCTTCCAGATATCATGAGATAACGCTAAAGATAATTAATTATTCCAAAACGTGGATAGAAAAGGAATATTATCACCTTGATAATTGTTAAATTAAAAAAAATAATAATGATACAGCATCAGATGAAGTAGATACTGTGTGCACATAAGTTCCTAAATCAGACGTGGCAATTGAAGGAGAATTATTATGAAAGGAATCTAACATAAAGTTACAGAGAATTTCATATTTGATAAAATCAGAAGGAGGCAAAATAATTTCTTGTTGTAATTCATTAACTGTTAAAAAAGTGTTATTATGATATACATTTTTAAAATAAAAAATACCAGCTTTAATCCAGGACTGCCAAAAATGTGCATTTCGGGTACGTTTTAGCAACTGAAGGCATATTTAAGGTCTGAGAAATCGTTGACTGAAAAAATTAGTCAGAATCATGTAATATTAACTTTGTAGACTATAAAATAATTGATTTACTAAGTAACATTGAAGCTTTAGACATAGTTAATGAAGCAGGAAAAGGAAATGGCAATGCCAACTTTTTTTCAAAGAAAAGCCATGTCAGAATCTAATTAAGATGAGTATGATTAAACCAGTGGGAATTTTTCTTTAATATAAGGGCTTTAAGATAGTTAAAAAAATCTGGTAAACCAAAGCCCCCATTACATTTAGCATTTTTTTAATTTTTTATAAGATATACAAGTAGTTTTATTTTTCCTGATAAACTTAGATAGGAGTTTATCAACATTTCCATAAAACTGAAGATGAAATTGAATAGGAATCATAGCAAGGAGGTAAAATATTTTTGGAGCAACAGTTTTAATTGAATCCATTTTCCCCCACCAAGATAGATGAAAGGCGGACCACTTGCAAAACTTGTCTTTTATATAATCTATAATACTTTCACAATTTAGTGATCTATTTTTTAATGGTGTGGGAAAATAAAATACCAAGATATTTAAGAGTATCCTTTTGCCAAATTATTTCCTTTATAGGTAACATTCCAGGGTTGCAATGAATCTTTAAATGAAAAAAAAATCAATTTTATTGATATTTAATAAATAACTTGAAATCTGTGAGTAAGAGGAAAGTCACTCAAATCAAGGAGGAAGGGAATATTGAGGGTGACTAATAAACAAAAGCACATCATCAGCACAGGCTAAAGTTTTTATACTAACATCTTAAATACTAATACCATTAATAGCTGTCCAATTTCTGATAGCTGTGAGCGAAGGTTCAATAACAAGAACAAAAAGTAATGGAGACAAGGGACAACTTTGTCTAGTGCCCCTAAAAAGGAAAAACTGATTAAAGATTTGACTATTAATAAAAAGCTGAGCGGATAGACTAGAATAAAGTGCTGATATCATACGAATAAATGAACAACCAAAATTAAATGCAAATAAGGTACGAGATAAGTATTACCAATGAACTTTATCAAATGCTTTTTCAGCATCTAATGCCAATACTCCAGATGGTGAGGTCAAGGATGGTCCTGCTTAAATAGCATATAACAACAGTTGAGTATTGTTTACCGAATATCTATGTTTCATGAAACCAGATTGATTAACATGTATTATGAAATCAAGCACAGAGGGCAACCTGGTGCAAGAATTTTAGCATGTTGTTTACAAACGTGATTAATTAAGGAAATGGGGTGATACTTAGAAACAAGATTTGGATCTTTGTTTTGGAAGAACTATATTCAGTGCTTCAGTAAAAGACCCAGATGTTGTTCCTGAGGAGCTAAAATGAGTAAAATGCTTGAACAAATTTTTCTATAAAATTTAGCTGGAATACCATCTGGACCAGGCGATTTGTGCAATTTAAGGGATTTAATAGCCAACTCAATCTTTTCTACAGTAATTGGCGAATCTAATTCATCTTTAACGATTGCAATATTTTTGGTAATTCACAACTGTGCAAGAAACAATCAATAAGTGAAGAACCACTAGGTAGAGGTGCATTATGTAATGCTGAATAATAATCCCAAAATTCATTAACTATATCTTTGTGGGATAATGCAATCTTACCATTCAAAGCATGAATTGAATTGATTTGAGTTTGATCTTTTTTTGTGTGAAATTTTTTATTGAATCATAGGCAGATTACAGAGACAGCATTAATGAACACCTAGAGATGAGAAACAACATCAATAACCCATGGCTAAACTGCCCATGTAAGGACATAGAGATAAATATCTCAACATTACGACATAGTGAGGCATTTTGCACACATAGACATAAAAATCATGCTTAATGATCAGTATTATCGAGGGAATCATTGTGTTCAATGCAGTGGAGATATTTCAACAGGGGCTCCCAAATGTCGTTTGGCCTAGAAGAGGCAGGAAGTTCTTCCGCATATAGCACTAGATTTTTCTAGAAGTGCACCAGGTCTTTAAGCCACTGTGTAGCTGAAGGCCCAACTTTACTTCCGACGTCATTGCTACCAATCTTTTGTTGAGGAGCGAAGCCACCCTCACCAGTTTGCCTGTGGCGCCCTTCAGAAAGGGCACCAGGCCCAACAAACAGACCTGAAGGGAGCATTGAAAATCAATAGCAACCATCTTAGACAGTTTAGAAATCAAAGCCATCCAAAAAGCCATCACACAACCGCATGCCCAGGCTAGATGCCAGAAATCGGCCCCCATAGTTCCGCATCCTATACATACATCAGAGTCTCTGAGCCCGTATTTGAACAATTTATGCGGTGTGGGATAGGCCTGGTGGAGATATTTGAAATGAATTATGCGCAGGTTGCCATTGGATGTCAGGGCATCGGTAAGTTGACAGCAGTGCTCCCATTCCTACTGCACCAGTGGGGGTTCTAGATATTTATTCCACTTCTACAAGCTATTGTCATGTAGATAGACCTTGTCCTCCTTAGCACAGCGATAGAGTTTGGTGACTAGTTTATGTTGTGTGGGGCTGATAAGCAATGTGTGTAATGCCTGCAAAGTCAGTGGTTCTTCAGGAAATGCAGGATAATGGGCCTGCATCGCTTTTTTAAATCTGTGAAATAGAAAGATAAACAGGGGCCTCTTGTTCTGTATGTAGCTGAGGTCGTCGTCAGTCAAAAAAATACCATTGGGATATAAATCCTGCATTCAAACCATTCCCTGCTAATTTCAGCATGCGCACTGCTCCCGCTTCGTGTGTCACTGTTATGTCGGAATGGAAAGCAAGTGGCAGCAAATGGGAGTAAAGTGGCAGCCTCTGGCTGTGCAGCCCAGGGCCTGCCAGGCTGCAATTGTTGAATTAATTGTGTTAATTTAATTGCGGGGCGTGTGTCTGTGAGCATGCGTTAATATGGAGCTTAACGGGTCCCAGCGCTCCACTGCCACATGTATAAAGTCATGGGAGCCAAACCAGAAATGCGCGTATTATGCTTGGGCGCAGAGATAATACAGGTAGATGTCGGGCACACTGAAACCACCGTCCTTATAATCTAATGTTAAAGTCTCCTGCTTGCCCCCCCAGATCAGTCGGAGAAGCTGAGAACGTATTGTTTCTAAAAAATGATGGGTGAGCGTGATTGGTATTTGCTAAAAAGGTATAAAAATTTAGGCAGGACTACCGTCTTAATAAGGGCAATACAATCGGCCAGGGACAACGGGAGCTTCACACATCTATCCACCTGCTGTTCCAGAACCATAGAAGCAGTACCGTAGTTCTCACGTACAACTGTGTCAGGATCATGGTGGACCCACAATCCCAGATATTTCGCCGGCTCTGTCGACCCCGTGAGGGGGAATTCGAACTCATGAGTAGAGTAGAGTACTCTCAATCAGCGGAACCACCACAGATTAGGACCAATTAATAGTGAGCCCCCGAAAACAGACCAAACCGAATGTATTTCCTCAGGACCTGCGCAATATAGGTACGTTTATCTAATAAAAAGCAGCATATCGTCAGCATAAAGGGAGATGCTGACTGGACGGTGTACAAAACTAAGGGCCGGAGCTCTGTGTCGCTGCCTGATAATACAGGCTAGCGGTTCCAACGTTAGTGCGAAGAGGAGCGGTGACAAAGTGCACCCCTGTCTGGTCCCTCTGCTGATCTGTATAGGATCAGAGGTGTGGCCCTCCACGCGGACCCATGCCGTGGGGGCAGTGTAGAGTAAACGCACCCAGTTGAAATAACTGGGGGAGAATCCCATTCTCGGTAGGATATAGAATAGATTGCTCCACTCGATAGAGTCAAAGGCCTTGGCTGCGTCGAGCCTCACAGCCGCAGCCTTGAGGCCGGGGTCAATGGTGTGAAACAATGCAAAGGGCGGGCGCAGGTTATGAGAGGTGGATCTCGTGGGGATGAAGCTGTATTGATCTGGCAATACCAGGTTCTGCATAAGAGCTTATAGTTGGGTTGCCAGGATTTTCACATCGATGTTGATCAGCGATAGCGGTAGATATAAATCACAGCGAGAGGGGGGTTTATCTTTTTTGAGTAGAGTGATGATCAGTCCCTCACAAAATGTCGGCAGAGGTCCCACGTTAGTCTGTGGAGGAGTGAGGAGTGGACCCCACACAGACAGATCCTTATGCCGGCCCTTTAGCCGATGATGGAGAGAAGAACGCAGCAGTTGCGGTAGGTGACTTGTTGTCTCTTCAGACAATTGTCGTCCTCTAACATAACATAACATGTGTTTTTGTAAAGCTCACGTTCACCCATAGGTATCTTGGCGCTGAATAACAGATGTTTATTGTTACCCAACTCAATGGTACTCATTTTATCGACCTCAGATGGATGAAAGGCTGAGTGGACCCGCTGGGATTTTAACCTGTGACCATGAGTTCGAACACAGGCCCCTGCAGTGGACGCATTAGTCCACTGAGCCACCAGACCCTCTGTTAGGGGATACACACGTATGCCCACAAGCAAGGCCTATCAGCACAGGATCCGTCCGGTAGGCCGCGAGCAGCCTGTGGCGCAAAGCTCCGCCGATAACCCAGGTGCCCGAAGAGGCAGTCCAGTCACTTGTAAGGTCACTCAGCCTCACAGGGCCATCTCACGAGGCAGGTAGAGAAGAAAGAGAAAAGGGGGGGAATTGCGCTCCTGGAAATAATAAGCAGAGCGTTAATCAATTACCTTGAGACCCCCCTCGTAGATTTGCCATTTACCGTGGTAAGGCAAGCTTCAGGGTAGTCTTGATGCACACCTCGTGTTTGCTGTTGGATACTCGCAGACACCAGTCCCCCCCTCTTAGTTCTCTCAGCAAGGATCCACGTAGGCCTCACTATGTCGGCTAAGGGCGGGCCCACACATCACCCGAGGACAGATGTGGCGTAGGCCGTACTCAAGACTTGTCGCACCGCGGCACTCAGCCAGTCGATCCCGCTGTCCCGCGACGCCAGACGAAAGCTGCGGCACAGCGGGCCAAACCAGCGCTCAGGGGCAGCGGTCCGGAACGCGCTGTGCCCAGCAGACTACACCCACGCTACGATTGGGTCGGGGTTGAATGTGGGCTTACTACCCAAGTGACGTCCTCTTCGACCTCCCAGCACCACAAAGGTGATGGGCACCACAGCGCGATCCTCTCCCAGCGCCCGCTATACGTTGCAGGTGCCACTCGCCGCTCACTGCCGCTCCATGTCGGGACTTAGTTCAGGCCGCCATTTTGTGAGTGCTGGGCCGATGTTTCGCCAATCTCAAACTGCATTAGTTAACCACGCAGCAAACAAATTGAGAGTACTTGGGGTCGTCCGTGGCGTTCCGCTTCACTTTCAAGTTTTTTTTAGCTTCCGTCCTGGGCAGGATACAAGGATATTAGGCGGATCAATGACTCGCCCGGTGGAGCAGCTCTGCAGAGCGCCCATCTTGCTGTGTGTCCTCTAGTGCCCCCATGATCTTTTTTAATATGTAAATAGTTTGCCAAAGGTCTACCTGATCTATTAGCACTAAACCAGAATTTGGCTTAATTATTATAAATTTGAATGCCAGCTCTTCTGCTTAATATTGAATTTAAAGCACAATTAAGTTTTTGCAGTTATATTTTATATTTGAGATCGTTGAATGAGGTAAGGAGTCTCTCAAATTTTGCAATCTTCTTATCCAGAGCTGTAATTTTAGAGAAAAATTATTTAAGCCTTAAATCCACCCCAACGAGTTACCATAGACGTAGAACCTTCTGATTTAAAGGTAAAATAACCATGAGGGACTAACAAGAGTTTTGATTTATTATTTTCATTAAGGACAATATGAGTATTCATATGACATCTGGTTTGAGCATAAATAGTAGAGCTAAGTTGTAATGCAACTGAGATGAGTGCATGATCAGAAATATCTATGTTATGTATAAGTGGAGTAGAAATTGACTGACTTAATTGACGGCAAACTAAGAACTAATCCAACCTTTAATAAGAATTACGAGGATTCGAAAAAAAGGAAAAGCGTTTCTCTGTTATGGTGTAAACTACAAATATCTACCAACTTCGTGGATTTAAAAAAAAGATTTTAAAGTAAAAAAAGATTTAGGTGGACGATACTTAGTTGGTGATGTTCTATCCAATAAAGGATCACATATGAGGTTTAAATCACCCGCTATATTAAGGGGAAATGTACCTAACTTCAGCACCTCAGAGGTAAAAAGAGACCAAAAAGTAGGATCATCACTTGTCGGTCCATATACATTAATTAAGTGAAGAACTGTATTGTTAATTTTAATTTTAACTATAATATAAAAACCCTATGCATTAGCATATTTGTTTAATATTTGAAGATGAAGTCTTTTTGCAAAAAGAATAGCAACACCGTTTTTTCTTTTAACTCGAGGGGAAGAATTAACACCACCAAGCCATTTTTTCCGCATGTAAGCTAAAACTTCATCACCAATATGTGTCTACCGGAGTAAACACATGTCTCCTTTATGTCTTACTAAGTCGTGGGAGATGTGTGGTGCCGCGGCCAGGGCGACTGACGCTGGAATCTGGGGATCAGGGTTCGATCCCCGGCTCCGGCGGCAGGTTAGCCCAGCACCATGTGACTCTGGGCAATAGCTCGCTTAATCTTCCCGACGGCCCCCAGCGCCTAGAGACCCTTACGGGTGATTGTGCGCTTTACAAATGTGGATTATTATTATTATTATTATTATCTAAAACTTTAACGCATTTAACAGGATGTCTTAAACATCTAACATTCAAAGAAACACTGTTTCTGTTATTAATATTAACCATGTTTCAAAATAAAAGAGAGAGGAAAGAAAATGCATGAAGAGTAGACGTATAAAAAGTAGATATAGAAAGAAATAGGAGAGAAAATCAAAAGACAAAGATGAACATAAATAAGACAACATAGAAACATAAATAATACTGCTGAATTACACACAGGAATAAACAACAATGACCTTGGAAAATAGAGACTAAGAAAGCACAAAGATCTTTCGGACGTTGAAATGACTTCGAAAAACCCTCTTTCCATATTGGCATAGAAGAAGGGTGAAAAAGACCATATTTCAAACCAGAACTTCATAATCGTGGTCTAAGCTCAGTGAGTTCTTTGCAAATTGTTACAGTTTTCTTTAGCAAAATCTAGGTGCATATAGATTTTAAAACCATTATATCTCTTGCTGCTTTTCTGCTCATCACTAAATGATGGTGCCACAAAACATTGTCACAGTTTGTCATGTTGAGGAATATGATGAGAGGGAATTTTGTGAGCCTTGTCAAATTCAAATTTCTCTGACAATTTAAAATGTAAAAGACCAGGCAATAAATTCTCTAAATAATTTCTGCAGTCATTGCCTACTACCTCTTACGGTAAACTAAAGATGCTCAGATTATATTGTTGATTATGATTTTCTAAATCCAAAAGTAGCTTTCTCATTGATAGAATCTTTCTGCAAGAGGCCTCAGAGAATCAATTTTTGATTTGTTATCTTGAATTTTAATTGAGTTATTAGAAACTTTCATAGAAAGACTAACTATGTCTTTGCGAATATTTTTTATTTCTGAGGCAATAGTATCTGTATTTAAATGAACAGCCTGTAGTTTTTTCAGCAATGTAGTTAATGTAGGTTCGTTTAATTTTACTCGTGGAGGAGACAGTATTTGTTTATGCTTATTATTTCCCATATGCACATTTTTTCTTTCCAGTTCACCAAATTAATTATATTTCAAACAAGCCTAGGTGAAATTAGAAGTCGCAACAAAAGTATTTGATAGTCACCATAAATGAAGAAATGTGAAGCAGCTAAAACCAGCTGTAGGATTGGTTTAGGCCTCAGCTGCACCTTTTAATGATTGTAGCTCATCCTTCCTGACAGAAACTTCAGCAAAGCATCAACTATAAGATTGGTGGAAAACTCCTCACAAGAAACGGCTATAAAACCTCATCAAGCGCTCCAAAAATGGTACCACAGCAAAGTGCACCAGCTCCTCAGCTATCAGACAGCAAAATAAATAGGTAGGAGTAGCCAAATTTTAAACAAGCATTGCAAATGCAATAGGTCTCGCCTTTGATTAAGTTAAAGCCATTTGCTTTGCTAATGGTATTGTAAAGCAAAGCAAATGGCTTTAACTTAATAAAAGGTGGGACCTATTGCATTTTTAATGCTTGTTATAACAGTTGCTCTGCCACCAGGAAAAAAATAGGGACGCCTATGACTGTTTTGTAAGGCGCACAGCATTTAGTAAATAAATGTTCGATGCAGTCTAACAGTAAGGCAGTATAAGTTGGATGCAGTTCAACAGTAAGACAGTATACACCTTAAAAAAAGATACAATAATTAAACAGTACAGTGAATACATTTTTTCTTATTTAGTTGTGCTTCAAAGAAAATAAAAAAGCGAACGTTGAAGAAATGGGCACGCTGATAACAAGGAAATTTCCTGCGGTGAAAACAAGGTGTAGAACCTAACAGCATGTGTCTAAAAGCAAAGACCGCTTTGCTTTAGCCTGTGAATTTAAGCCAAACCAAAAATAGCGACACAGATACTTTTTGGTTACAATTGCTCTGCCGCCAGAAAAAAAACGGGAACACCTGCAACTGGTTTTTAATGTGCTTAGAGATACTTTATATAACTGTTGCTCTGCAGCCAGGAAAAACACCCAAAGAATGCGCACCAAGTACCACACCGAGCGTTTAAGTAGAATAGAGACAGCACTGAACCTAGGAGCTGCATACTAAAAGCGGAATTTTGATAAAACGTGCCGGTGGCTTTAAAGTATGTTACCATAATAATCAATAACACAAACACACAAAAAATGCACACAAACTTCCACGCCGCATGGTTAAACAGTATAAAACACTCCCTGAATGTGTCAAATGATCGCGTCCGTTGTACTGCTGGTCACTGCGGACGGCACAAAAATGTTGTGGCTGAAAGAAGAAGCACAACGGTGAAAGTGATGCGGCCGTGAAATAAAACACATAACCCCTAGTGAGTGTGCCTACAACTGTGACAAGCTGCATGCCGCGTGTAAGCAACAAATAATCTCGGGTGCGCGTAACGCGTTAAATCCCCGTGTTCCTCATCCGCTAGATAACAATTATTCTAAAAAGATAAACACACCCTGAACGCGTTAAATTCTATGGCAGGACAGAGGCTCCGATTATGCTTACTCAATTTCTTTACTGACAAACAGCAGCCAATCAAAAAGCAGTAACGAAAAAAATACAATACCCAGAAACACAAGGTAACCATAGAGTATGATCAGGTATAAATAGGGTCATAGAGGTGAACACTTCCTCTTTCTTTCCTGCTTCGCAGCCAGTTAAGTGCTTTTACATTACTCGCCTATTATTGATACTGTTTAGCCTTACCGCTTGACTTATGCTTTATTGCTGGTATCTTGTAACGCTGTGTGCGTAGTTCTGCGCTTGCATTGCCGCTTTGTCTGTGTGCTTCAGCATTGTGCAGCGCGTCTTTATCCCTAAACCGGCTTCTGTGCCGGTGTTTCAGGAGCGTGTGCGTCACCTCCCGACAGGGTTTTTCTTAACCCGGTCTTCTTTTGTGGAGCGGGAGCGGAGCTGAAAGGGCGCGCGTCTCGCGCGCACCCTTTCTAGGCGGCAGCGGCTGTTCGCGCATGCGCGACGGTTTGTTTACACGTCTCTTGGAGCGTGTACATTTTTCTCCACACGCCGCCTGTGCCTCAGCCTAACAGAACGGAAGACTGCTTCTGAGCGCCCTACTTGCTGCCGCTTGAGCTCCTTGACGCCCACAATCAATTAAAGTTTGTGGGTTGTAAAATTATAATTAGGCTTTTGCCTAGAGTGGGACAAAATATTGTTACTTTTCATATCGTGTGAGTCTGCTCCCTCCACATCTAATTCAGTACTTTTCACAGTGTCCCTGTGTTATCAAACTTGCGCAAGAGGTACCACTCCCCCAATTTACCAGGCTTTGCCTTCTTAAGTGCTAACCTTCACTGGGCATTCTTGACAGACCTGTCGCCATGGCAGAATACTGTGATGAAGAAGGTTATGGATATTATGAGGAGGAGGAATCCTCAACTTCATTTGATGATTTTATGGGCCAGGCGCTTTGTCAAGCAATTGCGCCTTTGAAGAAACATCTGGCAGATTATGCTGCGCATCATGGCTGGGTGCCTCCTTCCTCTGGGCGTTCCAAAAAGTCCCCATAAAATCCACATTCCAGCCATTTTGAAAAACTTGCAAAGACCCTGTCTGCTCCTTCTGCAAAGAAGCGCAAGAAGTCCTCTCGGTCTGATCCTCCATCTGACATGGATGACGACACGTCCTCGTCTTCTTCCTCCGAGCCTTCTAAGCCTCCTCCCTCCAAAAAATCGCGTAAGGAGCATTTTGTTGACGCGCCTTCTTCCCCGCAATTGTTAACCTTCAATCCCTCTGATATTATCCATCCACATTCTTCTTCTTGGATGCCTGCCCCTGAGGTGGCTCAATACATTCAGTCCCACATCCGTCAATCTTACGACAAGGATGTAAGAGCGCGTTTGCGCTCTGAGTGCCCACGTCCTGATTTACCAAGCAAGTTGGCCGCTACTCCTGATGTGGATCCTACTATGATCACCTACATGAGAAAATATTCAAAGGACCCTACCAAAGGCCTCGATAGATCGTGCCGTTTGTGCCAAGACAAACTTTTGGATCTCTTGGGCCCACTTACGAAAATTCTGAACTTGGCTTACCAGGCCAAAGAATCTGGTTCCATCATTGACCCCGATGATCTGGTCGGTTGGTCTCAGCGGGCAATCTGTATGCTTGGCAACGCTAATTGTGCCTTGTCCACTGAGCGCCGGCGCTCTATCCTCATGAAATTAGATCCAAGACTTACGGATTTGGCCTCTTCGGAGTCGGGCCCTATGGCCCAAGGTTTACTTTTTGGTACCCCCTTCCTGAAGGAATTGTCAAACTTTGTTTCCACCTTTAGTGGCCTTGACAAAGCCCAGTCTAATTTGAAAAGGGCTTTCCGGCCGGTTTTCGGCGGGGCCGGACGAAGGGGGCGTTCGTCCGGCCGTGGTTCCGACAATGCTCCGAAGCGAGGGAACAAGTCCCAACGTGGTCAACAGCAATATTCCGCAAACAAGTCTTCCTTCTACCCCTCTAAGAGGAATAGAGGTCAACCAGGCAAAGGTGGATACTCAGGAGGTCATGGAGGACGACAAGACTCTTCCCCATCAGGTGAGCTTGATTTCAGCTTCAAATGTAATTTTGGGGGGCAGGATTCAATTTTTTCACGACAATTGGCGTTTGATCTCAAACGATGCCTGGATTCTGGAGACGGTGAAAGGGTACAAAATAGAATTCTACTCTCGCCCTCACCAAGATCTTCGGCCTCGCCCCCTTGTTTTTTCCCAACAAGATCAGAACTTCATCTCCGCGGAAATCTCCTCTCTTTTGACAAAGGAAGCCATCACTCTTACTTCTCCTCATCCCCAAGGTTTCGTCAGCACAGTTTTTCTCGTGGAGAAAAAAGGAGGAGGATCTCGTTTAGTCCTAAATTTAAAGGAATTCAACGGCAATGTCGTTTATCGCCATTTCAAGATGGAGGGCATCCATCTTCTGCGAGATCTTCTTCAAGAAGGGGATTGGATGGTTCGTCTCGACCTAAAGGATGCTTATCTGTCAATACCGATTTATGCTCCTCATCGCAGATTCCTTCAGTTCCAATGGTTGGGCATGTGGTACGAGTACAAGGTACTTCCTTTCGGCCTGTCCTCCGCTCCGTGGTGCTTCACAAAGCTCCTTCGTCCAGTGATGGAGTCTTTGTGGTCACGCGGAGTGCGTCTTATTGTCTATCTAGACGACATTCTCCTTTTGGCTCAATGTCCTGTTCTTCTACAGTCTCACTTGCACTGGTCCATAGACCTTCTGCAATCCTTGGGTTCTCTTATCAATCCCCTGAAGTCCGACTTTTCTCCATCCCAATCTATGTCTTTCCTGGGTTTTCAGATAGACTCGGTCTCTTGTCAGCTTCTTCTTCCAGGTCAGAAGATAAGGTCCATCAAGAGGGACTTGAGATCGTTTCTTGCTCAACAGACTGTCTCGCTCAGGTCAGTAGCCAGGATTGTAGGTCTCTTATCGTCTTCCATCCAAGCGATCTTTCCAGGACCTCTGCACTATCGGGCTCTTCAGCGCCTCAAAATCTGTCATTTGCAGAAGGGTCTTCGTTATTCAGATCACATCCTACTCTCGGAGGATGCCAAAACAGAAATGAGATGGTGGTTAGACCACATGGATTCCTGGAACGGCCGGGCTCTGTTTGGGAGGACTCCCGATTTTGTGATAGAGTCCGATGCCAGCCTTTGGGGCTGGGGAGCCCGTTGCGGATCAGTGTCAACCGGGGGTCGTTGGTCTCCGGAGGAATTGACCCTACACATCAATTGCCTGGAGCTGCTGGCGGGCTCCTTCGCAATTCGGTGCCTCACCCCTCAGAAAACGAATTGTTGCATTCTTCTCCGAATGGACAATGTTTCGGCGGTTCGTTATGTGAACAAACTGGGGGGTACCAGATCCAAGCTTCTCTCGGAGATTGCGAAGGATTTTTGGCACCTTTGTCTGGAGCGCAAGATCACGATTATTGCGGAATACCTGCCAGGTTCTCGCAATCTGATCGCGGACTGGAACTCTCGTCACCTGAGAGATTTCAGCGATTGGAGACTCCATCCTCGTGTGTTCCGCAAGCTGTCCCGCTTTTGGGGGACTTGTCATCTCGATCTCTTTGCCTCCCGGCTCAACACCCAGCTTCCCCGATTTTTCAGCTGGCGTCCGGATCCGGAGGCGCTTGCCACGGACGCATTTCTCCAGACGTGGCCTCGCCATCTGTGTTATGCATTCCCGCCGTTCCTCATGATTCCCCGGGTGCTGGCCCGAGCACGTCTATTCTTGTCGGAATTGATTCTAATCTCCCCTCTTTGGAGGGCTCACGCGTGGTTTCCAGTTCTTCTGGAGATGAGCTGCTCGACGCCGCTTCTACTTCCTCACATGTGGAACCTCCTGTTGGATCCGCTTTGCGAGCCTCACCCACTGGTGCTGTCCGGTCAACTCCTTCTGGTAGCTTGGAGAATTTCGGGGGACGCTGGCAAATCCAGGGCTTATCGGGCGACGCTACCAGATTTATCAATGAGGCTTGGGCACCCAACACACACAAGCGTTATGCATCAAGTTGGAAGCGCTGGTGTGATTGGTGCTCACAGCGGTCGGTGGATCCCGTTTCAGCGGATCTTTCTTTAATTCTTAATTTTCTGGCGTCCTTAGCATCCTCTGGGCTAGCCTACAGAACGGTTAATAACTTCCGTTCGGCAATTTCTGCAGGCCATGTGCCTTTTGATGGTAAACCAGCAGGAGAACATCCCCTGATCTCTAAGTTGTTAAGGGGCATCCGGATGGTAAAACCTCCTTGTCCCAAATATGTAGCCCTTTGGGATGTCTCAGTAGTTTTGCGTTTCCTGTCAGCCTGGCCTTCTAATTCTCTTTTGACACGCAAACAACTGTCAGCCAAGCTCACTATGCTTTTGTGCTCGGTCTCTTGCAAACGAGTTTCTGATGTGCGTGCCTTAGATCTCGCTGGTCGGTCTTTTTCTCCTGAAGGTGTTACCTTTATTATTTCAAGGAGGACTAAGTGTAATACGCCCTCTGTCTCTTACCCTTCTTTTCCCCACAATCCTCAGTTGTGTGTGGTTCAGTGTATTAAAGATTATGAGGTAAGTACGGCGCCTTTTCGGCATGATTTACAAGGCCAATTGCTTATTGCATTGCAGAAACCTTACAAACCGGTAACTCCGGCTACTTTGGCCCGTTGGTTACGTTGGCTCATGCATGAAGCGGGCATTGACATTTCTCTGTTTGGTGCTCATTCTGCTAGAGGAGCCATGGCTTCTAAAGCTTTCTCCATGGGTGCCAGCCTTCAGGACATCATGAAGGCTACGGATTGGTCATCTGAAACTGTGTTTAAGACTTATTACTTTAAGCCTATTCTTGATGTTGCATCTGTTGTGGTGGCGAAGCTTTAAACAAGCATAATCGGAGCCTCCGTCCTGCCATAGAATGGAAAATTTGCTAACATTCGTGCCAAGAATTTTCAAATCTATTAAGGACAGGAGGCGAGGATTATCCCACCCTTATTTCATGATTGTCTTTATATAATGCATCTTGCTTTTATACTGTATAACTCTGGTTCTTCTTTATGAAATGTTTCCCTCCCTGTAATGGTTACTATGTTCAACTTTTGGGGAACAGTTTTTATGGCCTCTGTCTCTTTCCCTCAGGCTCCGACCTTAAATGAGGTGTGCCGGGATTTTCTTCTCCTGATTGGTCTCCTGCTGTTCCTCTGGTTCTTTGAAGTTCCTTCTCCACGTCAGCTGGACGATGACCTCTCCGGGGGACTCCTTTGATGGACTGTTACCTTGATGTTGATTTACTTATTATTGACTATGGACAAAGAAAGAGGAAGTGTTCACCTCTATGACCCTATTTATACCTGATCATACTCTATGGTTACCCTGTGTTTCTGGGTATTGTAGTTTTTTCTTTACTGCTTTTTGATTGGCTGCAGTTTGTCAGTAAAGAAATTGAGTAAGCATAATCCTCGCCTCCTGTCCTTAATAGAATTGAAAATTCTTGTCACGAATGTTAGCAAATTTTCCATTCTCCTGTTCCTAGTACTGGGGTGAAATTACTTTAAAAAGCAGCAGCAGCAGAAAGTGAAATAGACTAGAAACACTGGCAATACACAGACAGTAAACAAGCTGATCGCAGCAAAAACACAGAAGTGGATGCCTGCTTGTGCCCCGGGGGAACTACAGGACAGCTGATCGCAGCAAAAAAACAGAAGTGGATGCCTGCTTGTGCCCTGTGGGAACTGACAGCAAAAATAAAGCAAGGCACACAGAAAGCGCCATTTTCGTTGCTATGGCAACAAAATGGGGTGGGGACACGCGCTTGCTGTTTGCTATGGACAAATGGCAAGAGCAGACATGTTTGTCCATGCACTGCTTTCGCCAGGCAAGACCTAAAAAAGCTTGTCGTATCTGTGGGTTTTACGGAGGTTTACAGAGGGCGGCCATCTTGACTCACACGCTCGCACGACTACCTTTTACCACCATTTCTAAATGAGTATTATTCAGAACAGCAAATACTTTCTTTTTTGGCAGCACGAAAGCGTTGAAATATCAGAATGTATTTTTATTACATCGTCGTTTGTCTTCTGCCCCAACATCCTTCTTTAATGCTACCTTTTTCTGTCGCTGTCCCTCCTTTGTTGATTTGCGCCAGGAGGCCTCAGATATGTATTATAAAAACATCACATGCTTTTCCATTATGTGTAGTTTATGATAACAAGTAGGGGAAATCCAAAAAGGACAAATGAAAGCTTTCATTTTGTTTTCAATGTATTTTGCTTATCAACTTTCATGAAGTCTCGCACGAGTCCCAAACGCTTCTGAAAAAGCTTAATAGCAAACAAAATGATTATACATAAAACCATCCTAAGAAAACATGTAGTAATGTTTGTGGTTTACTACGAGTTTTTTGAGCGTGAGAAGGCCCGCTCACCTGTGAGTAGACAGAGATTAGTTTAAAAAATGTTAAAAAGGGAGTGAATATGGATGCATATTTTCCTGGGGCCTCATTTATGAGAATTGACGCATCGCTGCGTGAAAGCAGCGATGCGTCACTTCTCAGTGCGCACTCCTTGCGACATACCTGATGTGTCATATTTAATGTATGACGCATCATGTCGCAAGGAGTTACAGATACCTCAGTATTTCTGACGTATCTGTAAGCGCAAAAGTGACGCATTGCTGGAGTGTGTCACAAAAGTGACGCAACTCCAGCAATGCTTCCTCTCACATGGGGCAAGCCCCAAGTGAAAGGGCCTGCGTCAGTCTTACGCAAGATTTTGACGCAACGGTATCCTATAAGTGGCGCAGTGAAATCTCATAGATTTCACTGCGTCACTTCTACGAAGCTTATTGCGGGGAAACGCCCCCCCCTGCATACATTATACCTGACGCAGGTATAATGTAGTGCAGGGGTTTACAAAGTGACGCATCTCCTTAGATGCGTCACTTTGTAAATAGAGCGCAACAGGAGGCATGTTTTACGCCGCCGATGCGTCACAAAAAGTGACGCATCAGAAGCGCAAAACTGACGCAAGGCCTCATAAATGAGGCCCCTAGTATCTAAGAAGGGAACCGCGTCTTGGTGGCCCAAGGTGGGTTTCAATTTGGAGAGGGAAGAGAGGGGAGTAGGCTATTATTTTTTTTTATTTAACTCATGGGTAGGTGTGTAAAGGAGTGGTGACATTAAGGGACCCCTCTGGTTTGTGATTTTCTGACGTCTTTTTCGTATTTTTGTGATTAATAACTGATTGCAATGAGTAAGTGCACATAAGAGCTAATAAGAACACATTCGTCACAACAATATAACATTAAAGATACTTACACACACAAAGACTTTTTTTTAATCGTGTTGTTGAGCATGAGTAGGCCCATCGCATGAGGTATGTGAGACGTTGCTGCCATCTGCTGCTTTTTGCTAGTAATAGTTTCCCAAATGTGGTCTGGATCTGGCAATGAATGATGTGCACTACAGAAGTAGAGGCTTGGTACGGGCACCTGATAATAATACCCACTCCATCTCCTGCTTTTGTATCTGTCTCCTCTCTACCTCTTCACGGGGTTCACCTTTAACATTTTTTTTCCTCCACAGCAAGCGCTGGGCACAGGTCTACCGATTGAGGATTCCAGGCAATAATAACAACACTGCATGGGCTAGGGGAAAAGGGGACTGTGTCAGCCAATCTTAAGGCATGAAGCCCCATTTTGCTTTGGCGTCCTCAGCCTGAGTCTTCTCTCCCGTTTATATTTTCATTAAAGCGCAGGGATTTTCTCGTCTTTCCCTTTTTCGGTCTCGACTACCAAGACAGCAAGGGTTGTCTAGTTGCGAAAGACCCATTGTAAGCTTACAGTGAGCTAAGAGCCCACTTACTACTTAACATCAGCTGGCTTTATTGTCACTTTCATTAGATTGCTTTTTATTCATGATCTTGTGTAGGCTTGCCTCCCTCTTCTGAATTTGTCCCTGGCCTGGAGAATATCCTCTTTGCTTCTACTGCTTAATCTTCGCAAACTATGATTTTCTTTCTGGTTAAGCACTCCATGGGAGTGCTTATGTTTTCCAGCTGTCTCCATTGTGTTTTGCAGCTGTCTCCCTTGTGTTCTGCTCTCCTCCCTTTGCTGAGCTCCATGTTTCCCTCTCCCCCCCTCCCGTGTTGTGCTTGCTCTGGTGAGCTTCTCTCACTCATGTTGCTTTCTCTCTTGTGTGCTTCCATGTTGAGTGGTGTTTTCCCCTTTCACCCTCCCACTCCCTGTTGCTTCCAATTCCCTGTTGCTCTCCCTCCCATCTACCTTCTCCCCTTTACTGGCCCCTCCGACCCATACGCTCCCTTTTGCTGCTCCTCCCCTTTTATTATTATTATTATCATTATAATTATAATAATTATTATTATTAACATAATAATAATAATTATAATTATAATAATTGTTATCATCATCACTAATATTATTATTATTTTTGGAGGCCCAGGCAGCAAATTATGGATGACCCATTAGGCTTAAAAGCACTTTTGTGTGTAAAGATGGAATGTTGCTAAATAACCACAGGATACAGGGTGAGGAGATACGCAGTTTAATATCAAGTTGTACAGCTTAAGGAGCGCCGAGCCGATAAGCTCGTACTCTGGCGTTTCGCGCCTCTCAGTGAGGATGCGCGCGCAGCCCTCAAGATGGCCACCGGCACATCGCCTCGTCACGCGACGTGCATACACTAGAGCGCTACTCTACATATCTCCCTTTTTTCCCAACAATGGAACTTTTTTTTTTTTTAACTTACAGTCCGCCGCTCATGTAAAAGTCCTGAAACCTGGCTGGTCTCACCACTGTTCTTCTGCTCCGGGTGAATCTTACCGGGTTGGACACAGTCTCTTTCTCGTGAGTCCCTGCACCGCCCTCTTCATTGCTCTGCGCAGCCGCACTCTCTCCAGATCTCCTCGTGTTCACTTCCTTCATCGTTTCTAGGCTGCTATTATCGCCTTGCCCCCTTACAACATCTCTTCTACTCATGTCCAGTTCCTCATCATCTAGTCCCTGTTCTGTATAGGGTTCATCCACACCTTCCAGCTCCGTTCCATCTTGACTCCATCGTAGTACCTTGTTGCATCTCGCCATGCGGTCCTGGGACCACACATTGCCATCGCTCAACAAAGCTGCTCTGTCGTACACCTTCTTGACCTGCAGTGGTTTACTGTACTTGCTGTCCCCCTTCCTTTGCAACTTTGCCAACTTGACTCGCACCCACTCGCCTTCTTCTAGTCCGGTATCCTTCACGTTCCTGCGCTTGTTGTAGTGTTTAGCATATATTTCCTGTGCTTTCTTCAAGTTTGCCTGGACCACTGCATGGGACCACTTACTTGTTAGGGTTTTCTCTTTCCATACTCGGTTGTCCTTTGTGAAGGGGTCACGGCCCCTCAATATTTAGAAAGGACTATATCCAGTTCCTGTGGGGGTGATGCGGTACGCCCAAACCATGTGCCATATTTCTTTCTCCCAGTTCTTGTTGATTGATATCGCAGCTTGCACTGATCCCATCACCACTCTGTTGAAACGTTCCACCATTCCATTACCGACCGGGTGATAGATCGATGTGTGTTTGGAGATAATTCCATTTCTTTCCATAAAGCTGCTCCATTTGTCCGAGGTAAATTGGGGGCCGTTATCACTCAGGATGGACTTAGGAATACCCTCTCTCACAAACGTGGCAGTCAAAAACATTAAGATGGTCTCTGTGTCCATCACTTCCTCCACCTTCAACTCGGGCCATTTCGAGTATCTGTCAACGAGGACACATATATACTTTTGGACGCCTTGACCATCTAAGATGGGGCCTAATATGTCTATGGATAGTTCCTCCCACGGATTCTGCGGAAGGTCGAACTTTCCAAACGCTGGTCGCAGGGGTTTTAGTGTCTTATCTGCTCCCTGGAACTGTGAGCACTCCCTGACGTGCCTCTCAGTCCGTAGGTCCATGCCTGGCCACCAGTAATTATACTTGGTTCTCAATTTCATCTTCCCTATCCCCAAATGGCCTTCGTGGAGTATTGTCAATAAGTTGGGAATTATGCTGGCTGGGGGTATGACCTTGTCTCCCCTGTAAACGAACACTCCTTGATCGTCCATTGACAACTCTTCCCTGACCTCTTAGTACGGTCTTAGGTTTCCGTCGGTGCGTCGTTTGTCTGGCCAGCCCTTTATGATGCATGTTTTCACCTCTTGCATGGTGTGGTCTTCACTGTAGGCTTCGCTCCACTCCTGATTGCTGATTACTCTTTCCTGATCGTCCGTCAGGGCTACCATTTCTTCTGCACCTGACTGGTTCTCCTCTCCAGGTTCCATGGCTGCCGCCCTGCTCAGGTAGTCTGCCACTTTGTTTCGACTGCCTGCCTCATATCTAAATTCCAGTAGTTTCAATGTCATTTTTGATATCCTGGGAGTGGCACTCGCATGTCCACTGGACGTTAGTACTTTAACTAAAGGTTTGTAGTCCGTCTATAGCATGAATCGTGTGCCCCATAGGAATTGTCTGAATCTGGTACTTGCCCATACGACTGCTAGCATCTCCTTTTCAATGACACTGTATTTCTTTTCTGTGTCGCTCAATGTGTGAGAGGCAAAACTGAGGGTTTCCATCCTCCTTGCCCTCGGTCCTGCATCAACACTGCGCCCAATCCCTTGTCGCTAGCGTCTGTCGTGAGGACTGTCCTTCCTTGAGGGTCATATCCTTTCAGTGGTATAGCTCCCACCACATCTTTCTTGATGTCCTCGAATTCCTTTTGTGTTTCCTCCGTCCAGCAAAACACCGAGCTCTCCCTGGTCAGCTTTCTCATGTGGTGTGTTTTTGTTGCAAAATGCTGCACGAATTTACTATAATATTCCGCCATTCCTAGAAATGACCTGACTTCCTCCTTACTGGTGGGTGGTGGTGCTGATCGCCTTTACGTTTTCAGTCTTTGGTGTGATGCCCCGCACTCCGATCTCATGCCCTAGATAGGTCACTGATTCCATGCCCAACCGGCACTTTGCCCACTCCGCCGTGAGTCCTTTGGTCTCCAAGACTTTCAGTACCTTGTTTAGTTTTGCATCGTGGTCTAACTTGTCCCGCCCCATCACCAGGATGTCATCCTGAAAGTACTGGATGCCCTCCATATTTTTAAACAGTTGGTGCATCAGCTTCTGAAACACCGCCGCCGCCGATGCGAGTCCGAACGGCATGCGACGGAATTGGTAGCACCCAAAGGGGGTAATGAATGACGTCAATTTTCTGCTCTCCGGGTGCAATGCTATTTGGTGATATGCTGAGGTCAAGTCTATGGTTGAGTACCACTTGATTCCTCTCGCTTTGGTCAACATCTCTTCGATCCTCGGCAAGGGGAACTTCTCCACGACGATGCTTTTGTTCAATTCGCGCAGGTCCACACATAGCCTGACCTTCCCACTGGGCTTCATTACCACCACCAACGGAGCTAGCCACTCTGCGCACGTGATCGGTTCGATGAATCCCTTCCTTTCTAGTTCCTGTAGTTCTTCTTGCACTGCGTCCCTCACTGCCAGGGGTACATTTCTCACCTTGTGAGACACCGGTATGGCTTCTTCCTTGAGTACTATTTTGTGGGCAAATTTTTCTAGTTTTCCCACCGTGGCTCCGAATACCTTGGGGTACTCCCTCTTCCACTTGTCCAGGTCTGGCCATACTTTGGGTTCCGTGAGTAGTATCTGCTCTTTCCCTCCTGGATCCAGTTTGATGCCCAAGTCGCCCTGGTCTAACCATCCCAGCACCGATGGTCCTTTTTCCGATATGTATAATTTGCAGTTGGCGCTGCGTCCTCTGAACTCAAACTTTAATGGCCTGAATCCTACCTTGGGTATGCGGTCTCCATTGTACGTGACTGGCCGGATATCTAGACGTTCCAGGTCTGGACCCAAGTGTGGCTTGAATGTCTCGTTCCACCCCACCCTCTGGACTATGGTGTAGGGTGATCCGGGCCAATTCTGCCCTCGTGACTATCACCATCACCTCTTTTAGCGTGACGCCGCCGCTTGACCACAGCTTGTCCTGCACGGCCGTGCTCGTGGTGTGCATCACAATCTGATCCTTGATGAATTCATCTTGGAAGGTGTCGTATTTACACGTGGTCGCTAGTTTCCGTAGTGCCGCCATGTACTCTTCCACTGATTCCCCTGGTCGTTGCTTCCTTTGCTGGAAGTTGAATCTGTAGATCGATACGCACACCGCTGGCTTATAGTGTTCATTTAAGTCATCAATAGCATGGGCATACACGTCATCATCTGTGCTCCCTCGTTGTTTGGGTACCAGATTTTTGAAAATCCTGAGGGCCTAGATTATGTAATAGTATCCTTTTCTTCCTCTTGCTGGTGTACTTTTCATCATTTTCGTCCTCAAGCACTTCTATGAAGTTGTCAATATAGTCTCTCCAATCTTCCCACTTCATGAGGGGTTCTCCTGGTTTGGGTAAGGATTGCACGGGGGCTGTCGCATACGTCGCTTGTGCGCACATCCTTTCGCGCCTCTCTGTGGGTGGCGTGCCACTGTGGCTTCTGGGACTGCCTGGAGCGCTGTTCCCCTCCTGCTTTTCGGTTTGTAGTTGGGGGCTCGCTGCGCCTGCCCCTTCGCTCTTCCCTGAGGTATCCAGCTCTGATGCCCTCACTCGAGGGGATGGGTGGGTGCCTGGTTGCTCTGCCTGCAGCACGCCTCTGCCTTTTTTTTTCGTGTCCCCCCTGTGCTCAGTATGGTGCTGGTGGGGATGTGGGCTCTGCCGCGCTCCTAATGCTGTTTGTTGGTGTTCAGTTGCTTACTTGCAGGTTGACGCTTGGCTGTCGTCTGTGGTGCCCTGGTTCGGCTTATGTGCCTCCTCTGTCCTGTTGACTTTTGTTTGTCTTTGTTTTTTTTTTTTCAGTGGTTCTTTATTTCGGATCCTGCCCTCGTCGCCATTATAAAGATGGAATGTTGCTAAATAACCACAGGATACAGGGTGAGGAGATACGCTGTTTAAAATATCAAGTTGTACAGCTTAAGGAGCGCCAAGCCGATAAGCTCGTACTCTGGCGTTTCGCGCCTCTCAGTGAGGATGCGCGCGCAGCCATCAAGATGGCCGCCGGCACATTGCGTCGCGTCGTCACGCGACGTGCATACACTAGAGCGCTACTCTACATTGTGCTACTTCTACTTTTATTTCTTTTATTTATTGATCCACCTCAGCTCAGTAAATTAAAAAAAATGGGGCTTGTATCATTTTGTAACCATGCATGTGTAATAAGGTATGCACAGGGCTACAAAAGACAAAGCTACACATTTGAGCTTTTTGCAGACCTGAACAACATCTTGTTGATGCTGTACAGTTTGATTAAAATACATTGGAAAAGGCATTGGAAAAGCCAGTAGGCTCAAAAGACAAGATCATTTGGCTTTGTCAATGCTTGCTATAAAAGGAAGGGGAAGGAGCCTACATTTACCTTGTTGGGAATAGTGTTTTTTTGTACACAAACTGAAACACTGACATTTGTGAATGCCCTGTTGATATACACACCTTCAGTGAAAGGAAAGAGAAAAACAAACAACCCCTTACACCTCACAGAGACATTAGTAGGATAAAATGGTGCCTTCCATCAAACTAAAATTGACAGTTGTCCCACCCTGTGAGTGATGTCATTTCCGTGGCAGAGAATTCTGGGCCCCTGGGGCCCACCCCGGATGTGACATCACATCTGGTTCACATGACTGTGTGCATCATGTGATCTGTGGGGAGTCACGTGGGGTGAGAGCTAACCTTAGGCACGTGGCCCTGGGGTTGGTCATGTGGGGTGTAACATCACCTTACTAAACACAAGGAAGGTCCTAGGGGTAAGTTTATCGACCTCAACTGTTAAATCCCCTACATAGAATTGACACCAACCAAAATTAACAGTGAGTCCAAGACCAGACAATGTACCCAAAATATAGCAACACCAGGGAGTAGTTTAATTATAAACAAGTTCCCATCAGTCCACCATCGAGACCGCCCTTCATCATCTGGGATCTTTTATGTTTATAAATAACACAAAGAGGGTAAAAAAACCTGGGCTGGCAGATAGCTAAGCCATGCACAGGAAAAACCGTAGTGTTATTATAGATGTGCGAAGAAGGCGTGTATACTCGGGGAACTGAAAAGCAGTGCAAAGAAAAAGTGTATGTGAAAGAGAGAAAGGCTCTAAAATTAGGTCGTGATCGGGAAAACAAGTTTAATAAACACCCTCACACTCCTAAATCAATAAAAACAGTGCAAAATTAGTGGTGTAACAAATGATCACTAAAAAAGGTGTAAGGTCGACATGTTTCTGCAGACAGTTGGAGTCTAGTGATCTCCTGCTGCTTCTTCAGGACCATTATTGCTACTGCTGAATTAAAATAACAAAAACCATATCACCTGATGGTGTATGTGTGTTCATCTTCTCATCCTAAGAGAAAAAACGTATATAGTAGGGTACAGAGTCAAGGATACTTTTAACAAAAAACAACATGCACCATGTGCCATCATTATAATGTGCTGGTCGTAAACAATTATCGACCATCATCTCGGACTGTCAAGGTCAGTCTACAATCACCACTACAATTAATATGTAGAAGTAAATTCACTCACCCACGCGATGGGAAGGAACTGCCCCACCTCACCTGGCACGAGCTCAGGTAGTGGATGCACCGCACTAAGAAAAAAACAACAATTAAACAGATGTATCTACACCTGTAATCCTAGTCCAATTGATCTCAACACGCGCCACACACGGCGCCCCGCCCCGTCATTACCACAGAACCCCACCTGGTTACGTGGGTAACTTAATTAAAATATAACTCAAGTTTGATAGTTATTGGGTTCCCATGCCCAACCTCATGACCAAACGCCACTTTCAGAGCATCTCTACAACTTTTCAAACTATCTTCATGCATTGCAAAGTTCGAAATCCACAGATAGTCAAACGCTCATCACTCAGGCATAGGCTGACTCACCTATCCGTCGGTGCACCGGTCGTCCCTCTAAGCTCTCTCGTAGGGAGGAACCGACACGGTGCACCGACGAGGTTTAAATGCCTTCATCCGCCTTTGTGTTTGGGGCGGGCCAGGCGTTTCCTGACGCGTCTAGTGCGTCATAGCGTACAGCGCGCCGCGCGCCCTCTCAATGCTCTGCTGGTAGTCATGGGAATTGTAGTTCCCACGGAATATTAATCACCGCGTTCGCCGGTTCGAGTCCCCTTTAGGGGACATGCACAACAAACAATACCAGCCTTAATTTAAATTAGACAAACGGGGGTTAGTCACAGGACGATATTTATTATTAAAAACCAATTAATACTCAGTGGCCAATTAGCGCGCTGATGATGGGAAATGTAGTTCCCAAAGGACGTAGTCTCCCACGGTGTGGATTCCAGATCTCCTAAAGCAACATGAGTTACAGAGAGCTCCCAACCAGAATAGAAGATCTTCTTTTGGCAATATGTTTAATAAAGAAAACCCTCTGTACATGAATGAATTAGAAGATCCTCTTTAAGGAGTGTGTTTAACAAAGAGGTCCCTATGTACATGAAGGGATTAAAAGATCTTCTATTAAGCAATGAATTTATCAAGGAGGTCCCTACGTACATAGATCAAGGGGACCCATCGACGCTCAGTATTGGGTAAAGATGGTTGGACTTAAGGACCACAGTAACCCAATCTGACAAAAGGTCAATATGTCCATTACAATTTGATGTATCCTAGAATAGGATGCTTCAAATTACCCGAGGAATGTTCCCAGCAACATGATAGCCATCCAATCACTATATTACAAAGCATGTACTTTAACTGAGATCCAAATCCAATGACTAACTTGAACCAGTATTGCAATTAAAGGGACATCCAGGGGATGTCATCATTCAACCCAAGTTTGTCACTTCGAAGACGGTAGACCCACTTCTGTTCACATTTGAACAAAAATTTGGAAATGTCTGTTACTGATGGAGAAATCCATGGTTGGTCTAATACCGTCCAAAGGATGTCAGTAGGTTGGTGACCCACCTGCACAAAGTGATTCGTCAATTTGGTAGCCTGTTTGCCGCAACGAATCGAACTTTTATGTTCAGAAATTCTGAGCTTGATTTTACGGGTGGTCATCCCTACGTAGTTCAGTTTGCATGGACAAGTTATCAAATAAATCAGGTTCGAACTATTGCAATTAGTGAACCGTCTTAGTTGCCATGGTCTGTCAGTTCCAATATCGATGGTAAGTGTTTTAGTCGTCTGGGGACAAGCCGCACAGCTGCCACAAGGATGGTGTCCGGTAACTGCGGGCAAGTCCCAGAGAGTTCCAACAGCTCTGGGAATCGAGGTTTTTGGTCTGGTATGAACCAGCTGATCTCGCAAGTTCTGGCCTCTCTTAAAGGCGAACAGTGGGGGAGGGATAGAGTCTGGACCTGTCCCGAGAATTTTCCAATGTTTCCTAACAATTTTTTGAACTTTGTTGGAAAGCGTGTTATATGTGTGTACACAGGTAATTCTCTCTTGTTGGTTCTTTGGGGGTGCAGGTTCTAATAAACATTCTCTGTTGTTATTAGCAGCACGTTTTTTAGAATGTTTAATGAGACGTTGAGGATAATTTTTGTCTCGCAGGTTTTTTTCAAGTGCTGCAGAATGTGTGCCAAAGGCCATTTTAGTGGAACAATTCCTCTGGATCCGGAGGAATTGTCCAAAGGGTAGGTTATCCCTTAACGCCTTTGGATGAAAGCTGTCATAGCTTAACAAGGAATTCCTTGCCATTGGCTTGCGGTACAGCTCAGATTGTAGACCCCCTCCTGACGCTGAGATCAACAGGTCCAAGAAGGCGAGCTGGTGTCTATCAAATTCCATAGTAAATTTCAAGAAACGATTTCTTCCATTCAACCACATGTGAAATTGGTGAAGTTCCTCTACTGTGCCACGCCACACGACCAAGATATCGTCTATATATCTTTTCCATACTCGCAGACACTGGAGATGTGGGTTAGTGTCTGCGAGTACGTGTGTCTGTTCAAAAGTATGAACATATAGATTAGCGAGGCTAGGAGCAAAGACGCTTCCCATGCTCGTCCCACTAACCTGAAGATAGATAGATTCCTCATACTGGAAGAAGTTCTCAGTCATGGCGATAGTCGCCAAAGTCATAATAAAGCTGACCGGAGTGATCGAATTCAGATCTCTGATGTTTAGAAGGGCTTCAATGGCCTCTAGTGTCTCAGTTTGTGGGATCGATGTATATAGGCTCTCCACATCAAAGGACACTAGGAGATCAAGATCTTCATTAAATTCTATTCCTGGCAGAATCCTTAGGACATCCTTAGTGTCCTTAAGGAAAGTTGGCATCTCCCGCACTATAGGCTGCAAGAAAAAGTCTACAAAAGTAGACAAGGGTTCCAACAGAGAACCAATCCCCGATATGATAGGTCTACCGGGAGGGGGGCGTTGTGGCTTGTGCACCTTTGGAAGTGTGTAGAAATATGGCATTTTAGGATGGATAGTACGCAAATACTGGGACTCCTTGTCTGTGATCCATCCCTCTGCAAGGCCTTCCTCAACTACGTGGCCGATGACCACGGACAACCTGTCAGTTGGATCCTTGTCGAGTTTACGATAGGCCTTGATGTCATTTAGTTGCCGCATACACTCTTCACGGTACATGTCCGTGTCCAATAAAACGGTGGCCCCACCCTTATCGGCTGGTTTGATTACCACCGATGTCAAGTTTGCCAATGTCGTAACTGCCTCCTGTTCAGTTTTGGATAGATTAACAAAATGATTTTGAGGTCGGAGGTACAGTTGTGACAAATCATGATCCACTGCCTCTTCGAATGCCTGTACTTTCGCCGGTAGTCCCACTAAGCCGGGATTAAAAGTTGAGGGTCTCTTGAGGCTAGTGTTTACTATGTCTTCACTTTGTGTGACAGTAGTTTTATTGGCAAATAGATAGTGGAGCCTAATCTTGCGGAAAAATTTGCCCATTTCAGTTTGAATAAGAAACGGGTCACCCTTGTTGGTTTTGACAAAGCCTAGTCCTTTATTAAGGACTAATTTCTCAGTGTCAGTCAAGACATGTTTACTGAGATTGATTACAAGGCTGATGTCCCTGCTTGTTCCCTCGGTATCTTCTTGCCGTCCCTCAGATCCATGGTTGCTGGGGGAAGGTTCCAACGTACTTGGCCTTGTTGTTGGCCTCTCCGCTTGCCTCTCGGACGTCCAAAGCCCTGTCCTAAAAAAGGCTGCTGGTTGTAGTCTGGGTATTGTTGTTGAGGTTTATTGATTTAGGAGTGTGAGGGTGTTTATTAAACTTGTTTTCCCGATCACGACCTAATTTTAGAGCCTTTCTCTCTTTCACATACACTTTTTCTTTGCACTGCTTTTCAGTTCCCCGAGTATACACGCCTTCTTCGCACATCTATAATAACACTACGGTTTTTCCTGTGCATGGCTTAGCTATCTGCCAGCCCAGGTTTTTTTACCCTCTTTGTGTTATTTATAAACATAAAAGATCCCAGATGATGAAGGGCGGTCTCGATGGTGGACTGATGGGAACTTGTTTATAATTAAACTACTCCCTGGTGTTGCTATATTTTGGGTACATTGTCTGGTCTTGGACTCACTGTTAATTTTGGTTCGTAACATCACCTTAGCCATGTGAATGGGTGTTCACATGGGGTGTGACTTCACCTTAGTCATCTGACCAGTCACATGGGTAAGAGAGAGGCAGAGAGAGAGAGAAATAGAGAGACAAAGTAAGAGAGAGGAAAATATGCAAACCAGCCAGGACGGTCTGCAGTGGTTTTATAAGACAAACCGGGGCGGGGGATAGGGGCGGGGTCAGAACTCAGCTCCCCCCTGTCTCGGTCCAAGGGGCCTTGTTCCGTATGCAGCAGGTTTCAGTCAATTGGAATCCCCATATTATGAAAAAAGAGATGTTTAAAGTAAGCATTGTCCCCTCCAAGGGAACTCCCCTATTGTTGGAAAACTGAGCATAATTTTGTCTATTCTTAAAAGAATATGAATAAATTAATCCTTTGTGTGTTCGAGATATCCGCTTTTGTTAAAAAAGCAAGCATAAATTAGTTATTGTCCCACACGAGAACTCCTAGCTCTTTTGTTGAAAAAAGTGTTCATAATTAAGACCTTGTAGTATAAAACACCCCAGTGGGAGACCCCAGGCTATCCCGCTTGCAGTTGGAAAACACAATTTTTTCAAAACAATGCGACTGCCCACTGCCCCCGCAGTGGGCCACCTCAGAGGGTGGCCCCCCTTAGATCCATTTGGGCACTTCCCCACTCCCACTCACTATTGCGGGACTCCAGGAGGATTCCCCTTACATGGCGTGCCAGACACATCATTTCTGGCGCGCCGTGGGGTGGGGAGGGTATTTAGGCCTCCCCCTCCATTTTGGGTCCTCTTTGTTGCCTGGCAAGCCGTCTAGAAGGATCGTGTGTCGTCCCGTCTCTCGTCGTCGTCATCCTCAGGCCTGGTCTTGCTTTGTGCGATCTTGCGCAACATCACTCACGGTGAGTGCAGCGCCACCCCCCTGCCCCATCCCTGGGCCAATACCAGGTTGTACAGGGGCCATGGCAAGGGCTTCCATGGGGGGGGGTGCGAGCTCATTGCAAGCACGTCTTCTGGGAATGCGGGCACTTTCCCTCAGTGCAAGGCGAGTGCCCCTTCGGTGGGCAGTGCAGGACTGGGCCGGTTGAGGTGTCCTCTGGGGCTGCCCCTGGTGTTAGTAGCATGGTGGGGGGTGATCCTGGGAGAGCGGTGCCCCCCCCCCAACGCGATGTGGAGGAAGCACTCTGCATTCGTGGGCATTTACACCCTAATGGTCGTATGGGGTTTCGGGTGGCCTATCCACAGCACAGTTTCCTTGGTGGCTGCGCTGCTGTGACGAGACATCTGGGGACAGAGCCGCATTTGGACTCTGTGCGAAGTGCCTTTCACCTCCCGCCTGCCCGGGCCTCTTCCGGCTCCTCGTGAGCCCCGGCCCTGGCACTGTTTGTTGGCAGGCATGGAGTGCTGTATTTCGTGAGTAAGTGCGATTACCACCCCCCCATCATAGGTTTGTGGGTGGATTGCATGTTTGCGCTGATTGGGTTCTCGGCATTGCGGGTGGCAATGTCACGGCAGTTGGGCACTCAATTATGGGGGCCCACATCCCGACCAGCAGCCGCGTAGGCCTGCCTGGCCAACTGCAGGCCGAGGAGCATTAGCGCCTCTCACCCTCTTCTCCAGCATGGCCTGCATGGATCTCAACTCTGTGAGTCACATGTACCCAAGTGGTAGGCCCACTCCCCCTTACAGCCATCATGCCACCCTCGGAACCAGGGGGATAGGAGCTCACCGATTTAATTATTAAACGTGCTCCGTGGGTACACGGACTAGGGGACGAGTGTCTGTTTGCCACGTGGGTTACAGAGTGTTAGGGGTTGGTATGAGGCCCACGGGGTCAGCTCCACGCCGTGCCTCATGGGGCGGTCGAGTGAGCCAATCCGGCCGCTCTGGTATCCTGGGCGACATAGTAATAGTGGTATTGGCAGTAGGGGACAGTAAGCCAAAGATGAGTGGCCCACATCCTTGTAGGTGCACGGGCCCCCACCCGGGTCACGGACATGCAATGAGGGGGGGAAACGTAGCCCGGCATTGTTCACCGTAATTGGTAGCTTCTCCATGTTTTCTGGGGCTTCGGGGTTCCGGCCTTCGTCAGGCTGCCCAAACCCCCCTTCATAGGTCTCGGCCATCTGCTGCGGTGTGGGTCGCTTGCGGTGCAGGCATGGTGGTTCACATGTGGGTTTCTTTGCCAGTGTGCACTGCCTTCGGACCGCCGCACAGGGTGAGATTGTGTGCGCCGTGTGGCCCTTCTCAGACCATGGGCGCAATACTTGCGCATACACCCGACACCATGGTGCCCGCCCTGGCCTTGGTGTTCTGCGGTGCGGTGCCCATGTGAGGAGGCATCACAGAATCCTCTGTGGGACAGGGCTCGATGCGCATTCGCTGGCAGTGAGTGATGCTCATCTGGGGCTGCAGAGAACTATTAGGGCATCAGGAATTCACCCTGTGGCACCTCGCCCCCAGCCACCTTGTAGCGTTTTGCTTTTGTTCTGAATGTGCTGGCCTTGCGCGCTCCCCGTGCAACAATTACATGGGTCGGCTGATTTGATTTAAAAGTTTTAATGCCTGCCGTAGGTTCCCACAATTAATCGGGCAGGGTGTAATGACAGTGCGCACAAGTTAGAGACTGGCTCCTTATGGGTTCGATCCTCACAGGGGCAAGACTTTTCTTTGTAATTTAATGGTGCACATGAAAGCTGCACTGGGTGCTGACTTTGGGAAGAGGTGGTGTGTTTGCCAATATGATTGTGCAAAGAACTATCGTTACCTCGAAGGATCGGAGGTTTTGCCTAGTGGAAGCTTTGACTTCAGTACGGTAGCACAGTAGGTCTACACACATGCTGCACAATATGGGCACATTGCAGGTCACAAGCACATTTGATATGAATAGGTCTTTGGGTTACTCCACTAGTCTGTCATGTAGTTGTGTATGTCCTTACAAGTGCTCCTCTGTTTTTTCTAATTTATGCAAGTTGGAGGAAAAAAAGTTTACGTAGCGCGCAGATTCAAAGGCTTTGGGCTGAAATGCTGTGGCCCTCATTCGGCACAGGTGCAGCAGGGGCCTGTGTTACCGCCGCACGGATACTCTTTTTTCTGCTGTCTGGTATTTTAAGAAGGCTGAAACCCCCTCTCAGGATGTTGCTTGCCCCTGGTGGCCCAGTAGTGAGGTCACTTGCTCTTACCCCCACCCCTAAAGTATGTTGAAAACATGTGGTTGTGCTGGGGTGTCACCTTGTGGTAGCTAATTGGTATGGAGATCATGGTTGCGTTGCCTAAGAATAATTGCTGTCTTTGCCACCCCCAGAGATTATCATCAAGGTCGGCTAGTGGAGGCTCCAGGTGGAGGCTATTCAGCCAGCGGCAAGGCACAAAGCAAGACAGGGCGGCAGATCCACAGAGGTATTTCGGTGTGGCAAGCATAATGGAAGGGGGCGACAGAGGAGGATTTGGGGGCACTGAGTTTTGAGGGGAGACGCGGAGGAAAAGTTGATGCTGGACGCACCAAAATGTGCGGGGGCGCCTCAAGGCGGATACCCGGAGGGGACATAATGGTTGTCAAATTTTTCTTATCACCAAGGTTCACAGACATTTCCCCATACCCCGATCAGGAGGATGGACGAAGGCCGACAGGCCACGCAAATGTCGGAATCAGTGAGTTGTCGAGGCGGGCTCAGCTGTTGCTGGGGGGGGGGCAGGACTGGGGTCTGGGGTGGTACAAAGCCGCTATGAAGGTCCGCGCTAATCGTTGTTCTTTCCAGGAAAGGGGAGCAGACGATTATTAGACGGTCGCTCCAGCCAGGAGCAAATCACGGCAGAATAGGCTGAGGAAAACAAGAACACGAAACCACCCCGTCTAAATCCTCCACCCCACCCACCTTTTTCCCCGGTCACCAAGCCCCTCCACAATCCCATTACCTCCGGGGGGGGGGGGGGGGTGACTCCGTAAAGCGAATAAGTGCTTAACCCTTGTTTTTTATTTACAGCATAGAGTGGCCACCCCCCTCACTTGCCTGGAAGCACGGACAGAGCACCCCCCACAAGGTCAACCATTACCAGACGTCTGAAATCAACAGTAAACACGTTGGCATGCTAGGGTGAACCAGGAAACAAAGACAGAAGTAAGTACAGGCGAAGGCATGGGGGATGCACTCTGGAAAAAACAGAGCTGTAGGGGGAGATGAGCTCGCAGGTCAGCGGTAAGGCCCAGTGGGTCATATATTCATGATCCTTTATCTCTGCAGGACCCGTGTAGAGGATTCTGCACTACGAACCAGAGGCATGGATAGCCAGGGATCCCCTATCCTCCTGTTTTCCCAAATCACCACAGTGGAAGAGTCTCAGCCCGGCACGTCGCAGGAGGCCATCTGGGCAGACATTTGGGAAATAGCAAAGGCTAGAGGAGTCTCCTGGGCCAAAGGGATGCTTGACGCCCGAGAGCAAGCAGACTCTGGTGTAGTTGAGGATATGCCTGCTGTGGCTACAGCAGTGCTAGTTGAGGCAGCATCTGGAAGGTTGAAGCGTGCCCGCCAGCCGACAAACAAGGATTTTCTGGCAGAGCCTCCAGTGCAGAAGGTCAGGGTGACTTCCGCTCCACGAGCAGCGGTGCCTGCGGTCATCCCGACTGGCCCGCCACCCCTGAACACAGTTAGCCACACGAACTCTGATAAATTTGTTAAGATGATTGGCTCTATGTTGAGCATCTTGGATGACTTTAAATCGCGCTTTGGTAATACTGTACATACACCCACGCCTGTGTAGTGTAGGCACGTAGGGGGGGGGAGGTGTGGTCAGAAATTACCGGGCACAGCAGCTGCCAGAGCTGCAGCAGGGACGCAGCAAGGATACACAGCACAAACGGCAAGAGAGCGCGACAACAGGGGAACCCCAGCCGGGAGCGGCATTACAACTACTAGCGCGCTACCACTGGCTACACCCATCTCACAGCTGCTAGCATTCCCCTCTCCCCCCCAAAAAGTCTGAGTCTGGCGGACAAAGCTGCTGCGCCATCATGTAACTCTTTAGCTGCTCCCAAGCCTGCTGCCAAGGTAGGCACAGTGACAGCAGCGCCGCTCGTTACAGTAATACCGCTAACATCGGGTCGCTGCTCGCTGGTTTGGGAAGTACTGTTAACAGCTAAGAAAGGTATCTGAAGATGGGAATTTGTAGAAATTTTTACCTAGTTGATGCACGGGGTCGATGGACAAGACACTAGGAAAATGGGGGGGAAGGACGAAGATAAAAAGGTAAAATTCCAGACCTGGTTAGAGAAAACTATTAACAACTGGGGTGATGCCTTCGCTATATTGGCAGCAGTGGTGCCTGAGAAATTTCCAGAACAGGCTCCCATAATGTGGCAGTATTCTCGTTTAATCGATGACGAGGTGGAAAAAATGGGGGGCATCGGGTTGTATAACTACAATTGCGACTTCCGCAAGAGAATGGCAATATGTCCAGACCTGAGTTGGGACCAAAAGGAAATCAAACTCTGGGTAGAGCACATGGCGAAGTTTACTGCAGACATCAAGGGGACCACTAAAAATCAGAGGGGGGCAGGACAATAACAAAGGACCAAAGCAAGCAGCAAAGCGTGCTTTCAAGCAGTCCTTTCGTGGAGGCCGGGGAGGGGGCCGGCAGGGAAGGGGGGCAAGCGATTTAACTCTAACTCTTGCAGATTATACAACGCAGGGTCCTGCTTGTGGGGAAAGGCTTGCAAGTTTGGGCACATTTGCAGCAAGTGTGGGGCAGGTCACCTGGCAGTGTCATGCAGCATCAAGCCAGCTGCCAGTAAGCCAGACAAGTAACAGGACTAAAAGAGCGGACCCCTCCCTTCTCACCGACCGCCTCCAGCCCCTCCCAGTACCAGTGGCCTAGTTCCCCTCCCATCGTCAGCCACAACTCAAGTTAAGGTTTCCTCAGTAAAGGGCCCCTCACCGATTTACATTGACAGCCTCCTCCCCCTGCTCAGGGCGTACCCCAACACAAAGGACAGCAAGATTCTGGCAGAGCGGTTCATAGATGGTTTTAAGATCCCATACTAAGGGCCACTAGTTTGCAGGGACGCAGACAACCTGAGGTCAGCCAGGGAGCTTCCTAACGTGGTGCAGGAACAAATCATGAAGGAGAAGGTGTTGGGGAGGGTGGCAGGGCCATTTGACGCCCCCCCCCCGGAAAATGTTCTGGTGTCTCCCCTGGGGGTGGTGCCCAAAAAACAACCCGGGTCTTTCCGCCTCATACATCACTTGTCTTACCCAGAGAGTAATTCAGTCAATCACTGGCTGGAGGTCGGAACGTGCTCTGTTTCGTACTGTTCATTTGACATGGCTGTGGATATGGTCAGGAGAGCAGGGAGGGAGGCCTGGCTGGCCAAGGCAGACATCGAGCCAGCCTTCCGCCTGCTCCCAGTACAGCCAGAGAGTCACCATCTGCTGGGCTTTAAATGGCAGAGCAAATTTTACTTTAACAAGTGCATGCCGATGGGTTGCGCGGTTTCCTGCGCTTACTTTGAGGCGTTTAGCAGTTTTTTACAGGGGGCACTCATCTGGTCATACAACCCAGGTGGAGTCACACATTACCTGGATTATTTACTCTTCATAGGGGAAGCAAGGACCCAGGACTGCAGCATGGCACTGCATCACTTTCAGGAACTGACAGGGCACTTGGGGGTTCCTTTGGCCCTGGGGAAGACCGAGGGCACGGCGCAGGTCCTCACTTTTCTGGGCATCGAGATGGACACAGTCAAGGGCGTGTCCAGGGTCCCTCCGGAGAAGGTGCAGGCATTGCAGCTGGATATCCAGGCACTCTTGGGCAGGGACAAACCCCTCTGGGTGTCAGGGAGAGCCTTTTGGGGAAGTTGAATTTTGCAGCCAGGGTAGTTCCAGCAGGCAGAGACTTCGCAAAGAAACTAGCAAGGGCCACAGCCAATGTGCATAAAAAGCATCACATGGTTAGAATAACGAAGGGTTTGAAGGAGGACCTCCTCATGTGGCATGAGTTTCTGCTGAGTTTTAATGGTACAGTCATATGGAGAGCCCCCTGGGCTGGTAGCCCAGATATCTGTCTCTTCACAGATGCGTCAGGCAGGGAGGGCTTTGGCGCTATAATGGACTGCGAATGGTGTGCGCAAAAGTGGCCTAATTCTTGGCGTAAAAAGAACATAACAGTGAAAATAACGGTACTAGAACTGTTCCCCATCGTCATTGCACTACATCTGTGGCCTGACAACATGGCGGTGGTGCAAGCCATCATCAGGCAGATGGCAAAATGCCCCCTGGTGCTGTGTCTGTTGAGGGAGCTAATCAGGGTGTGCATGTGCTGCAATGTCGAGTTTAGGGCAAGACACATTGAGGGGGTCAAGAATGTAGCTACAGACACTCTCTCTCGATTTCAGTGGCTCAGTTTCTGGGAGGCCTGGCCACAAGCGAGAGCGACGATGACCCCTTTCCCTGCGCAGCTATGGCGACTTCTGCAATGGAACAGCAACTAAGAGCGATGGGCGAACAATCTCTCGCACCAGGGACCAGGAAAAGATACAGAACTCAGCTCACTACCTTCCAGAACATTTCACTGGCACTGGGCCAAGCAGCGCATACCTTAGAGCAACGGATGCAGGGCTTCGTATTCTGGGCAAAAAGGCAGAAGAAGAGTTATTCGTGGGTGCGGGGTCATATGACGAAAGTAACCCATGATGCCAAGTTGAGAGGAGAGCAAGATCTGACAAAGTCTTTCTTGATCAGGGCGGCTTTAAAAGGGTGGGCCAGGGAAGAAGTCAGAGTCCCTGATACCAGGGCACCCATTGATTTCCAAACACTCCAGGGCATGCTGTATGTAGTAGAACAGGTTACCTTTTCGCAGTTTGATGCCCGACTCTTTGCGGCTGCTTTCTGCCTCGCGTTCTTTGGGGAATTCCGAATTAGCGAACTGGTGGCTAGGGCAAAAACTGACCAGTCAGGAGACGCATTACACAGCCACGATGTAAGAGTGTCAGATAGGTTGGTGATCCATCTCAGGAGGTCCAAAACTGACAAAGCTGGGAGGGGGACGGACATAGTACTGATGCCGCTGGGGGATCACAGGTACTGCCTAGTTTCTAGAGTCAAATATTACTTGGCAATTCTCCCCAATGTCCCTGGTTACTTTCTAATACATGTGGATCAGGTTATAAATTCCAAATAGACAAGGTCATGTGTGCTTGCCTCGAGCGGGCAGGCCTCGCCTGTCCCGACAAGAAGTATTCTAGTCACTCATTTCGGATTGGGGCAGCCACTGCAGTGTTCAAGGCGGCCATGGGGCAGGAAATCATAAAGAAAGTGGGACACTGGGAATCCCGTTGCTTTCAGCGCTACATTTGTCCTTGAGTGGGACAGGTAATGTTAACTGGGCCTGTCCCCCCCCCACTGTGACAAAGGGCAATTGTATATACTACATGTGCAATGAATTGCAGTAGCATAGCCAGGCATCTTTTGTATATTATGTGTGCAGTGAATCTGAGCAGCATAACATGTAGTGCATTGTGCAAGCACAAAGATTATTAAAATAAGTGTGTGAAAATGGCATCCGTTTATTTTGGCCAGGATTCCAAGTGTGGGTGAACGGTCATTCGTTCGTCCCCAGACTGGCTCAGTGAGCCACATGCAGGAAGTGGATGCAAGGGTTCTCACACACTAAGTTTGTCTGGTGGGGTTTCCCCGGCATGAGATGGACCAGCCTACTGAGCAGGCTAGAGCAGGGCATGGCTGGGCGGAAAGGTTTCCCCAACATTTTGATAATCCACTTGGGAGGCAACGATCTCACTACCATGGGCAGGGGTGCTCTCCTACAGGCAATGAAGACGGACTTGGGTGAGATTAGCAAGCACATGTGGCAATGCGAGCTCTTCTGGTCTGAAATAGTGCCAGGCCTGTCTTGGCATGGGGCCAAGTCTAATGAAGAAGTGGAGCATTCCCGCAAAAGGGTAAATAGTGCTATGCGCAAGTTCACAGACCAAAGAGGTTTTGGGTTTATTAGACATGAGCTGAACCAAATAAAGGTGAGAGGCTATTTTGATGCTGATGAGGTTCACTTGTCACAGGTTAGAACGGACCTGTTCCTCTTGGACATACAAGAGACACTGGAAAGAGCCGGTTGCTGTTTGGTTGGTGGGGGGCTCTTTAGGCGATGGGGGCCGCCTCCAGAGCTGTGGCGGAGTTACAGGGCGATCTGGAAGCAGTTTGAGTTTAGAAGGATACCTCTGCAAGAGCACAATAGGGGTCCCAGAGCCAAATCCCAGGAGCCTCATGGGAGGGTCCTGGAACAATGACGTCGGCGCCCCGTTAGTCCTTCGGGTGGGTGTTGGTCTGAACAACCGGGGGCTTGCCTTGCTCCGCTCCGCCTTGAAAGGGGCGTGAGTAATAAGGGGCCAATGTGTTACTTGATCCAGTAAGGGGATCACCCCTATAAGGGGAGCGCTGATTGGTTTTTCCACAGTGCTTGGCTCATCAGGCGGGCAGGGCAGCATAGGTTGGTACAGCTGCCTGCCCTTGGATCGCCCGTAAGATAACCCACCATTTTTGCATACTTTTGTATGGAATAAACCTGCAGCAATATTTTCTCAAAACAAAACGTTGTGTTGTGTATTTATTCATGCATGCCTATTCTTCTGTGGTGTGGGTGGGGTCTTGTGCCTATAATGGAACTATTGACCCTGCTATCACAGCGACGCAGACCGGGAAGGGCCTCAAGATGCAGACACCCAATCACCTTTGCTGGAGTTAAAATTAGTCATGTTCAATTGTCATCTGTATTGAGCTGAAAAGTTTTTTTTGCACGAAGAACAGCGTGTTTGAAAAGCTACTAGACCTTTGAACTAATCTGTTAAATTGAAGGTGTGTGTTTGTTACATTCATGAATTAATGTTAAACATTTGTATTTGTTTTTCATTTGTGTTTGACTGAAAGCAAAAAGAAAAAAAGTTATCATCTGAGCATAACAAATTTTAGAATAAAGAGGTTTTTGGGGTCAGTTAACTGCATTTCTAACAATGAGCTGGGTGTCGAGTAGCAGCGGTAAAATGCATTCTAAGCATGGGGTGTTGTTTGTTTAAATTGGTTCACGGGCTTTTGGCTGTGTGGGCTCTGAAAGATACGTTGTGATTGTTGTCTGACTATTTGGATGCTACAGGGTCTTCTGCTTAAAGATTAGTTTGTTGGTACGAGTGTCATTGTGATTTAAACGCGGTTTAGAGGATAGGGCTTCTGTTCAGTTTTCAAACAGATAAAAGCGGAGGGCGTGCGACGCGGCGATCAAGATGGCCGCTCCCCCCTGAGCTCCGCGATTTCGGCGGCGCTTCTGCTGTGAAGGCTCCGTTTTCAGAAGGCGTTTCTCGGCGGAAACGGCCGTTTCCAGCGTCGGAACTGCCCCCCAACACCTGGGTATGTTTCTGCACGCTTTCTGACTGTTTTGGGCATTTTTTTTTGCGAATATGCAATTACCTCGGAAACGGCCGCCATTTGTTTTTTCTTTTTTATCGTTTTTTAATATTTTTGCTTCTTAACCACCCAGAATGTTCCCACTTCAGAACTATCGCCCAATGGCCTTTACTATTCCAAAGGTTTTTAAGGGCATTTGAACTCTTTTGTGGCATTTGGTGACTTTTCTTGGCTTTCCCTTTGTCGTCGGACCTTGGCCTCTACTATTTACCTCAACATTTGCCTTGTCATTGTTCGGTTGCGGTTTTGCCTCTCCTGGGCCCATTTCAACTTTCTTTTTGTGCTCTGCAGACTCCAGTTGGTGCATTCTTTCAGCATTTCGTTGCTCCTTTTGGTAATTTGCAGCCCTCATCCCACGGTACGCTGCTCATACTTTACCATACGCCTTTAATCTTTCTCTTTTTTTGGCTTTGCCAATATGGAGCAAGGACATACTACAAAAGCTTCCAATGCTGCTTCCACCTCACGTAAGGACCCTACACCTGTGGGCAAACGCCTCAAAAAGGACCCACCATCTCCTTCCAAGTCTCCGCCTCCTGTCACTCTTGAGGGCCTTATGGAAGAACTTCGCTTAATTCGCCCTTTTATTGCAGACACCACTGCTACTCTGCAAAGGCTGGATGACAAGTGGTCTAATCTTGACAAAAGGGTTACTGACGTTGAGCAAAAGATCAGTGACGCCCAAGATATTGCCGCCAAACTGGTCACTCTCACTAAGGAGGTTCAGGTCCTCAAGAAAACGTCTGAAGATTTGGAAAATCGAAATAGACGCAACAACCTACGTATTTATGGTGTTCCGGAGAATTCTGAAGGGTCTGACATCATCCTTTTTTTGAAGACTCAAGTCTTACCAATTGTTGGTATGCCTAAACATGTGGATGTCAATATTCAACGAGCACACCGTCTGGGTCCTAAAAACTCCTCCTCATCTACAAAACCTAGAGGCATTATTGCTTATTTTCTTCTCTATTCTGACCTCATGACTATTCTCCACTCAGCCAAACAACACAAGCAACTGTTATGGTCAGGTCACAAACTATTTTTTTCTCAGGATGTCTCCAAACCGACTGCAACGCGTCGAAAAGAATTTCTGGACCTGCGGCCTACGCTTCGTTCCATGAACGCTAGATATGGTCTAATTCATCCTTGCTTTTTCAAGGTTACATACAAGGATCGGTCTTACAGCTTCGAGGATCCGGCTGATCTCCGCAGGTTCATCCATTCCCACAGAGACGACTCCATGGAGCAAAGCGGCTCTTAACTTACAATGTCTCTGCCTCTGTGTTTATTTTATTGTCTACCATGTGTTGACTTGTTGTCTCCTTTCGTATTCCCTCACTCTTTGGTTTTTATCGTTCCTTAGGTCCGTTTCCTGTTGTTCCGTTTGCCATCCTCTCCATTGTATTGTGTCATCGTTCGTTTCCGTCATCCCAGTACGCTGATTCCCTGCATACTTGTTCGGTAAGTCTCCTTCATTTGTTCTTATGTCGTGCTCGGTCCTTGGTTCTCTTTGTATTTCTCTTCCATTCCTAGTCTTCTCTTCTTCTGGTTCCTCGGACTGTGTTCTCGACCTTTATGTTTTTCTTCTTGTGCGGTCGTCTTTTCTCGCTGCTCCCGCTCTCACTTCATTGTCCTTTTTGTTACGTGTTCTGTATGGCTGGAGCCTTTTTGGTTCTCCTCGCCATCTTTCTTCTTGCTGTCTTCTTTAGGGTAGCTCTTGGCTCCCTTCTTCCTTCTTACTTACTTCCCTTTCCTTTCCTTCCCTCTCCTTTTTGGTTTCTCTCAACATTTTTTACTTCACTCGCCCTTTCCCTATTACTCTTCTTTCCTCTTCTCCGTTGCAATGGTACTAGTCCCTCTAATCCCTTTTTCTCATTTTCTCTCATTCCCCCTCTGTACCTCCTTCTGCTGGTTTTGTATAGTCTTTCTTTGATATCTCTCTCCTTTTCTGTTTGGTGTCTATTCTGCTCTTTTTTCTATTTCATCATGTTAGTTGTGAGTTACTTCTTTCCACCTTCCTTTTGGCACTGCGTTATTAAGCACTTCTTCGTTTTCTCCTCCGTTTCTATCTCTTCACTCCGTCTCATTGCACCATCTCCTGTTGGCATTGCTCCTTTTTTTCTTCCGCTCTCTCTACTTGAGTTTCTTTTCTATTTCCATCGTTCCTCTCTTTATTATATTTGGCTTGTCTTCATCTCTCCTTGCCAATCTCTCTATATATTCCCTCTTCTTACCTGTATTACTCTCTCTTTTTCCTTTTCCCTTAATCTCCTCCTATGAAAGGATTTCGACTAATTTCCTGGAATGTTAAGGGTCTTCGCAACCCTATCAAGAAACAGCGTGTTTTATCTCATCTTGCTCGTTTAAAATGTCAAATTGCCTTTTTACAAGAAACACATCTTTCTACACAGGAGTTATCGTTGTTACGTAAACAATGGGTTGGGGATGTTTTCTGCTCTCCTGCTACTAATCACAAGAATGGTGTTGTTATTCTATTTCATAAAGCATTGTCTGTTCAAATTCTAAATAAAACTGTTGATACTAATGGTAGATGGTTGCTCCTTGATTGTAAAGTTAATAATGTTCATCTCTCTCTTTGTAATGTCTATGGTCCGAATGGCATTGATTCCTCCTTTTGGAATGATTTCTCCTCCCTTCTCTCTTCTAATGCTAATGACGATTTGATTGTTGGGGGGGATTGTAATCAATTGATGGACCCCTTTTTGGACCGCAAATCACAAGCTCGTTACATTCCCAATAAAATGCAAAAGTCCTTCCATAGATCCATCTCCTCCAGAGGCCTTATAGATTCATGGCGGTTGTCCCACCCTGACTCTCTGGAATTTTCCTTTTTTTCTCCTGTGCATAATTCCCTCTCCCGTATTGATTATATTTTTCTCTCCCACCATGCCTTCCAATTTATGACCAACTCAGAAATAGGTTCTATCCTCATCTCAGATCATGCCCCGGTTATTTTAGATATGGATTACCCCTCTCCCTTGCCTCAGGCCCGCAGATGGCGCTTTAATAACTCCCTTTTACTTGATCCCACGTTTATTGAACATTTCACTCACTTCATGGATGACTTTTTCACTACTAACTCTCACTTTTCCTCTGACTCTCATTTTCTCTGGGATGCTTTTAAGGCCACTGTTTGGGGTTCTATTATTGATTTTGTGTCACGTAAAAAAAAGAAAGCGCTTTCACAGGCTTCTTCCTATCTAAAACGCATCAAAGAACTTGAGCATCTTTATTACACTTCTAATTCTCCGGATTCTTTATCCTCTCTCATTACTGCTAAACTGCAATTTAATAAACATTCTTGGGAATCGGCCTCCAATCAGCTTCTTCAATTTAATGCAAAGATGTATGGTGGTCGTAATAAAGCGGGTAGGGCTCTGGCAAATTACCTTAAAATTAAAAAACAGAAATCTAAAATTGTCTCGATTACAGATTCACAAGGCTCGCCCCAAACTTCTGATGCCAAAATTCTGGATTCCTTTGTTCAATTTTATTCTTCTCTTTATACCCCTGAGTCTTCCCCTTCAGTAGAGCAATTAGATTCTTTCTTTAATTCTGTCCCTAAACCTCCTACTCCTTTGGTGGATTTCTCTTCTCTTGATGCCCCGATTTCAGAAAAAGAAATCCTTGCTGCCCTCTCTCTTCTCCCCAAAGATAAGACACCTGGCCCTGACGGCTTTACTGTGCGTTTCTTTCTACAATTTAAATCTGTCCTGGTTCCTCACTTGCTCCAGCTAATTAATCACTTTCTCTCTTCTGGTGAATCCAAAGGCTCTTTCACACAAGCTATGCTTGTTCTTCTCCCCAAAAAAGATAAGGACCCTTCCCTGTGTAAGAACTATCGACCCATCTCTCTCATTAATACTGATTGTAAATTATATGCGAAACTTCTGGCTCTACGGATTAATTCCATCATCCCCGATTTGGTCAACATTCATCAATCCGGATTTGTTAAGGGTAGATCCATTACAGGCAATTCTAGGACCCTTCTTAATATAATTCATCTCTCTGCTAAAATGGATGTTCCTTTGGCGGCCATTACTCTAGATGCCGAGAAGGCATTTGACGTGTCCATTGGGATTTTATGTTTGGTGCCCTGCGCTGGCACGGTTTTAGTCCCACTTTTCTTAAATTAGTTCATTTGCTTTATTCTGCTCCTTCTACTTCTATATGGATTAATGGTATGCAATCTGATTATTTTCCCCTTCATAGAGGTACCAGACAAGGCTGTCCACTCTCCCCCCTCCTCTTCATTCTGGCTCTCGAACCTTTCCTTGAGAAAATTCGTCAATCCCCTTCCTATTCTGGCTTTCTTTATAAAGATGTGGAGATTAAGTTTACTGCTTACGCCGACGATATTCTGCTTTATATTTCTAACCCTGCTACTGCTCTCCCTGCTTTCTTTTCTTTACTACATGATTACTCCTCAGTTTCTGGTTATAAATTAAACATCAATAAAACAGAAGTCCTTCCCCTCAATAAATTTTGTCTTCCTCACATGTTTCAGGGCTCCGGTTTCCAATGGAATTCTGGCTCTATTAAATGCCTTGGTGTCTTATATGCTAACACCATTAGAGAAACTATCAGACTTAATCATTCTGATATACTTAAAAAGCTCTCTTCTCTTATAGAGCGTTGGTCCCCTCTTTTTCTTTCCTGGTGGGGTCGTCTTTCTACTATTAAAATGATGCTCCTTCCTATCGTGAACTTCTGTCTTTCCATGCTTCCTATCTCTCTCTCCCATTTCTTTTTTAAGTCTATCAATAGTCTTTTTTCCAAATTCCTGTGGAATAAGCGTAAGGCCAGAGTCTCTCTTCTCCGTCTTCAACAACCTAAACATCTTGGTGGTGTTAACTTCCCCAACATCTCACGCTTTCACTCTGCTTTTTCTCTCAAGCAAATTTGGCCTTTCCTTCTCGAAACCTCATCTCCTCCTACTACGGCTTGGAGCTCTCTGGAATTGGCTCAACTTCACCCCTTCTCCTTTCTTCTTGCCTCCAATCTCACCCAACCACCTCCTAAGCTGCTTTCACCTATTTTTAAACACTCCAAAGCTTTAACACTTGCCCTTTTCCGCTCCTTCTCTGTCCCATCTACTCTTCATTTGAATACCCCACTCTGGTATAATAAATCTCTTAAACTACGTAATCGGGCGCTTTTTTGGAAGGAATGGATCGATAAAGGAATTCTCACTTATAGACAACTCATTTCTAACAATTCCTTATTACCCTTTTCAGCACTTTGTGACTCCTTTGGTATCTCCAACAAATACTGTGCACACTTTCACGAACTTCTACCTAAACTATCCACTATTATCTTGCAACACATCCCTTCTCCCTCTTCACCCCCCCTTCTTGCCTCTCCACCAAACTTTCAGGCTCCCCTTAAGGCCTCTGCTATTTATATATTACTTTCCCCCCCACTTTCTGATAGGCCTAAAACTAACCTCGAACTTCTCTGGGAATCGGACCTCAATCAAACTTTTCCCTCACCTACATGGGACTCTATTTGGTCCAAACTTCATTCCACCTCCCGGTCCGCTAGCACCACACAAACCCTTTACTTTTTTTATAATAGATTATTTTATACTCCCTGTGACTTATTCAAATTTAAATTGTTAGATGCTAAGAAGTGTTGGTCTTGTTCATGCACTTCTGGTGATTTGGTTCACGTGTTCTTTCTTTGCCCTAAGGTCCACCTTATGTGGTCCCACATTTGGTGTACACTTAACAAGATTGTGTCCACTAATGTTCCTTTTCTTCTTTCTTCTGTATTTCTGGGTGGTTTGGCCCCTGTTTGGGATGTCCCTCTTCATATTCGTAAATTTATTGATCTCTGTATTGCTGTTGCTTTTCTAATCATAACAACTAACTGGAAAGATACCAAAAATGTGGTTTATAATGCTTGGTGGAATTTACTCTGCCATCATCACAGATTAGATCGTGCATGTGCTTCTTCTATTCCGATGTTGATTAAACGTGATTTGCTTTGGTCCCCTTTAACAGACTATTTATCTAAATGTGCCTCATGATCACTTGTTATTGTTTTTATTAGTATTACTGTTGTTACAATTTTTATATACTTTTATTCTTTTGTACATCTTTACTCTGTTTATCATTTATTTTTCACTGCTATTCCCTTTCCCTTCCCCCCCTTTTTTCCTTCTTCTTTCCTTCTCTTTCTCTCTCTTCTCCCCACAAACTGAAAAGTTACAAAAGCATTCCTTCATATGTATAGTGTTGTCCCCCTTGGGGCTTTTCTTGTTCTGATGGCACAGTATTCTCCATAACTATTTTGTTTCTTGCTGCTCTTTTTTTATGCCGTTGTACTGATGTTTTACATTGTTTTATTCAATTCAATAAAGCTTTTCAAACTCAAACAGATAAAAGCAATGTAAGCTGTGTTTAAAAAGCCTGCGTGGTCTTGAAAGGCCTTCGTTTTAAGATTCGAACGGATCATCTACCAGGGATGCCTCCGTTTGTGCGGGGATTTGGAGGGGTGGGGGCTAGGGATCTTTGGTTGATGCTACTGCTATTTACCATTGATCATTTATGCTAAACAGGGCAAATTGAATATGTTGTTTATTTCTGATATAGTTTTGCATGCTGGGATGTTTAACAGTTCAAATTGGATGTGTTGTGGAAATCTGATGCTGTTTTATATGCTGTGATGTTAAACATGGCAAAGTGAATATGTTGTGCAATCCTCATATTGTATTGTATTCTGCGAGGGGACCGTGCAGGTGCCTGGGAGCTTGAACTAACCTTTTTAGGTTTAAATTATAGCAGGGCCTAGCAAACCTACATCATTCCCAGCACGATGACAGGTTTTTGATGTGTCACCTTTTGAAAGGGTGGCTTAAGAAAAGAAATAAAAGCAGCATTGTAAGTGTAGATGATTGCAGTAGCTTCTTTTAATTAAATCTGTTTGTTATTTGTGGTGCAGCTTGGATAACCCTCAGAGTGGAACACGGAGGAACTGCGTGACCTACACAACAGATATGTGTTTATGTCGGCATAGCTCTGATTCTATTACAAGTCTTATTCTTACACCATCCTGAATGCCCCGTCATGTATCTAGCTCTAGCATGCTACCTTTCAAGCCTTAAACTTGGGCCATTCAGTTCGCCCCACCATCTGTCTAACTCTCGCCTTCTATCTTTCAATCCTTCAGCGTCAAACATCACAGCGACACCATTGTCCTTCATCTTACAGTGCTGCCTTGTGTAATACTGTGCATGTACCTTGTGTATTACATACTAAAATGAACGAGAATATAGGTCTAGAAAAGTGAAAGTGAAAGTGTATCACAGATTGTAAAAAGAACTCTTTTGTTCATGCATGTTTATATGGGAAACATCGGTTACATCGCGGTCTTCACACCGCAATACCTTTACAAAGCGGGCATTACAACACAAGTCATTATAATGACTTGCGCGGGATGGCACTCTAAGCTAAGGAATAGTATGAATTACTATTCCAACACCTTCCCTACTGTAACGTAGACTGGAGTTTGAATAGTAAATCATACTATTCCTAAGTCCAGCACAAGTTGTTGTAACGACTTGCGTTGTAATGCTTGCGTTGTAAAGGTAACACAGTGTGAATACCGCAATGTAACATCACATATTCGTTTATACCGGCAACGATCCGCATGCTGATGCACAGATTGAGGAGCTATTTGAAATCTTTACCTCAGCAAAGAGGGACACCCGCCTCCCAATTTCAACGCATTCAGTGTAACCCTCCGCTTACAGGTACATAACACAGGTCTTGTTTCCTAAAGTTGTGTAAAGGAGCTCATGTGTATCTTTGCTTCCTTACCCTCAGCAACCCCTAACCCCCAAAGGAGTCTCACTAAACTACTGCCTAATAGTGGAAATGTAATGTTGATTCCTTTCTTCACAGCCACCCAGCTTGCTCTGGAATCCCACAGCTATGCTGCGCCTGTCCATAACACAGCCCCAAGCATCAGTAATGTGACTCCAAAGAGCTTGCAGAGGATTGAGACTGTTCAAAAAAAGAAAACCTGGGGATCCTGTAGCCGGCGCCTCTACAAAGAAGGCTGCTCCTCAAAAGGGCAAACCAGGTGCTTATTATGAACTATAGAATACTAAACATCCTAGCATGTATATTTTTTTCTTATGCAGCGCATTTCTCCATCAGCTGAAGGTTCTTCTGACAATGTAAAGAGTTATTTTATCTGCTTGCTTTAACCGTACGACTACAAAGGCAATAAATGTCTTTTACTAATGTATATTTTCTGGTCTTTTAATCCCTAGATCAATTGCACAAGACCCGCAGGGGTGAAACTCTACATAAACATGGTCAACAGACGGCGATTCAGCTGTAGGACAGAACAGCGCTTCAGCCCCAGGAATCAACACTTACAACTGTTGCAGATGAACAGAAACAGGGTCAAAGCACTGCGTTATCGCAAAAGGCCAGAATGTCAGCACACCCACCGGAGCAACCAACTCTTACAACCCCTGGGCGTCAAACCAGTTCAGGTACTGACTTGTTAACAGAATCCATCAGAGATATAATATGTTTGACCCCATGCACTGCCTCCCCTGGTACAGTGAATGGAACTGCGCTTCTGACAAGGGGTATAGCCCTTCTAGGCAGCCACGATCCAGACCCAAACACGTTGGTGGACCATTCCATAAAAAAGAAACCTCAATGCCTTCCTCCAAAACCCGAGCCATTAGACCTAACCCTAAACCGTAACCCCATAGACCAGGCACCATAAATAATATCGTAAATAATCCTCCAGCCCATGAGAGACTGAATGGAGCAGTAAAGCGTGTAGGGTCTCTAAAATCATCCTAGGGGTTGAAGCACACAAGGCATCTGAGACATCTTCTGCAGTCGCAGGGCTCTTGAGAGATCTTAGTAAAGTGCAACAGCTTTCTGATACGCTCCCCTCTGTATCAACCCTAGGCAGTTTGTCCTTTCATGCTGAACAGGAGGATCATCAGGCTATTGCTCACAATCCCGGAGAGGCCCAAGATAGTGTACAGCTTGCCTACTAAGGGCAGAATCCACATCTTCAACCTATTTTGTCCCCAGTTACACCCCCACACGCCCATACTCCCAATTAGAGCTGCATCAGTTGTAAATCCTGCCAAGCCCACCTCATCGATTCACGACACTAGTATGGAGTGGCCTTGGGGTCTTAATCAAAGGTTCAAACCAGAGAGCCTCCCAGCTTCATCGCTAGGTACAGCGGCCGATTATCATGAAGAGGTGTCCGGAGGGTGTGTGTAATTTTCTAGAGCAGCGGGTGGCAGGACAACAGAAAGGTACGAGAGGTGGTTAGAAGAGAGCAGTAGTCCGGGAGATTCAGGGTAATATACACACCAAATCTGCTGACAACAGTAACACCCCACAATAAGGGGTTTTGGGCATGAAAAATGAGTTGGAGTTCTGCATTAAAGCGATGCATGGGGTTTAAGAAAGCTAAAATCAGCCTGTATCACTAAAGCCACTAAACTGTGGAAGAAGCAGGCCCATGGGGTAAGGAAAACTATACAGATACTGATAGACTTCATGAGATGATCCGTATAGTCCAATGGCGTATAAGTGAGGTTCTAAATTCCAGCGAAACAGCAGTCTCAGACTTGAACAATATTTCATGCTAACACCGGAGATACAGAGCCTCAGCGCTCCATGGCAATGTTTTATTTAACAGGTCCAGACAAATAGCACAATATAAAAAGAAGGCACAGGAGATTGTTTCTAAAGCTCGGAGGTTCCTAGGCTCTGTCTTGTCCAAAAAGACCGTACCATGCGCTAGGGCTGGTCTGATACTCACCAATACCTTGACTTCGCCACTTAATTTGCAACAGCAGAGAACTCAAAATACTAATTTATGAGGCATCTACAGATGTTCCAAACGTTTCAAGAACTCTCCGTGCAAGGCAAAGAGAGCTGAAAATGCCAAAAACATTGGGGGCTACCACCAGATAAAGCATGGTGAGACAGCGATAGCGGGCCTTTAAAGAGTACTCTTGATACTGTACAAACCAGTATGGAGACAGAGTATAAAATGGGTGGGGTGCAAAAAACAAAAGTGGGCTACTAGTGCTTAGCAGCATAGGCTTTTAATGAATACATTAAGGCAAGCCAGAATCCTTGTCATAAAGCACACTTAAAAGGCTGATTTTGAGAGATTTCAAACAACGGAACAATATAAAGAGTTTGGCTTTGTTATCTTAGAGTGCATAAGATCCATGGATTACGTTTTTATAGCTATTCACTAAGCTATACAAGCTCTTATAGGGCATTTGTTAAAAGGCGTTGGGCCAAATGATTTTTTTCAGTTCCGCTTCCACAGTCAAGGTATCGACAGTCCTCTGTTTACAAGACGTTCCTCGTGGGACATATTTGATGCTGTGGAATTTTTAGAAAACCTTGCTAAACTTTAACAAATTAAAGAAGAAATCACAGCTTCCGGTACCTTCATAATAGTTGCCCTCATTGTCCAGGGGTGAGAGGGGAGTGTGTACAGAACCTTAAAGTACCCTTTACAGGAAAGTCATTAAACAAACGTGACCCCCCCCTCCCCCCACGCCGATCTTGAAATACTACTTGATAGACTGGTTGGTTTTGGAGAATTGGGTTTGTTTGAAAATTACTTTGATGTGACCGTAAAAGTTCTGTACCACAGTGGCTCTTGGCAGTATTTCACATCCATAGAGCTGGTCAGAAGCAAGACTGTTTGCATTCTATGTCATGAAAATAATGTTTATGGTATCTTGAATCTGAAGGGTTTTTAGGCATTAACTACTTTTGTGCACAATGCGACCGCACCTACAGCAACAAGTCCGCTCATCAGTGTGAAATGCATTGTAAAATGTGTCAGAGGGATGGGTGTATCTTAGACCAAATGGTGAAAGTGAGATGCCGGCATTGTAATCTATGCTGTCTCTCACAAAACTCTCTGATTATGCTCCGACAACTGGTGAGAGCTGGGTTGGTTCAGTGCACCCCAAAAGCTGACTGCTCAAGATGCGGCCATTACATTGCCACTGACCATGAATGCAGCGGTATGAAATGCTCCCATTGTAAGGAGCACCTTCCTGTGAGAAAAGAACATGTGTTACATGACTAAAGGCCATGAGACTAGAACTGAAAACTATATTGTATTCTATATAGAATGTACTCAAGAAATTGGTGTACACAAGTCTAACTACATATTCGCACAGCATCTAACTTCAGAGAACGCCTGGAAGTTGGCAGGACCATCCTGTGTAAACAATTTCCCTAACACTTTCATGCAGACAAAATTCAAGGGCTATACGCTGAAGGCTTATAACTCTAAAGGTTATGACTACGTCTTCATTTTACAAAATATGATTCGTAAAATGCTCCTGTAGATCTCTTCGCGAAGGGTTCCAATCTGATATTGCTCACAGCATTTCCTTTACATATATAGTTCATAGATATGCTAAATGTTTTTGCCAATATAATTGAGTACGTTGCCAAAAGCCTTTGGTTTTCCGGTGTCTAAAGATAATTTCCCACAATTTTTTAACACCTGGGCAAATCAAATTTATGTGGGACCTATGCCTCTGCCCAACAGTTACGGAATAGAGTATATGATGCCTGATGAGAAAGAGAGTTTTTTTAAATGGTATCATGAAAACCAAGACAAGGCCTTCCATTTTCACACTGAGTTGAATCTTACTGTCACGAAGATGTATTCATCTTGAGGAAAGTTTGCAACCTCTTCAGAGATGGAGTTGTAAATATGATGATGCAAGAAACATTTTGAACCCATACACCACTGAGATGACAAAATGCGTTGAGTACATCGACCCTTTTCAACACGTGACGCTCTTCCATGGGCATGGCTAGCTACAAACATATGTTATTACAGCCTGAAAGCAGGTGCCCCCAGACCTCTATAATGGAAAACGAAAGTGTTATTCTGCACCCTCTATTCAGTGGCTCATGCACGTCCCTGAAAAGGAAAACATATTTATCTAACCCACTTTGTAGGGTGGTGAATACCGTGTGGGGCCATACTACCTAGACAGTTACGCTTTGATTAACGGCGTGCTGACAGTCTTTTAATACAACCGCTGTTTTCACCATGGTTGTCCGCAGTGCTACAAACTCCACAATAATAATAATAATGACTTTATTGCATGATTAATTAAAACCTTCGCAAACAAGTAAAACATTAGTTCGCAAGATACAGCTTCACCTTTAAAAGATGCTAAAAGATTACAAATGTATTGTAATTCAATAAAATTACAAAAGAATAAAAGCTAATAGATAAGATAGTTCTTCATGATTAAAAAGATAGGATAGCATAAAGCTTGTACTCGTGGATGGATGCACCCCATGAAATGCTGTTTGTGGAGAATACAAAATCGTTGAGCTCGAAGTCTGCCCGTATTGTTTGCTGGCAGATTGTCAACAAACTCCACAAGTTTAACTCCCTATTGGGCACCTGTTTTGAGCACCTGCACAGGTGTACTCTGTTAAAGAAGCAATATTTTGAGAATGGCGGATTTGTTTGGAGATCTCATTGGGAGCATGAATGGCTAAATATGTTAAGATCTGATGTGGAGCTGTGCTCCTTTATTAAGATCAGGGAATTACCAGAACCTTTCAAATCCAGCAACACCTTATATGGGAGTCTACAAATGCTATACAGCTGCACAAGCGGGTTGGCGAGGGTGAGAAAATCCATTACTATTATTTTACCAGTCTATATCCTACATTAAGATAAAGCTGTACCCCCTAGGCTAGGACACCCACACATCATATATAGGGACTTTAAAAACATTAACCAGTACTCTAGGGTGATTAAATACCAAGTCTACTCTCCCAGGAGTTTTTATTTCCCTTTTCTGTCGCACAGAGTTGAGGGTAAACTAATGTTTCTCATGTGTCAAACGTGCGTAGAAAGTAAACACATTAGCTTGTGCAAACCCTCTGATGAAGATATGGCAATCACGGGTACCTGGTGTAGCATTTAGGTGCAAGCTGCCCTGGAGAAAGGTTATAAACCTGGAAAAATACACAAAATGTGGCACTTTAAACAGACTACAGCCAAGCTCTTTTCTGAGTATATTAACTTATTTCTCAGAGAAAAGCAAGAAGCGTCTGGCTTTCCAGAATGGTGTATTAACTTGGCCACAAAGCAAAAATATATAGACGATTACTATGCTCTCCAGGGTATGCAGTTAAGGCCAGAACACATTGAGGTAAATCCTGCCAGAAGGCAGTTAGCTAAACTCTGCCTCAACTCTCTATGGGGAAAATTCACCCAAAGAACAAACTTGCCAAACACTACGATTATTACAGATCCTGAAGAACTGTACAAATATTTTTTTGGCTTGTGTTATGAGGTGTCCAGCTGCGAGTTTATTGACGATGAAACCACATCTTTGTGCTGGAAGGACACAAAAGAGTATCCAACAACTTGTAACAATATTAACATCTTTATAGCTTGTTTCACAACAGCGCACGCTCGCTTGGAGCTATACAGTGTCCTGGATAAGTTCCAAGGCAGATGTCTGTATCACAATACATACACTGTTATTTTTGTGAGCAAACCTGGGGATGAAGATCCTCCGCTTGGGGATTATTTGTGAGATTTGACCAATGAACTAGAATCTAAAGAACACATATTAGAGTATTTGTCCTCTAGACCAAAGACTTATGCTTCTCATAGCTCTAATAAAGCCACCTGTAAGAAAGTCAAAGGTATCACCCTAAGTGTTAACAATACCATCAGGTGAATGAATATTCCGCTGGGGGTAACCGCCAAAATGATCAAATTGTTATGGTCCATCAGCCTAGCATCGTCAGGTCCAAAATATTGTGGGAAATTACAGCCTCTCATTTGCATAAAACCTTGTGGGTTGTGTTAAAAAAAGGGTGCTGACTGATGACTACAAAACCCTGCCCTATGGGTATTGAGAGGCATAACGTCTGAGATCTAGTTATGGACACCAGGCTACAGCACCCGCTCTCATGAGTATTAGCAGGCCCATCAAACTGCGAAAAAAGCTATTTTATGAAGAATCTTTTAGAAAGTGCTCCCAGTGCTTTAACCTGTACCCTGACTAATATTGTATCACTGTATTCATGCTGGTAAGATCTTTATACAGAACTATCCCAAAAGCTTCCTCACGTTAAATTTATAGAAGGCATACCTTAAAGTCTCAACGATGACGCTTTGCTACCCCCAACCTTCATCAGCATGGTAATTGTAGACAATCTCATGTACAAAGGCGGGGACCAACCTGAGATGGAGATAGCCTCCACGCAATATTCTCATCATCGTAATCTGAACATATGTTGCATAGTGCAGAATTTGTTTTACAGAGGTAAGAGCAGCCATTCTATAGCTCTCAACCTCTCTTATCTGGTTTTATTTAAAAACTTCCAAGACAAACAGCAGATATCCATTATAGCTAACCAAATGTACCCCAAAACACAAAGTTGTTTTGGTAGCCTTTCACAATGCTACTCAAAAACCCTACGGTTACCAGCTAACACTTTAGAAGAATATAGACTGGGTAACAGCATTTTTCCACTCGTTCTCTCCATTGCTTATGCATTCAAAACCAAACCTAAAACCTATAACGAGAAATGCTGAAGAGACCCCTGTAATATTTCTGTTCTAGACCTTGTAGTAAAAGGTGTCAAACATGTTGGTGTGTCTATGTCAAAATCTGTCCCTTTTAAAAATGCTAGTCACAGCGAGCTCACAATAAAGAATGGCCATCTTGTGTTCGGCTTCGGAAGATTTAGTGGCTGCAATTTCAGAGATTCCGCTAAACACCGTAAAAAGTACCCCTATATCAGAGCGTCAGTACCAAATTTTAATAAAGCATAGAAGCCTCATCAAGAAGCTCAGTAATAAATGCATGTCCCTCAGTTCTAAAAAGACATTGGTGAGTCAGTCTATAGGGTTTATAGGCTCTTTGCTGAGCATCACAATTCCTTTAATGACCAGCCTATTCAACTCAAACTAACGGATGGAGTTTGCCCAAAAGTTGTACTTGGCAGCCCAGCACCAACAAGAATTGTTGAGGACACCCACAAACGACGAATGGGACATTAGGAAAAATGAAACACATCACATGGATGCCAAGATAAAAGCCATTTTAAATCCCACTGAATTAAAACCTCACGACAAAGACAAACTGTACTAAGATGCTCTACAAAGCTTCTTAAAATATTATCGATAAGGTTGGGCTGAAAGGAACACATTGCCTCTGTACACCACAGACTCTGAAAACCCCTAGCCATTAGAAACTCAAAAACTATGCCCGACTGCAGACTCATTTGTTGAAGTTCTTTTATAAAATATAAGTCAAAGATACAGAGGTGCTGCCCAAATGTTGCTAAGTAAAGCGATGGCTGCTTAAGATATCAGCTCCTGGAACGAGAAAGGCAAATTCCTCTACAAATGTCATCCTGTTGTGGGGTCACACATGTATGGCCTAGTCAAAGGCACCATTCATGCCCAAAACTCTATCGCGGGAGAAAGGGCCTAGAGGATGGGAGCAGTTTCTGCGTGCCTCTGCAGAACTCAACATTCCTTCTGTGCTTGTAGGTAATGTTGAATACCGGCAACAACTTGAAAGCTTAGAAGTTCCGGTTTATACACCTCCAGGGACCCCGCTACCAGTTGTTTTTCACTCCAGCACAAAAATGCTCACGTTGCCTATCTTACCCCAGCTGTCTCCTGAAAGGAATGCAGTGGCTCTACCTCTGTAACCTAAAAATACTTTATTCAGAATGAAGAAGTGGCTATCTGTCTAATGCGCCTTTGGAATCTGTCTTGCACATCCATATATTTAGCACCTATGTATATATAGATTCACTAACAAACCATAAGTTTCAGGGACGTTATAGTTAGTTGGACATTTGACTCATATAAAACCAGAGAAATTCGCCCGTTATAGTTAGTTAAGCTAACTATAACTCGCGCACCGGCAATGCACTGCTGATGACGTCACATATTACATCACTCATGACATGGTCAGTTGACATCACTGATGACATCTCAAATGACATCACTGATGACATAATTGATTACCTCATCCACATGATAATCTGATGCACATACTGATGCCCTAATATAAACTTTCATACACCCACTCTAAAATACAGGCTACTATTTTTGAAACCATACACACAACAATTCCAGATACTACATACCACCCACTATTTACTAGGTCTACACACACATCTAGTCACTTATACATGCAGTTACTCATCAATACAGTACTTTAATATGCACTCATACACCTATACATACAGTCACACTCCGCCACTCATCCATTGAGTTAGTCACACACCTAGTCAGTCATGCAAAGAATCAATCACATACCCATTTACTCATGTATACATTTATACACACCAACTTAGTTATTTATACACACACCACATCACTTATTTATGCAGATACTAACGCATACTTACTGTCTTATACAATCACTGATACAAGCAGACACTCATTTATACACCCACTCTTCAAATAACTTACTCTCACGTATAGTCATTTATATACTCCAACACTCACATATACTGCCTTAAAACATATGTAGTTACTCACACATATACCACTGAGACATTCATTCACTCCCCAACACACCCATATACACACTAACTCACCCATACAGCCCTTCCCATATGCACTTTTGAATCATACAACCAGTGAATCACCCACTCAGACATCTATGCTCCGAGTCACCCCCACCCCCACCCACCCACACCGACACTCAGGCACCCATACAGATACTCAGACAACAAATTAATAACCCTTATAGACACTCATGTAGCTACTCACCAACCCATGCAGACACTTATACACCAATTGAGAGACTAATACAGACTTTCACACAGTTTAGTCACTAACCCATGGATTCAGTAAGACATGTTCAATCACTCACTTATACAGTCAGTCACGCACCTACTAAATAATTCCTTCAGGCACTTGTAAATCCACTCATTCTTCAATACACCTTGGCATAGATATATATGAAAAATATTTAAACTTTACAGAAACACACATTCACTGGATGATGTCATCAGTGATGCCATTTGAGATGTCATCAGTGATGTCACTAACCATGTCATGAGTGATGTAATATGTGACGTCATCAGCAGTGCATTGCTAGCGAGCGAGTTATAGTTAGCTCAACTAACTATAACGGGCGAATTTCTCTGATTTTACATGAGTCAAATGTCCAACTAACTATAATGCCCCTGAAACCTATGGTTTTCTTTTTGAATTTCAAAGGTTTTTTAAATGCTAATTCCTAACTATAACGTCTGTAAAACCTATGTTTTTTTCAGTGAATTTCGAAGGTTTTTTAAATGTTAATTTCATATTTTAATATTTATAAAACCTATATTTTTTATATATTTTTTTTGTAATATTTTGGAACTCTATTATCTTAGATTTTTAACTTTAAAAATAATGTAATGTTTTATATCTTCAAAAAAAAGATGTATATCTTTTTTTTGGGGGGGGGGAGAAAACTGCGGTCTTGTACCAGTAGTGTACCAAGCTCCATCAGCACGTGAATCCTATCAAAAAGCATTTGATTGGTTTTTAACATTTCCCATTGTAACAGCTGGAAGACCCCACCCATTTTAGTCATTCTCTCTACAGCGTTTGATAAGAGACACTTCTTCTGCTTAGAGAGCTTTTTTGAAAAGTTTTTTGCTGTGTACACATATCTTATACTACACACAACATGCAACGATCATCTTGATCAATATTCATGGTCTGTACATTAGCCTTCCACATGTGATGGCCATCCATGTGAAACGTTACATCAAAAAACAAATGTGTATTACACGATGCCCCTGGTGTGTGAGTGTGTGTGTGCGCATTATTGTGCTGCCTTTCGGCCTGGGTATTGGTGTCTCGAAGGGCTATCATCAGCCATGGGCAGAGTGCACATCCTAGATCACATGTGACAAACAGTAAAGAGTAATTTGTAGATTTGTGTTGCAGTATGCTCTGTTGTCAGGATTTGCCAGTGTAGTAGTGTGTCATATGTGAGACTTTCAGATTCATGTTTGACATGCATTGCTTGACTGTAATGAGCGTTATCACTGTGTATGACGTAGCCTCACTGCTGATCCTCCCTCCATCCGAGCACATTCACATGTGTGCGCTACGCGATAGCAACACTTTCAATAATACCGCACACCATTGACATGCATGTCTGTGCATATCCACAAGTTTGACAATGACATGTGATGTTGGCCATTCAATGTTTTTGGACAGCATCTCATTAGCGATAGTTGCCGCCCTCCAGGTACATGCTACATTAATGTAAATTGCGGATTGTGCGACGTCAAAACTGCACACACATAAGTACACTTCCTGGCCAGGCAGAAACTGAACAACGCCCAGGTCCCCGGAATAATTATTGACACCCCTTCCCTGGCCTGGCGTACGCAAGCCCAGCCCACTTTGCGTTCATGGAAATAGGATAACGACGACGCCACATGTCCCAGGTGATGTGGTCTCATCCACCTTGCATATCACAATGCGCAATAAAATAAGGGATCCATGAGGTGTACACCATCGTGGCAGTCAAAACTGGATCTGAATTGTGAACCCTGCTGGCCGTCGTATTTGGACACACAACAATGACAGCAGGTTAGCAGTGGGGCCTGGGTGCACAGAGGCTACAATTGAGCGCAGTGCGGCGGGAAGAGTGGCGTGCAGCAGCCTGGGTGCGCAGGTGCGAACAAGCGATGTTGCCGTGCGTAATGATGTGATCTCTGACCTCCTTCAGTCACATCTCTGTCTCATTTTAAAGACCTGCTGGACCGTACTGAAGGCCTGAGCCAGCGGGCAGCGCTGCCCTACAGACACGTGGCGTTGGCTTTTGGGGCACTGTAGGGAGCTGATTACTAAGTGTACATGCACACAGGCTTGCGCCACTGCATTACACGCGCACATTATGTTTCTAGCATGCGCTCTGTTCTTTTGTGTGTGAACGTTGGCATAAAATATTATTATTTAACCTTGTGTATTCTCGTGCCCTCCAACTCCTCTTTGAACCACGATTACCAGTAACAGTTGGTAGATCGTACTTCAAGAAGGAAGGATGCACTCAACTGGTGTTCTCTATTAAGCTTCAAATAAACCTTCATTTGGTTGTGCCAAAATGGGCGGAGTGGGTGCTCACCCCGTGACAATGTCCTGGACATTCTGATGCTATCAAGACACCGTCCCCGACCGGAGACCTGCTGTGCCACCCTGAGAGAGGCACCCCAGAGTCGGAGCTTGTACCGGCATGTTGTTGGACACACCGGTGGTGGCAGGTGAGCAGTGAAGCCTCTGTGCGCAGGAGCTGCAATTGAGCACAGTGCAGGGGAAGGGGCTGGGTTGCAGCAGTCTGGGTGCACAGGTGCAGGCAAGCGATGTTGCCATAGATAATAATGTAATCTCTGGCCTCATTCATATCTGTTTCATTTTAAGGACTTGCTGGACCACTCTTTCTCATGGACCCCAGTGTTCCAGACACAAGGGTGACGGGAGGTGAACAGTGAGGGCTGGGTGCAATAGGCCGATGCTCTGTCTCCTCCTTCCTCTGTTCTTTTGACTCTCCCTCCCCTCCTCCCATCCACCCAGTCGCTCTCTGTCCCATTCTCACTTTCTTCCTTTCATTCTGATTACCTTTCTTTTTCTCTTGGACATGGCACACATACTTATGTTTCTTTTTTGTCTTGCAGGTTTTGTACGCTGCTTCTGGAGGAGTCCCACCCACTTATTTCATGTTATACTGTTGTTTCTTCAAATAAAGTTGCGTTTCCATTTATTTGTGTTGTTTTAATAAAGGTTCTTTTTTTAACCAATAAATAGGTGAGTGTATGGGTCTTCTTTTTCTGGCAACACTGGTTTATTGTGAAAATCGGCGGATGATAGGAGGTTATGAGGGAAAACATTTGTAATTTTGCAGTGCACCTACCAAATATATACCAAAAGACTATTACATAAATGAAGCCTGGGTAATTCTACAACTGCAAGGGTTCTATGAGTGTATCACTTTATAACACCATGAGTACTGCCCGTATGATTACAGAACTAATAACACACTGCCTAGGGCCTCCGAGGCTTCAGGGACTGGCGAGGCCCACCCTGCATATTTAAGTAAAGCCCCGGAGGGTGGCGATCCCTGGACATTAGTTGGCCTGGAAGCCCCCCGAAAAATTAATAAACAATACCCGGGGACGTGGCGATCCCCTAGGCAGCAAAACGTCTCTGTGCCCTCCTGCACCTAATTTACATGTGAGATTAAGGTCCTCAGTGCTGCAGAGAACCCGCAGTATAATAACAGGATTGGCGCCGGAACATTACCCACCAGGGGGCTCATTTAAATGTACGGGTAGGACCCGCTTCATTTTCTTCTCTATTTTTACCCTCCGGATCCGCTTTATTGAAGCAATATGAGGTTTTCCTCCTCTCGCTTCAACTAGGCAAACAAGGATTTGCTATCACAGGGTGGAAGCCATGCACCCGCCCTGTAATAGCAAACATAAATGTTCAGCAGATGCACACCCACGGGACATTGTATGAGCTGCGTCTGGGAGGTGGCGCTCCCAGGGCCATGAAGCATTGATTACTGCATAACCACAGAATTACTATAAACGCATACTAACACTACTTACACAGTTATACTTAGGGCTCCCGGTTTTCCGTTTTTACGGATTTCTACATATAAATTCTGACGGAAAACAAGTTTTCCTTTATATGCATTTATATATAAAAATGGGAAAATACTAATACATTTTGGTGTGCTGCTGTGCTACAGCAGACCTGCCTACAGTAACATAAACCACTTTTATTGATGCCCCAGTCATTTTCCGCTCCGCTCCGCCCCTCAAGTGAGGTCTTCATTGTGATCAATAGAATCACATCCCCAACCATCTGGTGTCTCCCCCTCCTTGGAGGGTTAAGAGGTGTCAGCCCGGGCTGAGACAGCTCCCGGGCTCTCACAGAGCTGCCAGCCGCACTCGAGTACTTCACAGGTCTTTGAAAGACCATTTACGTTTTATTGAGGCAATGTTGTTCTGAGAGGTAGTCGTCACTTGCTTGCAAGAAGCTCTCCCCCTTGTCACAGTGGTGGAGGGAAAGAGTGCAGAGCCTGGGTCTATCAGTTACAATAGCATCTTCTGTTTCAGACTAAATTTATTTGTTGCTGGTGGACAGCAGCAAGCTGTCATTTGCTTACTTGAGTGTCTGCGCCTGTCAGGCATCTTTTAAACGTATTCAAAGATGGAACTGTATTCAGTTCTGCAAACGTTTGCATTAGTGGTGCTCCTGTTACTGGAGAAGGACTTTCAATCTTAAACTAAAAAGTCTGCCGTTATCTCTACGGCACCACAAAACACCTCCTACAGTTCCTGCAGTCCTTTGTATCTTCCACGCTTCCAGGAACACCTGCCTGGTTCCCCGGAACCCCGCAGCTCAGAGTCAGACCTGGACCCCCACAATCACTGCACTAGAATACTAAAAGTAAAGTTCTAGGGGGTGCCACCCACCCTTCACCGATGAAGGGACTGGGCACCTTGTTCTGTGATAAAGGACTCACACCCTGCTCTCTATCTATGTCGGTGTAACAAAGGCACCTGATGGAGACAGTGCACAAGTGGACCCAGGCTGAGGTAAATCTCGAAGGCCGAGCAGAGGCCATCGGAAGGGACACTCACCTAATGCTGCGATGAGGGGCACCTATACAACGTTAAGACAGGGCCACCCACTGGTCCAGAAAGAAAAATGTAAGGGACAAGGTGGAAGCAAGGACCGCTTGCATGTTCAAGGGAGGGGGTGCCAATACAGTGAAGGGCAGAAGGGATCGTAGTACAGGTTGCAGGGGGCCTTTGTCAGCAGTACCTTTACACTTGCATGCAATGTTCAGAGCCTGGAGAGGGCAGTGACCACCTGCATAGTTCATTTCGCCCCAGGGGGTAAGCTCCCCCACAGTGATGCCACTACTAGGGGAGAGGGAGGTATGTCATGGGTAGTAAGTATTGCAAGTACCCCACGAGGGGGTCCCCTGGTGAGGAAAGTACCACCCCCACAGAGGAGGCTGCAATACCGCCGAGCCCATGCACGGTACAGTCACAGAGCCCCCAGCCGGTGGGGGTCCCCCAGGCCCCAGCCGTACCCCCCTGGGCCACTCGCTGCTCGCCGAGCAGATGAGCAGTCTCAGCAGCTGCAAGAAGAGTGTCAACATGACCGAGTGCGTGCCGGTGCCCAGCTCTCCGAGCATGTCGCCGAGATCGTAGGCCGCAAGGCGAGTACCAGGAGCTGGGCCTTCCTCTTCACCCTGCTGATTGCTGAAGAATTAGCCCCCCGCCCCAAAATCTTTATTAGTCCCCTCACCCCCTGAAATTTCACTCTAGTTGAATGTGGGTCCCTTCCAAACTGTTTGACTTTGATTTTTAATAAACCCAGAGCTTCGACAAAGCACTGGCAAGGGTGCAGTTCAGGTTTTGTTTATCGCTGGTTTGAAGCTACCACCAACATCAGGGCCTTAGAACCGGATAAATTATGTGTTTTTTGCTAATTTGTAATTTGCAAACACAGTGAACGCTTTTGGAAAGTCCTTCATATGTGTCACCGAACACTTACGCCCTCATCACGAGTGTCCCAGTGTCTTTGGTAACTCCGGTTACTGCACATGTTGGATTATGAGTTTTGCTTTTTTTTATTGCATCCAGTACATACTGGTGGGATAGAAACCCATTAGCTGGATACATTTCGGCATGCCAAATCAGCAGACATTTATCAATAGGAAAATGGCAGGAGAATAATGGGAAATGTAGATTTTGGTGTGTACGCTCCAAACTTGCAATATGTGCCCCATTTTAGGGGCAAAACTCGGAATAAATGGTAATTATTGCACACAAAAACCGATACAGAGGTGCACGGTATTTATTGTCTTCTGTACACACAAAACATCAATCCTCATAGTGATGGCCAGGGACAGCTTTAGCGCTGGTGGGGCACAATTGGGTTGCAGCTGAAGGCAGTGGGGCAGTATGGTGTTCAGTGGGGGAGAGGATGTGCCACTCTGCCGATGACAGAAACTGCAAGGCTCTGAGACAAATGGCTTGTGATAGCACTTTTAAGCATATTTGTGACATTCTGCAAATGGCAAAGTTTTCAGATGAATGTGTAGTGTTGACCAATAACAACCGAGCGCATGTGTGCATTGTCAGTTTAAATAAATGTGGAAAAATACTAGCTGTAGCGTTGTCTTTTGCTTGTGGCAAAAATAAATGTGGATAAATACAGGAAAAATACCCAGAAAATAAATATGGATAAATACAGACGGAAATGGCAAAAAAATAAATACCATAAACCTGGGAACCCTAGTTATACTACACCGGCCAGTATGCTACAGCGCCCAGAGCCCATCACTTTACAGCAACCAGCTCGGTTTGATACCCGAGTCTTCACACCAGTAGGCGTGAATACTTCGCTTCCCACTTCCGGTATAGAATAAATGCACGGTAGGGGTCAGTAGTTCACTTCCCACTCCCTGTATGGTATAAACGCGTACTAACACTACTTGCACAGGTATGCTACAAAAACCAGAGAACATCACTTTACAGCAATGAGCTCACGGTTTAGGCTCTCGGTTTTATACCTGAGTGTAGCAGCATCTCATCTCAGCACCATGTCACTCCGACCAACACTGCACTTTCAGACCGGTAGGAGTGACTTCCTCCTTCGCACTCTCCCACAGAGGTTACAGTGCTCCTACCCTCCTGTTTCCTACTCTTTTCGCTCTTTTTGTCCCCTTACTCGTTTCAACGGAATCACAAAATGGCTGCCAACACTTCCTAGTTGCAACCGCTCGCAGCCAATAAGCAACAAGCTTGTGCTCGTAACGCCTCAGCCAATCAGATGGCAGGATTCCCAAATATCAATATCTGTAAATTTAGATAATTCTCCCAAACTACTGAACCGATTTACACCAAATATACAAAAGCGTGCTTTCTAGATCAAGACCCTTCTCCCTGCCAAATTTGGGGTATTTCTGTTCACCCGTTAGACCTGAGGCCTTGTTTAAAGTTTCCTATGGAAATTGCATGAAGAAAACACGTTTTGGGACCTCCCTTTTTTCTCGGCCTCCCCTTGACGAATCACCCCCAAGCTTTCAGTATAGGAGCTGATATGAACAAAGAATTAGATAAAAATATTTCATGAAGATTCATCAAACGACGCCAAAGTTATAGGCAAAACAAAAAAAAATCTTCCTATGGAAACTTGGTCCTAACTATAGCTACCTACTGGCGACCGCCAGTAGGTAATATATTACTTACAGTTTTCTATTACTTATTTCTGTAGTAAATGTGAAGTGCCCTTGTAGTACAAAATACTGGTTTGTATATAAAATCCTTATAAACTTTTTAGTTTTGTTGAAATTCTTTTAAAAACATGCGATTTTTAAAGTTTCAATATGTATTTTTAAATGGAAATACACAAAAGCGCACCAGGCACTCAGTTTTAACATTTTATTTTATTATTTTACATATGTAACATAACACACCAGGGTGCCTCACATCAGCTTACACTTTTGACAACCTGTGAAAGCTGATGTGGCCGTACTTGCTGTAGACCTTGTGGTTCCTTTCACATATTTCATAGCAAGACAATCATTGTTAGCAAGATCGTAAGAATATAGATTTAAGAAATTTCTAAATGTAATACCCTCTATCATTTTACTAATAAAATATATACAATGCTCACAGCAAGTAAAGGAGAGAGTATCCTGTATCTGTATTTTTTATACTCTGCCATTTTAGCAGCTTTTTAAATATAGGTGTTATATAGATGCGATGCATGGGGAACGCTGCAACGCTGTCAAACACCACAATCACATCTTTATCTAAAAACAGAGCCCACCAGGTGTTCCTTCCTTATAGTGCATGCCTGTGTTAAACACAAGAGTGCCAAGACTTTCTCTCTCAATTTCAATGGGTAACCTATCAATTGAAAATACCCCAAAAAAGTATTTCTCTGCATATCTATGTTTGCTTAAGAAATCAGTAATCTGAAAAGTGCCCATTTTACAATATTTTAAAGATGATCAAACAAAATCTGTCGGGGTTTATTGATTTGGATGACATTGTCAAGCACTGAGAATACACCGATATTCACATTGTTCACCAGGGGTTGCTTAAAACATGCTTCAACTTTTAAATTTCCATTCTTGATCAGGTTGTAGTTGTCGCCATCTTTCATACTAAGGGTCAAAACAAATGCAAACAGCGTGTACTCCTGTCCATAACCTTTTCTCTACACAATGACTCAAGAGTCCCTCAGGTGTTGTAATATTCTTATTATTTTATTTATTTATTTATTTATTTTTGTCCTCATTTTCTACCCTGGTCCATTGTAAGAGTCAATCGAGAGTGACTCACCACCTCAGAAATCTGGATTGGAGGGATTGATGTAAGCCAGCCTACCAATTAGTGAAGTCAAACTCTCTTAAACCCACACACAGAGACCTTCGGGGTAGTAATTTGCTGCACCGGAGTACCCGCAACCTAGATAGAGTCTTACAGGTCTGGGTTCTGCCCACAGAGATATCGGGGATAACCAAAAGCAGCATAATCATTGGACCAAACGGGGGAAAAAACTCCCCCCCAAAAAACGTATTTGGACTTAAACTATGCCCACTTTAAAAGATGCCAGAACGCTCTTTTATTTGGGTTGCCAGATCTTAATAGATTAAGCTTCGATACCTGCAATTTTGAGGCCTGCCAATCGAAGAAAGAAGGAGGAGCTGAATCCTTCCACTTCATGCAGATCTCCCTCCTGGCCAGAAGAATGGAATAAAAGAGCAAACTTTTTGAGAGGCCCACTACCCCCTCCGTGACTCCAAATATAATTAACGCAGGATTTAACGTGACCGGGCAACCCAAACTGGCTGTAAGAAAAATACTGATAGAATGCCAAAAACAAGTTAAAAGTGGACATTCGTAAAACATATGTAAATCAGATGCTGCAATTGCGCCACACTTTGCACAGAAAACTTGACGGTCTGTTGAAAATTTAGAAAGCCTTTGGGGCGAATAGTAGGCCCTATGCAATACAAAAAGATGATTTCTTCGAAGCCATGCTGGCTTGACAATGTCCCATAACAATTTAAACGAGGTAGTCCATAGGCTTCCCACCTCCAGATCTGGAAAAGATGTCGGCCAGAGATTTTCGGGCAGTTGGAAGTCGCCATCCATCTCCAGAATTAGATGATACCTAAGTGATACCTCCTTTTTAGCTGGAAGTTTATCAACCAGTTGAGATTCTGCCAAGGTGCCACCCCCTAGTGGATGTTTAGACCTAGGGGTGGCCTGGGAGCGTGTCCAGCTAGCTATTTGAATGTATTTAAATCTGGAAAAATTAGGGCCATCTATAGTACTCAAAGATTCCCATGGCATTAAAACTCCATCAAGAAACAGATCACCCCAAACTGCCAGACCGGCCTCCCTCAAGGGCAATGCAAGACTGTCCATGAGCCAGCTCGGGCTCCCGGGTGAATCCCATAGGGGCGCCCTGCTCGAGAAGTAACCCGTCTTTGTAATGGCATTGACCTTGGCCCATGTTTTAGCTAGCCCCTGTAGAACCTTCAGTTTAATTGTTTTTTTGTTCAAATCTGTTTTTATTGTGAACACAGCGATAAGCCTACAACCCCTCATCGGGGCCGGCCGCGCAGAGAAAAATCAGTAATAGGAGTAGGTAACCAGGTGAGGTGGAATCCTTAACACAGCGCCCTGCCTACAACCCCCGGGGGGCCGGCCGCGTGGCTTAGGGGAGTAGAAAGCAAGAGGTGGCCATGTGCTGGCAATGTGTCATAGTACGGGGGAGGCGCGTATGAGAAGGAGAGCAGTGGTGTCACATTTTCAAAGGGCCAACAGGGACCAAACTGCCCCAAAGGGGGGTGGGAAGCCAGAGTGGCAAGGCAAGAAAAAAGAGAAAGTCGGAAGAGGGAGAGCAGGGGTGAGGTGGAGAGGGGCCAGGGAGGTGTACCTGCGGTCGCCTACAAGAGGCATAAGACGCAAACCAGCACTGGGGGAAGTGACTATGAGCCTAGTCTGCTTGGGTCGGCAGGGATGAGGGCGTCCTCAAACAATTGCAAAGCGCGGAGCCTGGGAGGCATGTGGCGGGCATAGCTGATGGAGCACAGGTGACGCACGAGGGGTTCCCACACTGCCTTGAATCGCACCCCCCTTGATTGTATCCGTGCCGTGAGCAGCTCCATGGTCAGGACCTGCCAGAGGCGCACGAACCAGGAAGCTATCGGCGGTGCCTCAGCCCGCTTCCAGTATAGAGCAATGAGTTGTTTGGCAGCGCCTAGCATGTGGAGGGTGAGGATCCAGTCGCTGCGCGTGAGTGCTTTAAGTGTGGGGGGTCGTATACCCAGCAGTAGTGTGCAAACCTCCTCAGGGAGGGGAAAACCCAACACCTCCTTAATGTGACTGAGGACCTCCTTCCAAAAGACAGCCAGGGCAGGGCACGACCACCAGATGTGTATGAAGTCGCCAGTCGCAGTGCCACATCTCCAGCACAGCGGTGAGGAGGCAGGGAACATTTTGCTGAGTCGCAGGGGGGTGTAGTACCATTGTGTTAACATCTTGTACGCGTTTTCCCTCTGCGGGATGCTGCGGTAGGATTTGGGGATGTCGTTCCAGAGCCTAGACCACTGAGATGGCGTGATTTCAGTGCCAGTTGCCGTCTGCCACTGCCTCTGGTAGGGATGCGCAGGCGGAGTGGAGGGATGCTGCAAGATGTTGTAAATTTGGGAGATGAGTCGTTTCAGTCCCCCGAGGGAGCGTGCCAACTTCTCAAATGGGGTGTGCGCCCTGGAAGCAGCCTGATACATGTCGTCTCCCGAGGTCCAGTGGCGCAGCTGTGCGTACTGTAAGCTGGCAGCCGAGGGGAGGTTGAACTCTTCTCTGCAGTCCAGCCACGATTTAGGCGACCCACCAAGAAAAAGATCTCCTGCAACCCTGCAGTCTCCTTGGGTCCAGCTCTCGAACGCCCGGGTCTGAGCAGCAGGGGGAAAGTGCGGGTTGCCTGCAATGGGGGTGTGCGGAGAGGGGAACGTGGTCAGACCTTTGGACACTGCCACTCTGTCCCATACTTCAAGAACCGTCCTCGTGGGGACCGCCATGTATGCACTTCTGGAGCGCGCCACCCGCGGTAACCAAGGCAGGTCCCATATGGTGCGCCCCGTAACCACTCGGTCCATGTGGAACCAGTGCTTGTCGCTTTCGCGTGCACCCCATTCTATCACGAACCGGAGATGCGCCGCCCAATAGTAGTGGAGAAGATTCGGGCAGGCGAGGCCGCCCCTGTCCCTCGGCTCCATGAGGACTTTCTGTGAGAACCGGGGCCGTTTGCCTCCCCATATGAAAGACGTGAGGTCGCGTTGGAGGGTCTTGATGCAGTGAATCGGTATCGGGGTGGGGAGGCACTGGAAGACATATAGAATGCGGGGGAGGACCGACATCTTGACCGCGTTGAGCCGCCCCAACCAGGAAATCATCAGGGGTTTCCATTTCCGCAGGTCCGCCAGGACATCCTTTCGGCAAGCAGCCCAGTTCCTCGAGGACCACGAGTCGAGGTGGGGAGTGAGGTCCAGACCCAGGTATTTGATGTGGTCATCCGCCCAACGGTAGGGCGTGACCTCCCTCAGGAGGCAGACCTCCTCCTCGGGATGGTGAGGTTAAGCGCCCAAGATTTGGTGTGGTTAATTTTAAGGCCGGACGCCCGCTCGAACAGTGTGAGGGCGTCGTGCACCGCTGGGAAGGAGACTCGAGGGTTCGTGAGAGTAAGGATCAGGTCGTCCGCAAACAGCGCTACTTTGTTAGCACGCCCCCCATGGGGGATGCCATGGATGTCAGGGACACGCCTAATCAGCTCCGCCAGCGGTTCAACCGCCAGGGCGAACAGGAGCGGCGAGAGCGGGCATCCCTGCCTCGTACCCCTGTGGATCGAGAGCGGCGGTGTCAGTTGGCCGTTGACCCGGATTCTAGCCTGTGGTCCAATGTAAGGGGCCATGCACCTGGAGATCATGGTAGGGCCAAGACCTAGTTTCTCAAGGACCGCCCTCAGGAAGGTCCAGTCGACCCGGTCGAAGGCCTTTTCCGCGTCTAGCGAGAGGAGGCAGGCCGGGATTTTCCAATGGTGTACCTTTCCCACCAAGTGCGCCAACCTGCGAACATTATCGGCCCCCTGGCGGTCCCGTATAAAGCCCACCTGGTCCGGGTTCACCAGACCCGGCATATGCGGATCCAGCCGTTTGGCCAGGATCTTAGTGTAAATCTTAAGATCGGTGTTAAGGAGGGCGATGGGGCGGTAGGAAGCACACAGGTCGGGGTCCTTCCCAGGTTTGGGGATCAAGGCTATTTCCGCCATGCCCATATCGGGGGACGGGCCGGTGGCGTCAGAAAAGGAGCCGTAGAGGCGCAGCAGATGCGGGCGGAGCTGGGTCAGGAACAGGCGATAGAAGGCCAACGGCAGGCCATCTGGCCCCGGGGTTTTCCCCACGGGGAGGTCCCCTATAGCCTCTGTCACTTCCTCCTCCCGCAGGGGGTCCTCCAACGTGGCTGCACACGCCGGGGACAGCGGGGATCCTTCAAAGTTCGCGAGCACGGCCTCCCGTGCCTCCGCAGAGGTGGGCTCCTTGGCGTATAGAGAGGAGTAATAATCAACAAATGCAGCCTGTTTGGCCCTCTCAGAAGTGGCACGGGTGCCATCCTGCCGCTTGACATTAGCGATGTGGGCCCTAGCGGCGCGCGCCCGCAGTCTGCCTGCTAGTTGGCGACCTACTTTGTCCCCTCCCTCATAATACCGTTGCTTGAGCGCCAGCAGGGAGAATTCCGCCTTGTTAGTGCGCAGGGCGCGGAGTTGCCCCCTGAGATTGGCAAGGGCTCTCTTTGTCGTCCGAGTGGGGGCGTCCCGATCTCGGGCCTCCGCCAGCTTGATCTCACTGGCCAGGTCATTTTCCAACTTGAACACCTCCTTCCTCCGCGCCACCGCCAAGGAGGTGATGTGGCCCCGAATGGTGGCCTTGAAGGCATCCCACACCGTGTGAAAGGGCAGGTCAGGGGTGTCATTAACGGTGAAATACGAGTCTATGGCGTCACGGATGCTGGCGACGTCATCTGGGTCTCGAAGGACTCTCGGCGGGAGCACCCACCTGCGTTCGCGAGTGGCACGAGCCTGGGGGTCCTGTAGTAACAGCTCCACGTGGGCGTGGTCCGACAGGGAGATGTCGGATATAGCAGCAGCTAAGGAGTCTCGGGCCAGTTCAAGGGAGGTAAACAGATAGTCGATACGGGAGTACGTCCGGTGGGAATGCGAGTAGAAGGAGTAATCTCGGGACCCCGGGTTATGGTAGCGCCACACGTCCACGAGACCCAGGTCTGTAAGCTGCGTCCTGAGGGTAGAAGACATTGCTCCCGCGCCGTTAAAGGGGGGGCCCGCGCGGTCCAGCTCGGGGTCCCAGACAAGATTGAAGTCACCGCCCAGGATTGTATTAGCGTCGCCCGTTGGGAAGTGTTCCCGCAATAGTGTCTGGAGGTATTTGTCCTGCGACTGGTTGGGTGCATACACACATCCTAGAGTGAACTGTGCACAGCCTATCTGTACCGTGGTTCGGAGGAAGCGCCCGTCAGTGCTTTTAAAGGGTTTCACGGGTCCCCGCCTAATGCCAGCCCTACAGAGGATTGCCACCCCCGCTGTCTTGGTGTCAGAGGATGCCCAGAACTGTGTGGGGTATCTAGGGTGCGCCATGCGTTTGATGTCCCCTCTGAGGATGTGTGTCTCCTGGAGGAGAACAATGTCGGGGGAGTGGTGCAGGAGGTAGCGCCATATCTGCCTTCGCTTGTTGGGAGAGTTGAGCCCCTTGACGTTAAGGGAAAGGACCTTCAAGGGTGTAGGGATGTTTGCTGTCATAGCGCTAAGGGGGGTTGGAGTCGCGCAAGTCCCGGCCTAGCAGACCTCCCCGCAAGCGGGACAGCAGAAGCGTCAACTCGTCGCCAGCGCGGCAACCCCCGCAGGACCCACCATGCCACCCCTCCGCAAGCGCGGGGAAGGAACAGGAAGAGGGGGATGTGTAAGGGGGAAGTAGGAAGAGAGGAGAGAAAGAAAGAAGAAAAGGCGCAGAGGGGGAAAAGAACCAAAACAGGCCAACGGGCCCAGAGTACAGTGTCCCAGGTACCGGACATCCTCTACCCGAGGGTTTGGACGAACTCAGGAATGTCACTTCCTACGGGACAAAGGGAGGGAGCGGAGATCTGGAAAAGTAGTGTGCAAACAAGTCGTCTCAGAGCCCGTCTACCCCGCTGCCTCGAGGTAGTTCGGGGGGTGCGTCGGGCCGTGGGGTCCATTCGGCCCGGTCAGGCGCCCACAGGGCGCTGGAGCTCGACGATGTGGTGCTCGGCCTGGAAGAGGCGAAGAGTGTTGTCCATTTCTAGAGCAGTGGGATCAGGCCATCGTGATTGAAGAGGGCAAGGCCAAGCGTCCAGCTGGCAAGCGCGCGCCCAGGGTAGCATGAGATACAACAGCAGCGATCAGCGGCCATCCGGTGTTGAGGGGCGATCCCCACCCTCCGAGCCAGAAGCGAGGAGTTGGTTTAATTGTTTTTAAAAATGTAGGATTCCCGAACTTAAAAAGAAACCCTTCCTGTGCAAAACCTTCCCCGCTGAGCATAGCTCTGAACATACCCCCAATCCTACAACTAGTAGGTACTTTAGGCAACATTCGAGAATGACTAAGTTGAAATGCCCAATCCTATATTTGAAGGTCTGGGGCAGCTAATCCTCCCTTTTCTCTATGGCGTCTTAACTTTTTCCAGCTTATTCTCGATGCTTTTTGTACCCAAATAAAAGAGTTGATATCACTCTGTAGTTTAACAAACAATGAAGGTTCAAAATAAACAGGGATGGTATTAAACAAAAAAGTAATCTTTGGCAAGACCGTCATTTTTATGAGATTAACACTTCCTATAACTGATAATCGTAATGAAGTCCAGGATCTCATAAGTTGCCTACACTCCGTAGCGATGCGAGAAAAGTTAGTGTCAACAATTTTATTAATGTCCTGGACAATTTCCAACCCCAAATATCGCATTCATGAACTGTGTTGAACCCCAACTGGTAGGTGCTCATGTTCCCGGTCATAATCTCCGTTTTAGAGGCATTGACCTCATATCTGGAGACTTTGCCAAAATTCTGGGCTAACTTGATGACAACCGGCAAGGCAGAGCTAAGGTCTGAAGAAAAAAATCAAAATATCGTCCACGTATAAGGCCACTCTCTTATCCCAACCTCTGTATTTGAAAGACTTGATGTTAGCATTGTCCCCAACTGCTGTGCGAAGGGCTCAATATATAAGTCAAACAGAAGAGGGGAAAGAGGGCAGCCCTGCCTTGTTCCATGCGAGATGTTAAAGGGGTCAGTCAATGCTCCGTTCACCAGAAGCGAGGCTGTAGGGTTCCGATAGAGCAGTCTCACTGCTTGATGGAAGCCTTCTCCAATGTTGAACTTAGCCAAGACCCCCGACAGGTATGACCAGTTCACCCTGTCGAAGGCCTTGGTGGCATCAAGTGTGAGAACAGCCAATGGTAAACAGGCATGAGAGGCGATATCAATGGCCCTATAAGATCGTATGTCAATTCTGAGAGATGTCGACCCTTAACGAAGCCTCTCTGGTCCTGATGTAAAATACCCCCAGCAACTGAACCCAATCTATTAGCCAAGATGGAAGAAAAAAAGCTTATAATCAGCATTTAGAATCGAAATTGGTCGATATGACCCGCAAGATGATGGTGGTTTGCCTGGTTTTAAGATTAAGGTAATGGAGGCATTTTCCCAAGATTTTGGTGGTGACAACCCTTTTTCCCTCACCTGGCCCATCTCTCTACACAACAACTCTTACAGCTTGGGCTTTACCCGGGACTCATCGAGCAGTTACAGTGAACCTACACCTGGAAAACACGGGCAATGTATCATGGAGAACTCTACTAGGAAATCCGGAGATCCTCACTCAAAACTCCAATTCTGATGCCTTACTCCACCAATACATCAGTTGCCTTTCTGTGAATTAAATTTCATGAAACTTTTTGTCCCCTGTACTTTTTAATAAATCAGCACAAAAATGGAGATTGTATAGACTCCAACTCAAGACCTTCAACCACAAGTGTCTGCACTGGCTCGATTTTGAGTTTTTATATTGGTAACATTTATCTCACCCATTTAATGGTGTTTAACTTCTATTCTTTACAATTTTGCCCCACAATTAAACCATTTGAGACCATCTGGAATTGTCTAGAGCAGTTGTCCTTCGCAAACCAGTTGAGCCAGCAAAACTCTTTTCTTCATGAACTGTCTTTGTATAGGCTTTGCATGTGCCTTTGGTAATTAGCATGTTGCAGTCCAAGCTCTTAAGGAGGAGATGCAAGAGAAGGGGAAAGATTGTCCTGCCAAGGCAAAGGATGTTCTTATTTTATTTGGTTTTTTCCAATGGACTTCTCTCCAGTGGTCCTGTGAATGATTCTTCCCGCCCTCCCGCCTTCCCCATTGCATTGGAATCGTAGCTGTAAGCCTAATGTTTGCTTCTAAATACTTGGACAAAATGCAAACAATTGTGCCAAACATTTTAACTGTACTGAAGTGGTGCACATGATGGCTGTCCATAGACCTACTCCAACAAATTAAGTTTGTGCCAATGTAAATGAATGTCTTGTGTCTGTTTGACTTATATTCTGGCTTCTCCAGCGTTGTAAAAAATGTTCCTCATTTTTCTCCTGGTTGTTTTTGATCTTCTGTTTAGTTTTGAAGTGGTCTTTGGATTGACCTCATTGTTTTGGGTGGGCATTTTCTTTTTCTTGGCAGGCTCCAGTAGTATAGTGGGTGACTTGCAATTCAGCCATGAATAGTTGGCAATTTCTCTCCTGGAATGTCAATGGCCTTCGTACTAGTCCCTGTAGGGATAGGATTTTACAGTATCTACGTGATTGTGAGGCGCGGGTAATTGTTCTCCAGGAGACACATTTGACTGAGATAGAAATTCATGCCCTTGTTACAAAAAATCCATGTGTTGATTTTTTCATTTCTACAACGCAATCTACCCATAATAGGGGAGTTGCGATTCTATTAAAAAAATCGTTGACAGCTCGTTTAATATCTAAGCTAGTAGATCCCGGTGGCAGATGGGTTATTTCTACAGTTATTATTTCAGGGGGAAATTACTATCGTTGGAGACTACGGCCCGAATTTGGATGACCACTCCTTTCTAGAATCTTTATTTCTTCACTTACTTTCCTTTCCAGAGCCTGTCATTTTTGCCGGTGACTTTAATTTAGTTCTTGAACCTTTGTTAGATAAATCACCAAGCAGCCGAGCTTTGATTCACTCGAAGTCTAGAACCCTCCTGTTGGCCAATATGAAACTATATGGTTATCTAGATATATGGAGAATAAGGTCGGGGAGGCAAATGGGAGTCTCTTTTCGTAACTACAAGCACCAACATCAATCCAGGATTGACTATGCTTTAATTAGCCGGTCACTGGAAAGGGTAGTGAAGAGCATTACGTATCTTCCTTTACATCTATACGATAATTCTGCTGTTCTGATGACATTGCCTATGACTGATTCGCTTCAAGTAGTTCCTAGAAGTTGGTCATTTGATCGTTCTTTGCTTGTGATCCCAGATGAGATTTCCTTCTTGATAAAAGAAAGTGAGAGTTTTATGAACGTCAACATCGGTTCGGCTAACTCTGTAATAATTTGAGATTCATTCAAGGCCTTTCTTCGGGGCCAAATAACTAGTAGGGCCTCTCATAGGAGTAAGGTTTATAAAATGGAAATATCCTCCAACGAGGTCGAGATAGCTAGACTCCAAAGTGAAATAGATCTGCATTCAGCTGCCTCCCCTTCTTTTTTGCAAGACCTAAAGAACAAATTGGTTTGCGTAAAGGGGAGCTAGATTCAGCGCTTAATGCTCGTATCCTACAAAGGTGGGAAGTTAGTAAAATTGCCCATTTTCAGTACGGCGAGAGTGCAGGGAAGCTTTTATCATGGAAAGCTAAGACCGATCGGGTCCGGAACAACATTAGTCTAATTAAGATGGACAACGCGTCGTATTCTTCAGACGACGAGATCAGGACAATTTTTCGATCTTTTTTCAAAGAAATTTATACTGAAGATAAAATTATTAACCAACTCTGTTGATGAATGGCTGAATGAGATCTCTCTGCCGTCACTGACCCCTCAACAATCTATCTTTTTAGACAAAAAGATCACCCAGGAAGAAGTTAAAAAGGCTATTCAGAGCAGCAGGTATGGGAAGGTGGCTGGCCCGGATGGCCTCCCTGCTGAGATTTACAGGACCCTTGAACATGTGGTTGCACCTTTTCTAACCATCTTATTAAATAAAAATTTTCAGCAAGGGTTGTCACCGCCAAAATATTCTTATTATTGTCTTCAAAGCTGGTTGTGCATGGTTTTACAGGAGTCACAGCACCCTCTTGGAACAACGGCGCGTAGGTGATGTCGTAGTTTTTGAATTTGATAGAGTTTGCTGTGCACAGGCCACTATAAGCTGTGTTATCGACAAACCCTATGATAATGAGTTTCCATAGTTGTCCCAAAAATACATTTTGTTGTTGGGTTAACCAGGTCCCTGCGGTTAAGCTGAATATCTTTAAAGCTACACTTTCAACAGCGTACTTGACGTTCGATAGCTGGAAAGCTCTGGCGCTTGCCAATCTGACACTGGGTGACACTTTTACAATCTGTACAAATAAACTAGCGGCCAGTATAACAGGTTTATACCTCTCTGCATCACCGCTAATGAAAAACGTGACCCCCCACGCCGATCTTGAAATACTGCTTGATAGACTGGTTGGTTTTGGAGAATTGGGTTTGTTTGAAAATTACTTTGATGTGACCGTAAAAGTTCTGTAACATAGTGGCTCTTGGCAGTATTTCACATTCGGAGAGCTGGTCAGAAGCAAGACTGCATCCTATGTCATGAAAATAATTTTTACGGTATCTTGAATCTGAAGGGTTTTAGGCATTAACTACTTTTGTGCACAATGCTACCACACCTACAGCAACAAGTCCGCTCCTCAGGGTGAAATGCATTGTAAAATGTGTCAGAGGGATGGGTGTATCTTAGACCAAATGGCGAAAATGAGATGCTGGCATTGTAATCAATGCTGTCTCTCACAAAACTCTCTGATTATACTCCGACAACTGGTGAGAGCTGGTGTGGTTCAGTGCACCCCAAAAGCTGGCTGCTCAAGATGCGGCCAATACATCGCCACTGACCATGAATGCGACGGTATGAAATGCTCCAGTTGTAAAGAGTATATTCCTGCGGGAAAAGAACACGTGTTACATGACTAAAGGCCGTGAGACCAGAACTGAAAACTATATTGTATTCAATATAGAATTTACTCAAGAAAATGGTGTACACGAGCCTAACTACATATTCGCACAGCATCTAACTTCAGAGGATGCCTGGAAGTTTGCAGGACCGTCCTGTGTAAACAATTTCCTTAACACTTTCATGCAGACAAAATTCAAGGGGTATACGCTGATGGCTTATAACTCTAAATGTTATGACTGAGTCTTCATTTTATAAAATATGATTAGTAAAAAGGCTTCTGTACTGAATGACAGAATGAGTCTTTGTTGCGGGTATGCTTGATCTTAAGATTGATAACGTTAATGAGCAGCTTATCTTGTAAAAAGAGATCAGAATGTATACGACCAAGGAGGTCAAGAAAATAGCTCAGTTCCTTCCTCATAAACTGTTGAAAACAGTTGCTCTGGCCCTTGTAATGTCCAAAGTGGACTATTGAAAAGGATTGTATCTGAACGTGCCAAAAGTTCCCCCTGAAAAAGCTTCAGATTCTTCAGAACTCAGCAGCAAGGATGTTGATGAATATTTCCAGATTTCACTCTGTTTCCCACGCCTTAGTGAGTCTACAATGGCTTCCTGTCCATAAGAGAATAAAGTTCAAAGCACTCTGTATTACCTACATAGCGCCTCAGGGACTAGGTCCAACTTTTATAAGAGAAAAACTCAGAAGGTGTGTTCCAGAGAGCGCTCTTCGGTCCAGCGCGACCAGAAATCTGGTGGTGCCGTCTTATAAACTTTGCTCTTGGGGTGGCAGGAGCTTTGTGGTCTGTGCCACTCGTAACTGGAACTTTCTTCCTTTGGAAATAAAAACTGCTTTCTCTCTTCTCAGCTTCTGTAAGCCTTTAAAAACGTGGCTTTCCAATAAATAATAGCTCTGGTCTTTTATTACCTTGTTACTGAGCATCAAGGCGCCTCAGGGTATTTGCATGAGCATTATAAACCTCAAATCAAATCAAACCTATATCTTTGGGGGCAGAATTTCTGTGTCGTGACTGGCCACAGTCCCCCTAGTCACTCTCTTCACTTGTATCGTCATGAATGGGCTACCTCAGTTCCAATCGTGCTCCTTCGAGATCACGCACTGTCCAGGCATATACAACCCAGCAGACTATCTGTCTCGACATCTGCAGTAGCGTCACTCAACAGGACCCTTCATAGATGGATTGAGGGGCTGAAGTGTTCACACAGATGGTAATGCACGAGTCATGCACTGTAGCTGGTTGAGGTCCGTAAAGCCACAGAAGTAGATACCAGCATAGCAAAAGCCAAAGAAGCATTGCACAGATGACAGTGGAAGAACTTCTTAGATGGGACAAGAACCCTCACCACTGACAAACAAACAGCATGAAACCAGCGTGAGAGTTCGTAACTCTTGCCATGAGGATGCCAAATAGTGTTATCGCAAAGCTTGGCACACGAGGGACACCAATGGATTGTGAAAACAAAGACACATCTCAGAGACAAAGTGTGGCTCCCAGGGATGGACAAGTGTATCGATGAACAGGTCCGTAACTGCTATTCTTGCACCATCCCCAGCGGGGACCTACCGAACGCATCAGTAATCACAGAGGAAGGCTGCATGACACCTTGGCATGTCTTAACATGGACATTTGCAGTTTCCCCGATGGCAGACTCACCGCAGTGATCATGGACAGCCACCCCAAATTCCCAGTGGAAGAGCTCATCAGGCCCACTGCCTTCTGAAACATCAAACCAGCACTCAAGAAATTGTTTGCACTCCTGGGACTCCCCGACGAGATGAAGCCAGACAATGGACCTCCCTTCCAGGGACAGGAGTTCCAAGCATACCTCCAAAGCCTGCCCACCCAACAGTGGAAGAGAACCCCACAGTGGCCTCAAGTGAGCAGCAAACCCAAACGTTTTATGCGAACCCTGAACAGAGCCATCAGAATCACAGTGGAGTGCAGTGAGAATGCAGAGTGCTGGCTACACCGGTTCTTGAAAGCCTACAGACAGACACCTCACAGAACCACAGGGTGTTCCCCAAGTGACCTGTTGATGAGAAGACAAACTTGAGACGTCATCCCAGCTGAGCCTGGGTGGAGTCTAGCCAAAATAGACATTCAAGCCACCAAAAGGAAACAACAGGTCCTTAACGACAGGGCCAGCAAGGATTGAAGAGTGGTGGTCCCTGACCTGGTGGTTGGGGACCTGTTAGCGCTGATAGACCGTCATACCGGATGGAAGTTTCGCACAAAATTCGAGAGAGAAGTGTGGGAAATTACCGACATAAAAGGAACAATGGTGACAGCCTGGCGAGGCATGGTCAGACCACCATGTGGTGCAATGTGTTGTGTTTCAAGCGAACTAGGAAACAAGCAAGTGGGCAACAGGACAAGCAAAGCCAAGCTGAAGAAACCTACACACCCGAAACAGCTATCTCCAGGACCCTACCAGATACCTCACCGTCCAGCCCTGAACTGATAGCGGTGCTCGCAGTAAGTCCGGACAGGCGTCCACCGGCCAGCCAAGCAGATCTGAGCAGAGTGGCCTCTGGAAAGCCAAGGAGAAAGGAGTCACAGCCAAACGAATGGGCATTGGCCCAATCCAATGCCAAGCCAGAGCCTAAAAGACTATGTATGTGATCTCTAACACCAAATACTTACCTGTGATTACTTGATGCAGACACATGTTATGAGGGATGTAAAGGGCCATCCGGCCTCTGTGGTACAATGTTGCACTCACACAAATGGAGGGCTAGGCACACCCCGAAAGTATAAATAAAAGCAGAGTGAACGAACCCTCGTGGTTCACTCGGCAAACCCAGCAATATAGTGTGTCTGCGTCATTATTGTAAATGAGTGCGGCCTGTGCCTCGAGGTAACCCAGGGCCTTACACTCCTGTTACAGAATTTAAACTTAAATTTGTTTGAAACAATTTGATAACGAATACAAACATACATTCAGTTGTGTCGACTGCCACTATGGAGTGACGGGCAGTGGGGCAGCAGGAGCGTCGGATGGAGAGTGGGAGGAGTGCTTGAATAACATTTTTAAAAAAAAACATATCTATTCCTGCGGCCGCCACGTGCTTCGGAGCTCCTCCGTTTTGTTGCTTCTGGCAGTCCCTGGGGCAACAGACTCCCCATCCAATCCAAATGCTGCTCTCATGCTATGAGAGCAGCTTGAAGATTGGCCTGAGTGGACTGGTTTTACACTCCGCTCTAACCTGGCTGTCCAATACAACAGGGTTAGAGAAACCTAAGTACGCATGTCTGTTTGACAGAGATGCGCATTTAGAAATGCATAACACTCCTCATCCCCCCTCCAATGGCCCAGCTCCGCCCCTCCCTACACATGTTGGCTCAGAACGAGCAACTGAAAATTAAAACAAAAGTGAAATATAATTTTATTTTTCAGCTGCTGGCTCTGAGCCAGTGGGGTGACACTCCTCCGCCACCACACGGTACATTTGGCTAATTTACTCAGTTCATTTAACATTTGGCAGGCATATTTAATTTCTTCACTATCCGATTGAATTGCAGTTTTAACGCTTTGTGCCAGCAGGTGGCACCCTAATCCAATTTTTACTGAGCATTGAGTGTTCATCGAAAGAGAAATGTTACCAGACTATCAGCACGATTCATCATAGTCCAGTTTTGCGAGTCCTTAATTGCGATTCTTAAGGAATCGCTATTAAGGACTTGCAAAACGGGATTCATGTTGGAATAGCAAAAAATATTGCGATTCCTACATCATCATTATTTGCGATTAGCAAATTGCTAATCGCAAATAAGGAATAACTTCCCATTCATTCCTATGGGCCTACAGGCCTACAGACCCATAGGAATGAATGGGGAGTTATTCCTTATTTGCGATTAGCAATTTGCTAATCGCAAATAAGAATGCGATTTCAAGGGTGCCAGGGGTGTCCAAAGGACACCCTGTAGCACCCCTGAAATGGAAATGTAGCCTGATGTTGCGCACACACATGTCCAAAGGGCATGTGTGTGTGTAACATACCACTCAGAAAAATGCACTTAAGTGCATTTTTCTAAGTTTTCGCTACTTACCACGAAGTCAGACTTCGTGGTAAATAGTGGCCGGAAATTGCGAATTCGTATATTTTAAAAGTTTCATGAATTGCATTTAAGGAATCTCAAATAGAGATTCCTTAAATGCAATTCCTCGCAAATATGCGATTTCGCAAATAGCGATTTTTGCATTTGGGATGATGAATCCCAAATGCAAAAATTGCGCTCGCAAAGGGCCAGATTCTGAGAATCTGGCCCTTTGCGAGCCGATTTTTCGTTCATGAATCTAGCTGTATGTTTTCTTTCCAACAGAATCTGTAAATAAATGATGTGCCGGAAAAAAAAAACGTGCTTTCTTTTCAGCTGAAGAGAGTGCTCTTAATTGTGTTATAATGTTGACTATTAATACCTGTTCAAGTATAATGCATGCTTCAGAAAATTCATTGTAGTGTCATAGAGTCAAGCCACATCTCGTAAAGCAACATACCTCCCACTTTTATGCCCTGCTCTTGCTTGCACCCGCAGCTGTATGATCGAAGGTGTTATTTGATGAGAGCCCTGTAAATGGCGCGCTAGGACAAGCACAGTATAATCTTACCTGGGCTTCTTAAAAAGCCCCATTAACAGATTGCGAAGCAAACCGAATCGGGTGTTGTTAATGTGTTTAATACAACCGAATGTGCACCCAACCAGGGCACAAGTCGAGGGTACACGGGGTAGACGGCGTCTACCCTCTCATTTTATAGGGTGGACGCCATCTACCCTATTTATTTATGTATCTATTTATTTTTTTTTAATTTTTTTTATATAGCGCGGACTTTACCCGAAGGTGTCAGAGCGCTTCACAATAGGAACAGAACTGATACATGAGAACATTCAAAGTGAACAAATTACAAAAGCAAACGTTACATTACATGATGCAAAAGTAACAATCGTGAGCAAACAAAATACAAGAGGTAGTAAACGGTGCATTACAGGAGGAAAAAGTGACATGTGTGCAGGTTACAAAAGCGTACAAAGTACAAATAGAGGTATAATACTGCAATAAATGGAGGACACTCAAACACAAGAACAAACGTTACATAGGCAATGGTGGCACTTGTGCAAGTATCGAAAGCAAACAAAATGTAAGATTTAGCAAACAGTGTGTTACAAAAGAAAAGTGACTTGTGAATATTACAAACAAATACCAAACACAGGTAAAAGGGTAATACTGAAATAAATGGCAGACTCTCAAACCACAAGAACACACTGGGAAGGCACTTCCATAGTCATGGAGAATAGAAATTTACTGTACTAAAAGGTCTTCCTTCAGATAACAGAGAGGGCATGAATTAACTTTGGAAGTGTCTTTGAAGGAGGAGAACTTTGAGGTCAGTTTTGAAGGCCTGGGAGGAGGTGGTGGTCCGGAGCTGAGGCAGAAGTGAGTTCCAGATTCTCACTGCATTGCCTGAAAAGGATTGGGCCATCGATCTTTCCATCTTGAAGGTGGGAGGTTCAAGCAGTAGATTTTCCGCATTTCGTGATGGTCTAGAGCCTCCAGAGAGTTTCAGTTTATTCGCCAGTTAGCGAATAGAGGAAGAGTGCAAGGCTTTGTGGGTAATGCAGGCAGTCTTGTAGATAGATCTTGCCTCGAGGGTGGATAACATGGGTGTGATGTGGTCGCTTCCTTAGGCCCCATACATGAAACGAGCTGCTGAATGGAGAAACGACTTAAGGGGGGACAGGTGGGATTTGGGGAGGCCAGTAAGAAGAGAATTGCAGTAGTCCAGTCTGGAGAGGACCAGCGATTGGACCAGGGTTTTAATGTCATGCTCCGAGAAGAAGCGACAAATCCCCCGAAGAAGGCGCAGTTGGAATCGAGCAGACTTTGCAATTGAATTAATGTGGGAGAGTAGATTGAGTTTTGTGTCGAGTATGACACCAAGGGATTTTGCGCTGTCGACAATGATGGGTTTATTGTTCAGTAGATTCATCTGGTCCATCCATGATTGAACCGGGGGAGGAGAACGTGAGGAGGAGAGGAGGAGGAATTCAGTTTTGGAGGGATTCAGAATCAGTTGATGTGTTGACATCCAGTTTTGAATGGAGTCAAAAGTAGAGTTTAGGACGGAGAGATCATGAGTGGAGGCAACCTTGAGGTAGATTTGAGTGTCGTCTGCGTAGAGATCATAGTGGACCCCAGATTTACTTAGGAGGTTTCCCAGTGATTCCAAATAAAGATTGAACAATGTGGGTGCAAGTATAGAGCCTTGAGGAACACCTTGACCCACCGCCAAAGGAGATGAAAGACTGTCCGCTATTTTGATAATTTGGGATCTATCAGAGAGGAAGGAAGCAAACCATTTAAGCACAGTGCCCTCCATGCCCATTCTCTGTTGAAGAGTGTTGAGGAGGGTGTTGTGATTGACAGTGTCATAGGCTGCAGAAAGGTCAAGAAGAATTAGAAGACAAGACCCCCCCCAAATCGAGTTTTCGCAGCGCGTCATCAATCACTTGCATCAGGGCTGTTTCAGTGCTGCAGTTTTGGATGAAGCCGGACTGAAAATTGTCAAGAAGATCATTGTCCTCGATATGACAAGAGTTGTTTCGCAACACATCTTTCTGTGATCTTCGCAAGAAAGGGTAGGTTAGTGATGGGGCGGAAGTTGTTGAGGTAATTCGCATCAACAGTGGGTTTTTTAAGCAGAGGGGTAACCTGCCCAGTTTTGAAGGGAACAGGAAGGGAGCCTTAACAGAGAGGTTGACCAGAGTGGTCCAATAGGGAAGAGAATGGATATAGAAGTCAATGGCACTAGGGATGGGGTTAAGAGAATGGTTGGAGGGCTTTGTTTCGAGGATGCACTTGAGGAGGACATCTTCAGAGATGGGGTCGAAGTTCTGCCAAATGGCTAGTAATTTGCGCTCCTCTGGAGGGTCGGATGAGCGACCTGATCCACAAGTGATTTCACTTTTTCGTCAAAGAATACAGCGAAATCCACAGCTTTCTTTGTAGAATCCTCAACTTGGAGGTTGGGGGAGAGCAGTTAGTATTCTTGATGAGATCAAATAGTATTTTGGGTTTATTTTTGGCTGAGTCAAGGAGGGTTCTGAAGTGTGATGCTTTCCCAAGGAAGATGTGCTTGTGGTACTTGGATCTTGCTGAACGAAGCGTGGCCAAATTATCGGTGGAGGGCGCTTGCCTCTATTGTTTCTCCAGGAGTCTTAGGTGCTTCCTTTCTTCGTAGAGGGATTTGTTGAACCAAGGTGCTGAGGGAATGGGCCTTTTCTTTTTGCTTTGGAGAGGACCAACGTTATTGATTTCGATTGCAAGGACTGAGAGGCATTGGGAGGTGAGATCGTCAACATCTAGGTTCGGGTCTAGCCTTGGAAGTGACAGCAAAGCTGATTCACAGAGGGAAACGGTGTCAATATTTTTTGTGTCACGGAACCAGGAGGTAGTCCTCTTAGGTTGGCCAAGAGTTATAGAGTGTGCTAGGTGAAGAGAGAATGGAATGAGGAGGTGGTCAGACCAGTCTATGTGAATAGGGGTAGCGATAGAAAGCATGCCTGCTTTAGAAATAACAAGGTCCAGGATTGAGCCCTTAGAGTGTGTTGATTCTGTGCAGTGTTGGATAAGATCGTTTGTAGAGAGGAAGGTGGCCAGCAAGTTCACGGAAGAGTCTTGCAGAGAGCCCCAGTGGAGATTGAAGTCACCCATGAAGGTCTGATTGTCACTTTGCGAGTATTGGTCGCTGATGAAGTCAGTGAGTTCCTCCATAAATGAAGGGCCACTGCCAGGTGGGTGGTAAATGACATGGAATCTGAGGGGTGAGCGGTGGTGTAGTTGAAGCTCAAGAGATAGACATTCAAAAGTGCGAAAGGCGCTGATGGGAGAAGCCTTAAGTTGAAGGGAGTTTCTAAAGATGACTGCAACACTTCCCCCAACTTTGATAGGTCTCTCATTCCTGAAAATAGAATAGCCTATGGGTAATAGGCGATCAAACATAGAGTGAGAGGTATCGTTGAACCAGGTCTCTATGAGGAAGAACATGTCAATATTGTGAAGGGTGATGGTATCAGAGATTTCGAGTTTGTGTTTTATTGCAGATCTGCAGTTGTGGAACAGACAGCGCAGCTCTGTCGAGACTGTTTTGGTGACGGGGCACTTGGGCTAAGAAGGGTGATGGGGATATTGTACCTATAGGGGGGTGCACGGGAGGGTTTAGGGGGATGCTTGGTTCTGACAGAAGAGATGGTCGGAATAGTGTAGATAGTTGGGTTACTCGGAGATGCAGGTTGAAGAAGGGTGGCGTTCAAGGGCTTGTGTGAGTGAACAATGTTTGCAGGTGACAGGTTATGCTTGGCTATGATGGGGTGAGGGGGCGAGGGCATCTCGTGGGAAGGTGAGAGTTTTCCAAAGGAGTTGAGGTGAATGGGAAAGTGGAAATCCTGGAGCTTAAAAGTGAAATGGAAGCTACAAGCTGGGAGATGGAGGTGATAAGAGAGCCTAGCTTATTTTCAAGAGAGAGTAGGGCAGAGCACGGAAGGTGGGGTGTCTCGATGGCAAAAGGAGGCGGTGAAATTGGTGTTGGAAGGCAGGGAGAGGTGGGGGGACAGGAGGAGAGTTGGGTTATAGGGTTCATAGGTGGGGAAAGATGGAGGTTGAGAGCGGGGGTTGGTGTATCAGAGGTGAAGGGAGAGTTGTCTTTGTTGGCGTTGCACGAAGGAAAGGAATTAAGGACATATTTAGGGGGAGATGGGTGCGGATCAAGGCGGTGGGGTAGAAGGAGAGGGAGAGGGGAGGACTATGAGGTGTCATAGGAGTGTAGGAGGTTTGGGAGGAAAAGAGGGGAGGTGGTTGGAGAGGTCCTGTTGGCTAGGAGAGGTGGCTGTGAGGGAACGGGCATCTGGCCGAGTGAGGGGGGTTGGGAGAAGAGGAAGGTGAAGAAAGGAAATTGTTCTGCTGGGCCCGATGGAGGGAGAAGATGGAAAAGGTTACCAAGGGGGCAACACAGCATTGCTGGCGGAGTGGGGGGAAGAAGAGAGATGCAATGGAATTGTGAAGAAATCGGGGTAAGAAGCGAGGGGAGGAGGGGGTAGAGAAGAGGGGGAGAGGGAGGAATGAGGGAAGCATAAGGAAAGTTAGCTGGGGGAGGAGGTTGGCGGAGGGGTGGACTAAAAAAGGGAGTAGCAGGTAGGAATAGGGGGGAGGAGATGAGATTGGAGTACCGGGACGGTGCAGATTGGACGAGGAGCGTATTAGCTAGTGGTAAGGCTGACGTGATGAAGGGGGGGCATACTGTGAAGTGGGAGGAAAGGGAGAGGAGGGCACAAGGGAGGGGGAGGGAAGAGGGCCGGCCTGTGCCTCCCGAGGGTGCAGCCTATTGGAGTGTAGGGGGGTCAGGGGAGGAGAAAGGGAGTAATGGGTGGAGCTAGATGGAGAGTCAGGGAAAAACCTGGTCGCAGAGGAGGGGAGTAGGGAGGGGAAGAGGTAGTCAAAGAGAGAGAGGCAGGTGTCTTTGCCTTGGATCATGACAGTACCGTTGTTATAGATTGAGATGGTGAGGGAGCCGTTGAAATACGCAGAGGGGGAAATCTTTAGTTGTTTCCCATGAGGGATAGAGGAAGAGGAGGTGACGTTAAGGGAATTATATATGCTGGTGGACCAAGAGGGGGTGTCGTGAGTGAAGAAAATGAAATCGTTTTTGCGCCTCCCAAAACGACCATTGTAAAATTGGTCAACAAAAGGGGAATCAGGGAAACGTTCAATAGTGTTATGCTTCAATCGTTTTACTGAAGCTTTAGTCTGGCCGGGAGGATACATGATTTTGTAGCAGTTAATTCCAGCCTTAACTCGAGTGGTGGCCATGCTGGGAAAATGAGGAGAAGGAGTGCGGGGGGATAAGAGACAGGTGTTACTAAGAAAGCGGTGGTGATGAAAAGTATAAGGACTAAAAGGGTGCACATATTCCAGACGTCGGGTGAGGAAATTTGAACTAATGTGTCATCCGGGAGGAGAGGTGGGTATTTGTTGGGCCCTTCATCTAGGTGTACATGAAGCCAACTGGCACAAGATAATATTTACAAGGGAAATGTTTACATATGATAGGACCAACTGGATCACTGTCAAAACCATCACAAAGCACAATTAGTCAAAGTAAAACAGATCACAAACGAACACCCAGTGACCACTGGTGATCACTGTACTTAGCATCAGCCTGTAACAGAAGCACATTCGGCACCAACTGCATTGTAGGCCCATAATCTCAACAGAGCACTATTGGACCCTAATCTCCTGAGAATCACTAACATTAGGGGCAAAGAGCATAGGGTGGAACAAAATCCGACGAGCAAAATCAAAATATGCACAACAGCCTCGTCATCATAGGGCCACCTTTAGAGGTGCTCAAAACAGGGTGCGTAAATCATACAACATGAAAAGCATTTCCTAGCACCACATATACTTAAAAAGGGGCCTGGCTCTGTACAAACCTCGCAGTCTCCCTGGCAAACTGGCCATCTCAGAGGGGGACTCAAATGCCCTGAAACCATAATGTCAAGGTTGCTGCCAATGCAGCGAGAGTCCTAACTCAATCAGAAATGTCCCCACGGCTATAGGTGTCCTAAACGGTGCAGCTGGCACTACTTGCAGCACAGCTGTAAAAGGCCTAAATGGAGCAGCTGACATTACTTGCTGCGCAGCTGTAAAATGTCCCCACGGATAAAGTGTCCTAAACGGTGCAGCTGGCACTACTTGCAGCACAGCTGTAAAAGGCCTAAATGGTGCAGCTGGCACTACTTGCTGCGCAGCTGTAAAAGGCCTAAATGGTGCAGCTGGCACTACTTGCTGAGCAGCTGTAAAAGGCCTAAACGATGCAGCTGGCACTACCTGCTTGTAACGGGGTGTCCCAGGTCGGAGCGCCTAACCGGGACCCCGCCTCCCCTGTCCTTGCACCCCCTCCTTCTGTCCCTAGTAACTGCTCTTCTGTCCCTCAACAGACTGCCTATCACGATATCGGGGACGACTGGACCACTGGTCAGAACACAGAACAGCACTGGCCCTTTAATTCTCAGGAAGACGACGAATGGGCGGAGTCCTGGAGCGACCGCGGCGCATCAAAAGAGGCCGACAACAACAACCAGGTGTGCCTGTTCACCCTAGGAGGACCCGACGTGAGAGGAGAGACGGAGGCTGTAGGAGACGCGGCAGGAGGAGAAAGACCGACAGGACCAGGAGCAGGAACGCCAGGAGGCCAACGACTCCACTCATCGCCCAGCCACTCACCCAGGGGAGGTGCGTGGCTTACGCAGGTGCGTAACCGGCTCCGGGGGTTGATGGGTCGCAGGGGGAGTGCTCCGACTGTGTAAAACCGGCATCCAGGGTTGATCCGTGTGTTGCTTACAAGCACGAACCCCCCCCCTTCTCACGAGGCCATCTCCGCACCCGCTGACCTAGCAAGAGGGAGACAAGGGGAGCACGTGTGTCTGGTGATATCCCTCACTCCCTTTCCCTGTACAACGGCCGCTACAGAGCCGAACATACTCTCAGAGGTTTTCTTGTGTTTCTTTTCTTTGTTTTGGTTACGGAGCCCGAGAGGCGTCAAGGGCCACGACGGACCCGGGAGAGCCCTCAACCCGACGGAGCCTGTCGGACGACAGGAGAACGTCACGCCTGGAAGTCAGGAGGAGAAGACGGTCCAGAAGTCGATCCCCCAGGCGTACTCCAGTGTTACGGAAGACATGTTCTGATTTTCTGTTAACCGCAATAAAACCCTCTATCACGAAGACCCGCCTCTTGCCCATTACTACGGAGTCCGCTCCCAGCGCCAAGCCCACACTGCTACACAGCTGTTAATGGCCTGAACAGTGCAGCTGGCACTTCTTGCTGCGCTGAGGAGAGAGTGAGCCTTCCCGCCTGCCTGTGGCGCTCGGCAATTAACGGGCTCAATCACCGCTTTGTAGGGCAGAAGGCGTCGGGCCCCCACAGGGTTGAGGAGTGGGTGGGGGGAAGGCGTCAGTCCCTGCAGTGAAGGGTGCCCACGTCGGGCAGTTTTTCCCGAAGCCTCTAGGTGGCCGCCATTTTGCGAGGACCGGTAAGGCGTATCGGCAGAAATCAAACAGTCTCACTGGAGTTGGATACCGACTTTATGGGGCCCCTTCGTTTCTGCTGGTAGGTCTGGGGGCGCTAGTGTGTGCTCCAGTTATACAATCACAGAAACGCCACAATCCAAAGAACAAGGGCTGGTCTGGTTTGGGTTTCGTTCTACCACCACTATCCCACGGTTCTGATGAGGGAGCCTGCTTTCAGGGACTGTTGGGCCCCACAGCAGTGCGTAATTTAAGTGCCAGTGCTCTTTAGGCCACTGCAGCTTGCTCCACCCATTGCCCCTGCCATGCTGCCAGTGATAATAACAACACAACAACTAACCATCACACTCATAAAAGTTTAACAATTCGGACCATTTCTGTCCCCCAAAACTATATGAATGGAAATGTCTTGGGTGGCAGCCAATAGTAATTTTTATTAAAGTATATTGCAATAATAATTATCTACTGTTATGGTCGTCTCTATATTTAGCCAGACCTTGTGGCAGGCTGTCACAAGCACCGGTGCTGACAAATATGTGTCGCTGCTGAGCACCGGAAACCACTGGCTCAAATTTAGCACTGCATATATGGTCAACTTGTGGCAGGCGCTGCTGAATGTGTCCTGGTGTCTGAAAATCACACTGATGATGGTAAACCGCAACCATTTTTCAGTAATACCTATACCTATACTATTGTCTTGAAATTTAAAGTGCCTGAACTTCACCTCACACTCTCTTTTCAGAATCCAATCAGATGGTGGATTACCCGCAGGTATTACTGCAAAACCATTGCGGTTTGCCATCTCCTCACCTCTTCTAAGGAATCACTGTGTGGATAACAAAACAATCTCCACTACTGGTAGGTTCATAACTTGCCCGGACCACCTTTTTATAATGAACCCTTTTTAAAATAGAAACACACCTCATTCACGTTATGAATTATTCTTCCCCCAATAGGCTGTCCACCTCCATTGTATTGTCTTGAAGAACCCCCGCCATGACACACACCTCTGGGTCGAAACATCAATGCTCTATATCAAACTAGTTGTCCTACTGCTTTCTCATGCCAAAAGCCAGAAATAGGAACAGCATTAGACCATTTGGGAAAGCTTGATACATAAATTGTGAAAGGACAGACACTTACTGATTGATATAATACATGTTTGTAATCCTTCCTTGTTGTATATATTGCACTCACGATATCACCTTGTTACTTTTTTTCACAATCTCATGAAAGTCACTTGTTTGTGTACGTGTTGATGAAAATACTCATGTGACAGTCATATATGAAAAATAATAATATACTACATTTAAACTGCGGAATATTGTCCTTGGTGTGTTTCTTACTATATATTAATTATGGAAAGCTAGGCAATTGATTTATCCGACAGAACCATCTGTAGATTTAAGGTTCACTGCATGGGCATAAAGCCCGATTGACTGGGACCACCAGTTTATCGATCACTTGCATCATCCAGTTGACTAGAACCTTTGCCAGAATTTTAACTTCTGAGTTGAATAGGGTGATTGGTCTGCTGGGATTGCACTGCTCCAGAGGCTTACCCTCCTTGTGGATCAGGATGTGGCAGTCTTCAGGTCCAGTGGTTGGCTCTACTTCCCTCTGTCAGTGTACAGCATCCCTCATATCAGGTCAGCCTCTAGGCAGCTCATGCATCTATAAAATGTGGGGCGGAAAGCCATTAGGCCTGAGTCTTCCCACTTTGGGATAGCTGGATGGCCTTTCAAATCTCTTTTACATTGATTTCCTTATCCAGGGCTGTTACCTCCTTTCAATTTTGTCTTCGAGTGGGGAGGTCTGTCATAAACCTAAAGAGGTCCGCTCTGTACTGGCCCATCCCAGGGCTATAGAACTCCGTAAAATGGTCTGTGAATGCATTTGAGATGTCCCCGGCTGTGTGCACTGGCACACCCTCCCTGTTGAATACTTTGTGTATCAAGCATCTACCCTCCTCCCATTGCGCCAGCCAGGCCAATAGTTTTCCACCTTTATTAACCAATTTGTATAGCTGTTATTGTTTGGACTGGTATTGAGCCCTTGCCTCTGCTGCTCCCAGACTACAATACTCTTCTCTGATGCCGGTGATGGGGATGGCTATGGCTGGAGAGCATAGTCCCCCGCCCAGCCCATCAAATTTGGTGCTAGATCATCTATCTCCCTTCGTCTTTTCTGCCTTTTCCCTGTATTGTGGGATATCAGACATTCCCTTAACACAGCCTTTCAGGCCTCCCAGGTTACTACCGCTGACGACACCATTTGCACATTTTTCTAAAAGTAGGACTCTGTGTCGGAGGTTAGATGTTTCCTAGTGTTCCAATCCTCCAATTCTTGGGGTTCATTCTCCAGGACTCTTGCCCCCCCCACCCCCTAAACCCCCACCCCAGTCGCATGTATATTGAGGAATGATTTGAAATACCCCTTGGAATATAGAAGATGTTGCAGTACCGACCTCCCTGTGTTGAGGGACCAAGAAATAATTTTATCTAGACATAGGGCACACTGTCTCTGCTCCGTAGGAATGCTATCGGTCTGAGGGGTGACTTTCGTGCCAGATATCCTGGATTCCTGTAGCCTCAATAAACATCTGCAAACGTGTACCCCTCACTGGATGTTGCTGGCCCTGGGTGAGCCTGTCTAGTTCACTGTCCATGGTAAGGTTAAAGTCACCCCACTTATCGTGGTCACCTGTAGGACCTGCGCCTTCTGCAGTATGTTGTTTTAGAGGCCTGGTAAGAAGTACCAGCAAGCAATCGCCATCTGTTCCCCGTTGTGTTCACCCAGGATCATCGCATAGCATAAGGTCAGTTCAGGATTTTATTACCCTCCCTCCCCAATTGAGCTTGTGGAAAAACCCAAATGCACCAGGTCCATGTAGAGGCCTCTTTCTGGGAAATGGGATACCAGACCACTCTTCATCTTGCTCCCCAGGCCAATACATTCTAGGATGGCATCAGAATTAACTGTCTTTGTGCCTCAGGTGCCATCCCCACTCGTGTTGTCGTGGGCCACATAGTAATTCCCTAGTTGTCTTGGCCACCCCTCCTTGTGTGCACCAATTAGTAGTGTCAAGTCTCCTGAAAGAAAACCCCTCAGCCTGCAACCATAGGCCGCAAGTGTTAAATTACCCAATCAATCAATTAATTTATTATGATTTAGAATTCCTCAGAATTTCACATAAAAATACATTTTAAAACACAATTCATTCCACAAAAAATTTCCAATATAAATTCAAGTTGTCATTTTCATTTAAAAGCACAAATGAACATAGCAGTAGCAATCGATCTTAGAATTTTCAAAGTCGAGAAGGGGTGAACTTTAAATAATAGAATTGTCATACGTGAATTCTTACTAATTTATACGAGTTTCTAATCTAATACTATCCTAAAACATTCAATAATAAAACTTATTGTAAAATACCAAAATATAAAATTTACTATACAGTACTAGATCATGGACGTAATCAAAGATAATTTATCTAGTCACTAAACTGTACTGTATAACCAGCAGCATAATAGCAGTGCAAAGTAGTACAATAACATACACTCACCTATTTCAATATACAGTACTCAATTGCTTAGCAGCAAAACAAGGATTTAGTAAGGTGCATCGGATCCTAAAGAACAGTAACTGGAATACAAAGTTTATAATGATGCCCATGCTTAATTCCAACCTAATAAATTGGGCATAAATCGTCTAATACATGATAACTTAGCAGCTAAACGTGTTTAGTAAAGTGGTTGGAATCCTAAAAATAAATAACTAGCAGCAAAAAACGTTTGAAAAAGTGCACATGCTTAATTGTAAACTTAATAAATCGGTCATAATGACCGGAAGGTCGAAAAAAGTGCAAGTGCTCTGTACATCCTTTCTAAGAAGATCTTTACCAACCAGTAACTAGCAACAGGAATTTTTTTGTAAAAGTGCACATACACAATTGTGAACATAACTCATCGGTCATAAAGACCGAAGGGTCAAGGTGCAAGTGCTGTAAACATACATATTTAGGAAGATCTTTATGACCATAGTATATGTTTAAAAAATGTTTTAAAAACTAAAAATTTTAAAACACATCAGTTCAGATGGGGGGATAGCAGGCAATTTCGGGCCTGTTCTGCTGTAGTAATATTGTATTTAAAAAACAAATCCTTAAATGTCTACGGTGTAATGAATGTAATGCGGGACAAACAAATAAAACGTGTTTCAAATCTTGTATACAGGAATTACATAACTGACAATACCTTTCATGTCTAGGATTACCCTCCCAAGATCCTGTTACGATTCTTAGTGGGAGTAAATTCAATTTCAGTAGCAAAATCACCCTATGCACTCCATGTTTAAAGTGCCATAAGGCATAAGGTTGGGGATTTTTGACAATACTACTCCCCACAATACAATCAATGCTTCTGTTCTCTGAGCACATTTTAATATCTCTTTCTCAAGAAACCACGTATATTGATTTCTTAATTACACTCTTCAAGGCCGTTTTGGAAAGAACCACTGCCCCATCCATGTCTAAACCAAACATTGATAATGCTTTTAAATTATTCCTAAAATAGCATTTTTTTCCTTCATATTTACAAATATTTCTCTGTACAATGCTACTCTTAGCAAATTCTCAGAGCTATTTATCAGTGCATTACACCATCTTAAGCATGCGGCCATTGATAGCACATATGTAGAAAGGAGACCAAATTCGAATCTAAGTGCTGCAATCGGTGCAGCGCAATTCAAATGACATATTTGGCACCAGATCTTTCCTTCCACTTTTTCGAATTTAGCCCACTCTTATTCATCTATTGTTTCACTGGCATAGCTCCGGGTTGGTGGGATCTTTATTTTATAAACTGAAATAATGTGTGAGAAATGTCTTTTCCCACAGTGTGTGTACAGACGATTAATTGCAAAGGCTTGTGAAATCGCTTTACCTTTGCAATAGTCCATATGTGTTAAATTACCCGCCCCCCCATGCCAGCTGTGTCAGTCTCTCCTCCTGTTAGAGGGAGATTTATTACAGGGTAGAAGGGCAAGGGGCTGGGCGCAACGGCTCAGAAAGCCTGCGCTGGGATGATCGTGAGAGTGAGCTAGGGACAAGAGGGCACCTTAATTTGTACCGGGGTGTCCAGGAACGCTTGCTCTAAAAATAGGGAAAACAGATATGTGAGTCGTGGCAACTGAGGCTAAAAGTTTAACAGTTTTATTAAGAAGATGCAACTTTAGGAAACTTCAATATAAAGGCATAAAAATCACATTAATTTTGATTCCAGCGCTCCGCATTCTCAGATAGCCACGGGATCAGATGTAATTTACTGAACATTGCATTTACTGAATATTGCATTTACTGAATACAAGCCTTTAAACTGCTAGAGAGAAATAGTCTAAAACCTTAAAGACACATTTATGATTTGAGGTGGATTGCATACAAAAAGCAAAGTACATAATTTTTGAGAATACTCACATCTGCCTATAAGTGAGAAATCCTGCAATTATAATTTGAACACTTTGAGATATGATAAAGGTTAAAACAAGTTACAGAGAGCATTTGCAGATATAACATTTCATATGGCAGAATAAAAAAGGAACAACACAGTTAGTATATATACATTAAGTAAATAAATTGATCAAGAGCTCTTGGAGACAACTCGCTTGCCTGATACCTACAAACAGACGAGGAGTTGTCCAAAGATATTTCTGTGGACCCCTTTTTATATTCTTTAAGGTGGTGAGAAGTCTATGGTAGCGTCAACTCACGCCACCCATGCCACTTATCCTACCTACGTCACTTACGGCCTGGTTCGTACATTTCCCATCCATACATTCAAGTGCAGCCCTTCCTGTAACTGCGGCACGTATGCTCTAGACTACAGGTCATGCCTCGTAGACTGGAAGTTTGTCATAAATTTTGCTTTGGGCGGCAGAAAAGTGTTTTATTGTGCAAAGGGATTTTATTTATATGTGTATGTACCAGTCTGTACGTCCTGTTGCCACATCCATCACTCCAGCTTGGCGTAGCTGTGGTGGGAAGTTCCCCTTTTCTCATGCACAGTCTTAGGATGTGGTCCATTATGTGTTGAAATAACAGGGGGAATGTTGAACCTTAACGTTCGTGAACTTAGCACACGAGTAGGGTGGGGGCTCAAACTGGAGCGAGAAGCCTCGCAGTCGGAGAAGTTGAATAAAATCTTGATCAGACATGCCTTCTGCTTGCTTAAGAGAAAATGACAGTACTTTGGCCAATCTAACCAAGGTCTATAAATCTGAACAAAAGGGCCTACACAGGGGTTCATGCTAGCTAAGTGATAAGAATGACCCAGGATCTTTATGTGGTAAAATTGGTCCCTCTCTCATTTCCCCCTTTTTGTTAATTTATTGAACACCATTCGAACTGCATATTTAGCTGGCGCCGGGGGGAGTGGCCATGGTGAGTCATGAAGAACCGACTCTTCGGGGCTTTTGTTCAGCGCAGCTCCTAAGTCCTCATGTGGTCCCCCTAATTTGTCACACATTGTCTCATAAGGATGTACCAAGTCAGGGGGGCAGGAGGGGGTTTCTGGGGGTAGGATATGATTTGCTTATGGTATGATTTTTGTGATTTATAGTTGCACCTACACACCACGCTGCTGTATCCACCCATTAACGCACAGACCCCGGTCTGAGCGCTTCTAGGGGGAAAGGGTGGGATGGAAGTGGGGGGACGAAGGGGGGGTCCTAAGGGAGGGTAAAGGGTTCACGGGTGGTGGAGGGTGGGGGGGGGGGAAAGCATGGAAAAAAAAATATTTTGAGAATTGACGATATAAAACTCAGATCTTTGTGGTTTTGCCTGTATAGAATGGTCACTGTTTGCAATCAATCCCTGGTTTCAAAAAGTATGAGATGTCTGAAAAACAAAAATGCCTAGTCTTAGTATTTACTCGATCAATATAGGGGGGTTGAACGATTGGCGAAAAAGAGCCAGATTGATAGAATTTGTTAAGTCTGAACCCATCGATATCTTGTGTATGCAGGAAACGCATATTTCTTGGGCGAAAAGAAAATTGTTAAGATTTGGTGGCTTCGAGATACTTTCATGCTCCTCTCAGACTTCAACAATAAGAGGGGTAGTAATCTTAGGTAAAACAACTCTGGGGGGGCTAAACGGGCTAAATCGGATCCGTTGGGAAGATGGGCTATAGCGGAACTAGGGTGTGGATTAACGGTCTGTGGGATCTATGGATCAAACCAGGACGACCCTGCAGTGTTTGAAATACTAGAGGGGGAATTGTCCCGCTGGCCTGTACCTATCCTGGTATGTGGCGACTTTAACATATCGATAGATTTGACTAATAATGTACCATATACCGGTAGGAAGCCAAGAGTCTCAAGGGCACTCTTATCTATGATGCTATCACATGGCTTAGTTGATATATGGGGGTTAAAACACCCTGACGATCCAGGCTTTACGTACTTCTCATGCCCCCATCAGAAATACTGTAAATGAGATTATGCTTTAATTTCTTCAGGAGAGATTGGGACGGTTAACATTAAGAAGCTCCCCAAAGTCCTGTCGGACCACAACCCGCTAGTAATTAGTCATAATAGCCAAGGTCCAGCCAGGAAGAGAAGATCTTGGACATTCAATCGTAAACTATTAGCTGATGCTTCATTTGTAGAACATCTACGAACTTGGACCCGCGAGTTTTACGACGCAAATCAATACAGTGCCTCGAGAAACTCGGTTTGGGACTCATTTAAAACAGTGTTAAGAGGGGAAGTAATTAGCTATGCTGCCCAGCTAAGGAAAAAACAACAGGTTGATAGGAACAGACTCCTGGGTGACTTGGTTAAGGCAGAAGAGCAGCACTGCCTTGAATTGTCTCTAGGGAAGGAGAGTACTCAGAGCCAAACCAAAATCTGCCTGATTAAAGCCGAAATACAGAAACAGATGGCTGAAAAGGCATCTACAGAGTATTGGACATACAGGAGGAAAATGTATGAGACAGGGGAGCAGGCGGGGAGGGCACTGTCTCTAAGAATCAGGCAAGATAGCGTTAAAAATGCCATAACATGCATACATGATGAGGGACGAGATCATATTGAACCTCAAGATATCATATCAATATTTGCAAAATTCTATCAAAATTTATATAGGGAAGAAGTAGGGGATATATGCCCAAATACCTCGGGCAGCCATTACCCGGACTTAGGCCCCAGGTTTAAGCAATGTGAAGCGGCAAACCTGGACTCTAATATAACAATAGAAGAGGTATTGGAAGCATTATCTCAGCTGGCCGCAGGTAAGGCTGCTGGCCCCGACAGCATACCCCTGGAGCTCTATAAATGCCTGAAGATTGAGATCGCCCCATTTTTATTAGATCTTTTTAATGGAATCATCTGTACAGGTAAAATTCCCGATACATGGAGAGATACTAACATAGTTGTCTTCCATAAAAAGGGAAAGCCAAAAGAAAGTACCGGATCTTACAGACCGATCTCTCTTATAAATTCTGATAACAAGCTGTACGCAAAGATTATTGCCATGAGGTTGGGGAGGATCATTGGTGGGCTCGTCTCCCCCTGGCAGCATGGGTTCATTCCTGGCCGTGGAACAACGGACCACGTGAGAAGAGCTATATCTATATTTGAGGCCCATGCTGGGGGGGAGGGGATCGCCATGATTCTCCTCGACGCCGAAAAAGCGTTTGACCGCGTTAGATGGCAATATCTCTGGGATGTACTCCAGGTGAGAGGTTTTGGCCCAAAAATTCTGACAGCTATTAGGGCCATGTATCGTGATCCGGTGGCTCGTATACAGATGATGGGCCTGAGCTCGGATGGAATTAGGATAGAAAGGGGCACCCGTCAGGGATGCCCCTGTTCACCAATTTTATTCGCTTTATATATCGATCCGTTGATCAGGCAGATACTGGTAAATAACAGCATTAAACCAGTAATAACCAACGGGTTCGAGAGCGAAATACTAGCATATGCTGACGACCTGGCGGTTCTTACACCTGATCCGGCAGAGACCATGCGAATATTAGTCGAGGTCACTAAGCAATTTGGATTTTATTCTGGGTATAGGCTAAATGAGGCAAAAACACAGGTGGTTTGCTCAAAGAATATAATAAAAACGGATCAACGGTATGTTGACTCTGCTACCTATCTTGGGGTCATTATCAAAGCAGATACAGGGTCAATCATACAAGACAATTTCAACCCACTTCTCAAAAAAATAGAAACTGATTTAAAACGCATGGATGCATTACATTTGTCCCTTATCGGAAGAACAAATGTCCTGAAAATGACAATGCTACCCAAGCTCTTGTATTTATATAGGTCTATTCCTTTTCTAATCGAGGAACGAGTGTTAAAAAAACTGAATCCATTTTCAATAGCTTTTTGTGGCAATATGGCAAGATTAGAAGGGCAGCCAAATATATGTCTCTCCCCCAGGAACTTGGAGGTCTGGGTGCTCCAAATATAAGATTCTATCATTGGGCCTGCTTAATAACCCAGATGTCTATTTTATTCAAAGCTGTTAGTAGGGAGAGATACTCTTCGGATGCAACCTCAGACCTATATACCCTCCCTTCAATATATGAGCTCCTAATGGGGAATGAATCTGTGGGTGCTTTACTAAGAAAAAATGGGCGCAGGTTTTTTAAGAAAACAAGGCTTAAGGTTACGCTGGGAGCCTGGGATCTATGGAAAATGATACAGAAATCCCTGCAGATTTCCAGAATCAACAGATATACACCTTTATGGAAATCAGGTTTCTTTCCGAACCTAAGTATAGATGGGGCCTGGAAAGTATGGGAACAACAGGGCATTCAGACGCTGGGGGATGTTACGTGTAATGGCAAGGTTATGTCACTTGAAGCTATTCAGCAGAAATATGATCTATCTATGGGCCACAGCTTTAAGTATATCCAAATTGCACAAACACTCAATGCAGATCTATTAGCCACTGCCTCTCTTGCTCCTAGCCCTATTCTTGAATACTTATTGAATGGTGGAGATAGGATTAGGGTCGTCTATCAGGAGTTGGTGGACAGGTCACCTAATGATCTGGCTAAACATGAGGCAGCATGGGCAGAAAAACTACAAGACCCAGATGTAGATCTCGATAAAGCCCTTTTTCTAGATAAGCAAGTACTAGGTCCTCTAATCTGAAGGCTCAACACTTTATGACTATCTTCAACCAATATTACACCCCCGCTAAGCTACATGACTGGGGTATGAGGGCGGATAGTAAATGTCCGAGATGCCAACAAGACTCGGCTGACCTGTTACATGTGTTCTTCTTCTGTGACAAACTTGCCACAATCAAAACCGAGATCGAGAAATTTCTAGAGGGTCTGCTAGGCTTGAAGATCAGTCTATCCCCAACAGTTATGATTCTCGGGATCGAAGGTAAGCTGGGGCTGAGCAGTAGGAGAGAAACAGAGGCTTTAATCTTTCTCGCTGTGGCCGTTCAACGGATTCTGATATCAGCTGCTTGGAAGGACCCATCTCCCCCGACCTTCTCAATGTGGCTGGCCAGATTCCTCGCTATTCATAACATAGAATCCTCGCTTTACCTACATAAAGGCAGAAAATTGCGGGACTTTGGCTATAAAATGTGGGCCCCAGTGAAGTCATGGAGGGAGGGCACAGCCGCTAATGTTGCTCTGATTTAATCTATTAATACTCAGTATGAATTTTTATCCCCTTCTCGTTTAAGACATACAAGTACATATCTATATAATGTTATTTATTTCGGCTCTTCATCTTATATATTTTATATACCTTGGTAAAAATAACATTGAATTGTAATTATTTATTTATGTATTGCCAGGATGACCTAATATATGAATTGTGCGATATTAACCAATGTATAACATTTGTATTTTGTTATCTCTTTGATACTGTGTCAATTCTCAATAAAAAAATGTTTTATAAATAATAAAAAAGGATGTACCAAGTCTCTCCCTGAGGGAAGTGGTGGGCTACTATGCATCTGGGCCTGTTAGCTACTATCCAGCTACTATCCAGGGGAACCTGTACTGTGCGAGAATCAGGGATGGTAAGTTCTACTATGTTTAACATTGCTACTCCTTCCTCGTTCCCTTGTTTCCTGCGTATTCCTGTGTACACACCTGAGTCTGCGTAGGTCATCCCAACTACCTTAGAGCTGAATCTCTTAACACAATGCAGCAATCTCTTAACACAATGCAGCAATATCTGTGTCCCGAAACACAACAGCAACACCACACAAAAGATTGGCATTACCATTTTTAGTACTGCAGACAGCCATGAAGGCATCCAGTCCAAATTGAACCAATTAGGTAAAAGGTCTGCTTGTGCACCTCCCTCCTCATGCATCTGTCTTCCCAAATTGTCCAAGTCCTTAATGGCCTTTGTAAGTGTTCCATTGTCCGCATCATTGGCCAATATGAAAGTACAGCAGGACCTCCCCACTTTGGCGCATACACCACCATTCATCGCTGTTAACTGGTCTAGAACGTATCTGTGCTCCAGAACAGTCGCAGAGGTCGCAGTTCTTCTTTCACAGCGTTGAACCCATCACAGGTGTTGTTGACAAGCTGCATTAGTTGATATCTTGTGACTTGCAGCCAGCGGGCATTGGCTTTGGTCTGGAACATGGGGATAACGCCCCCGAAGAAAAGTTCAGCATCGTTGAAAAGGCGGAAATCTTGTGGAATCTAGTGGAATGGGCCATCTGAGAAATACTTCTTGACTTCCCTTCTACGGTGGTGGAGCATAGTGACTTCTCCTGTCCTCGGGTGGGTATGAATTTGGGAAATGTTCGCTGCTGGAAAAAACAGATGCAGTTCATGCATCGTGACGATAGAACAGAGTCTTTGCCAGTGCGGAGGCAGCTGCAGGTAGATGTGCTCTCCGCAGGCCCAATAGATGTTCATGAGGCTGGAGGTGCTGTACTGAAGGTCCGAATTAAAAAGTGTGTTACTGCAAATAGTATTTCGACCCACAGGAACTGTTCCGTTACCTAGGAAGCAAAGGAGAGGAGACTTAAGTTTGTATGCTCTTTTTGGTTTGTATGTTGTACCCTCATTGAAAGTGTATCTTCTAGTTTCCTGTGCCCATATCTCAGCACACTCCCTCCCAATATCCTGATTGATATAGTGTTTGTGCTCTTGTCCTACAATTGGGCTACCTAAGGAGGCTGCCTTACATATCAAGTCATGTGGGCCATTCCACTTGCTGTTAAAATAAATATTGGCCTTCAGGCACAGAGTTGGTCTCCACTGACAGGGGCATGTGTCACTGGTATGGTTGGCTTGTTGATGTTTGGGTGAGTGGCATTTTGATGGGGGCGTTGGGATGGTGAAGTATCCTAGTATCTTAAAGTGATATTCCCAAACCTGCATTATGTTGGCAGGCACTTCCATATCACGGTAAACCTCCAGTCTTCTTTCAAACTCCAATGGGCTAGTGACAACTGTGAATGTAACATACTGGTCATCCCACTCTGTAGAGTTTACAAATGCATCATCTATTTTGGCTGACTGGAGCTGTATCTGACCATGTATGCGGCAAAGAAACAGGTGTAGGAGACATTTGGCGGTGGGCGGTGGGACTTCTTTGGGAAAGAGCAATTTATCTGCACCTACAGCGTGAGGAATGTGTGAACACACAAAGCAGGACTCATTTGTGACCTTTCTTCCAACCTCCCTCATATCCCTGTACCACATGTTGTCTAATAGAGCGTTGTGAATCCCATTATCCTCTGCTGTCTTACTAGGGCGCTGGGAGTGGTAATCAGGCATAGAGTGCTGGTCGAAGGTGTAAACAACTGTGTTTTGGAGATTACTGACCCAGTCTGAAATTTGCGCAGCCTGTTCTTTCTTACGTTGGGTACGTGGAGTATATCTGACTGGCACTTTCTTGCGACCCATTTTATACCTGATACTTTGTTTATTTTGGCGGGAACGTTTAGGGGTACCTGGCACAGGGGGATTCAAGGTGATATCAAGTACCAAGTCCCATTCTGTGGGGTCTGCAGGGGGTGTGGAAGGTGTCAAGGTGGGCACAGGGGTGTCATAGCTATTGCTGGTGCTTATCCCAGTTTGCTTATATCAGGAAGTGTCTTGGACATGGGGTGCCCTGCTGTGGCGGCAGATCTAACATTGCTAGTAGCTCCTCTCTCTCTCTCTCTGATCGTACTGCAAACCAGTGGAATACAGCTATTGAAACAACAAACATAACAAAAAAAATAATAGCGATTGTACATATCTTTTTCAGTGAAAACTTGACATGGGAGGTAGGTCTGTTGCTGCGTCTCAGTCCATAGACCATCATACGATCTCCATACTCATGTTCTTGGATAGTCAGTGGAAACATGATGCCCTCCTCTTGGTCAATGTTCAGATCTCGGATGGTGCCGAGTGGATCCTCACGTGGCTCTGATGAACCCATGCCTTGCGTTCAGCTACTCGAACAGCAGTAGGTGAAGAGTCGATGACTTGGAATGGTCCCTCGTACTTGGGGTCTCTCCACTTCGGGACTTATTTCTTTATGAAAATTTGTGTCCCAGGGCGGATAGGCATAAGTTCAGCAGAAATGGGGCCCTTGTTCTTTGTCTTTGATATCTGAACAGAAAGGAACTTAGCAGCACGAGTTAGGGCACCCAAACAATTCAGCTTTCACAATCTCAGAAGACGTTTCACTGTCTACTTTAGGTCTGGTGGAGGGAACAACCACATTCATGGATCTGCCAGTGACAAGCTGATGGGGTGTGAGGTGATGATCAGAGCTAGGAGTGTTTCTGAGTGTAAACAGAGCGATGGGATGGCAATAGAGCCATTTCTTTCCAATTGTGGCACTTATCTTACTGATCTTGGCTTTGAGCAGACCGTTGAGTGAGACGCTCACAAATACCATTGCTTTGGGGGTGATAGGCTGACGTCAACTTATGTTTTACTCCTAACATTGTCGTAATTGTGTAAAAAATGGCGTTTGAAAAATGGCTGCCATTGTCACTGTGAATGGCATCCGGTAATCCCCAGCGACATATGACCTCACGAAGAGGGAAGGTGGCTGCAGCCTTTGCGTCACAATGGACACATGGTCCAGCTTCAATCCACCGTGAGAAAGGACACACCACCACAATGAGGTATCGGTAGTTCTGGCACCTATCAATCATGTCTACATAGTCAATGTGGAGCTCTCTGAAAGGACCCTTGGGCCTTGGTATTGTTGATGCGACTGTTTTCATAGCTGTATTAGGGGAATACTGTTGACAAATGAGGCATTGATGAACAAAGAGTTGTATATGTTCATATGCATTGGGGATGAACCACTCTGTTTGCAAAGTTGTGGACATGATATCACAAGGGACATGTGTAAGAAGGTGCAACTGAGTGAGTGAGTGCTATTTGCAAAAGAGCCTGTGGCATGACAGGCTTCCCTGTCAATGTCTGTCTGTAAATAAAATCTGAAACATGAAATGAAATGAAATGAAATGAAATGAAATGAAATGAAAAAGAAACTTATAAAGCGCACTGCGGCCAAGCGGCTTCCTGGCGCTGAGGAACACAGCCGTGTCTGCCAAGGGGTCCAGGGGAATTTAGCCAGGGAAAGCCTGAAGGAAAAGAAAAGTTTTGAGAGCTTTACGAAAGTGTGAGAAGATAGGAATGGAACGAATAGAGAGAGGGAGAGTATTCCAGATCTGAGGGGCCCGCACCGAGAAGCGAGTGCCTCCGGTGCGGGATTTGCGGAAGCGGGGAACGTGAAGAAGAGAAAGAGAAGAAGAACGAAGAGAGCGGATTGGGGCATGAGAAGAGATTAAGGAATTGATGAAGAGAGGAGCGGAGCGAACATGCGCCCGAAAAGCCAAACAAGCAAGTTTGAACTGGGACCTGAAATGAACGGGGAGCCAGTGGAGGGATTTAATGGCGGGTGTGATGTGGGAAAACTTAGGAAGACGAAAAATAAGACGGGCCGCCTGGTTCTGGATGGCCTGAAGCCGGCGAGTTTCGTAGGCGGGAATGCCTACGTACAGGCCATTTCCATAATCCAGGCGGGATGTAATGAGGGCAGAAATAATGGCTTTGAGGGCGTCAACAGAAAAAAACCGGGAAATTTTACGAATGAGGCGGAGGGAAAGAAAACAGGAAGAGACAACGGAACTTATATGCGCATGCATGGAAAGATCATTACTGATCTTGATGCCCAAGGTCCGGACAGAAGAGACTGGGGGAGGGGGAGGGCCAAAGGAGAGGGGCCAGTAAGCGGAAGACCAGGGATTGGAGGGACCACCAGTGAGGACAAGCTCAGTCTTGTCAGGATTGAGCTTCAAATGGTTGAAGCTCATCCATTGAGAAATAAAGACGAGGGTAGAGCTGAGCTTGGGGAGAGAGTGAATAGGGGAGGAAAGGTCAAAGACGAGCTGGAGGTCGTCTGCGTAATTGTACACCGAGACCCCCAGCTCGAGAAGAGAGGAAATAAGGGGACGGATATAGAGATTGAAGAGAAGAGGGGAAAGAGAAGAGCCCTGGGGTACCCCACAAGTGACCGGTAGGGGGGGTGCAGAGAAATCAGAGAGGTGAACTGCCTGTGATCTGCCCTGAAGGAAGGACGCGATCCAGGATAGGGCAGTGCCCTGGATGCCCGCTGCGCTGACACGGTCGAGAAGAATGGCATGGTCGACCGTATCAAACGCAGCGGACAAATCCAAGAGGACTAAGGCCTGGGGGAGATTGCTGTCGGCCTTCGCTTTCAGTTCGTCCAGGACCGCAAGGACCACACTCTCAGTAGAGTGGCCAGGTCGAAAGCCGGCCTGGTGAGAGGCCAGGATGTTATTCTCCTCGATGTAATTAGAGAGACAAGATGTCACGTAGCTCTCAAGAATCTTCCCAAGATAGGGAAGAAGGGAGATCGGCCTAAAATTAGATGGAAGAGAGGGGTCCAGGCCAGCTTTCTTCAGGATCGGAAACACAATGGCAGTTTTAAAAGAAGAGGGGAGAGAACCCAGAGCTAGGCAAGAGTTGAGAAGAGTTAATGGAGGGGTAGGACAGCTAGTGAATAGGGTTCTAAGAATCCGAGCGGGAGCGCAGTCCGCCGGAGAGCCGGACTTGACTTTGACAAGAAGGTCACGGAAGAGCTCAGGTGAAATGGGTTTAAAATGATCCAGAACAGAAGAAGGAGAAAGGGGGTGATCCGGTAGGTTGGGTTGGGGCACGATGGGAATGTTAGCCTTAATGGTGATTATTTTATTGATAAAATAATCATTAAGGGAGTAACAGAAAGATTGGGAAGGAACAGGGGAAAGGCTCGCACGATCGGAGGTGGCAAGGCTGCGCACCAGTGAAAAAATCTCGCGAGATTTATTGGCCGAGCGGGCTACGCGCTCCGAGAAATAACAGGATTTGGCAGCTAAGATGGCCAGTTTGTATTGGTTTAGGAGAGCCTTATAGTTGAGACGGAGGGTGGGGCAGTAGTTACGGCGCCAGCGGCGCTCAGAGCGCCTGAGCTCTAATTTCAGGCATCTGAGGTCGTTGGTAAACCACTTGTGAGCATCGTGTTGTACTCCCCTCTTCTTCCATAACTCTTTTTCTTCAGGTGGGGCACTTTCCTGTATTTCTCGGAGGTGCAGATGTGCAATGAGATCATATTGCTGTGTATCATCGATGGTGTATGGAAGTGTTGGGTCAAGGGTATCTAAGAGTGGTGATACACTTGTGTCATCAACTGTATCTTGTGTACCTCCCTGCACTGCTAAGGGTGCATCTTGGGCAAGCAGAATGGGGGCACAGTCATTTTGTGCTGTGGATAGAGATTGTACAGGTCGGGGCCCTCTGGCTGCTGCGTTTCAGCCCAATCTGCCATGGCATTTCCTCTGGACACAGAATCTTGGCCATTTGTGTGTGCAGCACATTTTACAAGAGCTACTTCTGTGGGCAATGTCAATGAGTCTATTAGTTCTTCAAGTAACTGTTTGTGCATTACAGGCTTGCCATCTCTTTTGAGAAATCCACGCCTTTTCCATCTCAAGATGCTGGAATGTGTTGTTGTGGTGACATAAGCAGAATCAGAGTATACAGTAATTCTTTCATCAGCTCCATGTTTGAGAGCTGCAATCAGTGCCACTAACTCTGCTGCTTGTGCTGAGTAATGTGATGGCAATGCTATCTGCTGCACAATTTCTAGAGAGTCTGAGGAGTTATTCTGTTGTGCTCTGACTACTGCAGCTCCTGTGTATCTTATCCCTGTCTCTTGATCAATGGTAGAAGAACCGTCAACAAAGTAGACTGTACTGTCTTGTAATGGGTCCTCTTTTGCTGTTCCTGACTCATCTGGACAGTATGTGGCACAATCATGAGTGTCATCATCCGTGTTGGCGACAGGATGGGCAAAGAACGTGGCTGGATTCACAGTGTGACATTTAACAAACTTCAAGGATGGCAATGACAGTATTACTTCATATCCTGACACTCTTTGTGTGGTAAGAGTCGTTTTACCGTTTTTTGTATTATTGCAAAAATAGCGTGCTCAGTATGCAGTGTCAGAGGGGAGCCCATAACTATGGGGGTGCTTTTTTCAACAGCAAATGCTGCGGTCGATAAAGCCTGTTCACAGGGATAATGGCCCCTCATCGCTGAGTCTAACATGCCACTGAAGTATGCAATTGGTTTGTGGCCCATGGGGTATTTTTGGGTGAGTACTGCTTTCATGACCTGTCCATTGCAGTGAGTGAACAGATAGAATTATTTTGTGTAGTCAGGAGAGCCTAACACTGGGGCATTTGTAATTTTATCCTTCAATTTTACAAAGGCTGATGTCATTTCAGGTGTCCAGTCAATCTTGTTATGCCTGTCTTTAGCCATTTTGACAGCTTTCTGGAGTGGTGCAGTGACAGTAGAATAGTCAAAGACCCACTGTCTGGCGCAGTTCACTAGTCCTAGGAACCTTTGCATGTCTTTGACTGTCTGAGGTTCTGGAGTGTTCCTAATTACTTCTACTCTTCCTGGCGTAACTCTTCTTCCTGATGCTGAAATCATCTGACCCAGGTACTACACTTCTTCCTGATAGTATTGCAGTTTTTGTTTGTCTACTTTGTATCCTCTCGGTGCTAGTGTTGTAAGCAGAGCAATTGTATCTTGTCGGCACTCTTGCTCTGTGGTGCTACAGAGAAGTATGTCATCCGCATATTGTAGCAGAGTGCTGTCACATTGGAAATTTGACAAATCATCTTTGACAACTCTGTTGAACACACTGGGGGACTCACAATAGCCTTGAGGTAACCTTTGATATGTGAACTGCCTATTTCTGAATGAAAATGTGAAAAAAAACTGGCTGTCAGCATGCAGTGGGACACTGAAAAAGGCATTTTTCAGGTCAATGACGGAGAAGTACTTGGTATTGGGCGGGATGTTAGTAAGGATCACTGAAGGGTCAGGGACAATGGGAAATTCTGGGACCACTATGTTGTTAATCGAGCGAAGATCATGAACTAGCCTCCATTGGTTTGTTTTTTGCTTGCGTACAGGAAAAAGACACGTGTTACAAGGTGAGATACAAGGGTATATCACGCCTTGATCTAGTAATGCTTGTATGGTAGGGGCAATTCCTTCTTCTGCTTCTTTAGACAAGGGGTACTGGCGCACTCTGGGGAGAATGGCGCCTTGTTTTAGTGTCACTCTGAATGGCGTAGCTGATTGAATGAGCCCCACATCATTGGGACCTGTGGTCCAAAGGATGCTGGGTACCTGAGCTAAGTCTGAGTCACGTGCAGTATCAATCACTGTGGGTGGAGTTGGTGTTCTAATTTCAACTTCCACCGACAGGGGGACTGGATTTTGATACATAATTTCTGCTTTCAAATGTTCCTCAGGATCACCGAATAGTTCATGATCTGAAATGTTCCTTACCAGATGTCCAGGCTCAATGAAGATGACGCAGGCCCATGTGTGGGCAAGGTCATCTATGGCTAGAAAAGCTCCATATGTGGGTGTTATTTCAAGACAGTGTATTCCTAGGATCATATCTTTGTCAGGTACTGGGACATTCTGTGATTGAGGGCGGAAGAGAAATTCTTTGGGAAGCTGGACAGTACGCCCATTCATCTCTGGTGTGTTGGCAATGACAATGTGTATCGCTGTGGAGAATGCTTGCTCATCCACTGGACGGGCTCTTATCTGATCCCTCAGGGAAGAATCCACAGTGACGGCCATCATTCTGGTCAGTGGTGTACCAGGAATGGAGCAAGTCATTGTGCCATCTTCACTGAAGTGTATTGTCATATTTAACTTGGCCGTGAGATCACGTCCCAAGAGATTTACTGGGGACTGTGTTGAATAAAGTAGACGTTGCTGAATACTTTTACCTCCTATTTCCATTGGTACTGGCTTGGTGAAAGGGACCCTTGTTATTGCCCCAGAGAAACCCTGTGTGTCTGCACTTTGATTGGAGATAGGCAGTTCTCCTTCCCTTATACAGGAGAAGGTGGCACCTGTGTCAATCAGAAAACTATACATTTTGTTGTTAATCGTGACATACACAACTGGATCCTCTCTTATATTTGTGAGACACGACAACAAGGGACACACTAGGGTTGTCTGTGGGCTGTCCTAACTTGAATACCCTCCAGCCCGATACTGCGGGATGGTGCCCTGTAAAACTGAATTGGCGGGGGGGCAGTACTGTGACTCCCTGAGGTACAAGAGCTTGTGTCTGTGGCACCATTTGGTACACAGGCATTTGTTGCTGAAGCAGTTGTGGCTGTGCTTGTTGAATTGGGGGCTGTACTTGGGCCATCACAGGTGTTTATAATTGTACCTGCTGCAGCATTGGCTGTTGCTGTGCTGGAGAAGTGTAGGAGTACACTACTTGGGGCTGCAGTGGCTATTTCTGCTGCTGAACGTATTGTGTTGATACATGAACTTGCTGTGGTTGTCCTCTACCCGCTGACCTCTCTTCGTCTTGCATTTTAGTGCGGCATTCCTTTATAAAGTGACCTGGCCGCTGACAGTAGTAATACAGTTGTGCTCCTGGCTGGGGTGCAGGTCTTTGGGAGCCTGACCCTCTGCCCCTCCCTCGCATCCCAGTATTTGCAGACCTCATTTGCCTGTTATCATAATACTGTTGTTGTTGTTCATTGTCATGGATGGGCTGTGCCTGTATCTGCTGTGATGCTGCCTGCGTGTTATCTCCTAGTGCATTCTGGGCATTTTGTGGAAAATTAGTGACAGTAGTCATTTTATTTACTGGTGTAGCTACCATAACTGCATCAAGAGCCTCCCTTTTCTTTATTTTTTGTTGCACTAATTTAGCAACTGCATTTTCAATTGCTAATTGCCTCTTTTTCTCCTGCTCCTGCTCATTCTTACAAAAGTGAATGATGTGATGTTGTATTTCTGGCCAATGTTTGCATTCCATTGCTACTATTCCATCTAACTTGTCCTGTACTGCAGTGGGCAGTCCCTTCTTAACTGTATGGTAGAAGAACCTACTGTTACCTCCAGTCACGTCCCATTTCTCTCCTAACTCCTGATGCCATTTTTCCTTCATTCTTGATATGTACTGTGCTGGGTCTTCATTGCTTTGCAATGTTTGTGACATTAGAGATCCGATGTCTGGGACATCGGGAAACTTCCGGCGTAGTTCACTCCATAGGGCAGACCTTGAAATAATTACCATCTAATTTCGTGTTGGTGGTGGAAAGTCTGTCGTCAATGTGTGTGAACATATCATCTGCATCTTCTGCAATCAGGGAGGTGAGCAGACTTTTTACATCCCCAATAGACAATGGCATACCGGCAGTGTGTTTTTCAAAGGCTTGTATCCACTTTCCAGCACCCTCTCTGAGGGGTGGGAGTTCCTTCTTTAAGTTTTCTTTGTCCATAAGGGACCAAGGGACATAGATGGGGCAGTCTTTGACATTTTTAAACAGCAGGGGCAGTTGGCGTGTTACCCCTGTGGGCCTTGTGTTGTCATACCATTGTGCGTATTTCTGTCAGACCCTTAGGCCTTGGGGCATGTAGTCGTAGTCCCAATCGTCGTCTCCTGCCCCCTGCAAGATACATTCTTCAGCAGTGGCCATTTCCTCTGGCTCAAAAGACCCATTTTGGGGCCAAACATTAATCTGTGGTGCATTAGCTTCTGTCCAGCCTGTCAAGTCATCTGAGAAAGGATTGACATAGTAGTCAGACCCTTCTCCAAGTATAACTATCTCATTTGGTGTCAGACCGTTGGTCAATGATTGTCTCATCCTGTTAAGGGCCATGTGGGGCAGAGCTCTAGATCTGGTGGTGCGCAGGCGTGCTGTGCCTGATACATCATATTCCTGTGGGACATCATCAGGTCTCCCATGGTTACATAACACTGCAAGATTTTCTATTTCTGTTCTTCTCTGCCTTCTCCACCTGTTTTCTGCTATTTCAATCATATGTCTCCGTCCATCACCACCCCCTTTTGTACCGCTTTCAAGCATATTTGGCAGGTCCAAATTGTCTATGTCTAGCTCTGATATTACTAGCCTGCGTGGTGCAGCTACTGGGGGTGATGCCTGGCATGCAGGCGTCTGTGGCGGTGTCACCTGGGGGTAGTAGTTAATGACTGTTGGCGGAGCTTGGGGTACACTTAAGTTGGCTGTAAGGGAAGCTGCTGCATTATTCTCTGGTGCGGCTGCACTTTGGGCTTCCTGATGTAAGTATATCCATGGCCCTTGCTGTCGCATGATAGTTGGGACCCCACCACTGTGTGACTCTGCTAGGCTTGCAGCACTCGCTAATTCATTGAGTGTTGGTTGTTGCCTTTTACTAAATTGTCCCAAGCCACCCATCATCTCAGTCATTCTATCATCTACCTTGCCTGCTTGCAATGACAGTCGCTGGAGTGTTGCTGTATTGCCAGTGGGGCTTCTTGAGTACTGTTCATGTGTCATGTCCTCTGCTTCTCTACCCGTTCTTTGGTATAAGTCCTGCTCTGTCCTCCACCTGCTGATATCTCTGTCAGTGACGACCTCAGAGGGATATTGTTAGCTGTCCCTGTTTTCTTCATTAAATTGTAGCAGGTGTTCTTCCCCTCGCCTGGGACCAGTGTTTAGGGGTTGCCACCCACTCTGGTGTGTCTGTGTACTGTAATGCTGCTGGCTAGGGGACAGAAATGGGCCATAATGTCTAGTTCTTGTCCCTGAGGTATTGTGATCCCAAGTGATGGATGTGGGTGCTGGGCGGTTAGGTCTTGGGAGTGGCATGTGGTAGCTGTGCTGTGAACCGCCAGAGGCCCCATCCCTCTCTTGGTTCTCTTCCAGCTGGGGGCCTGCAGGGTTGGATGTAGGAGTCATCTTTATTGTAAATAGCGCGTCAATCTGACCTGGCATTCCTGATGTGGCACCCTGCATCACCGGGCTTTGGGAGTTTAGGGATAGCTGGCCCTGTGTATTCTCTGGTCTACTGTCTTGAGGAAAATGATATTTTGCCTGACCAAAATGTCCACTACATACACCCTATGTTACATACATGTGCATGTCACCCATGCATATTTCTCGTAGTGGCCTGAATCACTAGGCCTCTGCAAACATGTCCTGCAAGTCATCAAGTCATCAAGTCTCCCAAACATTAAGCTAACATGAAGGCCCATGTTTTTGCATTTTGCATTGTGCACTTTTAAAATAAATATCGTACTGAACCTTTTATTTTGTGGTTGAGCCTGAAACCACTTTCTGAAATATTGTTTTCATGACTCCTGGCACACTGAAAACTGCAGTCACGTCAGCAAGAAGCCTGCCAAGACAGTGTTATGAATAACAGTTATCTGTTTTCAGTACAGAGTGGCATCCCTGCCCGGTGGGGAAAAGCAAACAGAACCCGTCCGCGACAGATAAGGCCTAGCCGTCTGTCTCAGCCCCCATGCAATGAACGGAGAAATATATGCTTTTTCTGATTCTTAGTGGTGAACAACCTTTTGCTTCAGACAATACATCCCCTATCATATCAGATTGTACAAGATGTGCTTTTCGCCCTGACACAAGAGATTTCTCTGCTAGGCTGGAAGTCAGCTCTCCTCCCAGTTACACGTCAATTGCACGCCATGCTCAAAGTTGCACAATTAGGGCAGAGTTCCAGCTGGTCATGCAAACTCCTCCTCTAAGTACCCACCCACCTATGACACCTACCTATCACCTACCTATGACTCATCAAGTGTACACCCTCATACACGCCCACATGCTCTTATCTCTTTCTTTCTTGCTCTGCCTGGAGCGCTCCTCCCTATGTACAAGGAGTAAAATGTATATATTCTGTTCATTGTTATTAAATGTTAGATTACTCTTCCTGAACCTCAGTGGTGATGGAACATATTCTCCCTTTGACTCGAGTTATTGGAATAAAGCCCATTTTAACTTGGACACCACGGATCCTGTCTCTCATTTGATGCATGATACTTTGTTAATGCCTAGAAATTCTGCCAGGGTAATATTTTATTTACCACATTAATTGGCGCCCTTGAACAGGGACATGTCCCTTTCCCAACTCGCCGGAGTTTGTAGGTCTAGTCTTTGCCCCCTTCCACAGCCGTGACGGACTTTAATGTGTACACGCCATTGGGATTTCCCGCTACTCCCTCAGGCCCAGGAGGAGGACGGACTGCGACCAGGCATCCATGTGAGGCGGTGAGGAACGCGGATCGTCTCAAACCAGAGCCCAGCCCGTGAGAGAGCAAGGTCCGAGGTCTCCAGAGGTCCACCTGTTCCAAGGCGCATGCGTAGAAGTTCGAGGCCTTCAAGTTTCAAGTCCTGCTTCCCGGTGAGTACCACTATGGGGAATGCATCAAGTTTCAAGACGGGCCCATGGTAAACGTGGGAACGGTAAAGACGTGTCTCATTTTTGAGACCGGTATGGTTGTACTGTATTTCAGTGCATAAAGTTTTTCAAGTACATGTTTAGCTCTCTGTATCAGTTTAGGTTGTAACTGTTTTAGTGTTTAATATTTGTTTGTGTGTGAATGATTGTTGATTGTTTCAGTCTATTTTTGTGAATATTGGTTTCAAACATGCCACTGTTTTCAAAGTTACGTCAGATAGGGACCAGAAAAGGTATACTAGAAGAGTCAGTTAACATCCCGCCTAGAGACACACCTGGTCATTATATGTATAATAAGCATGGGCTAGACGCCATTTTGTTTTTAGATTTATGGGTAAACTATACAAAGGACCTGGAGGAAAAGTATAGATGGCCAATCTCGGGAACATGGGATCCTGAATGTATTATGAGGGTGGAGGAAGCGCTATGGAAAAGGAAGTCAAGACCCTCTCAGAAAGATGCCATCGAATTGTGGCGCAAAGAGTCACATAGGAGAACAGAGAAAGAATTGAATAAAGCAGATAGAACTAGACAAGCTGGGGAAAAAGCCAGAGAAAAGGAACTGCGGGAGGAGGGGGAACCTGTCATAAAAGAACAGACTGATAGGGAAAGAAACGCCGTTGTTAATGGTATTTATCCCGTTCTGTCAGAAGAACTAGCTAAAGTGACCACCTCAGAAATATCCAGTAGGCCGCGAACGCCACCACCTGTACCATATAGAGTACATAGAATAAAGCCGACAGCATCAGATGCGTTCATTTCCTCGTATCTAGACGAGTCCCTTCCAGACTACGTTAATGCAGGTTTTCCTCCACCCCCACCAGCAGATCAACTCCAGCAACTTCAGCAGCAGCCCGTAAAAGATGACGTAGGTCCCGGGGCAGTGGGAGGGGTGCCTACTGTAGATGCAGCCATTCCATTTTGTGTATATGATCCAGAACCAGGAAAGGGTTCAATGGTCGTGATTTCACGTAGACTAAGACAAGCTGTTGCATATCTAGAGACATTACCAGACATGAAAGATCACCTAGATAGCATGTATCGTTTTATTAGAACGGGGGAGGGACCAGATAGTATAGCACAAGCCATGGCACAAAGAAAGGTAGGGGTTAAGAATCATATCTTACGTTTTATTATTAACTGCCTGATCAGGGAACAAGACGAAGGAGACAGAGATGTAAAGCCAGGTTTGATAGAATGGAGTGATCACATAGATGCCGGTAGACATGAGAAACAGGGACAGATAGATGCCATGTACAAGGAAATACGAAAGGAAATAATAGAAAGAAACAGAAAAGAGTCTGAGGAGAATGGTGAGTTATCAACAGAAGAAGTAGATGAGCCAAAAGACAAAATGAATTATGTAGGAAAAGCGCGACAGTTTGACAGACCCAAATGTCTTGACTACAGTAAACAAGGGCCAGCTATAAAAGAAAGGTATTCCCTTGAAGCATTATTCCAGGCTACTGAAAAAGCACTGAAACAATGGATAGGGAGTGAGAGACCTCCCACACAACACGAAATAGAGTTGGCCCGGTCAGCCACCCAGTGGGTGTCCAATGCCAATATATATAGCAGTGATATAGTGGCTCAGACTTTCTTAAGCCTTCCACCGAACGAACAGCGTTTGGCTGGTATTTACATGGTCCAACACTTGATAACGTTGTATGAAAGTCAGCATTCTGATCCTGGTCACTTGCATAAATTACTAGACGACATTTTACTAGATAGATGGACAGGTTTAGGTACTGAATTAATTAATGTATTCCTGGATCAACGACATAAGTACATAGATTCTCTGACTACATACATGCCTCCAGTCTTACACCATGACAGACATAACGTACACATAGACAGACAGAACCCCCTACGAGAGGTTCATCCCGTCAAGAATGCGGCCAATGAGTTACAACGGGTGTATGTTTACACCCCCTTAATGAAACTAGAGATTTTAGAAATGAATAAGATGTTGCCTTGCCATGATAAAGACCCAGGGGGTTTCACCGTGAATTAAAAGACATCCTCCGCATAGGAGATTATACGTACGCTGACATTCTGAAGCTATTAAAAGTACTGTTACCTGCAGGGATTTGTGAAAAGCTCAAGGAAAAAGACTGGGAAGTGGGTGATAAAAAGTTAAGTTGGGAAGCATTGGAAACAGAAGAGAAAGGCAGGGCCCCAGGAGTTGGTCTTGGAGAAAGAGCTAGAGAACTACCTGAATTTCTGATACAAGTTTTGCCAAGATTATTGATTACTAAAAAGGAAGACTGGGATGCTATTTCAGCATGTAAACAAAAGCAAGACGAGGACACTAGTGATTTCTATTCTAGATTTGAGAAATGTTTTACTATTAATAGTGGCCTTAAGCCAGGTAGCGAGTCATTTCCACATCTTTTTGTGAGCAAATTAGTAGAGAATTCCTTACCCCAGATCAAGAATAGAGTACTGAAGGTTGAGAGTACCTGGCAAGCAAACAGTCCTTCACAAATGTTACAGATGCTACAGTATCACCAGAACAGAATTAGGGAAGAGCAGGATCATGAAAAGAGACGCATGAAAGAGACAAAAATGAAGGTGCTGGTTGCCCAGACGGTACCGGTGACTTCAAACAAACATAACACGACACCTGTCAAAGGGAACTGTAATTATTGCAAACAACCAGGTCACTTTGTAAAGGACTGCACTGTTCTGAAACACAACATTGCTACAGGCAAGACAAAAGAGCGACAGTACACTCCTAGACAGAATAACACGCAACAGAACATGCAACAGACAGTAGCGAATTTTTCTCCACCACCGCCTGTTCATGCCACACCACAAATGTATCAGTACACACAGTCTGACTATCCAGAATATCAACAGTTCTCATGAAACAGCCTCGAGAGGGAAGTAGGCTTGCCCCTTATTGAGGTTCCTGTAGATCAAGAGGGTCCGTATGTACATAGTCGTGTTCTAGGTCAGGATCGAAAGTTTCTGATTGACACAGGGGCGAGCAGAACTACCATCAGTCATGACGAGGTTCCAGGGGCACCTCTCTCAGGCTCACAGAATGTTTCCCTGGGATTTTCAGGAAAGCCTATTGTTAATGAAGTATCAAAACCAGTTTCCCTAGGGGTTGGTCCACTGTCACGTACCACTGACTTGCTACTTACTAAGTCATGTCCAGAAAACTTACTTGGTATGAAGACATTAAAAGATCTAGGAGCAGTTATCTGCTGTTCTCCAGCAGGAGTACGCCTGTTCTTACGTGATTTTAAGGGACATTATGTACTGACTGATTTTGACCACAGACTCAAGAATGTGCCACAGACACTATGGGCACAAGGACCGACTGACGTAGGTTACATGGACATAACGCCGCACCATGTCACACTCAAAGCAGGAGTGGTACTTCCACGTATTAGACAATACAAGTTACCACCTGACGCCGAAACAGCCTTATTGAAATTAGTTGACGAACTTATTGCACGAGGAGTAGTGGTAGAGACAGTCTCAAATGTATGTAACTCGGCTGTCATTCCTATCCTTAAAAGATCTGATCCTAGTGTACTGCCAGTGTACCGATTGATTATTGACCTACGAGAATTGAACAAATGTGTAGTACCACAATATCCAGTGGTGCCAGACATTTCTTCATTATTGACTGCTATTGATTCAGAGGCTACTTACTTTACTGTTATCGATTTGAAAAATGCTTTCTTTAGTGTTCCCATCCATCCCGACAGCCAGTACCTGTTCGGATTTTCATTAAAAGGTCGTAGCTTTGTCTTTACAAGAGCTCCACAAGGTTTTACAGAAAGCCCTAGTATTTACAGTCAAGCATTGACTATGCTGTGACCACTGCTACAGAGGTCATAGAGACACAGAAAATAGACACATTGTCAGCACAAGCAGCAGAGCTCATCGCTCTGACACAAGCCTGCATAAGAGCTAAGCACTTGAAAGTAAACATTTATACTGATTCACAATATGCCTTTGGCGTTGTTCATGATTTCGGGGTACTATGGAGGGAGAGAGGTTTCCTGACCTCCCATGGGACCAAGATCCAGCATGGCCAGCTTATTCAGGCCCTGTTAGAAGCCATACATTTGCCTACAGCCATTTCTATCCTGAAGTGCAAAGCTCACACCAAAGTTACAGACACCATTTCCCAGGGTAATGACCTGGCAGACCGGACAGCTAAACTTACAGCCCAGACACCAACAGACACGACAAGGACAGAGGTACCATTACTGACAACAAGTATGACAGTCAGGGATCCCACACAAGATGTACTTGACATACAGACACATGCCACCACAGATGAGGTAAAGAAATGGACTGAACAAGGAGGGGTCCAGACTGACCAAGGTTGGATGACTAAGGGAAAAAGCTCATGGTTTCTCCCAGATTCTATGGTACAAGTAACCATAAATACAGCCCATAGTCCAGCACACTTAGGAGAAAAAGCAATGTTAGACAGCTTACAGAACATCTGGTTTAACAAGCACCTGCGTGCAGCAGCGAAGCAGAAAGTACGAACATGTATGATCTGTTGTCAGTTCAATCCAGGTAAAGGCATTCCGGTGGAACAAGGCGGATTTCATCCTCCTGACCACCCTTTTGAGGTTCTCCAGATGGATTATATCCAAATGGACAGATGTAGAGGTTACAAGTATGTCTTGGTAGTAGTGTGTGCACTATCTAGATGGACAGAAGCTTATCCAGTTCCAGATTATACTGCTGTAACAACAGCCAGACAGTTAGTGCCCGAGTACTTCCCCAGGTATGGATTACCTCGGGTGATCTATTCAGACAACGGCCAGCCATTCTCTTCTGAATTAATGAAACAAGTGTCTCTTCTGTTAGGTTATACATGGAAGTTCCATTGTGTCCGACACCCAGAAGCAGCAGGCCTTGTAGAAAGACATAATCAGACCCTCAAGACAAAATTAGCAAAGGTCTGTGCAGAAAAAGGCGTGGATTGGATGGCAGCCTTGCCGGTTGCCCTCTTTTACATGCGTATGGTAGCACATTCCAGAACAGGCCTATCTCCGTATGAAGTGGTTTTTGGTAGTCCGCCAAATATGTGGGGTACGCCTATGCCCAGAAAGATAACTGATGTTGACAGTAACATGCTGACAGATTACCTGGCTTCCTTGATGTCTGCACTACTCTCTTGTCGTTCACAGGTTGCTGCCGCCTTCCCTGACAACACCCAGGTCAAGGAACACGCCATAGTCCCAGGGGACTTTGTGTGCATCCGGAATTTTGATCGTTCCAGCCCCCTCGAGCCGCGCTGGAAGACCCCGAAATTGGTGCTTCTTACCACGAGGACCGCGCTGAAAGTGGAGGGACGCAAGGGCTGGATCCATGCCCATCACGTTAAGCGGTATTTTGGACAATGTGGAACATTTGCAAAGAACATTGACTTTAATGACAATACAGACTTTGTGCCACCTTTGCTTGAAAAGACCCCTCAGCAAGAGTATAGGTCTAAATTAAGATCTAGTAAGTCAGACGTAGTTTAATTGTTTTGTGATGTATTCCTATAGGTTCTGTATCGATCCCCCTATTCCTGACCCTATTCTGGTTAACAAGTTAACTAGCAGCCATCCCATGAGGCAGAAAACCCCCATGATGCAGGAACCGTTATCTGATAAAGCCACACTACGGCACAGGAACGTGTTATCTGATTAGGTCATAACGCTTGCCATCTAATTAGACAAGCGATATTCCTCCAGCCCCTGATAAGGCATACAGAGTTCTCAAAACAAATCAAACCTATGACAGACCTGGGAAAAACCCTGCGGCCATTGTTTTGATTTCACCGAGAACTTCAGCAAAAGAATGTGCTAACGACCAGGTCGTATGACATCCTTATTGACGTATCTATGTCCATCCTTACGTCAATCTCGGCACCTTAACGGTATAAATATTACCGATATTGCCCTATGCAAACACACGCGGTGGTGACGAGATCGGAGCAGCCAGACTTGCCGAAGCCCAGAGCAGAGCAGACCCCGCTGGCGCAGCCCCGCCTTCCTGACGCGCTGAGAACGAGACGCTGCTTTCTCCTGCCGAGAAATCCAGCTCCGGCGCTTCCGGGTAGCCCTCGCAGGCAGCCTGGAATATCGAGACCAGAGACGAGAGATACCATCCCTCATTCATCCTAGATTCCAGGTACAGAACTGAATAACCCCTTGCAGAGAATTCTTTAGTCAGTCACTTGGCAAAACAAACTTAACTTAAACTGTAACTTTCTACTCCCGCCCACGTATTAGGCTTAGGTCAGGTACACGGGGTAGGCGTAGTTAGAAACACCAGTTGAGTACGATTAGTCAAATGTAAATGTGTATGTATTCATTTTATTCGTTTTAAACCTTCATATGGCTTAGAAACCATATCAATGTTTTTACAGTATTATTTTATACTTCTGCTTTTATTGTATGCACTTTACTTAACCATAAGTATTGCAATAATATCGATCCATTTCTCTTGTATGAGAAAAGAGACTGATCAATAAATAACATCTTTTATTGAACACGCCCGTCTCTTCCTTTTCTCTACAAACTGGTGAGACTAAGAATGCACGTACTGACTGAGTAAAATAAGTCGTCTTTTGTTTTCACACGACTCTAGAGATACACTCTTGATTAGGGGAGAGCAAAGTTGTCATGTTCTATGGTTGTCAGAAACTAAATCCCTTCTTGTCTATCCAGGGAGGTTCAACTCCTCCTTGCCTATTCGAGAATGTTTCTAGTGAACTCTGAGCTAGCTGGCAAAACCCAAAACTTTAAGTCTAATATCGACAGTAGTAGACCTAGTTAACGTCTGGTCTAGGCCTATACTATTGAAGGTATTATTCCAATGCGCAGAGCCTATTGGGATAATAGGAACTACACTACATGGCGCCCAACGCGTTTGGAAGGGCGATAAAACTAACGTAAGACATTTAGAGTAACTCAGTCGTGCTTTTTCACTCAGACCCCTTTTTTCCCATAATACTCCAAAGACGTCTGGAGTGGGTAAAGGTAATATCCGCCAGACCTCGCAGGAGGAAACTCCTATGTATGGTCCTTGGTTTAGTCAACGTTGAAGGATACACTGTTCCAAAATATTGTGCATCTAATCTTTGTTTCCATAAGAAACCTGATCTGCAAACAAACTAAATAACCTTCCTGTCGGTAAAATGGTAGACAGTGATGAAGAAAGAGAGACAGTTAGGATAGCAACTGAACTCGCAGCAGCTGATAATGCACTGCTAGACACAGACCCGGATATAATACTCATCCCGTTCATCAAGAGGAAATCTATAACTTTAAAACTTATAGAAAATGGACTGACACCTAGAGGTGGCACAGTCATATTCGTGATTGAGGCACACGAATATCGGCAGACAGAGGTATATTATTCATGGATACATTTTCCAGCAGCAAATGCTGTAGCAAAGTACTTCCACTATTACAAAACAGAGGACCCTCCTAATGAGTACACTCCTTTCGAGGAGGTGGAAGTACCACTTAAATTTCAAGAGCATCTGCTCTTATTTAATGGCGCCCTAAAACATAATAATCACATCACCAGGCTCGGTCCACTAGGTAGACCAGGAGCAACGTGGCCGGTTCTAGCCGGATACACACCACATCCAGACATCGATGGGATGTCTGCAGCAAACCTTTTAACACAGCTAAAACAATTAATAAAACTACATAGACAATTAGTCCAATATGTGATGCGGACTTCAACAATTCAACCAGCAATTAAAATTCCACAGCTGACCCCTCATCAGGGGAACACAAATAAAATTACACCACAGAACATACAATCCTGCCTAGGTAAGGTACCAGCTAAACGGGAACAAATACCATTCTGGTTAGCACAAAAAATCACCCAAATAGAGGCGGTGTTTCCAGACACCACCCCGTTAGAAAAACACAGGATTCTGACTATCTGTCTTCCAATGGGAATCGCACCACACGTGGAGGACTGTGACACTTGGGGTACAGTCTTTGCTTCCATCTACACAAAAACGCACGGTGTTCCATCCATTTCGGTAATACCAGATGTGCTAAAACAAATTCAAGACGAATACGGTCCAGAACCCGCTTTAACTCTTGGTATGAAATTACTAAAAGACTTCAAGCAGGTCTCGGCTATATTATTAGCCAACATAAAGGGAGAAGCAGCAAATGTGGCGATCCGCCAGAGGTTAAAGGAGACAGATATAGCAGACCAACCAGCTGGAATTGCCAGAATTATAGAAAAATCCTATGAGGAACTAGGTAGAGATAGTTTAGGTGGAATACCAGTAAAACCACAACTGATTGAAAGTCCCGAAAAAATATTTTTTAATAATAATTCAACATCACAAAAAAAGAGCTGGGATGGAAACAAACAATCCAATCCTAAAGAAAAGAAATTCCAGTCCAGAGGAAGGTCTCCTAGGCGGAGAGAAAAATCTCCAAACCAAAGACACAGGTCACCCCAAAGTGACCCCTCTGGGAAAAGATATAACCTTAGAAGTAGGGATAATATAAAGAAGCCTGATAGATATCAAGACATTGATACACGTCCCTCTCAATCTTTTCAGACTTCCTCGCAGAAATCGGAAAGGAGAGGACGATCAGAACAAAGAGAAGAGCACGCCAAGTCCAAAGACAAGGAACCTGCTCATCTAAAAAAGAAATTACAATTTCCAAAAAAGAAGGTAGCCAGTATCAAGGTAGTTAACAATGCCGAGAATACTGAGGACACAACTGAAAAACAGAGAATGGGCTCAGACAATGCTAGACAGCGCAGCAGAAGTGAGCATAGCTCGCAAAGTCCTTATGAATCTTCTGGAGACAGTGGACACGAATGAATATCTTCAAGTGGAAACTGCAGACACCAGAGTTAGCAAACCTCACAAAATATATGAAATAACTTTACGTATAGAAGGGGATAAGACTAGAAAAATAAGGGGACTGTTTTGGGATAATCTCTCCAAGGGCTATGACATCCTTCTAGCTGAAAAAGACTGGCCACCAGAGTTTGTCAGGGAGTGCCCTCATGGTGAAGAAATAATTATGCCTGCCTTCTCAAATCATATCCCAATTCATAAAAAATACACACTTGCCAGAAAGTGGGCAGTAGCTCAAGCTCCTGCTTTATATAAAAATCATGTAGGATGGGATGAGGACTCTCCTCCTCACAAAATCCAGTTAAAATCACAACCTACTGCACAAAGACAGTACCCAATTAAGCAAGAAGCTAAAAAACAGGTAAAAGAAATCCTAGATCAACTAGAATACCAGGGGGTGATTGAAACTTGCACCTCACAAATGAACAACCCTTTGTTTCCGGTCTCCAAACCAGACAATTCATATCGTCTAGTTTTGGATTACCGACACCTTAACTCATGTTGCAAAACTTTTGCAGTGCAAAACTCGCATAGTGCTGCACTAATGAATAACATAGTGCGCAAAAAATACAAAACAACATTAGACATCTCTAATGGATTCTTTTGTCAAAACATAGCACCAGAGAGCAGATATTTGTCTGCATTCTCAATAAATGGCACTCAAAAACAATTCTGTCGGTTAGCCCAGGGGTACAAGAATAGCCCAGGGGTATTCTCAGCGAGAGTAACAGAATTACTACAAACATATGATGACGAAGCATTATCTTATGTCGACGACATATACTTAACAGATGATGACTTGGATACTCACTTGAAGAGAGTGAACACCATAATACTTGGGTTCGCAGCAGAGGGTTACAAATTCAACTTTAAAAAATCCAGAATTGCCCATCTAACAGTCCTGTTCTTAGGATACGAATTATCAAGTGAAGGCAAAAGCCTGGCTGACAATTTCCTAGAGAAATGTGCCGTACTCCAAGCACCTAGAACACTAAAAAACCTACAGTCAATTCTAGGCTTCCTAAATTTCGGAAGAACATACATTGCAAATTACGCAGAAAGGGTCAAACCCCTTTATGATCTAATAAAACCAGATTTTAAAAGAACCAATTGGACTCAAATACACACAGAAATTTTGAGATCCTTACAAACAGACATGTTAATTAAAACAAAATTAGAAACACGTGATAACACACGCAATCTTGTGATTCGAGTCATCCCAGGAAGATGCGGATTCACATACCTGACCTCTAATGAGGGAGAAAAGGTACCAATTGCATTCAAATCACACTTGTACACAGAAGCTGAAAAGAAATTCAGCATTAAAGAAAACATTGTTCATGCAGTTCAAACCGCAATAGCTAGAGAAAAAGATCAAGCGGACGGTAGACGTATCATAGTCAGAACAGCAGAATCAGCCTTTGAGGCATTAACAACACCTTGTAATTTACCAACAACAACATTGAATCCGGAATGGATACAATGGGTGAATTCAATTACAACGGACAAAGTATACTACTACTTTGATCCAGAACTAAAGGAATTGAAAAATCTAGAATATGAAAGAACATTCCCTCTGCCTATCGACATTCTGCCCTTACGACAATACGCTTGTGTAATCTATACAGACGGACATGCTCAACCCTCCGTTTGGGGAGAACAAGCATACAACCCAACATGTGAGATTACAAAAGAAGTGTGGCGCGGAGGTAAACTAAGACCTCTATTAACAAAAACACACTCAGTAGAAACTAATTCAGAACAACAGACTGAAATAATAGCATTGAAAATGGCGCTAGATAATGCAGATCGCGAATTCCCGACACTTATAGTGTCCGATTCATATTACTGCGTCAAATCATACAACAACGATTTGCAGACATGGATTCAAAACGGTTACAAAGATGACACAGGTGCGACAATAAAGCAAAAACTGCTTTGGGAAGAAATAGCTCTTTTACAAAAAGAACTACCAAAGACTCACGTGACACACTCACTGAGTCATCAGCGTGATGGCGTTCACGTTGCAGGGAATTCATTGGCTGAGACAGCCACAGCGGTAGCAACTAAATCGGCTTCCGTAGCTCGAAAAAAGCGTACAGTGAAGTATATTGACGGTGAAACAGTACTGGCGGTGAAAACGTCATCAAAAGGCGACTGCTCAGCGCTACCGATCAACTATCCACTCAATTATACATACATAATCGATGCAAACTCCGTCCCTTTTGCTCGAATCCCTGGAGTGGGGGATAGAGTGATTCCAAACATGGACAGGAGAAACTTGTTAATAGCAGACGCACATATGGGCGAGGGTCTAAGACACCTCAAACTAAAAGATTCTCTGGAAGAATTACAATCAAGGTACTGGTGGCCAGGCATGAGCCTGCATCATACCATTTTTGTAAAGAACTGCCCAAACTGTAACAGAAATCGCAGTGGTGAGAGAAACGGTGTAATACCGTGTCGTTTCACTCCAGAAAAGATCAACAGTAAAAAGCAAAGCGTCCGATTAACATATACAGGCTAGTTTCCACTTATAATGTAGATCATCAGCACTCGGCTGACGTCTGGACTGTTATACAAAGATTTGCGAGTCTAAATGGCATATATGCTAAGAGCATTCTACGTTTGACCATTGTTTTCAATCTGGCCCTTCAGCCTGAGGGGAAAAATGGCCAAGTGAGCATAGCACAGCGGGACTCTTCTCACTTCCTTCCTGAGGGATACGGGATGGTGTAAAGAAAAAACCAAGGCATACAGCTATCTATAACAGAAAGGATATTAGGTTCGGGAGCTGGGTGGGTCAAACATCTAATAAGTGTCCAACGTAGTCTAAATAACTTGCCAAGAAATTCTCTGAAGGGATTCAGTCCGTACGAATTATTATTTGGAACTAGGATGTTAGTCTTAGACCTCGACAGTCAGACTTCAGTGGTGAAGGAAAAAAGCTTTGATATCAAAGATCGTTTGGCTGTTTTGCAGGACTTAAACGAAACAAGAAAAGACCTGAGCAACATAAAGTTGAAACAGCAGCCAACAACCACTGAAGAACCACCACCTGTCCCAGCAAGACCTGTCTGGATTCCAAAAGTCGGGGATCTAGTCAGAGAAAAGATCGCGGTAAAGAAGGAATTTGGGCCTTCTTACAGAAAAGCAGTTCCTGTCTTGTCTGTCAACGGGACAAGATCAGTTGTACTACCGCCGCTTGCTGGTAAAAAGGAGAACCGAGTTGTATCCATCGACCTGGTAAAACCACAACATGTGGCCGATAACAAATAGTAGGCCAAGTGGACTCCCGAGAAGTAGTAGAACACCAAGATTTGCTACTAACACAGAGGTTCAATCTAAGAGGCTAATCACATTCGAAACGCCTACAGAACTACAACAAGGACTATGCAACAATGCAATGGAACTTAGACCTCTGAAAACCCAAATAAAAACATTTAGCAGAGACACACCAATCTATAATGAAGTAACAAACGACTATGCAAGAAACAGTAATCCTGAAGCAATTGGAACAATTGACAGAACTGCATCCGGCTACTTCATAAACTTCGATGATTCCTCTGAAGGCTTCAATGAATCAAAAACACAGCCATCAACAAAAACCTTTAAAGATAAAGTTAAAGTACTTTTGAAACAACTGAAAGAAACATATCTAATTTCTCCATGGATTGAATTTTGGGTGGGTTTTGGTGCATTTATCCTCATACTTTGGCTCATCATGGTACTAACTTTGGGACGCTTCATTGAGGGAAAATATGCTAAAATGGACACAGCAAGTCAGAAAATCAACTTGATCCTCAAACCACACACATCTTCACACGTCGAGAAAAGAGAACTTTCTTCAGTCAACTTCACAGCCAATCCTATACCGGGTGGGGTAGCATGGGACAAAACTGACTACGAAATTTATGGGCCGGTTGAAATCCTGAAATATCCACACCAAATTAAGATCTCGTTGAGTGACTTTGTAAAACCAAGCTCATTTGCTGATGATTGGGACTTTGAAAGTATAAATAATATGATGTCTGACTTAGTGATGTCTGCTAAATTTACCAAACATGATTATTTGCAGGGTTCGACAAATTATGATAGTATGTACTGTTATAACCACTATGGTAACCATTTTCTACATAGATCTGCACAACCTAGAAATGTTTTAAATTATAATCAATGGGAACATTGTGCAACCCCTCCAAAAGGAAGCTCAAGAACCGTTTATGACAAATACTCATACTTTTCAGGTTTTAACACAAGTAATGCCGAAACATTTTATTTCAAATTGTCAAATAAGACAGGGACAAAGACCATGATAACAAACACGAAATTGATATATTCAGACTCATTCTTTGAACAAATGAATACTTTTGGTTTTGATTATTGGGACAAAAATGTTGAAGTAAAAAGTGTTTGGGGTACAAAAGAATGGCAAGTACAGGGTATAGAATCTTTGTTTAGAGCCTGCATGATCCCAGAACTAATTATATTTTTAAATGACACTGTTCAACAAACTACCTGTCTTGGCTTAGCCAAAATCAAAGACTTAAATAAACCGTCTATTCCAAAACCAACAATGAACAGCAATAGCTCCACAGATGAAGAGATAGACGTAAATTATGTATTAAACCAAAACAGAACACATCCTGATTGGAAAAAGTGGTTGATCTGGCCCACAGATACTAATAACTGTCAAGACAGATTCCTGAACAAAACACAGGGGTTCCAAATGACCAGGCCAGACCCTAGATATTCCCAAAGACAACACCCAGGAATAATAACCACCTACAGTGTGGGAAAATTATGCCTTCAGTGGCTACAGGCTTCCACACTGGCAGAAATTAAGCAACACCTAACTTTACTTACTGATGGTGCTGACTTGCGTGATTTCATTATGGGACCACGCAAACAGCGTCAGAAACATTTCATAGCAGCCTCTGTATATGCAGCATACAACGAGGCCTGGAAGGTAACTCAAATTGAGACAGCAGAAAGAATACGGGAAATTGACCGTATTAATTTGGAAAAATCACTTTCTGTAGTGGACAATGGGTTAATGACTCTGTCCTCCAGAATTTTTTCTTTGGACAGCATTGTGTCTTCAGCAATCGACATAATATCGCAAGACTTGCTGTTGTTACAACACGGTCAGTCTCAATTGCGTTCTATTGTACAGCTTGGCTGGACGTTACAAAATCTGCGTTCAGGCTATGTGCCTTGGCGTTTAATCAACACAACGTCACTATTCAATATCTTTAACCTTACTGATAAACAAATCAGTATGGCACAAAAGGGTGCTGATTATACAATCCTGAGCATTGAGAAACTCGAGAGATTACCAGTGACAATGTCAGAACGACCTGTCAGTGAATGGATAATACATGGGATAATTAATATTCCAATATCAACCTTCAGGTTTCAATACTGCCAAAAATATATACAGGCTGGCATGTACGAAAAATTGGGAAAGGGGTACATTAAAACAACATGGAACTTGCCCTATTCACATGCATGTGTCAGTAATAAAGGACAGAAAGTGTTTCTTAGTGGCAATAATTGTGCAATGTCACTGAGCGGTACACTTCTGTGTAATGGAATTAGTTTGCATGGAGCCTGTGAAGGGAACTCAAATAACCTTTCATGTCACCAGCTAGGCGCACCTGCAACAGAGATAGAACCATTCTTTCAAAGACTCTATAATGGGAGTTACATTCTAATTGTAGATCGCAGATGCTGTAGTCTTATGCCCAGGACTCCTTATCTCGTAACTACGACTGCGAAGGTCAAGTGCTGTGGACGCTTATTGTTCCCCAACTCCCTTCCAGACAGGGAGGCAAGGGCATGGCCCAACTTGAAAATTACTTCTATTCGAATAGATACTTTAAGCAGAATGAAAACAGTGCTTCTTCAGACGCCGACCAGACTCACGTCATCAAAAGAAACGTATGATCTCCTAGTCGCAAGGACGACTGCAGAGATTCACTCCTTATTATCTACTAATTCCCCCATACATTTCGCAGAAATCCTGAATGAAATCTTAAATATTTCTGATACCAGTGGAGTCTCAAAAGTATTTAAGACAGTATTTTCGAAGGCATTAACACCATTCAAAGCCATACTGGGTATTTTTCCAGATTTCGTCCATTCGATTTTTGGCGGACTTCCCCTCATCTTAGGACTAATTGCAGGAATCCTATTCCTAGTCCTTATATTTCGTTATGGCAAACCGTGTCACAGACAAAACACCTGCGACAAGGGAAGAAACAATCCTAGCCATTGGATACCGGGACCGGATATCAAAAATCCTGGGACTATCCCGGCTTAGAGACCTGAACATGACGTGGTTTCTTTCATTTCGACCAATGTGGCATCGATGTGTTTTACCTGTATTAAGGTGCTTGCTATGCGGAGAAGAATGCGTGTTAGACACCTGTCTGACTCTACAATCAGATGCGCCAATGGATGCAGAAACATTGTTGAGTCCAATAAAGGCTCATGCTTTGTGCTGCCCTCAACGGCTACCAATCCTGATGACGGCATTCGTGGAAGCTTCACCACTACGATTAAGGGGTAGTGAAGTTCAAGATGAAAGCAGCATTGATCAGGTACGACCTTCTGTCAGCAATACTAATCAAAACGTCAATGGAAACAATCATGCGCACGAATGCATGGTTACATCTTTTTCCGAGTTGGTGGAACTCTCCCAGGAAGCTGTTGACAGCTTTTTTGACAGTCTAAATGATATGATGTTCTCACCAGAGCAGAATTAGAGACTTTTGAGCAAGCTCGCACACGGCGTTCCCTGAATTTGGCCTTCAACTAGAATAGCAAAATACCATGAACGATTTTCCCTCCAGTTCACGGACAGCAATTTTTTTCAGCAGCCCCAAAATATTTTTACGAATTTTTCGGGACACTTATTTTCTGCTTAAAGTAAGAACTATTCTTAGAGAACTAAACTTTCTATTTTTAGATACTTTGTAGACATTAGCTGCCCGCTGGAATGTTCATAATTATTTTATTCTGTGATGGAATGATCTCGACCCTTTTTTCTGTATTAAGAGCCATTTCATGTGTAAATTCTCATATACAAATTAGTGATAATGTATAGATATGCGTGATTACTTTAGCGTTATTCTACAGCTTGAGTGCATATATTACATGTGACTGTTTTTTTCGTATATTTGATAATTTCAAAATGCATTTATGTATTTTGGGGTGGTAAGGTATACACGATACTCTACAGTATGTTTTACTATGCATAGATTCGTAAATATGTCCATAGTTAGCGTGGAGTGGGTGTGATGTATTCCTATAGGTTCTGTATCGATCCCCCTATTCCTGACCCTATTCTGGTTAACAAGTTAACTAGCAGCCATCCCATGAGGCAGAAAACCCCCATGATGCAGGAACCGTTATCTGATAAAGCCACACTACGGCACAGGAACGTGTTATCTGATTAGGTCATAACGCTTGCCATCTAATTAGACAAGCGATATTCCTCCAGCCCCTGATAAGGCATACGGAGTTCTCAAAACAAATCAAACCTATGACAGACCTGGGAAAAACCCTGCGGCCATTGTTTTGATTTCACCGAGAACTTCAGCAAAAGAATGTGCTAACGACCAGGTCGTATGACATCCTTATTGACGTATCTATGTCCATCCTTACGTCAATCTCGGCACCTTAAAGGTATAAATATTACCGATATTGCCCTATGCAAACACACGCGGTGGTGACGAGATCGGAGCAGCCAGACTTGCCGAAGCCCAGAGCAGAGCAGACCCCGCTGGCGCAGCCCCGCCTTCCTGACGCGCTGAGAACGAGACGCTGCTTTCTCCTGCCGAGAAATCCAGCTCCGGCGCTTCCGGGTAGCCCTCGCAGGCAGCCTGGAATATCGAGACCAGAGACAAGAGATACCATCCCTCATTTATCCTAGATTCCAGGTACAGAACTGAATAACCCCTTGCAGAGAATTCTTTAGTCAGTCACTTGGCAAAACAAACTTAACTTAAACTGTAACTTTCTACTCCCGCCCACGTATTAGGCTTAGGTCAGGTACACGGGGTAGGCGTAGTTAGAAACACCAGTTGAGTACGATTAGTCAAATGTAAATGTGTATGTATTCATTTTATTCGTTTTAAACCTTCATATGGCTTAGAAACCATATCAATGTTTTTACAGTATTATTTTATACTTCTGCTTTTATTGTATGCACTTTACTTAACCATAAGTATTGCAATAATATCGATCCATTTCTCTTGTATGAGAAAAGAGACTGATCAATAAATAACATCTTTTATTGAACACGCCCGTCTCTTCCTTTTCTCTACAAACTGGTGAGACTAAGAATGCACGTACTGACTGAGTAAAATAAGTCGTCTTTTGTTTTCACACGACTCTAGAGATACACTCTTGATTAGGGGAGAGAAAAGTTGTCATGTTCTATGGTTGTCAGAAACTAAATCCCTTCTTGTCTATCCAGGGAGGTTCAACTCCTCCTTGCCTATTCAAGAAAGTTTCTAGTGAACTCTGAGCTAGCTGGCAAAACCCAAAACTTTAAGTCTAATATCGACAGTAGTAGACCTAGTTAACGTCTGGTCTAGGCCTATACTATTGAAGGTATTATTCCAATGCGCAGAGCCTATTGGGATAATAGGAACTACACTACAGTTTAAGCCCACCCGGTGGTGAATCGGTTAGACTAGTTTCTGACATGTATAAGATCACATATGAGAATAGCAAGAAGAGAGATAAAAAGGAAAAATACTGCAAGATATTACGCAGTAGATGTATTGTTACCTTGATCATTCTTTTTATTCTGTGCATTGTTATAATCTGTGTCAGTTTATTGCTACATGTTTTCTTTCCCATTTCTTCACATATATACTCTTCCAGTAACAGTACCATAGAGCATACATTTAGTGTATTGCCACCTCATGAATTGTCATATCGACTTGCCTTGCGTAACAATACTTTTATTCAAATGTTACACCATTCTCACCAGACCAGTAATGCAACTGATTGCTGGGTATGTGGCCAACTACCCCCTTATCAGACAACAAAGGGAGTTCTGCCGAAATAATTTCTCGAATTTTCGGAAAAAACGCCCATTGGATAACATGGCAAATCGCACCTCCGCACAAAACATGCTTTTTTCACCACTTCCACAGCTCAGATCCTTTTCAAATTTGGCATCACAGTAGTCCAAGCGATGCCCTACATTTTCACCAAAAAGCAACCAAATCCCTCCACTGGAACGGGTACGAATTTCCGCTCAAAAACACGCCCCCCGCAAACGCCAAACAACGCCAAAATCCCTCAACACCTTGTTAAACAGCATGTTAAAACAAATACTGCCTTCTCAATACAAGATATCAACTCTTTGGCAGCTGAAGCACAATCTTTCCCCAATGACTGCTGTACATGGGAAAGTCATGAACTCATCTCTCCACGTTATCACATAACACGTACGCACATCTTCAAAACGTTTTCTCCAAACACTTGAAAGAGATCCAGCTCTCTCCTGCCTAACGTAATGTCAACATACTCTGCACAAACCATATCCACATGGCGCTATTCACAAGCCATATTTACAAGAAACTCAACAAGTTATAATAATGACATGCTCTTCATAAACCATATTTACGAGGAGCTATTTACAAGGAACTCCACTCTCAGACGGACTTTCCTCTTCAAAACATCACGCCATACCTATTTCATTTGCGGTCAGACAGCCTATGTACATCTGCCCTTAGACTGGGGTGGGACTTGTTATATAGCATTCCTATTGCCACCTGTTTCCTTGGCCCCATCCCATTATCACAGAGATTCACAACTAGAACATGTTAGACAAACTAAACTAATACGCGAGTTAACAAGAACACTTGAAGCAGTAGTGAATGTGACTGCATCTGCCCTGGCGAACTTGACCCAGGAGCAGTCTGCCATGATACTATCTCTGTCTGCAGTGTGGCCTGGCGATTTGCGGCCTGTGTGCAACTGCTTGCGTTCCCCATCCACATGTACAAAGGATAAAGATGAAGGAATGATTCTGTATGATCAGCTATACGGTCTCATGAATATAGATGTATCCTAAAGGGTTATGTAGGAGACAAGGAGGGAATGAGGAAAATGATATTTTGCCTGACCAAAATGTCCACTACATACACCCTATGTTACATACATGTGCATGTCACCCATGCATATTTCTCGTAGTGGCCTGAATCACTAGGCCTCTGCAAACATGTCCTGCAAGTCATCAAGTCATCAAGTCTCCCAAACATTAAGCTAACATGAAGGCCCATGTTTTTGCATTTTGCATTGTGCACTTTTAAAATAAATATCGTACTGAACCTTTTATTTTGTGGTTGAGCCTGAAACCACTTTCTGAAATATTGTTTTCATGACTCCTGGCACACTGAAAACTGCAGTCACGTCAGCAAGAAGCCTGCCAAGACAGTGTTATGAATAACAGTTATCTGTTTTCAGTACAGAGTGGCATCCCTGCCCGGTGGGGAAAAGCAAACAGAACCCGTCCGCGACAGATAAGGCCTAGCCCTCTGTCTCAGCCCCCATGCAATGAACGGAGAAATATATGCTTTTTCTGATTCTTAGTAGTGAACAACCTTTTGCTTCAGACAATACATCCCCTATCATATCAGATTGTACAAGATGTGCTTTTCGCCCTGACACAAGAGATTTCTCTGCTAGGCTGGAAGTCAGCTCTCCTCCCAGTTACACGTCAATTGCACGCCATGCTCAAAGTTGCACAATTAGGGCAGAGTTCCAGCTGGTCATGCAAACTCCTCCTCTAAGTACCCACCCACCTATGACACCTACCTATCACCTACCTATGACTCATCAAGTGTACACCCTCATACACGCCCACATGCTCTTATCTCTTTCTTTCTTGCTCTGCCTGGAGCGCTCCTCCCTATGTACAAGGAGTAAAATGTATATATTCTGTTCATTGTTATTAAATGTTAGATTACTCTTCCTGAACCTTAGTGGTGATGGAACATATTCTCCCTTTGACTCGAGTTATTGGAATAAAGCCCATTTTAACTTGGACACCACGGATCCTGTCTCTCATTTGATGCATGATACTTTGTTAATGCCTAGAAATTCTGCCAGGGTAATATTTTATTTACCACAGTCTCGTAAATCATCTGCTATGTCTGGGACAGAGATATCGTCATGGCCTATGGCTGCCCGGTCATTCGATGGGGGTTCTAGGTCAGTTTTGATGACCCGTCCTGGATACATGCCACCTTCGTCATAAGCTGGTGGAGGTGCGGTGGGTGTAGGGGCAGGTGTGTCATTGTCCTTAAAGACGCTCCACAAAGCCAGGATGTCTTTGCGTTTTTTAGCTTGCTACCAGAGTATTTACCCTCTAGGAATGTTCTAGCGTGAACTAGTATCGTCCTATTGAATGTACCTTCTCTGGGCCATGGGTGTAGCATATTTTGTGTGAGTTCGTGCGGCTCGCTACAATGTTTCATGATACACTTTTCCTGAGCTGTAAAGTTTTTTATCATGTGTTGCAGAGGGGTTGTCATTATTCCTCAGCATTGTGTATAGAAAGGGATAGAGGTGTAACTTCACTGAGTGCTATAGTCAGTGTCACCTGCTGTAAGTTGGTTGTGTCAATTCCCAGGACTGAGATTAGTGTCAAGATACTGTTAGATCCCCAGAATGGGTGGTAACACAGCCGTTTTCTAAGTGTACCATGATCTGTTGTCTTGTATTTTGCGTGGGCTGTCTGCTCATCTCCTAGAGTGATCATGGGGATGAGCAATTGGTGGCAGCTAATTTTGACAATCTTGTTCTCCTTTTACCTGGCGGTTTTGTAAATATGCGCACAATAATGGGTAATGCGTTGTGGAAGGATGTCTTTGTAATTGCTTTATGATACTTGGTGAGGCTGTTGCTCCAGCTGCTCATGCAGCTCCTGGGCGTGATGCTCACAAACCAGGGGCAAGTTGGGGTCGTATAGAGCCTGCAGAAATAATGCGTGATGTTCACAGCCTTGTGGGGCGTGAGTATCTTGTGAATCTCCCTGCCTCTCCGGGCAGTTGGTGCTTGGAGGGGATGATGTCAGTGAGTGCTGGTGGGTGAGATCAGTGTTCTCACTAACTACACTTCCCACAGACTGAATTGATTATGTGGAGGACTCTTTAGTAGTATATGATGTTGATGGGGACACCAGTGGTGGTTGCAAAGGTATGTCTTAAGTGTCCCACACAGAGGGGGAGCTCTATGAGTACTGTGGTCCCTCAAGTGTAAGGTGTGGTCTATGGGTAGGGGATCTATAGGTTTGCGCTGGGAGGCACAGTCTCACTAGATGCAGTGTAGATACTCTTATCTCAGTACCCTGTGTGAGTGGGAATCCCAACAAGTTCCACGCTTTATCTAAAGGCAATTTGGCGTCTGTTAAATTTTGTCAGAGTTTGTGTGCTAGTGTTCTGTACTGCTATTATTTTGTTATCTAATATGTGCAGAACTGCCTCAACTGGTTGCTGTCCACTATAGCTCATCTGTATCTTCTAGTGAAGTATATATATATATATATATATATATATTCCAAATGCAATGGCGGTTGAGGCTGGAGCGCTCTTCGGCGGGTGCGTGCGTGGGACCAACCACAGGTCCAATTAATCTTTTATGACAAAAAGGAAAACGCCGCACTCAGGAACTGTAGTGCTTTAGTTTATTCGGCAAACACCACAGCAAGATTAGTCTGCCACACCGACGCGTTTCGTACGCACACCCTTTCTCACGGTGGGTGGCACTACTTTTTTCTTTGTTTATAAAGGCTTTGCATCACAGCCCAGTCCTTCAGGATTTCTGGGACTTGTAGTTCCTATATGCATATATAGCACAGTGACACCTTTTGTGACATTTGCGAGTCTTCATTACAATAATACATTTTCTAATACGTTACTTTGTATAGTTTTTGCACTGATAATGCGATTGTGTGCATAATTAATTGCAATTATGTTATGTTTTGATGGTATAGTACCTTATGCAATCGCACATTTTGCCTATTGGTCACATGACATTGAATACGAAAAGATAATCAAAAATTATTATTATAATAGTATTGCCAATCATGAGGTGTTAATAATAAACTTGTCAAACCACACTCTAAGACAAATGGAAAGTCAAGTTTTAAACAAAGGATTAAGCTTTGCCCTCAAAAACATTTCAATTACACGAATACTAAAATCGACATTTACAAATTCGTTCGAAAAATCAAATTGGCTAAATCACATGCTAACGAATACAATACAGAATGTCAAACATCAGTAAACAGAGAAGAAACTACAATCTCATTGGACGGAACAGAACCAGAACAAGAACTGACAATAGAATTGATACCACATCTCAAAGTCTTGTATGACCTAGCGAATGACTACGAAAATGATGAAGTGTCTTAACTCACAATGTTACAGAAATTAGGTTTGGATACAAAACTACAACAAAAAAGAGGTGTAGTACCCTTCTATGTCTCTTGTAATTTCTAACACTATGTGACCTACGTTTGTCCCGTATAGATTCTGTCCCCCATTACTTTCTACATCAATCTTATAATTTGTCATCACATTCTTTTGTTCCCCAAAATCAAGACATCTAATTTAAATTCTTATTCAGTTCCAATTTCAAAGTTCTTATTTACAAGTGTACAAAAAGTTCCTCATCGAGGTTCATTCCCCTCGGGATTTTGCTTTTCATCCGAATTATGTATTTTGATTCAAGTTGTCTCAATTTCAATTTACGATCACCCAATCTCTCATTTTCACTGACGGTGTCAATCCCAAAAAAACACATTTTCAGTATTCGTGTAATTGAAATGTTTTTGAGGGAAAAAGCTTAATCCTTTGTTTAAAACTTGACTTTCCATTTGTGTTAGAGTGTGGTTTGACAAGTTTATTATTAACACCTCATGATTGGCAATACTATTATAATAATAATTTTTGATTATCTTTTCGTATTCAATGTCATGTGACCAATAGGCAAAATGTGCGATTGCATAAGGTACTATACCATCAAAACATAACATAATTGCAATTAATTATGCACACAATCGCATTATCAGTGCAAAAACTATACAAAGTAACGTATTAGAAAATGTATTATTGTAATGAAGACTCGTAACTGTCACAAAAGGTGTCACTGTGCTATATATGCATATAGGAACTACAAGTACCAGAAATCCTGAAGGACTGGGCAGTGATGCAAAGCCTTTTTAAACAAAGAAAAAAGTAGTGCTGCCCACCGTGAGAAAGGGCGTGTGCCCGAAACGCGTCGGTGTGGCAGACTAATCTTGCTGTGGAGTTTGCCGAATAAACTAAATCACTACAGTTCCTGAGTGCGGCGTATTCCTTTTTGTCATAAAAATATATATATATATATATATATATACATATATACTATCGCTGTCCTTATGTGTCAGTTGTTAAGAATGTAGGATAGTCTAGTACAAGTTTTTCCCCTAATGCCTCTTTAATGACTAACTAAAATGCCTCTTTACTCTCTTCTTTATCTGGGCCGTTATAAACACCTTCTGGAGAGAGGTTAGGGAATTGTAGGGCACTAGGGTGTTCACCCAAGCAAGCAACGAGGACCTTGCTTCGCAAGGGGTTGCGGGGCAAAGAGGTGATCACTACAGTGGGTATCTCTAATCCTAGTGTTATCATAGAAACATGCACGTATATTGTGTGTGCAGTCTTGTATGTTCTGTAACCATGTATCCTATTAATTTGTGAAAAATGCTCTTTAAAAGAAAAACATTTTCTGCAGACCTAAGACACACCTAGTTATTTTAAACGGCACAGTGAGCTTCTCTGGCTTCTCCTGCAGCGCTGATAAGGGGGGGGGCTATCCTGAATGAACAATATGCACACAGAAAGGTAGCAGCATTAAAATAGTATATCTGTGACAATTGTGGCGCTCAAGATGCTTTAGCTTACAGAATCTCTTCAGTTAATCAGTGGCAGATCAATACACATGGGGATACATAAATACATTTACAATCTTCCTAGTTATTGAATCTCACTAACAAACCAGTCTTCTGCATTTGGCAGTGACCTTCACTAATATTATTTTATAATCAATATGCATGTGCGTATAATCAAACAATGAATCAACAAAAAACAATCAATGTGTACCTAGATATTATAGTCTCACTAAAGTCAGCCTCTGTACCAGCCAGTGACTTCTAATACAATAGTAATGTAAAAACAATAATCACAAAAAGTTACGCGTTTGAACCCAATAAAAACCTCTATATATCTATACCACTAGGCACTAAGCCATAACGTATAGTCCTGAGTCCTGACAGTGCCTATTAATTAGCGAACAATTGTACATGTGTTTCAAAAAAGAAAAGCAAATGCAAATATTTTTAGTGTTTGCATTTTTTAACCAACAATTGCGCACTTCGGCCACTAGAGGGTGCTAAGAGTGCTTCCTATGATAATGATAAACACAAAAAGAAGAAGAAATGCAAAAGACACTTTTAACTGGCAAAAACGCAATGCTTATGACAAAAAAACACTTAATCATCCCGGGGAACCACTTAAATTGTCTACACAGGCGACATCCAAAATACCGTTAGCTACTCGGATCTCAGATTTAGCCTCTTCTCCATTGACTATTGAAATGGAGGTTTCCCTTCCCTGTTACTGTATTCTGAACAGAGGATCTCTCTTTGATAAATACTGAAAAGATGCTAGTTCCAATCTCTTCCTTCCCTGTCACTCTATTGTGAACAGAGGATCCTTCTTTGATAAATATTGAAAAGATGCTAGTTCCAATCTCTTTCTTCCCTGTCACACTATTGTGAACAGAGGATCCCTCTTTGATAAATATTGAAAAGAGGCCAGGCGCAGTCTTTTCATTCCCTGTCTCTCTATATCTATGTTGGACAGAGGATCCCTTAAAAAAAACAGAAAATGAGCGTGCTGAAAGATGCCAGATGCAGTCCTTCCCTTCCTGTATCTACAAGAGGCACAGTAATAACATGTATCTATTCCTAGAAAGATAAACACGTAAATCACATTAATGTCCTAACTTCACTCTCAGGCTCAGAATTCCACTTTGCACACAACTTCCCCTCAGTTTGAAAAAATGTATAGCGAGACCAACAGACAGTAACAACCCGATAACCTGGCAGGGATACAGCTGCGTCATAAACATACACACCTCTCCACCGTAACCAAGAGAAGACAATCGCACCAGGCAGTCCAGTTATAAGCTTACCCGTGCGTTGCGTTCCTCTTATGGCTCAGTCAGAAAGGAGTGCACAATCGTTTAGCAGCCTGCATGTCCTCTCGGTCCAGATGTTTCCTGTCTGTTGGTGCTGCCATCCGAGTCACGGCACCAAATGTTAGAGGGAGATTTATTACGGGGTAGAAGGGCATCTATTGTTTCCCTGGCATAGTTCATGGTTGGTGGGATCTTTATTTTATAAACAGAAATAATGTGTGAGAAATGTCTTTTCCCACAGTGTGTATACAGACGATTAATTGCAAAGGCTTGTGAAATTGCTTTACCTTTGCAATGGTCCATATTCTATTGTTTCACTGGCATAGCTCAGGGTTGGTGGGATCTTTATTTTATAAACTGAAATAATGTGTGAGAAATGTCTTTTCCCACAGTGTGTGTACAGACGATTAATTGCAAAGGCTTGTGAAATCGCTTTACCTTTGCAATGGTCCATATGTGTTAAATTACCCCCCGCATGTCTGCTGTGTCAGTCTCTCCTCCTGTTAGAGGGAGATTTATTACGGGGTAGAAGGGCAAGGGGCTGGGCGCAACGGCTCAGAAAGCCTGCGCTGGGATGATCGTGAGAGTGAGCTAGGGACAAAGGAGCACCCTAATTTGTACCTGGGTGTCCAGGAACTCTTGCTCTAAAAATAGGGAAAACAGATATGTGAGTCGTGGAAACTGAGGCTGAAAGTTTAACAGTTTTATTAAGAAGATGCAACCTCAGGAAACTTCAATATAAAGGCATAAAAATCACATTAATTCTGATTCCAGTGCTCCACGTTCTCAGATAGCCACGGGATCAGATGTCATTTACTGAACATTGCATTTACTGAATATTGCATTTACTGAATACAAGCCTTTAAACTGCTAGAGAGAAAGAGACTAAGGGCCCGATGTAGGTAGAACTTATTTACCGATTTTTAATTACCGAATTTTACCGATTCGGTAATTAAGAATCGGTAAATAAGAAGGGGGGGTATGTAGGAACATCCAGATGTTCCATTTACCGAATCGGTAAATATCTGTATTTACCGATTCGGTAAATACCGACCGGTAATGCTCCATTCATTCCTATGGGCTTTGAAGCCCATAGGAATGAATGGGGCAATACCGGTCGGTATTTACCGAATCGGTAAATACCGATTTTGACAAGGGTGCAGGGGGTGTCACTTTGACACCCTCTAGCACCCCCAAAAAAGGTTCGGGGGCCATGTGGCAGGCATACCTGCCCTAAGGGCAGGTCTGCCTGTCATATGGCACAGGTGTGCATGCACACATGTGCATGCACACCTGAATCGGTATTTTAACATCAAATTGAATTTGATGCTAAAATACCGAATCGGTAAGGCTTGTGGGACTCAGAAGAGTCCCACCTACATACCAAATTTACCTAATCGGTAGAAATACCGATTCGGTATTTTACAGAATCGGTAAATTTACCGATCGGTAAATTTACCGATTCTGTAAAATATGTGTCCCTACATACCAAAGCTCAAATACCGGTCGGTAACGGCCGAAAATACCGATTTTCGGCCGTTACCGACTGACCTACATCGGGCCCTAAAACCTTAAAGACACATTTATGATTTGAGGTGGATTGCATACAAAATGCAAAGTACATATTATTTGAGAATACTCACATCTGCCTATAAGTGAGAAATCCTGCAATTATAATTTGAACACTTTGAGATATGATGAAGGTTAAAACAAGTTACAGAGAGCATTTGCAGATATAACATTTCATATGGCAGAATAAAAAAGGAACAACACAGTTAGTATATATACATTAAGTAAATAGGTTGATCAAGAGCTCTTGGAGACAACTCGCTTGCCTGATACCTACAAACAAACGAGGAGTTGTCCAAAGATATTTCTGTGGATCCCCTTTTAATATTCTTTAAAGTGGTGAGAAGTCTATGGTAGCGTCATCTCACGCCACCCCATGCCACTTATCCTACCTATGTAACTTACGGCCTGGTTCGTACGTTTCCCATCCATACATTCAAATGCAGCCCTTCCTGTAACTGCGGCACGTTTGCTCTAGACTAAAGGTCATGCCTCGTAGACTGGAAGTTTGTCATAAATTTTGCTTTGGGCGGCAGAAAAGTGTTTTATTGCGCAAAGGGATTTTATTTATATGTGTATGTACCAGTCTGTACGTCCTGTTGCCACATCCATCACTCCAGCTTGGCGTAGCTGTGGTGGGAAGTTCCCCTTTTCTCATGCACAGTTTTAGGAGGTGGTCCATTATGTGTTGAAATAACAGGGGGAATGTTGAACCTAAATGTTCGTGAACTTAGCACACGAGTAGGGTGGGGGCTCAAACTGGAGCGAGAAGCCTCGCAGTCGGTGGAGCTGAATACAATCTTGATCAGACATGCCTTCTGCTTTCTTAAGAGAAAATGGCAGTACTCTGGCCAATCTAACCAAGGCCTATAATTCTGAACAGAAGGGCCTACACAAGGGTTCATGCTAGCTAAGTGATAAGAATGACCCAGGAAATTTATATGGTAAAATTGGTCCCTCTCTCACTCCCTGTCTAACAACACACCTTTTTCTGTCTTAGTATTGTTAAGACTCAGGTCCCGATTCACAGAATGAACTTAAGACTAAATCCTAAACTTAATACTATTTGGTATTCACAGAATGCACTTACTACTTTCGAGATTGACAGAATGACCTTACTACTTTCGGTATTCACAGAATAGATTTAAGACTACTAACTTTACGTTCGCACTCGGGCTGGAAATTCCGGCCCGGAGGCGGAGCTTCTGGCTTGGGGGCGGAGCTTTCGGCTTGGGGTGGAGCTTGAGGCCCAGAGGCGGAGCTTCCTGCCCAGAGGCAGAGCTTCTGGCCCAGAGGTGGACATTTCAGCCATAGCTAAATCCTCACCTCTGAGCCGGAAGCTCCGCCTCCAAGCCGCAAGCGCCACCTCCGGGCCGCAAGCTCCGCCTCCAAGCCAGAAGGCCGGAATTTCCAGCCTGAGTGCGGACGTAAAGTTAATAGTCTTAAATCTATTCTGTGAATACCGAAAGTAGTAAGTTCACTCCTTGAATCCCGAAAGTAGTAAGTGCATTCTGTGAATACCTAAAGTAGTAAGTGCATTCTGTGAATACCAAATAGTAGTAAGTTTAGGATTTAGTCTTAAATTCATTCTGTAAATCTGGCCCTCAGTCTCTATATCGAGAGCTTACTGTGGCCATTGTTAATTCCAAGTATCATCTTTTAGTCTTGATGCGGCTGCAGCTTTTAGCTGGTGTATTAGTCACTGTCTTTTACATCATTCACTCAGAATCGCTTATTGTCTCTCAGGGGAATCGCTGCTCACCCCACTGGGGATGGAGAGGATTACAGGCTCCCTCATCGTGGCTGTCGAGCCAGGCCCCAGCCTTCCATCCAGTCCCAAGCCTGCTCTGGAGAAGTGCAGAACCAGGCCTTACCCCCATTTAGGATTCACAGTTTCCCCTGGGAATTGCATTATGTATTGCAGGTTTCAATTTCATAGTTCCTGTTTGACCTTGTCAAACAATAACAGTCTTGCCTGGGCCTCCCGTGTGAAATCTGGGAACACCATAACTGTGTGATTCTCAAAGAGGAGTGGGCCCTGTTGCAGGGAGCAATTTCTTGATGAATTTCCCAACTTCTGGTCCTTCTGCTTTTTCCGGTATCCCCACAAAGTGGACATGATTGCAGCTGTATCTGTCCTCCACATCTTCGGTCCAGGCATGGAGCCGTCAGATGACCTCTTTGATTTGCGAACTTCTGTGGTTAGGGCTCCGATTAAGCCGGTGTGTTCATTAAAAGTGGCCTCTGATGTGGCCACATGGTCTACAACCTTCCTGATGTTGGCTTGGATCACAGTGACATCCACCATCATTGCGCTAATTTGTGTCACAAGGGCTGCTTTGAAGGCCTAGATGGCCTAAAGCAGTTCTTTGAGGTGGGGCTTAGTCCTCCATGGTTGAGCCCTCCATGTCTGTCTGATGGTCCACCGCACTGGCCTCTCCAACAATTTTGAAGGGGTGTTACTCCAGGAGGTTGGTTTGAGACTCTATGATACCTTTATCTTCCACCATGGCTCTGGGCCCGGGCTTTGGTCCCTGGGGTGTTCTGACCTGGCTAGCAGGTCACTGTGCCCAGCATATGCTGCCCGTTTTCAGGCCCCTTCTAGCTGTGTGCTGTTGGGTGGTGTAAGAGGAGGGATCAAAGGCACTAAAAGACGTCACCACCTCCTTGGCTGTCCAACCCGCGGCCCTGGTCTTGTGACACACCGGGCGGATTGAATCTTTGCGGCACTTCTGCCACTCAAGAAATGCAGGATGTAGTCTGGAGGGTGGGGGAAACAGTGGGGGGAGAGAGCTGGTAGAGGAACCCAAGTGCAGAATCCAGAGTGCGGGAGTCTAACGCAGATCCATGGGGAGTCTCAGCCTCTTAACTGCATCCCAAGTGGGTCTGGCTGCCATCTCAACCCTTCAGGAGCTGTAGAGAATTTCGATGGATTTAGACCATCCAGGGGCCACCCATCCCATCAACTGCCTCGCCACAGTCTCTGTGACTGGTGGGTGTGCTTGGCAGACGCCAAGAAATACGTATGGGTGCTGTGGCAGCTTATCGGCAGCAAGAGCTCACATGCTGGGTGCCATGTTGCTTCAGCATCCTCTGTGTTATCTTTGTCTTTAATTCTTGGTGAATGAGGTTGCAGTGTGGATGGTAGGCCGAAGTATTATAAAGTTTCAGCTATCTTTGGGTTGGAGAGGAGCTCGAACTGAACCAGAGCAATGCATCTGGCTTAAGTCTGGAATGATGTTTCGGTGTCTTGCCCAACTTTACTACCGAAACGCGGTCAAGCGAAATCCGACATTGCTATCCGCAATCCACTGGATTCAGGAACATTGAAAATCCAGACTCTCTGTAACATGCATGCAACATACTGGACCAAAGGAACATGCTGGAACTGGCACCCTGCTACAGACCATCTAAGAATCTACATTCTTAATGTTTGATCCACCAATGAAGCACAGAGGCAAGCCTTTGCCTTCCTGTTTGTTACAGAGGTTAGATTGCCCTGAACCCAAACTTTAGGACAGAACTTGCACACCACAAAGCTATGTAAAAAACTGATTTTGGGATGGCTTCCAGTAGTTGCCAAATGGCTCAATGTTATGCTTAGCATGTATAGACACTCCTAGCTTCTACAGCAACAGTATGTTACATTCTGAGACTCGGGTAAATTCACAAGGATGCAACTCCGATTCATCCCCACCTTACCACATCAAAAGTGGAGATAGATTCAACACCCCTTTCACAAGCTGGTGCAAACTGCGGACATCTCCAGTATTCCCACGATAACTGCCCCAAAAGTTATCTCCATGGTGGACACCACCAACTAATCAATCAATCAATCATAGCATTTGTAGAGCGCACTACATACCCATGAAGGTCTCAAGGCGCAAGGGGGGAAAGCTGCTACTGTTTGAAGAGCCAGGTCTTGAGAAGTCTTCTGAAGGTCAGAAGGTCTTCTGTCTGCCATAGGCAGATGGGGAGGGTGTTCCATGTCTTGGCGGCATGGTGGGAGAATGATCTGCCGCCGCCGGTGACTCTTCGGGTGCGGGGGACGGTGGCGAGGGTGCTGTCTGCGGAGCGGAGCTGGCGGGTAGGGGTGTAGAGGCTGAGTCGGCTGTTAGGTATGCTGGTCCAGTGTTGTGGAGTGAGGAGCTTGAAGGTTATCCTCTTGTTGACAGGGAACCAGTGCAGGTCTCTCAGGTGGGGTGTGATGTGACTGCGGCGAGCAATGTCGAGGATCAGGCGTGCGGAGGCGTTCTGGATGTGTTGGAGCCATGTCAGGAGTTTGACCGGGGCTTCTGCGCAGTTGCCGTACTGCTGACGAGGGCCAGGGTGCAGAGTAGGCATTCCCATGCAAAAACACACGAAAAAACCATACCACCACTTTCACAACGAACTGCCAGATCTGCGACGCGACCCAAAAACAGGCAATAAGCCGTGGTAGCAGCAGGCAATTAACACCTGCCTCTTGCTGGTGCTAGTTATGATATATGGGGTAACCCAATTAAAGTCCTAGGACCTGGGTATTGGTTATTATAGAAAAGGTGGTCCTAGACATCAAATTCCACACACAATGTTTGATATTAATTCAAAAAACTTTTTCAATTCTTTTTATCATGCAGCATAGATCCTGCAATGAAAATTTTTTTTTAAGAACAGAAACACAAATAGCCCAAAGAGAAACAAACAAACAGGTGTCCAGTATACACACAAACAATCGATTTAAATGTTGTAAAAGTAGAGGAAAGAGAACTCTACAATTTATTCTCAGTGAAAATATATATATAAAATTCAAATTTTTCAAAATGTAATACACAAATATACAATCATTGCAAAAATCAAATGGGGTTACCAAAAGAAAGATAGAGCATATAGGGTGGGAAAGTCAGTGCTCATGTGAAGGAGAAAGGAGACCAAAAGGTCGGGAAATGATGAATCACAGAATTGTTATTGAGTCATTGGTATTGATTCAAAAAAGAGAGAGCCTGCCCTCAATGGTTATTGCAAAGAAGTGTCAATTTTTAGACTTTGCGGCGGTCAGTTTATTCAAAACTTTGTATCTTCAGTGGGAGTGGAGTGGGCAAGGGCAGTCGAGATGCAGGCTCAACAAGAGGGAGATTGTCGACGTTTCGACCCAAGGATATGAAGGGCAGTTTGTATCCTCATGGACGGGTCTTCATCAGGACGGGAAAAAGGATAAAGGGAAGAAGCTAAGTTACATTGTATGCATGTAACCCCAGCCGTGTAGACGGACACCTGTAACAAAAGAATTTGAGGGCTCAGTGTTTGGAACCAACACGCATGGAGGTTTACCAGAGATCAGTACTACCAAGGCACTCACCCTTTAATGGTGTGCCACTTTGCATAAATCAATTCGGTTTTAAGAAAGCCGTCCGTGCGTGCTCTCGAGTACTGGAGAGAAAATGAAAACACATTGCCATCAGTGCTGTGTTTCAATTCAACATAAAAGACATGGGCTGGACTAAGACAGTACTACATATAACGACGTTACATGGAAACATTCGACCACGCTGGTGGCACTCACCCTCGCTGTTGTGCGCGACCGATGATGAGCGATCAGTCCGTCAAACACAATACACGCTGTGTCTGTAGACAATAATGTGTATTTCAGTAAATAGAACACCAGTCCAAAAGTTAAAAACAGGAAGGGAAATTTGTTTACCCAAGCGTACCTGCTCAATAGCACTGCGTGGCCTATCTCTGGGGGTCTGTTTGTCAGCGGCTGCTGCATTGAGAACACTCCAACGTGCTGGTGGCACTCGCTCTCGCTTTGTAGGGTAATCGATTAGTCCGGTGAACCCAATACACGCTGTGTCTGTAGACAATAATGTGTATTTCAGTAAATAGGGCACCATACCAAAAGTTAAAAACAGAAAAAGCTTGTTAACCCAAGCGTACCTGCTCAGTAGTACTGCGTGGCCTATCTCTGGGAGTCTGTTAGTCAGCAACTGCTGCGACGGGCTCAAACGGCGCCAAATTAAGCAGTGGACGTTGGGAGAGCGTGCGCGTCACTGAGACGGCATGTAAGAGGCGCCGTCGTTGCCTAGCAACATGTGTAATTGTTTGGAAAACAGACTTCACGTGTCGGGAAGATTTAGGAAAATGTATGACATCAAAAATAAATAACACAATACATTTTTACACGATGTAAAACGAATTATATACATGCAGATTTGTTTGGAAGACAGACTTCACGTGTAGGGAAGATTTAGGAAAATGTATGACATGGAAAATAAATAACATAATACATTTTTACAAGATGTAAAACGAATTATATACATGCAGATAACAGAATCATATACATTTTCCTATGCTTGCCCATGACAAGAGAGAAAACAGCAAAGATCTTAATACAGGGTAGCCATTTGTCTTGTCGTTTCCTCATATTCATTAAGGCCCCGATTAACCGTATCAAAAATATGCATCCATTTGCATTCTCGAAGGCTAAGTGTACTGGCAAAATTTCCACCCCTTACATTAACTTGGACTTTCTCCAGGACCCACCAACGGATGCTCTCTGGTGGATGTCCAAAAGTCAGAAAATGATCCACCAAGGACGACTACCCACAGCATGAAAGGGAGACCAGCCAAGAGCCACACCTGAAGACCCACCGATGCCACGGAGACAACGGCCATGCAGCACCGATACCCATGAGGGCCACAGCATCCCCCGCCACCACCCACAGACCCCCCAGACTCCTCCCCCAGACATACACATACCGTTCACAACACAAGAGCCACAAAAAGCGCATGATGACGCACATTGCCAAAATAAATACACATATGTGTGGCCAGAAGAACGAGAAACTGTCACAAAGCACTGAAGCAACAACCAAAAATGTTATTTAAAAACAACACAAAACAACAATGCGTAACACTTCTGTCGGGTCCGTCAGGGACAACCTCCAAGTCACAGCCTGGAAAACAAAGCACAAAATCAGGACGTGTGTCATGCTCACATCAAAGGAGTGAGACACAGAGAAACAGAGAAGGAAAGTGAGCCTGAGAGATAAAGTGAGGGAAGGAAAGGAAGAGAGAGAGAGAGAGAGAGAGAGGGAAGGGAGAGAGAGTGAGAGAGAGAGAAGGAAAGGAAGGGAGAGAGAGAGTGAGAGAGAGAGAAGGAAAGGAAGGGAGAGAGAGAGAGAGAGGGAAGTGAGATAGAGTGAGAGAGTTAGAAGGAAAGGAAGAGAGAGAAAGAGAGAGGGACAACGCTGCCGCCCCTGCGCACACAGGCCCCACTGCTCACCTGCTTCCACTGGTGTGTCCACCAGTAGGCACACCACGTGCCCGTTCAAGCTCCAGGCCTAGGTACCGCCACCATGGCATAGTCCACATCATGCGGGCCCGCCCCGCGGCCCAGCAGGTCCCACACATGACGCTGAATCCTGAGTCATCAATGGTGGAGACCACATCAGTGCACACATCATCATCGCAGGCTGAACACCCGCTCAGCTAGTCCGGTGCCACTAACCCTGTGCAACGCAAGTCAGCACCAAGTGGTGGTAGGCCTGTGATGGCCGCAAGGCCTCAGGTGTCACTAACCCTGTGCACAACATCTCAAGGGCCCTTTATGATTGAGCATCGTGGAGCGTCCGCAGAGGAGGATTGTCAGCCGCACTGTGTGGCAGTGACACATCTGGTGCCGTTGAGCATATGCCTGCTGCACTGTGAGGCTCTGACACACCAGGGGGCGGAGATTTGGATGATATGAGGGCAGCAGCATTCTTCAGCGCCAGACCTTGTGCCAGAAATGGCATGATGAGGATCTGCAGAGCATGGTAGATCCCAGCTACATCTCACTGATGTGAAGCGGTGGCTCCCATCCTTTCTGCCTCAATCCACACCATGTCCTCCATGAGCCTCCGCATGTGTGCCAGTTCACGGCTGGAATCGCTGGAGCCAGTCTGAGTGGACAGATGTTCTTCTCTCTGCGTCATGACTCCAGCGGTGTCAGTCAGGGCTCGTTGGAGACCATGGAGAGGGCCGAGGGTGTCCGTTAGGGACTGGAGCTGGTCCCTCATGGGACCTAGACACCCCTGGATGGCTGTCCAGTTTGGTAGCCATGATGCCGAACCCCACCCGCACCTGCTCAGCCGTCTTCCCCTGGCCATCCAGCGCACGGCGTTGGAAGACCATGGTTTGGTCCTGGGGGTCTTGGGAGACTGCCAGGGCTGTAGGTGCCTCCTGCTGGGTGGTTTGGGTAGAGCTGGGTTCTCCTCGATGCAGCTGGGCTGCCCTGATCCTGGCGGTGATTTGTGGATCATGTCCATGATGTTTTGGTGGGCTTGGGTGTCGATGCTAGAGTTGTCCTCCTCTTCATCAGAGTGGCTGGGACTGCTGTGCAGGGGGTGTTGACGATGCCCCTACAATGTGAAGGGGAGCTGGTGTATTACAATGTGTCGACATGTATGTGGCCGCATGGAACATGTTGACATTCAGACAGCATGGCATTGTACATTTTGACAGTGTGTAGATCAGGGCCATGACCCAGAGTCATTGTGGGTGTGCACTGTGCTCTGCTTGATTGTGCATGTGTGCCATTGTGGGCCTCTCTACCCGTCCCCCCAGTACCTGGTGGTCACTCACCCTGTTGCGGTTGTGTTGTGTCCTGTCGTGCAGTGTCTGTTCCCCCGACTCCGGCCACAGTCTCCACACTGATGACTGTCGACACCAGCTCCACCATGTCATCCAGATCCAGCTGTGGCGCTGGGCTCCCACCTGCTGCCTTCTGGTTGGCTGCGAGTTTCTCCTTGGTCCTCTGGTTGATGTCAATCCATTGCCTCTTGGCCTCATCCATTGATCTCTTGTGCTCTCCGACGGCATTCACCTTGTCCACAATGTCCCGCCATATCCCATTTTTGGTGCCCAATGACACGTTGGAGGTCACGAACAGTTGTTGATGGTGTTCCATCACCTTCGTGATCAGGATCCTGTATTCCTGCGGACTGAACTTCGTCTTCCTTTTCTTCTTGTCCTTGCCCTTTCCTGTCCCCGAAGTCCCAGGCTGGCCATCCGGGTGCTTGTGGGGTTGCGCTCGTCCTCTGCACCTGCTCCGACTGCCTCCATGGTGCTTTGGAGTTGGTCAGTTTGTGTTTGTGTGTTTTTTCTACTTTTATAGTGATTTTTCCCACCTGCCATGTGTGTATTGCAGGCTTTGCACTGCTTATCGCTGATTTCCTCATTGCGCTTTGACCCATCGCATGTTTTTTCACGTTGAGATTTGTGTTTTTATCTCGGTCGAGGTGGTTGTATTACGGAGATTGGCAGCGGTTTCTGTGGACTATCGCATCGTACAGCGGTGTTGTGAATTCCACGTTAACACAGGGTTATTTTCCCGCGATGGGCTGCGATGTGTAAAGTTGCATTAGCATTTTTTGGTGCTGTTTAGCACACGTTCTTGTGAAAATACCCCTCAGAGTTTCCCATTTAAATTTGTTGATGGAGGCAAAAACTGCCCAGCATTCAAACTGGTGCTGGCTAAAACCACAGTAATGACTGACGGTGTCACGGCATGGCAGCTATGGGTTCGACTGAGGCTCTTTATTGATAACGGTGGAGGCTGAGGACAGAACAGAAGATCAAACAACAAATTTGTTTGGATTTTAACCACTTGCAAACATGTATTATCTTCCACAACCCTGTACTCTGAAGTGGCCAGAAGGTAAAATGATCTTTAGACATTTGAGCCCAGATAAGGCAGCGGATTCAACTGGGCTCAGACCAGATCAGTGCACCCTAACACAAAGAATGTGCTGCTCACAGGCAGCAACTTGGCCTCATATTCAAAGAGGGAGAGGGACCCCTTTGCAGCCGAATACTTCTTTGCCTCTGTGCCAGTCCCTGTAATATGGCGGTGGCATAAAGGGCATAGGCAAATGAAGAACGCCACAGGGCTGTAGAATCAAAAGTACCCTAAGTAGCATTGGGTGCGTGTGTCTACTTTTAGCCCCCCTTACTTCCCCGGCACTTTCGGTATTACAGAAGGGGCTACGGATGCCAGGTTGCCTTTTTCACCAATGCTCTGCACCATGGGCAAATGCAAGTTTCTGGCTGCACTTAGGGGAGTGCATCTACTCTTATAACATCTACTGACCTGGCCAGAGCCTGGCGCACACAGACAAAGATGTGCTGCAGAGGAAAGAAGGGCTGTGAGTGTTGGAAAGTCAACATTATGATTGTCAGTCATGGAAGTTTTTCTCTGCATCCCAAAACATGCGATGTTGCTGTTCAGGGATTTTGCTTATAAATCCAAGGTTATTTTTTTTTTTTTAAAACCTTTATTTATGTGAAAGTGTACACCGCTATTTAGCCGAATATCCCGGGGGCACGGCAGCATATCAAAAACATATTATCATGGTACACAGCGCTCATATTTCCGGATAGGTGAGGTTCAATTTTACTTTTAACCGCATCGTGGCGGCACATTTTCCCCTGCTGTGCTGGAATATGCAAAAACCCATTATTCATGACGAGCTGGGCTCGTCATGAGCGTGCGAGGAGGCTACCTCATGACGAGCCCAGCTCGTCATGAGCGTCGAAGGGGTTAAATCAGGATGACATCAAGAACGTAAAAAACTGCAATATAACGTAAAGAAATGTGGGTATCAGGCGCCTAACCGTAAGGTAGAGTCATACATTGGGCGAGCCAGACAATAAGTCCCGCATAATGAGACGATCACAAATAAGACATGGGTCCCGCAGCAAAGAGTCAGGATATCAGTGCATACAATCACTACGGGCACCGAGTAGACGCCCGCCCAATCACACCAACAATGCAGCAACAGTTAAGGCATAGAGTACAACAAATCAATGAGAGCTCAGGGAATAATCCAATAGACTGACCCCAAATCCGAAAAAAGAAGAAAGAGAAAGGAAAACCAAAAGAGCGAAGGAAAAAGGGCCATAGAAACAAAAAAGGGAAAATAATAAACCCCTACCCCCAACCCCCCACCCCGCACACCTGTAGATGGCTACGGCCTACCCCCCCTAGCAGCGTGCCTGTCGCCCAGTATCTAAACCCGAAATATAGCAGAGAGAGGAAATAGAATAGAGAGGAAAATAAAGGGTCCGAAATATAACGAGAAGAGAAGTAAGAAATGAAACAAAAACAGAAAAGAAGAAAGAGAAAGGGGCCATAGAACCAAGGAGGAAACAAGAAGACAGAAAGAACCCCCCCCTTCAACCCCCCACCCCGCACCCCTGCAGAAGGCCATGGCCTACCCCCCCAGCAGCGTGCCTGTCGCCCTAAATGGAAACCCGAAATTTAGGAAGACAAAAGAGAAAGAAAGAAAGGTGGAGGAGGAGCGAGAATTAACATACTGGCCCCCAGCCACCACACCCATCCAAATCCCAACCCCTCGAATCGGCACCCGGGTAGCCATCATTTGCAATCGACGGAAGGCATGTCCCACATAGTCACCAGGAAATCAAACTCAGCAATCCAGGACACGACCTCAACCCTGTCCCGTGCGTTCCAATGCACCAACGGAGCCCAACCGCAGTCGACCCATTCCCATAACAAATGTTGCGAGGAAACGGAGCCCCAAATCTAGTCCAGACTGCAGTCCACACACAATGAGGCGACTTATCGGAACACAAACACAGTCATCAGCATGGCAGTCCAACAGTCCCAATATCGCTCCGAAGTGTATCTTCCAGGTCACATGCACAAGATCCGGGAGGGAGAGGAAAAACAAAATGTCCGACAGTATCTGACGCAGCACTAGGGTTTTCGGGGGGATAGCGTAGAACGGTACTGCCACCTCTGAGTCCAGCGCCAGTCCAAGCAAGCAGTCCAAATATCCGGGAGCCTGCTCACAAGTTACCACACGAACCGGGACCTCCGATGTTGCAGTGTTAACAGGGGCCACCATCGCGCTTTTCCCGGGTACAGAACCCGGCAGGTCATTGTGAGCCTGAAGACTGTCCGGCAGCGAAAGTCTCAAGGTAGACACCAGGGCATCCAGTTTACTCTCCAATACTCGGGCGTCAATGTCCAAGGTGGAGCGCAGGGCACCAAGAACAGCCAAAAGGTCACGACACGTCAACCCAACTCCATGTGCCAACATTTCCATGCCCCCCATTTCCACGCACTCCATTCCTTGCTGCAAGCCAGCACTTCGGGTGTTACACTCCACACTGTCGATTTGGTCAGCCAGCCGCTCCACTAACGTGTGGGACCGAGCCTCGAACGTAGGCACACAGGCTCCATGACAATGCAGCAATTCTGTAGGGGCAGTGTCAATAAATGCCCAATCGGCAGCATCCGGTGCAAGCCATCCGTGAAAGGGAGCAGTTCATGCGAGAATTCGGGAGCAGCCCGCCAAAAGCGGGCCGGGCGGCCAACAGCGTCCGGGCGGTGCACTCGAGGTTAGGCACATAATTTCACAAACCCTCGAAATTACTACGCCAGGCGTATTCCGATCCGCACCGCCGGTTGTGCTAGCTGTCCTCGGCCAGAAACAAGCCGATCATTTCTTTGCTCCAGGTGACCGACTCCCCCCCTGCACGGGTGACCGCTGTTGTTCACTCAGTTCCCGGCCCCGTTCAGAAGGCAAAGACCCGGTTCCAGCTCCATTGCAGGCCGCAAGATGCAGATGGGCATTTCTTCGGGTGCATGGCTGGGAGAGATCCCGGGATCACGCGATCTGTGACCGGGCGTCCTCATCGACGCGAGGGTGTGAGACAAGTCCAGGATTTATCACAGGATATCAAGGCGGGAGGAGAAGGGCCGCAGAGCCGAGGTCTCAGGCGGCCATCACAGTCGCTGTCTTGGCTCCTCCCCCCAAAAAATCCAAGGTTATTAATGTGTTTATAGTCTAGAAGCTACTTGGGGATCAATGTGGATTCTTAAAAAGATAACATTTTGTTTGGCTTTTTATGTGGTATGGGTACTGAGCTTTGCAGAAATTCTTAGCATTTCTGTACCATTGGTATCTATATGTCGATGTCCTCCTACAAGAACTTGGCATTCCAACGTTCAGGTTGTAGCTTGGACACACTGCATCAATGAGCAGATGACAGACAGGTTCACTTGTGTGACCTGTACTAGTGTCACCTAAATCAATGCTGTTGTGATGGGCTCGAAGAGCGAGTCCTTGGATTTGTCTCAAATGGAGATGGGCCTTTAAGAAGATGGGTAAACCCTCGCAGGTGCTGCTGCAGGGGGTCTTACCTGTGGACCACTTGTGCGTAATTTCTGCAGTGCTAAATTTGTAAAAAATATAAGTTGCAGGGCCTTTCTCAGGAGACATTGCATTTTGCCTCATTCATTGTCCCTACCAGCACCGCCAATGCCAGTGACAACACAACCACCACTAACCATTAAACCCCTACACGTGTAACAATTCAGATTATTCCAGACTAACCAAAGCTATGAGAATGGCCTGGGTGGCAGATATTATTTAATTTTAATGTATACTAACCACTTGAGTGTATGTGTCGAACAATGGCTGACACACACACTACCTCACCAGTGCGTGCTGACTAATGCCCGACACTGGGGGGGCATTTAAAGGCCTCTCTGGTGCTTTGCACCAGAGTGTGTCCTTTATTTCATTTGCTTGGGAAAAGCATCCCAAGCAGCCTGAGTGTTTTTTTTTTACTGTAATAACAATCAGCAAGCAGGGCATGCTGACATCATTACAGCAAAGTGAAAATAAAACAAACCGATGGGCTCATTTTACTTTTACTGCATCAGTGCTTGGGGGCAAGCCACTGAGTACTGATTGCTTCGGGGTAGGTATCATTAGAAATGGGAAAATCTCCCCTTTCCAATTATATCTCTGCCCAGTGAATCCCTGCTTGGGGATCACAATTGGAGAATGATCCCCAAGAAGATATCCAACCACTAGGCCCCAGGGACATGGGACAGCGGCCCCTTAGGCATGGACCTGTGCTCCCTCCACCCCAAATAATTCATCTTTCTGACCCTTCTGGGGGCAATGGGAGTGACTACCCCTGATTTGCTCCCCAAGATGGCAGAAAGCCCACTAGACACTGGATAAAGCAAAACAAAGAAAATGTAGGGTGGGGGCTGCCCACCATGGGCATGACTATGCCCCATCCCAAACACTGCAGCATCTGTCTTTCTGGTCTTTGGGGGACACATGGTGGTGATTACCCCCAATCTGCCACCCGAGGAGGGGTGGCAGAATACCCACTAGACACCAGGGAAAGATTGTAAAAAAGAGTGGGGGCTGCCCACCATGAGCATGGCCATGCCCCTACCCCAAAAAGTGGCAACAGTGTTTCTTCCACCCTTGTGAAGTGGATGGGTGTTATTACTCCCTGATTCGCTCCCTTGGGGATAAAGCTCAATAGATACAAGGGAACATTTAAAAAAAGAAAAGGTTGGGGTAGGGGCTGCCTACAATGGGTATGGCCATTTCCCTACTCCAAAAAATGCGGCATCAAATTTTTTTATCCCTCGGGGGGAGGGGGGGGGATATGGGGTTATTACCACCAATCTGGTTCCTCGAGGGGTAGAAAGTCCACTAGACACCAGGGACATTTTGTTTAAAAAAAAGGTCCAGGAGTGGGGGCTGCCAACCATGCCCCGACCACAGAAATGACGGCAACAGTTTTTCTGCCTTCTCTGTGGGGAGGTTGGGGTGATTATCAGTAAGACTGAAATAGTTGGGGGCTGAGGGGAAGGAAGCACAAGCCCTTGCCTTATGGGCCTCTCTCCCAAGTCCCTTTGGCCTAGTGGATAATCCAAGCTTGGGGATAGCTCCCTTGCTTGTTGCTGGGATATCAGTGGAAAGGGGAGATTTTCCCCCTTTAAACAATACCTCTCCTGAATCAATCAGTGTTCAGGAAACTGAGATATCATTTTAAAGAAAGAAAATAAGAAAAAAAGAAAATGTAGGGATGGGTATGGTTCACCATGGGTATGGCATTGTCATACTTCCACAACAAAAATGTGACATCAGTCAATCTGCCTCCCGGCCTGACAGAAAGCCCACTAGACACTAAGGAAATTTTGTAAACAAAAATGTACAGGGATGGGGCAGGCCGCCATGGACATGGCCATGCAACCACCCAAAAATGGCATAAACAGTCTTTCTGCCACCCGAGGTGTGGATGGGGCAATTACTCCCTATGTGCTCCAGAGGAGGGCAGAAAGCCCACTAGACACAGGGACTTAATTTATGTAGTGTTTATTGGGAGAGCAGACCCCTGGCCATGGGCCGTACTCATTCCCCTCCCACCTCCCAATAGATTTTCTGTGCCCCAGGGGGTGGATAGATGTACTCTCCCCACTCTGCTCCTTTGGGGGGAGGCAGAAAGCCCACTAAACACCAGGGATTTTCAAAACAGAGCCAAAACGAACAAAAGGAGGGGGCTGCCTACCCTGGCATTTAGTTATAGCCCGCTTCAGATGGAGTAATTGTGTCTTTCTGCCCCCATTGGGGCAGGTAGGAGGTTTGTAGCAGTTGGGGAGGTTCCCCCCATATATGTCCCTCTGGAGGGTAGAAAGTCCACCTGACACCAGGGGTTTTGCATTTGGGCCAAAAGAAAGTGGTGCAGGTACCACTTTCCTTTACCCGAAAGGCAAAATCCCTGGTTAAAGAGTTAAACACTGTTGAATTAGAGAATAAGAGCTAGCATGTAGTAGACTGTCATCAGACCTGGGTTTGATAATTAAGTGCTGGTGCAGCACATCAGCAAACATCATCTCAAATTAAGCACCGGATTGCTGGTTAGATGTGGAACAGATTTCATGTGTATTTGTTGTTTTCTATTCATGTCATGTATTTCTTTCTTCTACCAATTCTAAAACCCAACATATCAGAAACATTTGGATAGTTGTGCGAGACGTGCAATAGAATGTGAGCACACTATGGGGCTCATTAGGATGGCGGACGGACCTTCGTCCGTCCGCCACCCCAGAGGAGGAGGGACTGTCCGCAGGGGCAGCGGCGGTCCCTCCGTGCTAATTAGGATGTGACCGCCACCCTGGCGGTCACATCCAGTATTTTTAACATTGCGGCGGGTGCTGCTTGAAGCAGCACACGCCGCAATGTTAAAAAAACATGTTTTCCTTTGTGTGCACGAAGCTGCAGACACCGTGTGGTGCCTGCCGCTTCTTGCACGCAAAGGCAGGGGGGTACCATAGGTACCCCCCATGTGCACCCCCCAGCCCCCTTCACCCCTGGGGGCCCGCAACGGGCCCCCAAAGTAAAGTCCGTATGCCTTTGCAAGGCGGAAATGCCGCCGTGTAAAGGCATAGCACCGCTGACATCCTAATATGGCTGGCGGTGTCTGATCGACACCGCCAGCCATGTTAGAGCTTTTCCGCCGCGGACGGAAGGCGACCGCGGCGGAAAAGCGGCGGATGGAAAAAAGATCCCCCAGCCATCCTAATCTGGCGGACTTTTTTCAGTCCGCAGCGGTTAATCCGCATCCTCCGGGCCGGCGGTGGCTTCCCCGGCCCGGAGGATGCGGATTAACCGCAATCCTAATGTGCTCCTTTGTTTGGAGGGGCATTTTTAGGACTGGGTGTATTAAAGGGGACTTTGTCAAGCAAAATGCAGAGGCGCTCCCTTTGGCTTTTCGCCTGAAAGTCCTCATATCTGGTGCTGTTAGAAAGGAATTATCAAGGCACATAAGACCATAGGCATACAAAGGAAAAGTAGAGAAACCACTTCCAAGAGGTGGACTGATATTTTTAGTTTATTCAGTCACACAAAACAATATTTCGTTGATGTAATGTACAATACTTTTCACGGTTATCATCAGGGAGAAAAGAAGTACGTGAGGAGTTGGTGCTCAGGTGAAGGAGTAAAGAAAAAGGAGAGGAAGCTGTATTCAGGAGATTCAAATATTTACAAAAAACACAGAAGGGGACCCACACTGGTTGAGAATAGTCTCCATTAGAGTTCACGGGCTACCCCTATATGTACAATTCCGTATGTATGTAATTAAATGTGAAGTTTCTAGGTCAACAGAGTAATTTCATCGGTGGGTCAGGAGTAGGGCAGTGGTAGGATGTAGGCCAATTCAGATGCGCCGACGTTTCAACCCTATTGCGTAAGGGTGGGTGTGTTCCTCAGCAGCAGGTCTTCTTCAGAACGGGGGTAGGGGTATCTGGAAATAAGCGGGGAATTAATCTCAAGTGCTTAGATCATGAACAAACAGTGCCTCAACATGAAATTCAAGTGGTATGCTCACCCCGGTATTGAGTCCGGTGGGGACCACGGGCTATGGCCTCATGGAGAGCTAAGTATACAGTCCTGTAGGTTCATCAGGTAACGGGAGCATGTCCCAACACTACAACAAATATTAGAAATATATATATAAAAGGGCGCACAAGGATGCGTGTGACTGTTAGAACCTGTATATGTGGTGCTGACTCACCCGCTACATGAAGATGCGGTGTGTGTGTTCTCGACTTGAAGAAAGATTTAAAACGATCGTTATTCTGTGGATGATAAAAAGGGGGGGGGCAAGCCACAGTCAGAAATGAGCGTGACAGGCGTAAATGGGCAATTCATGCTTAAAGGAACGTGCAGCCCGAGCTCGGGTGGAAAGTTTACCTTATCTGCAAGCGTCGCTCCGTGATTCTAGTAGCTCTGTGTAACGTCTGCCGAAAGCAGCGCACCGTATCCCTCATGCACTCAGAGGACGAACGGCGGTCAAAGCCATACTTTTTTATCATCCACAGAATCACTATCAAATTTTTGTTCAGTTACTGGAGATCGCCATGACAAATAATGTTTTCTATTTTGATGGAGAGCATTATGTACAGACAAAGGGTGTAGCGATGGGGGCCAGTTTCGCCCCAGACCTGGCCATTATATATATGGACAGTTTTGAACATACACATGTCTTCAGCGAAACTAATCTCCACAGAGACAAGGTCTCATTTTGGCGTTGGTATATCGACGAAGTTTTAATGATATGGAAGGGCGATGAACAACATTTGTCCGATTTCCATACATGGCTGAATGATCGATCACAGGACATCCAGTTCTCCCTAGAGTCAGATAAAACTCTTATTAATTTCCTGGACATATACATCAAGGAGGAGGGGGGCAAACTTCACACTTCCCTCTACCGGAAACCCAGTGAGAGGAATACTCTCCTGAGCTACACAAGCCACCATCCACACAACCTTAGGGACAATCTACCGTTTGGTCAATTCCTAAGGTTGCGTAGGAACTGTAGCAAGAAGGAGGATTTCTTCAATGATAGAGTATTATGAATTATAAATAATAGTCTTGGACCATTGTTTTTCTGTACCGAACGATACACAGGTCCTTTTGACTTTACGGGTAACCTCATTTTTGATAATGGCTGTTAGAAAGGATACACATCTGGAAACTGATCAAAAACCTGGTGGAGACCCAAATGAAGAATGGTGGGCAGCTATTAAAGGTTCCATCATGACTGGTTTTAGCGCCGATGAGGAATATATACCACATGAGTTTTTAAAAGTACAGAAATGGTGAACAAACCTCATAAACATGTGAACAAAATCACCCAGCGGAAATAATGGCTACCGAATAAGATCCGTACACTTTGAAAATGTAGATAGCATGAGCTTAATATATACACAGGGCCACTGGGATAATGTGACCTGTGGCTGTGGTGTTTTGTGCATAATTATGGATTTACTGCACTTGCCGCATAATTAACCATATGCTGCGTAATTCGAAAATTTAAAAAGTGTCCAATTCATTAAAAGTATTTGCATCTGTAAACATACGTTTAGGCTACAAATACTTTTTTTTATGCCTGGCAGGAATTGACAAAGCGGTCCCGGCATGTTGAAATGTACTACGAGTAGAAGTAACTAACATGCACTAGTTAATTCCACTCCAAGGGAAGTGTGCACTCGAAGGCGTGGTTTGCATTGGAACTTTGGGAATGGCCACAAACATATATGCTTTTGGGGAAACTCCTCTCGAACCATTTTGCAACCTAGAAATAGTCGGAGATTTATTTCAGGCAAAGGAGAGATTTACTCCAGTAAAATGCTGGAGTAAATCCCCTTCTAGAATGGGAACGGGATCAAATCAGCACCATGTTAGTTGGGTGTGGTGGGGAAGGGCTTTAACCAAGGGAAAAAATGTTTCCCCACTGAGAGAAAACACGTGCATTTGCACAGGAAGCTCCATTGCCCCTGGGTGGAGTTTGACACTATATAGAACACAGCACATGAATAGGATCTCTTGGGGAAACGTCACATGCCATTCCCAATAGTTTGCCCGGAAACCTGCACCTGGCTTACTGCCGCTGGGAATGTTTGTGAAAAGCTAAAAGTCGTAATTGTGCACCCTTGTGGGGGTACACTTCTATGTGGGCCAATTTTGTACTTTTAGATGAATAGAACTTTTGTTTCTAGAACAGAACAGATATAAAGTTAACACAAAGTGTTTAACCTGATGCTACCCAGTGGCAGACCCCTTGCAAAATGTAGCTGGTCCCTTTTCAGTTGCTGATTGCTGTGTTCACATGATAAATTGTTTCTAAAGAGAGGTTAAGTGGCCTTGTATATTCAAGGCTCAAAATAAAGACAAGTCAATTAGGCAAAGGACTCGACAACATTCGCCTGCTATAACAATGATGCAGGTATTTGATTTGTTTTAATATATTCTTGCTTTCCTATACAGCTTTACTTCACTATTACCCAGCTGTGGTTTGCTGCCAGTAAAGTACACTCACTGTGGTTAGAATGTCATGCGCACCATGGTTACAAGTGCATTAGAAGTTAGAGGATGTCACCGTCTTCTCGCCTTCCCTACATAAGTAGAATTCTTCTGAGAAATGAAAGTAATAATGGTGACGTGGCATACTTCCGCCAAATGATCATCGATGACGGACTGTGGAATCACTGCCCTGTGGCTCTTCCTCGTGCCACCTCGTGCGACTCAGCATGCCTTGTGACCAGCCCGTACCAATTTAGGCAGCGTACCAACAGGTCCATTATCTAATATACTCTGATAAAAAACAAACTGTGTACTTAAGTAGGGCGGAAAAACCTGGTCGTTTTATAATTAGCAGATGATTCTCATACACCACGAGTGACAGCAGAAGGGGAGCATTACTAACACTTGCAACAGTTTTACAATTGCATGGCGATGCAGGCTTATGTAATTGTCTTAATTGCGCAGCTGATTCTAGAAGACATAGTATACGTGTTGTTTTTGACACCAGTATGTGCTGCTATTAGTTTCAGATACGTTATAAGCTCATTGGCCCATCCGAATTTGTTTATGCGACCTTCATGTCACTTTGCTGATGCACCAGTCCTGTAATGGTACTTGTTTATATGGACAGAATAGACATGCAACCCCTGTGCCCATGGGCATCCGCAGAAATGTTTCCAGGGGGGGGCGCTAACCTGGCAAATGAAGGGGCGTGGCTAATGTTAATCAATAGGGGCGGGGCTAAAATGGCAGACAATCAGGATCGGGTAATGCTCAGGCCAAGCTGAAAAAAAAAGTGGTGAATTCTGCATTTGAAACTGGACAACAATTAGAGCACACATATGAACCCTAATATTACACCGTGGCCCCTTAAAACTCATACATTCCCTAATCCCTGAAATTAGCCCCCTGGCACCCCAAAACCCATAACCCATACCCGCCCTGACCCCTAAAATTGTCCCCCTGGTACCCCAAAACCCATACCTGCCCTGAACCCTAAAATGTCCCCCCTTGCAACCCAAAACCCATACCCACCCTGAACCCTAAAATTACCCCCTGGTACCACAAAACCCATACCCACCCTGAACCCTAAAATTACCCATGCCCCCCCAAAACTCATACCCGCCCTGAACCCTAACATTACCCCTGGCACCCCAAAACCCATATCCACCCTGAACCCTAACATTTCCCCTAGCACCCCAAACCCCATACTCGCCCTGAACCCTCAAATTAGCCCTAGCACCACAAAACTCATACCCACCTTGAACCCTAAAATTATCCCTGCCACCTCAAAACCCATACCCACCTTGAACCCTAAAATTATCCCTGCCACCCCAAAACCCATACCCACCCTAAACCCTAAAATTACCCCACTGGCATGCCAAAAGCTGAACGCTATGGGGCAGATTTACAAGCCCCTGCGCCACTTTTGCGTCACTAATAACATGGGAAAAGTGTCGCAAAAGTGGCCCAAGGGGCTTGTAAATCTGCCCCTACAAGCTTACACTACATTTACATATTCGGATGGGACTGTCCTCCTTGATGTTTCAATGCATGTAAGTCTAAAACACTGTAACCTAGATATGCAGCCAGTAGGTAATGCTGGTGATGCTGTAGAATGCCTTAAAGTTACTGGAACTTACTTAAAAATTGCGGCCTGCTCTTCTGATACTATTCGGTGGAGTCGGGCTGATCAGCAGCAGTGTCGTCCTGGCATTCAGCCCCCCCCCCGAAGGTCTCACTTTCTAGATAGGTGTGGGTCAAATGTCTCCTGGATTCTCCTTGCCTGGGCCTCCTCTGCTTCTTCGTCTGTGCCCTTGGATGCAAAAAGAGACAGATCCATGGCCCTGTTCACCATTTATCTGGTGAGCAGCGCCATGGATGTGTATTCCATACAAGTGCACAGACAGCAGGGAGAAAGGGATGGCAGTGCAGGTGACGCTTTCCTTTGTAAAGTCATTCCTGCTGGCGTCATAGCCCATGGTTTGCTGTCTGTGCACTTGTATGGATACACACCTATACAAGTGCACAGACAGCAAACCCTGGGCTATGATGCAAGCAGATATTGCTATACAAAAGAAAAAGCGTCACCATCCCTTTCCCCTTGCTGTGCACATCTTCCCACTCCCACGCCATGACCAGGCAGCTAGAAGTGGTGATTTGTCATTCTGAGAGGTGTGAATGTTATAAGAATGTGTGTGCCCTTCTGAGACAGCTTCCCCGTACACCACACACACACAGCTGCACCCGAGTACTTCACACAGGTCTTTAAAAGACCATTTATTTGGTAATGAGGCTTTGTTGTGTTTTCACCCCTACTTAGAGCCCCTGCATCTCCACTCTGCACATGGCTTTGGCTGGAAGAATTAGCCCCCCCCTCCCGAAATTTGAGGGAGAGGAGTTGACATGAGGTTTAAAAGAGGGGTGATCAAGGGATTGAAGCCACTGAGTGGTGACCGTGATGGGGCAGACATTTAATGCAGTTTCCTTTTCAAATGGGTTTATTGTACAAATCTAATTTGACATACTCGCAGACAGCAAATGCTGCTGCCTTTCCATGGTGTCTGAAAGTTTTTTTCAGGAAGTTGGGTCGACGAGCTGATCGGGTTATTTTCTTCCTTCATGTGCTGGTGATGAGTGGGTTGCAGGGCGCCTGCACTTGTCGCCTCTGTCATTGGTAGCCCCCTCCATCTGAAAGCCAAGGATCACCGCCCCCCCAACCACTGGTACCTGGAGGGGTCGCGGTGATGCCTAGAGTGACCAACTGGCATGGGTGCAAATTCAGGAGAGTGAGTGTAAAAATTCAGGACAAAGGGTCAAAATTCAGGACAAAAATTCAAGACAGGAGGTCAAAATTCAGGACAAAAGGAAGGTTTAAAGACACATCAGAGAAGGTTGCGCAATAGTATATAAGTAAGTAAATAGACAACTACTAAAGTACAAGTGAAAATAAGTTTATATTAGGTTGAGACAATTGTTCACTTCATGGTTTGTCAGCATACGTGCAGCTTTAAGCAAATGTGAAGGTCTTTTTATGGTAACAAAACCGCCCCCACCTTTCCAGCTCCCAGAGAAAACGCCTGATGCCCGTTCCGGCCAGTCTGGCCTTGATACCACCCTCCAATGGCGCCCCTCATCTTCACATAGACCCTCTCTCATGTGTATTTAATTTCTTGTATAGTGCTACTCATCCCAAATATGTGGGGCAGAGTTTTGGAGTGCGTTACAACACACACATATTATATAGAGACAATCACTCATATAAATGAGAAAGTCAATATATAGGAAATGTTGCTTAAGTTAATGGGGCTTACAATGTGTAATCATACTTTCATCCATCATTCAGTCTTTCGTGATTCATTCTGTCCTTCCATCTGTGTGCCAACACATGTCCATATTCATCCATTTACAAACCTATCCATCATGTTTCCTTCCATCCATCTGTACACCAATCCATCCACTCTTCCACACATCCATCCATTAACTCATCCATCCAGCCATTCACCTGTTCAGTCATCCATTTACACATCCCCTTCCTCTTTCAATTCCCCTTTCACTTAGCCATCCATCCATCCTTCCATCCACCCACCCATCCATCTACTCATCCACTCATGAATCCATCCATTGAACCTATAATTCATCTATCCTTTCTCTCATCCATCCACCCTTTCTCTCATCCATCCACCCTTTCACTCCTTCACTCATCTATCCATCCTTTTGTCCATCTACCCGCCCTTTCACTCACTCATCCAGCCTTACATCCACCCTTTCACTCATCCGTCCATCCATTCACCCTTTCACTTATCAATTCATTAATCCACCCTTTCACTTATCCATTCATCAATCCATCCATCATTTCACTCATCCATCCACCCATTCACTCGCCCATCATCCACCCTTTCACTCATCCATCCATCCATCATTGCACTCATCTATCCAGCCATCCACTCATCCCTTAACTTACTTACTCACCTTTTCACATTAATTATGAGACCCATCAAGGACTCCACCCTCGCTGTAGTTCCTAAAGTAAGGGGTGGAGCAGGGTTCACTATGCCCCTGCACATAGGCAATCTGAAAAAGTGGAAGGCATAAGTCATGCACGATGCGCAGGGCCTTGACGTGGGGCGACTGTGACATGGTGTTGTTTCCAGAGCTTTAAGTGGGATGAGAAAACTAGGGGGTCTCTTCAAAAGGGTGTTTGATGTAACAAAATGCGTGCCTTAAAACACATAAGCTAAAATTCTGTGCTTAATATAATGTGCCGCCTGACTGGTATTTTTGTTGCTTCTGTCATTGCATCCAGATATATAATACAAGTAACGTTACACTTAGAACAAGTAACGTTACACCTACAACAAGCCAGAACTATTGGCTTTGTCAATGGTTGTTAGTTGAATAAAATAAAAAAGCAGCAATCATGGTTGCTGTACTAAAACTATAATCCTTTCCTTTCAACTTCTTTCACCGCCTTCCTTTGGCTAAGTGGATTCTCACCTAGCAGCAGCATGGGCGTTTTTGCACTTTCATGTGACAGAATGCCCTGCCCTGGACCGAGGCTGGATGAGGCCACCACATGCTGTGCCAGCCCAGACTGACCCATTGTCATTCTGTATGGGGCAATCAGCCCAACACAGAATGATATTGGGCGGTGGGGCTGCTCTTGTGCTCAGAGGAGTTGGAGGCGCCCCATCCGGGAGCTGAGGCCTATTGCAGGGCAACAGCTCTGTTCCCTGCAATGCTTAAAAGTCCCAGTGTCAGGCCTCACTCCTGGATGCATTGGTACAGACGGGCTTGCGCAGGGGGGGGGGCAAGGAGAGGCGCTCCAGGGGGGGGCAAGCGCCCCTCCTTGCCCCCCCCTGCGGACGCCCATGCGGCTGTGCCCTGGAAAATGTAGACCATGGACACCTCTGAACGTGGGATTCCTCTGCATTCTTGCATCAGTAAGCAGGTATATGTTATTGAGTACAGTACAAAAACAAGCATTGGCAAAGCAAACAAGTCTTACTTTTTTAAACATGCAACAACAAATCCAATAGGTCTACATTTAGTAAGGGAAAATGTGTGTGTTGCTCCCAGCTATCCTAGAAAGAAAATACCACAATGAAACAATCTATTAGGCTACAAACAGGGAACTATGCGGTGCTGCAAATGCAGCGTTTTCAGCATAATTATGTATTCGCTCCATTTGCCACATAATCCATCATCTGCTGCACAATTTCCAGATTTTAAAAACAAAATGTTGACAGCTCAAACATAAAATACTTTTAATATTTCTTTGTGAATTTCTTTTTTTCATTTTTACCTATACATTACTATGCTGAGATGTCTGCCCCAACTGTGGAGTTGTCCCTATAGTAAATTATAGGGAACATTTAAAAAAATGTATTTGCCTTGAAAATAAATATTAAAGATATTTTTTATTAAATAGTAATGTAAACTAATTTTATATGTTTACTTTAAATGTAGAACAAAATAAAAAAAATGCTATGACACTATTTAATTAATGTTGAATTAAAACTGTAATTATTGGAAATATATTAAAATAAATAAAATATATTTTTCTGAAGTACGATTAATTGAAAAATAAACTCCCACCTAAAGAATGTTTTTATGTGCCTTTATAATGATTGAAAGTGATGTAACAAATTGATTACAATTAATTTAATTGTTTGTATTAAAATATATTGTTACTCTATGTTTAAATTAAAAATGTTATTCAAATAGTTTATAATTAAATAGTTAATATATGCTAGTTTTTGTCCAGTATCTTTTTATTGATTTAAAAAATATTGAAATACACAGGTATGCAAAAATAACATGTAGGGGAAGTAGACCCCGGTGTACATTATCAGCCGAACAGTACAGTGTGCTAATAGATCATACACAGTTTGTGAACTAGGTATCAGCAATGACCAACTAGTTCAATCAGACAACATTCGGCTGTCGCCCAACCCCCTCCCCCCCCAACCATTGAACATAAAAACTTAAACTGGGGTGTCACAGTCAGTAAAAAGATAGCATAAACAGTTGCTGTAAAAGGGCATAGCCTAGCTGACGGAAAGTACCTCTGTCTTAAGTTGCCCTTCCGGATCTCGAGGGTGTTAGTGGGAGTTCTAGATATGGAAGAGATGTTATATGTTATATATATGTTATATATTGATTTGTAAGAAGAGAGACATAGTGTCAGCTGAGAACAGTGGAGCTAGAACGCTGGCTGAAATAGATGAGTTTTGAGAAGTTTTTTTAAACTAATCAGGTTCGGCGTGTGCCTCAGTGCGTCCGGTAAGTTGTTCCACAAGGAGGCAGCTCTAACCGCCAGAGATTGGCCACCTAGACGAACTCTCTTGAACCTAGGAATCACCACATGTTTGAGGGTGGCCGAACGCAATTGACGTGTTGGCTGATAGAGCGCAAATCTGGCCCTTAAGTAGGATGGGCACGGGCCATGTAAAGCTTTGTGGGCCAGTACCAGGGCCTTGAAGCGCACTCTTTGGGTGACAGTAAGCCAGTGGAGCTCGCAGAGCTGCTTGCGCACGCTTAGCCTCCTGGGGATATCAAAGAGGAGCCTCACTGTCGCATTCTGGACCACTTGCAATTTGCGAATCAGAAAGTCTGGGGCACCGATATAAAGGGCATTAGAGTAGTCCAGGCGTGAGAGTATGAGTGCCCTGGCTACTGCTTCTTTTGCAACTTGGGGGAGGAGAGGGAAAAACTTCCTGAGGGTGGTTAGGGTGCCAAAACATGTACCCGCCAGCCTCGTGATTTGTTCGCGAAAGCACAGATCAGCTCCGAACCAAATCCCCAGGGTTTTTGCAATCCCACAGTCACCCTTGGGGCATGGTGATCCTTTGGACCAGAGTGATTCTTCAAAGGCCACGGGAATTGGCCGTACAGGAGTATTTCAGACTTGTCCTCATTACACTTGAGGCTGGCCTGGGCAAGCCATGCAAATACCAAGGACAGGCATTGCTGGACACCCTCCGTATGAAGGTCACCAGAGAAGTTGGGTGTCATCGGCGTAGGCCATTATTTTGGCACCCAAACTCTCCGCTAGGTAGATGAGAGGGGTCATATAGACATTAAAAAGCAGGGGGCTCAAGGTGGACCCCTGGGGGACTCCTGTTTTCACCTTATTGTTGGATTTGAATTTGAATTTTGAGTTATTTGTAGAGCGCACATTCACTTGGCAGTTTCTTGGCGCTATAGGATTTCAAACTGTGGAGAGAAGGGAGTTATGGGCTAAAAGCTTGCTGAAACAGAAAGGTCTTGAGATCTTTACGGAACTCCGTATAGGAGGGAGAAGATCTAAGGAAGGGGGGGAGTGAGTTCCAGAAGGTGGGGGCCAGCACCGAGAATTTCTGGCCACCGGATCGCCTCTTCTTGAACCGGGGTATGACAAACAGGGATTTGGAGGAAGAGCGCAAGTCTCTGGCGGGATTGTAATTGGTTATGGCAGAGTTAATGAAAGCGGGGCCAGTGCCAGCCCGAGCTTGGAAAGTGAGGCAGCCAAGTTTAAAGAGGGCTCTTTGCTTAATTGGGAGCCAGTGAAGAGCCATAAGAAGAGGGGAGGACTGGTGGAATTTTGGTAGGCCGTATACCAGGCGAGCTGCCTGGTTCTGCACCAGCTGGAGGCGTTGGAGTGCATAGGCCGGGGCGCCATTATAGATGATATTACCATAATCGATTTTAGACAGAATCATGGCCATGACGATCAGTTTAAGTGCAGAGGGAGAAAAGAACCGAGATACTTTCCTAATGATGCGTAAAGTAAAAAAAGAGTAAGAAACAACGGAACTTATATGGGTGTGAAGTGTCAAGTGGTGATTAAGCATGATCCCAAGGGTTTTAACAGAGTGAGAGGGAGAGGGGGGGGGGCAAAAGAAATCAGCCAGAAAGATGGTGACCAAGGGTTGCCACCGCCCCCAGTCAAGATCAACTCTGTCTTATCCGGGTTGAGTTTGAGATGGTTTGCATTCATCCAACCTCGGATAAACAGTAGGACCGACTGGAAGCTAGAGGCATCTGGTGAAGAAGAGGAAAAATTAAAAATAAGTTGGAGGTCATCAGCATAGTTGTAGACTGTGACCTCCATTTGTTGGAGTGCGAAAATAAGAGGGAAGATATAAAGATTAAATAAAAGAGGGGAGAGAAAAGAGCCCTGGGGAACCCCGCAATTCACCCTGCTAGGTAAGGCTGACAATTCAGCCAGATGAACCGCCTGTGTGCGCCCCTCCAGGAAGGATCCTATCCAGGCAAGAGCCTGTCCCCCTATGCCCGCCGCCTTGACACGGGACAGAGTGGAAGGGGGGCATCCATACTTGTTGGAAGCGGTCTGTGAGAAAAGATTTAACCCAGCTTAAGGCCGCGCCCATGATGCCAACATCCGACAGCCTAGAGAGGAGCTGGGAATGGGGTACCGTGTCAAACGCGGCAGAGAGGTCCAATAAAATCAGAGCCGCCCTGCCGCCCCCGTCCAGACATTCTCTAATGGCCTTGGTGACCTCCACGAGCGCAGTCTCGGTGCTAAAAGAAGTTCGGTAGCCAGATTGGGCAGGGTGAAGCGCCCCGGAGGACTCCACGAACTTCTCCAGCTGTCTGAAAGCAGCCTTCTCACAGACCTTAGCTAATGCTGGGAGCAGGGAGATGGGCCGGTAATTGGAGGGAATCAGAGGATCTGCCAAGGGTTTTTTAATCAGAGGGAGGAGCTTTGCGTGTTTCCATTGGTGAGGCATCATGCCTGATTGTAAAGAATCGTTAACCAAGGCTGTCACCATAGGAGCAATTACTTCCGCCACTCCGCTTAAAACCCTGGCAGGACAAGGGTCCGCAGGGGAACCGGACTTAAGTGCTTTTAAGATGGACATCACATCCTTCACCTCAACAATGTTAAAAGTGGACATCACGTCCACCGCCTCCGCAATATTAAAATTGGTAAGGAACTGGAATGGTTCATTATGGTCCTGGTCAACCGGAATGGGAGGAGGGTAGACCAGAGCGGGAAGCTTAAGGCTGGCTTGGATGTTTGAATTTTTTCTATAAAGAAAGTGGACAACTTCTCGCACCAGCCGGCAGATATAGGGGCCGACGAGGTTTCTGCCGCTGGGACGTAAAACTCCGCACAATAGCGAAGATTTCTCTACTATTGTTTTTGATGTAGAGCTTGCAGCCTCGGGCTGCCTCTAAACAGGGGTAAGCCCTCTGATAAGTATTCTACCAAGGGGGCCGAAACATAGTCGAATCCCTTGCGGGTGTCCTCTACAATGTCCGTCATTCTCTTCATCGCCAGTGCCCGCCACAATCTAGCGTGCATTGCATGAGGGAGGGGCCCTCTGATTTCTTCCAAGCTGCGGCCACTAACATCTTGCAGGCAGAGCCATATTACAGAGAGGTCCCCCTGCCTCTGGCGTTTCAACTGGTATCCCGGATCCCCAGGAGCAGCGGGTACCCCAAGATTTGCTTGATTTGAGCTAGGACCTCTTTCCAAAAGGGCTTGATGTGGGTGCAGTCCCACCAGTTATTTCTAAAGTCACCCAACTGCCCGCAGCGCCTCCAGCTCCTGTCTGAAGCACTAGGGAAAATGGAGTGTAACCTGGAGATACCAATGAAACATGATTATATAGTGGGCCTCCCTTAATAATAATAATAATACTGCCATTTGTAGAGCGCGAACAGCTACCTCCGGAGAGGTGTCCCAGCGCTATAGCAACAGGTGGCGCGCAAAAGAAAGCAAGCGGCGTTCAGAGAGTCAGGGAGATTAATCTTGATTAAAAAGCCAAGTTTAAGCTGCTTTCCTAAATTGTGATTCAAAGGTAAACAACAATGAGCGGTTAAACTTGTGAATATCCCTACATAGCGAGGTCCATTGTATCCCCTGTAGTGGAGTGTCCAAAAGTGTATCTCAATGGGAAATAACTCCCGGGTAGCAGCCAGCCATACCCGCGGTTGCAGAGCCCAGTGTTTAAGTTGTAAATAATGGAATTCCTCAGCAGGTGGGAGCTGAAAAGCCTTGGAGCATTCCCAGAAGGAGGGTAATTTCCCCCCTCGAACAAGTGAAAGAGCGGAAGGCAACCTCCCTCTCGCCAAACATCGTAGGGACCTGCCTGTAAAGCCGTGGGAATTCTGGATTAAAGCGTATGGGCGTGAACGGGGATGGAAAGGTGGTGAGGGGAGTGGTTCTGTTCAAGACATCCCAGAACCTCAAGGTGGTCGCCGTCGGTGTGCTAATGTAGGCATTGTGTGAGCAATGTTGTTTGTGTTTCCACAGTAGATCCCAGATCGTTCTCCCCATTATTTGTCTGTCCATATGGAGCCAGAGTTTATCTGACTCTCAAAGGGACCACTCCATGATGACCCTCACGTTGGGCCGCCCTGTAGTAATCAGTAGAGAAAAGGCTATTTCCCCAGGGTCTATAAAATTGCACCAACACTCTTACTCATTACCATACCATACTCACTCAGCATACAACATATTACCAGCATAATATTCAATACAAACCCGAAATTGAGATGTAGCTCTTCCAAATGATTTTTATTTTTAGTAAAAAAGGGAACTCTGTTAAATAAAATTACAAACAACACATCAATAAAATTCATACATATCATGAAATAGACAATCTAATGCAATATATTCTAAATAGGTTAAAATCCGGTGCTCAAAATATACTTCTTCAAAGCAACAATACAAACAAATATAATAGGAAATCCTTTTTGCACAGTTATACATAAGCTGTTGCGCAAAAATGATCCAACATCATATATTTAAAAACAGAAAAACTGGTAGGGTGATTTTTCCTTTCCTAGCAGTTTGTATGGTTGGATTCAAACAGACAGGCGTTGACACGTTTCGGTGGTATGAGAAAAGATTTTAAAAAAACACCTTCTCAAAATACGGGATTTACTCCTCTTCAAAACAATGTTTTATCTACACAAAGAAGGAAAACATATAAGTACAGGGGATATATTGTAGGTTTTGAGCAATAGGCTGCCTTTGACCTCCATCTCACCCCATACATTTATACATTATCATCTTTTGCGTGCCAATGACTTCGACATAATTTGTACTTCTTACCCATCTCAGGTTGTCATGGGTTAGTCTCCCCTTAAAAAACCCCGCTTCATCGGCCTGCACCAAGAAAAGCATAATGTTTTCCAGGCGTGTGGCCAAGATTTTTTAATAGAGCTTGGCATCCAAATTAAGGAGCGCAATTGGCCTGTAAGATCCGTAGTGGGAGGGGTCTTTCTCTGGTTTGGGGATTACATAGATCAGGACTCCGCCCATCGAGGGGGTCACCTGTTGCGTAGTGGCGATATCATTGAAAAGGGTTACCAGGCGAGGGATGAGATCCGGAGCGAATGTACAATAGAAGTGAGCGTTGAGGCCGTCCGGGCCAGGTGCTTTTTGAAGCTTAAGCAAGTCGATCGCCTTCTGAAACTCTTCAGCAGTGAAGGGACTACTCAGCTCTTCGTTTGTGAGAGCAGGTACCTGAGGCAGGATGAGGTCCCCTAAGTATTGGTCTTGGGCTCGCGAGTCCTGTTAGTCGGCCATGTACAAAGAGCGATAGAAGTCCCTCGCTATCCTCTATATGTGTGATGTAGTTCTTCTCCTGCGGTATTCGTAACTGGTGTGCCAATAATGAGCCTACCTTGTTCCCTCCCTCATAGTTACATGCCTGTAGGTGTAAAAGAGTCTTTTTGGCCCTGTTAGTGTAGATCGCCTGGAGTTTCCCTTTAACCTGGGTTACTTTAAGGAGGGTTTGCACCGAGGAGGAAGCCTTATGGACGTCCTCAGCGGAGCGAAGTTCGCTCTCGAGGAGGAGGCGTTCTCCTTTGCGTTCTCCTTTGCGTTGCATCTTAAGCGCAGCCTCTAATTCAATACATTTTCCTCTGATGACCGCCTTGAAGGCATCCCAATTTTTAGCTAACGAAGTGTGTTCCGGGTCATTGAGGTCAAAGAAGTCCTTCATCGGTTTTCGGAGTTCATCACAGAGGAGTCTATCTCTGTACAAGTAATTGGGGAAGTACCACCTGGCAAATTTGGAGCGAGGTGCAGGCCAATCTAGGGTCAGTTCTAATGTTGCGTGATCTGCAGATTGGGTGACATTGGGAACCCAACACCATAGAGAGGAGGGACTGACTCAGAAAGATATGGTCGATTCTGGAGTATGTCCTATGCACGTGGGAGAAGAAGGAGTAATCTCGGGCCGTGGGGTGGGTATTTCTCCATACATCTACCAGCCCCAGCCCCTGTAAAGTTGCATGTAGAGGTTTGCTGAAAACCCCCCCAGCTGCCCTATGGACGTGTGTGGTATCCAACAAGGGGTCCCATATCAAATTGAAATCCCCAAGAAGTATAATGTCACCTCTTGCAAAACCCCCCAGGGTAGATAAGAAGGAGTTGAGGAAATCGTGTTGCCCTGCATTGGGGCATAGAGAGTCACTATCTGCCCCATATTTCCCCACTGACCATCACAAACCTCCCCTCTTTATCAGTTGCAGTGTCTTGGTGTAGAAAGGGGGTCGAAGTGTGAAAGAGCAGCGCCACCCCATTGTGTTTAGTGTGTGCCGAAGAGCGAAAGATTTGAGGGTAAGCCCGGTGTTTTAGTCGGTGATCCTCTGTGCGGGGAAGGTGTGTCTCCTGGAGGGTGGCAATTTTAAACTGGTGTTTTTGTAAACATTTACACATCCGCTACCTCTTGTTAGGGGAATTAAGCTCCTCGATATGCCATGTCAGACAGTTACACCCCGCCATTGGACAGCAATATCAAAGCCTCTAGGCCCCTCCCCTCCCACTCCAGCCCAAAGCCCTTTGCATTCCCCTTCTCTCCCTCCAACCTGCATCAGCAACCCAATATGAGAAAAAAAAGCAAGAAGGAAGACCGTGACACCCAAAAAACTAACGTTAAAAAGGGAGAAAAAAGTGAACCATGTCCAACTGAGGGTAAAAGCTTGTTCTCGAAGATCTTCGATCACAGAGGAGAACCTCATAACAAGCAAAAAACTGGGGCGGACCAAATGCCGCCGCCAAGGCCCATTATCAGGTTCTTAGATGTTGATATAAGTAAAAGCCAGTAGCTGCTCAGCTCTTTGGTTGTTGCAATCGGCATTGGGAGCTCAAAATTGTCTCTGCTTCGAATTGGTGGAAGTGACAAAACAATCTTCTGTAAGCTCTGGAAGACCAGGGATTTGTCACCCCACAGAGTTTTTGTCTGAGCGGCGTTGCTGTAACCAGGAGCACCCTCTTAGTACTTTGGGCCTGTCACCGCCTCCGCCCTACTCTTGCACGCCGCGGGGGTTATGTGTGGCACCTAAATGCCCAGGATAGATGCAGCCTCCTCCAGTTCCACACAGGGATAATTCTTGTTATCTAAGGTGAATGCCAGCCCAAAAGGGTAAGTTCAACGGTACCTCACCTTGAACTCTCTTAAGGCAGCAGTGACGGGGCGAAATTGTTGATGGCGGACTAAGGTGGCTTGAGCCACATCTTGGGAGAGCGAGCACTCCGTGTTCTGAAAGGAAAAATTGTCCAAAGCCAGTGCTTTCTGAAGGACCAGCTCCTTAGTTTTAAAGAAACTGAATGTCGCCAGTACGTCGCGGGGCTTTCTGGCATCTCCGGGGCCACGCGGCCCTACTCTGTGCACTCTCTCCAGTCCGACTCCGGTACGGAATCCCCTAGCATTGTGGAGAAGAGCCCCACCATAAAGGCTTACAAGCCCGGACCTCGCACCCTTCCTCCAGGCTTCTCACTCGGATGTTCTCCCAACAGGAACAATTCTCATTATCCTCCCAACGGAGCATCGTAGCCCTCAGTTGTGTGCGAAGGTCTTCGGAGTGGGTCTCCGAGGGTTCTCCAGTTCTCATGCGGTTCTCCAGTTCCTGTTCCTTGGCCTCCATGTCGAGAGATCGGGACCCAATTGAGTCTTAGGCACAGGCAATGCTGCTCACACCCCCCTCCAATGGGCTGTTGTGGAGAAAAGGCCCCCCACCCCTCACTGGCAATAATGCTTACCCCTAAATGCGACCCAGGCATCTCCCGCCCCTCAGGGGGCTCGCTCCATTTCTCAGGATTGTGGGGGGAGGGCGTGGGCACCGACGTCAAAGGATAACTGGATGTTGTGGGATCAGCCAGCTCCCACGTCTTTAATGTGGCGCCTCATCGGGGCCGCCATAAGTGTGGCAGGGTATGCTCAGACGTGAGTCCCTTGCTCACTTTGCCACTGGATTCAAGCAAGCCGGGCTGAAGACGGCTGTAATGCCAGAAACCGGTCCTCGGAAGCTTGTTTACGGTCCAGGGAAGGCATGGCTTGGCAGTTCGGGCTGGACTGTTCCCATGAGGCACAGGGTCAGACTGATTTGCATATAGCCATGTCTGAACTGGGGTGGCAGAGTGGGCTAAAGAACGGTGATGGATTAAACCCAGATCTTTTGACTGGGTGTGAGTGTTTGATTGGTTCGGATGCGCCGTCCATCACCATCCCCTTTTGTACCGCTTTTGGCCACCATAAGTGTGGCAGGGTATGCTCAGACGTGAGTCCCTTGCTCACTTTGCCACTGGATTCAAGCAAGCCGGGCTGAAGACGGCTGTAATGCCAGAAACCGGTCCTCGGAAGCTTGTTTCCGGTCCAGGGAAGGCATGGCTTGGCAGTTCGGGCTGGACTGTTCCCATGAGGCACAGGGTCAGACTGATTTGCATATAGCCATGTCTGAACTGGGGTGGCAGAGTGGGCTAAAGAACGGTGATGGATTAAACCCAGATCTTTTGACTGGGTGTGAGTGTTTGATTGGTTCGGATGCTCCGTCCATCACCACCCCCTTTTGTACCGCTTTTGGCCACCATAAGTGTGGCAGGGTATGCTCAGACGTGAGTCCCTTGCTCACTTTGCCACTGGACTCAAGCAAGCCGGGCTGAAGACGGCTGTAATGCCAGAAACCGGTCCTCGGAAGCTTGTTTCCGGTCCAGGGAAGGCATGGCTTGGCAGTTCGGGCTGGACTGTTTCCATGAGGCACAGGGTCAGACTGATTTGCATATAGCCATGTCTGAACTGGGGTGGCAGAGTGGGCTAAAGAACGGTGATGGATTAAACCCAGATCTTTTGACTGGGTGTGAGTGTTTGATTGGTTCGGATGCTCCGTCCATCACCACCCCCTTTTGTACCGCTTTTGGCCGCCATAAGTGTGGCAGGCGGATGCTCAGACGTGAGTCCCTTGCTCACTTTGCCACTGGATTCAAGCAAGCCGGGCTGAAGACGGCTGTAATGCCAGAAACCGGTCCTCAGAAGCTTGTTTCCGGTCCTGGGAAGGCATGGCTTGGCAGTTCGGGCTGGTCTGTTCCCATGAGGCACCGGGTCAGACTGATTTGCATATAGCCATGTCTGAACTGGGGTGGCAGAGTGGGCTAAAGAACGGTGATGGATTAAACCCAGATCTTTTGACTGGGTGTGAGTGTTTGATTGGTTCGGATGCTCCGTCCATCACCACCCCCTTTTGTACCTCTTTTGGCCGCCATAAGTGTGGCAGGGTATGCTCAGACGTGAGTCCCTTGCTCACTTTGCCACTGGATTCAAGCAAGCCGGGCTGAAGACGGCTGTAATGCCAGAAACCGGTCCTCGGAAGCTTTTTTCCGGTCCAGGGAAGGCATGGCTTGGCAGTTCGGGCTGAACTGTTCCCATGAGGCACAGGGTCAGACTGATTTGCATATAGCCATGTCTGAACTGGGATGGCAGAGTGGGCTAAAGAACGGTGATGGATTAAACCCGAATCTTTTGACTGGGTGTGAGTGTTTGATTGGTTCGGATGCTCCGTCCATCACCACCCCCTTTTGTACCGCTTTTGGCCGCCATAAGTGTGGCAGGGTATGCTCAGACGTGAGTCCCTTGCTCACTTTGCCACTGGATTCAAGCAAGCCGGGCTGAAGACGGCTGTAATGCCAGAAACCGGTCCTCGGAAGCTTGTTTCCGGTCCTGGGAAGGCATGGCTTGGCAGTCCGGGCTGGACAGTTCCCATGAGGCACAGGGTCAGACTGATTTGCATATAGCCATGTCTGAACTGGGGTGGCAGAGTGGGCTAAAGAACGGTGATGGATTAAACCCACATCTTTTGACTGGGTGTGAGTGTTTGATTGGTTCGGATGCTCCGTCCATCACCATCCCCTTTTGTACCGCTTTTGGCCGCCATAAGTGTGGCAGGGTATACTCAGACGTGAGTCCCTTGCTCACTTTGCCACTGGGTTCAAGCAAGCCGGGCTGAAGACGGCTGTAATGCCAGAAACCGGTCCTCGGAAGCTTGTTTCCGGTCCAGGGAAGGCATGGCTTGGCAGTTCGGGCTGGACTGTTCCCATGAGGCACAGGGTCAGACTGATTTGCATATAGCCATGTCTGAACTGGGGTGGCAGAGTGGGCTAAAGAACGGTGATGGATTAAACCCGAATCTTTTGACTGGGTGTGAGTGTTTGATTGGTTCGGATGCTCCGTCCATCACCACCCCCTTTTGTACCGCTTTTGGCCGCCATAAGTGTGGCAGGGTATGCTCAGACGTGAGTCCCTTGCTCACTTTGCCACTGGATTCAAGCAAGCCGGGCTGAAGACGGCTGTAATGCCAGAAACCGGTCCTCGGAAGCTTGTTTCCGGTCCTGGGAAGGCATGGCTTGGCAGTCCGGGCTGGACAGTTCCCATGAGGCACAGGGTCAGACTGATTTGCATATAGCCATGTCTGAACTGGGGTGGCAGAGTGGGCTAAAGAACGGTGATGGATTAAACCCACATCTTTTGACTGGGTGTGAGTGTTTGATTGGTTCGGATGCTCCGTTCATCACCACCCCCTTTTGTACCGCTTTTGGCCGCCATAAGTGTGGCAGGGTATGCTCAGACGTGAGTCCCTTGCTCACTTTGCCACTGGATTCAAGCAAGCCGGGCTGAAGACGGCTGTAATGCCAGAAACTGGTCCTCGGAAGCTTGTTTCCGGTCCTGGGAAGGCATGGCTTGGCAGTTCGGGCTGGACTGTTCCCATGAGGCACAGGGTCAGACTGATTTGCATATAGCCATGTCTGAACTGGGGTGGCAGAGTGGGCTAAAGAACGGTGATGGATTAAACCCAGATCTTTTGACTGGGTGTGAGTGTTTGATTGGTTCGGATGCTCCGTCCATCACCACCCCCTTTTGTACCTCTTTTGGCCGCCATAAGTGTGGCAGGGTATGCTCAGACGTGAGTCCCTTGCTCACTTTGCCACTGGATTCAAGCAAGCCGGGCTGAAGATGGCTGTAATGCCAGAAACCGGTCCTCGGCAGCTTTTTTCTGGTCCAGGGAAGGCATGGCTTGGCAGTTCGGGCTGAACTGTTCCCATGAGGCACAGGGTCAGACTGATTTGCATATAGCCATGTCTGAACTGGGGTGGCAGAGTGGGCTAAAGAACGGTGATGGATTAAACCCAGATCTTTTGACTGGGTGTGAGTGTTTGATTGGTTCGGATGCTCCGTCCATCACCATCCCCTTTTGTACCGCTTTTGGCCGCCATAAGTGTGGCAGGGTATACTCAGACGTGAGTCCCTTGCTCACTTTGCCACTGGGTTCAAGCAAGCCGGGCTGAAGACGGCTGTAATGCCAGAAACTGGTCCTCGGAAGCTTGTTTCCGGTCCAGGGAAGGCATGGCTTGGCAGTTCGGGCTGGACTGTTCCCATGAGGCACAGGGTCAGACTGATTTGCATATAGCCATGTCTGAACTGGGGTGGCAGAGTGGGCTAAAGAACGGTGATGGATTAAACCCAGATCTTTTGACTGGGTGTGAGTGTTTGATTGGTTCGGATGCTCCATCCATCACCACCCCCTTTTGTACCGCTTTTGGCCGCCATAAGTGTGGCAGGGTATGCTCAGACGTGAGTCCCTTGCTCACTTTGCCACTGGATTCAAGCAAGCCGGGCTGAAGACGGCTGTAATGCCAGAAACCGGTCCTCGGAAGCTTGTTTCGGGTCCTGGGAAGGCATGGCTTGGCAGTTCGGGCTGGACTGTTCCCATGAGGCACAGGGTCAGACTGATTTGCATATAGCCATGTCTGAACTGGGGTGGCAGAGGGGGCTAAAGAACGGTGATGGATTAAACCCAGATCTTTTGACTGGGTGTGAGTGTTTGATTGGTTCGGATGCTCCGTTCATCACCACCCCCTTTTGTACCACTTTTGGCCGCCATAAGTGTGGCAGGGTATGCTCAGACGTGAGTCCCTTGCTCACTTTGCCACTGGATTCAAGCAAGCCGGGCTGAAGATGGCTGTAATGCCAGAAACTGGTCCTCGGAAGCTTGTTTCTGGTCCAGGGAAGGCATGGCTTGGCAGTTCGGGCTGGATTGTTCCCATGAGGCACAGTGTCAGACTGATTTGCATATAGCCATGTCTGAACTGGGGTGGCAGAGTGGGCTAAAGAACGGTGATGGATTAAACCCAGATCTTTTGACTGGGTGTGAGTGTTTGATTGGTTCGGATGCTCCGTCCATCACCCCCTCCTTTTGTACCTCTTTTGGCCGCCATAAGTGTGGCAGGGTATGCTCAGACGTGAGTCCCATGCTCACTTTGCCACTGGATTCAAGCAAGCCGGGCTGAAGACGGCTGTAATGCCAGAAACCGGTCCTCGGAAGCTTTTTTCCGGTCCAGGGAAGGCATGGCTTGGCAGTTCGGGCTGAACTGTTCCCATGAGGCACAGGGTCAGACTGATTTACATATAGCCATGTCTGAACTGGGGTGGCAGAGTGGGCTAAAGAACGGTGATGGATTAAACCCAGATCTTTTGACTGGGTGTGAGTGTTTGATTGGTTCGGATGCTCCGTCCATCACCATCCCCTTTTGTACCGCTTTTGGCCGCCATAAGTGTGGCAGGGTATACTCAGACGTGAGTCCCTTGCTCACTTTGCCACTGGGTTCAAGCAAGCCGGGCTGAAGACGGCTGTAATGCCACAAACCGGTCCTCGAAAGCTTGTTTCCGGTCCAGGGAAGGCATGGCTTGGCAGTTCGGGCTGGACTGTTCCCATGAGGCACAGGGTCAGACGGATTTGCATATAGCCATGTCTGAACTGGGGTGGCAGAGTGGGCTAAAGAACGGTGATGGATTAAACCCAGATATTTTGACTGGATGTAAGTGTTTGATTGGTTCGGATGCTCTGTCCATCACCACCCCCTTTTGTACCACCTCATCGGGGAAAGTCACTTGGGGTGCCACTCCCGCCATCAAGGCCCATTTACAAAGCACCGCCTCGGTGCCTGGCTGGCACCATCTTAAGGCCAGGCATCGTAGTTCTCATGAGCTCTCAGCAGGTCAATCGGGTAGGTGGAGGCCCACCCCATGTGCCTCACTGGCTTCAACGTTCACAGCCAGGTGGATCTCCGAGAGCCTCCTGCCTCCCTTGGTCCACGCTCCTACAGTCTGCCAAGTTGGCGGGAGGTCGCACTCACATGTACGGGCGCCGGCGGCGACTGTCTCCTGTCTGCCTTCCTGTGTGGATATCTCCTGGGGGCCAAACGAGCGCCACCCTCCGTAGCGCAAATCCGTTACTGGAGTGCGAAGTCATCAGCATGAACCACCGCGTTGGGAGGTTGCTTCTCCGCCGAGTTGGGGAACAGCCGCCATTTCGCTCTCCTTCTGGTACCGGTGAACGAGATTCCCTTCTTGTTGTTCCCACCGAGGAGACTGTCCGCATCTTTTTTCCTGGTGCATGTCAGATCCAGGATGTGTGGGTTGAGCCCTCGGGCCGAGTATGAGTCATTTGGTGCCCTCTAAACTACTGGAATGTAAGTGCCTCCTTCGGAGCTGATCGGATTCACGTCCCGTCGGCCATGTTGGTTAGCCACGCCTACCTAAATTTATTTTAAATTAACATTATTTCCTATAGAGTTTTATTTTAAGTCTTCACCTTCATTATTTTCTATGGGAGGGTGTTGTAATACCAGTGTTTTTTCTGTGTGTAGTGCTGGACTTGCTACTGTATTTTAGTGGTAAGTTTGTAGATACTCAAAAGTAGTAAATTCACTCAAAAGGGTAAGTTACCCTTGTGAATCTGGCCCATAGTGTCCCTATTTGAGGCAGCCCTAGGACTTTTTTCTTGAATAGCTCCAGCTTCCGGCAATGCCATGTATATATATGGGCACAATTTTCACTCTAAACATGGCAAACCTCTTTGTCATTTCAAAGAACAAAAGAGAGAGTCAGGACAGTGTGTGGGCCATCTTTGTCCCAATGTAGTATTCAAATAATTAACAGAGATGGGCCACTAGAGAGTAACTGGTTAACCTGAGTAGTGTCTAACACCACATGAATTGTTTAAACGATCCCTCTCACACCAACCTAGTTGGTGTCATGCTTCATAATTGGGTTCACAGTTGGGTAGCTGAGTGCTACCCAACTGTGCAGCGACACCTGATTACAGTGGAGCTGGTTTTTGTTTTTTGTGTGATGATGTTGTGAGTGTGGTGATGCTAAAAATACCTCTGGGAAACTCACTATACAATACTTTAATCCCAGTGGCCCAGGGTAATTTTAAAATGGAGTAAGATGGATAATGTGGCAGAACTATAATTAAGTGTCTGGATTATCCTTAGGTCAGGTCGACATGTTTCAGCTCATCAGAAAAATTGGTTGGAGCTTTCTTCAGGACCTTGCAAAATAGTGATTAGTGTGTAACTACTCAGGTTAACCAGTCACTCTCTAGTGGCCCGTCACTGTTGATTATTGAAATCTTTTTGTCAGTCATTTTGAATGTTGATAAATCGTTTCCAATCTCAATTTTTATTTTGGTGTGATTTGTTTTGGAAACAATAAATTGACTATATTTTTATGATTTTGTCTGGAGTGCCCAGGGCCCTTGAAGGATATAATGCCTCACTAAAGGCTATCCAGGAAGCCTTATATTTACTTGCACAAGTAAGAAGAAAACCATTCCCTTTCTGGATCTCACCATAAAGTATAGCGCATTACATAGGAAAACAACAGAAAATAACACTTTGCTCAAATGTCAGAGTTGCCATCTCAGGGTCAAGACTGATTTGCATATGGCCATGTCTGAACTGGGGTGGCTTGGTGAGCAAAATAACGATGGATTAAACCTAGATCTGTGACTGGGGGTGAATGTTTTGCCATTGTGTAACATTCCGTCCATCATCTTGTGTGTTTTGCTGTTCACCCTATGTGGTAAGGGTATGCCCAGACGTGGGTCCCGTGCTCACTAAGCCACTGGAGTCAGGCTATCCTGGCTGAAGACGGCTGATAGCCAGAAACCGGTCCTAGGATGCTTGATTGTGGTCCAGGGAAGACATGGCTAGGCAGTTCGGGCTGGACTGTTCCCATGAGGCACAGGGTCAAGACTGATTTGCAAATCGCCATGTCTGAATTGGGGTGGCTTGGTGAGCAAAATGACGATGGATTAAACCCAGATCTGTGACTGGGGGTGAATGTTTTGCCATTGTACAACATTCCGTCCATCATCTTGTGTGTTTTGCTGTTCACCCTATGTGGGAAGGGTATGCCCAGACGTGGGTCCCGTGCTCACTATGCCACTGGAGTCAAGCTATCCTGGCTATACAGTTAATATATCAGGAGCCTGTACCAAGGGTTCTAGTAAATGGGAAGCTATCCTCACCTTTTAAGATACTCAGGGGCACAAGACAGGACTGCCCCCTTTCCCGCTACTTTTTAATTATTATATGGAGCCTTTTGCATCCAGACTGAGAAGTGCACCTGATATCCCTCCTTTTCAACAGGGAGATTGGGTTAGAAAGGTTGCGCTCTACGCCAACGATTTAATTGTGTACTCATCTGATCTGATCACTGCCTTACCCACCATTCTAAGAATAGCGATAGCATTTGGAGAAGTCTCGGGGTACTTAGTTAATGAGCATAAAACAGAAATCATGGTATGGAATCAAGTAAGCACCAACCCCCAGGTTAAAAGGGAAAGGAGATATCTTGGGCTAAAGATAGTTCGGGATATTAATAAAATTGCGGAAACTAATTTGCGGAGGGTCTTTAAAGAGATCATTCAACTAATGAAGAGCTGGGTGCACCTTCCGTTAACGATCCTAGGAAGAGTCTGCCTGGTGAAAATGACCATATTGCCAAAGATAACTTTTTTGTTTAATTCCATACATTACACTTCAACAAAATTACTATGCATAAAATTCAGCAGGGGATAAATCCATTTATCTGGGCTAATAAAGGGATAAGGATTTCCTGGAAAAAGTTGCGAAGGAGGAGGGAGAAGGGAGGCTTAACATTACCTGACATACAATACTACGCATGGGCCTTCCAGTTAAAAAACTCTAGAATGCTAGCAAAGACACCAGATGACACTACAATTGGTTCAATGTTTTTAGCAATGCTGAAACTATCCAGAGTAAATATAGTAGCATTCCTTTTTCAATTTGGTGACCCCAAATTCTTTAAAAAAATCAAACTAAAAGTGCTTCAATCGATGGCAAAAATGTGGTATCACATTAGACGCCTATCGAAACTAAACTACTACTCTTACTCTATGCCAATTTGGGAATCACCAGGAACTCTGGAGTGCCTAGACGATATACTGGCAGTACCCATCAAAAATGCCAACCTTAATGTTTAGGGGGACCTGACCAGGGAAGGGGACTTGCTACCCTGGCAAGATCTTAATGGGTTGAGGAAAAATACACTGTCAAAGTTTAAATATCTCCAATTAAGAAGTTGGCAACAAAGTATAAAACAGGCACTTGGCGTCAGCAACATATTAGAGGAGCAACTGGTAACAAAACCCAGTGGAACTAAGGAAGTAGCATTCTGGTATTGGCATCTTATGGAGACCACCGACGGAGAGTTTACGTTGGCTGAGGAATTGTGGGGAACATACTTGCCGAGGGAGCAACTGCAGAATATTTGGCAAGTATCTATGTGCACACTTTACCTCATTGTCAAACCTGCTTTTATAAGAAGGAACCACCTTTTTCGCTCCACAGGGCCTATATATCACCTGAAAAGCTATCAAAGATGGGCAACGGGAGTCAAACAAGTTGTGGCAAATGTGGCTTGGAAAAAGCGTCGGATGTGCACATGTTCTATCAATGTACTGAGATCAGAGGCTTTTGGGGCAATGTGGAGTCATCATTGTCAGGTATTTTGAACCAGCAAATTAAGGTAAGCCTGTCTTTGGTTATATTTGGAGTGGGAAATGATTTTTGGGGCCACGCAAGAAACCTGCTGTTTTATGCCATGCTACTTGCAAGAAGAGAGATCTGTCGTAAATGGGTGAGCAACATATCCCCACAGCACTCTGAATGGTTGGATTCCCTTGTGTATATGTCCAAGATGGATTTATCAGGAAAAAAAACTAAGAAGAAAGATTTCTGGAAATTGTTCTTGGCATGTGTGGAGTCCCCAGATAGGACGGTGTAGATTTTGAAGTGTATGGTGGATCAAGAACATAGTTAAGTCCAATGATTACACCGGCATTTCTACTCTGGTCTGCTAAAGAGTTGTTTTTCTATATCTCGACATCTCGAACTCTAAATTAGCGCCGGTGTATGCCCTTACGCCGAGTGAGAGATATAGCTGCTAGAAGGAATATGCCCATTGTAGTAAGCCCAATGGTGGTCAGTATCTTCTCAGTTAAAGGGCTGAAAAAATTGGACATTGAAACCTTCTAAGGTGAATGAGGACAAACAAAAACAAAAACCATTCCGTCCATCATCTTGTGTGTTTTTCTTTTCACCCTATGTGGGAAGGTTATGCCCAGACGTGGGTCCCGTGCTTACTATGCCACTGGAGTCAAGCTATTCTGGCTGATGAAGGCTGATAGCCAGAAACCAGTCCTAGGATGCTTGATTCTGGTCCAGAGAAACATGGCTTGGCAGTTCGGTCGGGACTGTTCCCATGAGTCACAGGGTCAAGACTGATTTGCATATGGCCATGCCTGAACTGGGGTAGCTTGGTGAGCAAAATAATGATGAATTAAACCCAGATCTGTGACTGGGGATGAATGTTTTGCCATTGTGCAACATTCCGTCCATCAACTTGTGTGTTTTGCTGTTCACCCTATGTGGGAAGGGTATGCCCAGACGTGGGTCCCGTGCTCACTATGCCACTGGAGTCAAGTTATCCTGGCTGATGAAGGCTGATAGCCAGAAACTGGTCCTAGGATGCTTGATTCCGGTCCAGGGAAGACATGGCTTGGCAGTTCGGTCTGGACTGTTCCCATTAGGCACAGGGTCAAGACTGATTTGCATATGGCCATGCCTGAACTGGGGTAGCTTGGTGAGCAAAATAATGATGAATTAAACCCAGATCTGTGACTGGGGATGAATGTTTTGCCATTGTGTAACATTCCGTCCATCAACTTGTGTGTTTTGCTGTTCACCCTATGTGGGAAGGGTATGCCCAGACGTGGGTCCCGTGCTCACTATGCCACTGGAGTCAAGCTATCCTGGCTGATTAAGGCTGATAGCAAGAAACCGGTCCGCGGATGCTTGATTCCGGTCCAGGGAAGACATGGCTTGGCAGTTCGGTCTGCACTGTTCCCATGAGGCGCAGGGTCAAGACTGATTTGCATATGTCCATGCCTGAACTGGGGTGGCTTGGTGAGCAAAATAACAATGGATTAAACCCAGATCTGGGACTGGGGGTGAATGTTTTGCCATTGTGCAACATTCCGTCCATCATCTTGTGTGTTTTTCCTTTTCTATGACACACAAGAAATTGGAATTATGGCAATTGATATGATTCCTGCGTAGTGGAATGATTGCACGATTAGCAATATGGTAATATGTAGCTAATTATCATGTACTGAACTTTTTAATGTGTAGTTATTTTGTGTAAACCGATTTTGTACCCTTCCTCTTGAACAATATGTTTAATATGGCATGACTCCACTGCATCCCATGGTTCCTCTCCTTTTTTAAATAAAATCTAGAAGTTAAGAACGGTAAATGGTCAAAATATCGATTCCAAAATATAGACTAACCTAAATATCGACTCCAAAATATAGAATGGACAAAATATCGAATGGACAGAATATAGACATCAAAAATATCGTTTTGAAGGTAAGTAATGTAATATCGATTTAAAAAATATAGACAGTCAAAATATCGAAGTACATAATATAGTTTATTACAAATATCGAATTTTCAATAATATCGAATTTTTTTAAGTGTTTTGTATGTTAGTATATGTGTGAAAAGTGTATGTATTTTTGTAATTTATTTTAAGTAATTAATTTTATGTTATTTAATTTTTGTGTAATTTAATTCTGTAGCGGGTTGTGGGTTTATAGGGGAATAGGGTGGGAAGTAATTTAATTATAATTAATTAAATATGTTAATTAATTAATTGGTATTTATTTAGAATACATTGTTAATACATTTTTAATTGGTAATTAATTAATTCTTAATTGATAATTAATTTTTATTAATTGATTAATTGATAATTATGTGAATTAAATTAATTTATTTTCTGTAGTGGGTTGTGGGTTTATAGGGGAATAGGGTGGGAAGTAATTTAATTATAATTATTTAAATATGTTAATTAATTTATTGGTATTTATTTTGAATAAATTGTTAATTAATTTTTTATTGATAATTAATTCATTCTTAATTGATAATTACTTTTTATTAATTGATTAATTGATAATTATGTGAATTATATTAATTTATTTTCACTAGAGTGGGAATAGTAAAATTTACCCTTATGCTATCCAACGCTTTCCCTACTGTTGCACTCTCTGGAGTGGGAATAGTAATTTTTACCCCTACGCTATCCAACGCTTTCCCTACTGTTGCACTCTCTGAAGTGGGAATAGTAATTTTTACCCCTATGCTATCCAACGCTTTCCCTACTGTTGCACTCTCTGGAGTGGGAATAGTAATTTTTACCCCTACGCTATCCAACGCTTTCCCTACTGTTGCACTCTCTGGAGTGGGAATAGTAATTTGTACCCCTTCGCTATCCAATGCTTTCCCTACTGTTGCACTCAATGGAGTGGGAATAGTAATTTTTACCCCTACGCTATCCAACGGTTTCCCTACTGTTGCACTCTCTGGAGTGGGAATAGTAATTTTTAGCCCTACGCTATCGAACGCTTTCCCTATTGTTGCACTCTCTGGAGTGGGAATAGTAAGGTTTACCCCTACGCTATCCAACGCTTTCCCTACTGTTGCACTCTCTGGAGTGGGAATAGTAATTTTTACCCCTACGCTATCCAACGCTTTCCCTACTGTTGCACTCTCTGTAGTGGGAATAGTAATTTTTACCCTACGCTACCCAACGTTTTCCCTACTGTTGCACTCACTGGAGTGGGAATAGTAATTTTTACCCCTACGCTATCCAACGCTTTCCCTACTGTTGCACTCTCTGGAGTGGGAATAGTAATTTTTACCCCTACGCTATCCAACGCTTTCCCTACTGTTGCACTCTTTGGAGTGGGAATAGTAATTCTTACCCCTATGCTATCCAACACTTTCCCTACTGTTGCACTCTCTGGAGTGGGAACAGTAATTTTTACCCCTACGCTATCCTACGGTAATAATATTGTGTATTTTTTATTAATATTATGTTAATATATATATATATATGTTTTAACAGATATAATTGTATTTTGTTTATAAGTTAAATTAGTTATTTAATAATTTTAAGGTAATTTAAGTATTTTTAAGTATATTTTAGCTATTTATTCTTAATATTTTTAAGAAATTATATATTTTTACAAAGTATATATATACAAACGATATTTTGGGTTCGATATTTTGGTACTTACCTGTTTGTAGATAGGAATTCGATATTTTGTCTGTCGATATTTTGGAATCTATATTTTGGGTAGTCTATATTTTGTCCCTCGAAATTTAGTCAGTGATCCGTTAAGAACGTGAGTGCTACCGTCATTCATTGAATTTGTTTTTAATTTATGGCTTCCATGCTCACCCAGTTCAATGCAATATCTAATTTACAGTGATTCATTTTTCTATTTTCATGATATTGACAAAATGGTGCCCTTGACTACATAAATTGTCCCTGAATTTATGGTGCATTTTAAAATACTAATTAGGCTGATTAATGCCCTCTAAAGGTTTTACAACAAAAGGCAATTTTGGTATTCCTGCCCGAAGCGCAGTCACGATTTTTTAATTCTGCCAATATTCACCATGTACGTTAAATACTTCCTTGCACCTGGGCCTATCAACCCAGCCTGTTCCAACTAATTTACTTCACGCACCCAGCATGATGTCTGTAATTCAGCCATTATAAAGTAAGTGGGCATGCCATTCTCACATGCTAGCACTATGGAGGCTGTGTTTCTTTTATTAAATATTCCTACTTCATTTTATGGCATTTGTAAGGATGCATTCTGGAAGGTTCACCTTTTTTTTTTTATAAACAGATTTTATTGTGTCAAATATCGAATCCAATGCAGAGCCTCGTAACCCAGGAGACTTCTGATACAATATGTAAAGTGAGCGGGAGATCCAGCTCCCCACGCGCCTTGTCTGTGAGGGCCCAGGGGCGTAGGTCTTCTAGAAAGCAGTGTAAATGTGGGTTTACTTGTAAAGCGTGCTGCCACCCTACTCAGGGTATCCTGGCGCTGTATACCGCTGTGGAACCCTTCCTGGTTTTCCCTGTAAGATGCCCCATACTGGGCACCCCCAAAGTGGAACCAGGCATCCCAGCGCCACCGGGGCCGTTGTGGAGATTAAGCAAGCTATTGCCCAGAGTTGCAGAGTGGGACCCATGATTAGAGTAGGCACCAATGCGAGAATTGTCGAGTCCGCGGACATTGACCCCGATACCCTGGCGCGTCGGGATTCGAACCCTGGTCCCGGGCCAGACCTCTGCATCTGGGTCTGTCGCCTCTAACCAGTGAGCCACACTTCTCCAATATACAATGCAGAGTAATGACACTGACATTTAGATTACATATTTAAAAAAAACAAGAGAATGTAAACAATGTAACCCCCCTCCCGTTGCACTGTTCCAAAACGACATCGTAAAAGCCAATCCACTACCTGCACCAATAAACAAAGGTCATCATCATATCCATAGTCCCTCACTTCACAAGCCCGGACAACTATCCCAGGATCGGGGCATCTACTAGGGGTATGGGTTCTAGGTGGAGACCCCAATAGTCCGCCCATCGCTTCCAGATCTTTGGATGTTTGTGCGGGCATCCCTGGCTTTAAATATCGGGATCTCCAACCCCATGCAGAAGTCAAGGCCATTCTTTCATGCTGACAGAGGGTGGAGCCGCTGCTTTCCACTGTCTGGTAATGTCTCTCTTGGCCAAAGTAAACCCCAACAGCATTAAATGCCTCTTGTATATATTTCCCCTGATACCCTCCATTGTGTGTAAAATTACCAACTTTGGTGAGGAGGGGAGCTCCCACCCCAATACCTCTGCGAGGCAGGCCAAAACCCCTCTCCAAAATCTAGTGAGTGCCGTGCAATGCCAAATCATATGTATGAGAGTCCCCTCTTCCCGACCACATTGTAGACTTGTCTGGGATAACACTAGGGGGCCCATTAGGATGTTGGGCGGATTGCCTCCGCCAGGGTAGCGGTGGCCACCGCCACCCTGGCGGAGGCAATCCGCCCGACATCCTTCCCTGCATTCCCCCCCGCCATATTACGATGGCGGAGGGGACCGCAGCGGTGGGAAATACCGCCCGCCTGTTTTCAGCCACGGTCACCTTGCGGCCAGGGCGGAAAAGGGATAACATGGTGGCGGTGTCTACACTGCCAGCCATATTAGCATGGGCATTTTTCAATGCCTTTCCGTGGCGGCAATGCTGCCACGGAAAGGCAGGCGGACTTCACTCTGAGGGTCCCCTGCGGGCCCCCAGAGTGAAGCACAGTAGGGGGGTGAACACGGGGGTACCTATGGTACCCGCCTGCATTTGCATAATGAAAGCGGCAGGCACCTCGTGGTGCCTGCCGCTTTCATCAAGCAAATGCTGCAATGCATTTTCAGCATTGTGGCGGGCGGTGCAGAGAGCACCGCCCGCCACTATGCTGAAAATTCAGGATGTGCCCACCACTGTGGCGGGCACATCCTAATGGCACTCCCGGGACCCCCGCCTAAAGGCGGGCGGTCCCGTTTTCCTAATGTGCCCCAAAGCCCGCCCTCCACAGCCTAACCCTGGTATAATACACCAGGTGTAGCTATTTAAACTGAATGAGGCTTAGCCCCATCTCAATCGCAGCTTCCCGAGGGGAGGTCAGTGCCTCTGTCCAATCGTCTCCCTCTAGTGGGCCAAGGTCCCCTTCCCATGCCTCTCTAAGTTTATGTAACGCAGTAGAACTATTTGTCACTAAGGACTGCTAGATTCTGGAGAAATATGGTCTTGAAGATCGCCCATAAACACCTTGGCTTTGATTGGACTAAACTCAGGAAGGGTCGTCAGCCCCATGTGGCTGGGAGACATGGCATGTCTAAATTGGAGGTACTTGTAAAATTGGGTCTTTGGCATCTGATATTCCTTCTGGAGGTCCTGGAGTGACTTCAATACCACAACGTGCATCACATCCCCTAGAGTAGAGATACCTATATTGTCTCACCCACGAAATCTAGGTAACCCAGCCAATTGTGGCAGACGCCCATTATACCACACTCGTCAATTTGTCCCACCACCCCATCTTACGAAGAGCCTGTTTCCATACCTGGAGTACCACCCTTGTGGCCGTTGGTAGAGAGTTACGCAGAGGCACAGAATAAAGGATAGTATGTAGAGTAGAGTCCCCCATGCATCGTCGCTCCACCGCATATGCGGGATCCGATCTGTCCCCATATCACCATTTATTCAATACCAGCATGTGTGAAGCTCTATAGTATGAATAAACATTCGAGGTAGCCAACCCCCCACAGTACGTCCACTGAAAGCAGGTCGGCAACGCAACTCTGGATGCTCCTTCCGCCCACAAAAATTGACCCAAGGCCACTTTGACTTGTCGAAAACCAATTTGGGGGGATGAGGTGTGGATAATTCAGCAAGTGGTATAGCAGACGCGGCAGCTATACCAACTTGAAGATGGCCGACCTGCCATAGATGGAAAGAGGCATGTGCGACCATGCTTTTACCTCCTCATGAACCTGCGCCCATATCGGAACAATATTTCTATCCCAGGGCACACTCGACAAAGCCGACAGAAAGACTCCCAAATACTTCACCCCTACCGTAGTGACCTGCACCGCCAAGGCCCAAGACCCCAGTTCCGTTGTCTTCCCCAGGACCCACAGGGTCGATTTACGGAGATTCATAAAATGGCCTGAAGACTGCCAAAATATTTGCATGATGCGGAGTAGCCTCGGCCCGTCCTATTGATGTCTGTTGAGAAGAAGAGAACTAAGCATGAGCGCTAAATCCGCTCCGCTCGCGGATTTTGTGAATTTTCGGTAAATTCGCGATCCGCAAACTCTCGCGAATTTACCGAAAATTTGCAATCCGCGAGCGGCGGATTCCTAGGTCAAAAGTTCAACCCTTGCTGGCCTGTTGTTGTAACTATTTTACGATGGCGCCGGCAAGCTGCCAGCGCCATCGTAAAATAGTTACTAAATTAGCTTCAACAGGAAGCACTAATAGATAAAATCAAGCAGGCGCTCGTGCATCTGCTTTATTTTATCTATTCGCGCTTCCTGTTGAAGCTAATGTAGCAACTATTTTAGGATGGCGCTGGCAGCTTGCCGGCGCCATCGTAAAATAGTTTACAGGCAAGGCAGCTGCAGGTCCACCCAGCTTTTTCATCCGCATGAGAACGGAAAAGATGAGCCCCAGCTTCAGGTGAGGTGCAAGTTGCGCTTCTCATCAATACTGCACCCTATGACAACAGTAATTAGCATGCTGAGGATTGGCCAAGCCGCACATACGTTGCACTCAGGGCCAAGCGGAGAGTTTATGTAATGCCCGAGGCATCTCCAGAAGTAGCATCACGCGGCGGCGGTTAGGAGAGGGTCTCTTAACCTGGGGGCACACTATGTTATGTTTAAACATGTGCGTACGTGTTTACCAGCGTTGAAGGGCCGGGATTTGGGAACTGTATTATAGGAGTATGTCGCGCTACAACGAGCCAAAGCTTCCGGTAGGTGGAGCCTACCGGGAGTAAGTATATGCCCTCATGATGGATAATAACTAGGCATTGGAGGCTCGGAAAATCTGTACAATGTCAGCTGGAAATGAGAGGGTTTACAAAATGATTCAGTGCGATCTTGCATGCAGTTCTAGCCGGTGAGAAAGCATGGTTCCCAAACAAAACATTTTATTTTCATTACTAAATGCCACATTTCAGTTGGCATGTTAGCGTAGCAAGTATTTTAGGGGGGGGTTCGCCCTGGGGACGCAGTGGCAAAACAAAGTGGATCTAACAAGTATGTTCCTTCTGGGGGTGACAACGTTACGCAGTCATGCGCCCCCCCTACCCCCAGTTGGTGTTGCTCACACGCCATACCTCTTTGATCAAGAGGAATTTGTTGCCTGCCCTCAGTATTTCACATGGGTAACTCAGTGTTTCGTTAGCATGCCGCTGCCTGCTCTTATTCCTAAGGGTTCACAGGGGTCGCCACTTAACCCCCACGACAGCTGGCGAAGAGTTTAGTGGGACCACTTGACTGCGCCCAGAGTCACAACTGACGAGTGACCTATTGGTCCCCTTAATCCAAAGGGAACGAATAATAAAAAGTGAAGAGGAGGCGGAGAATGAATGCCAAATGCCCCAAATCCACAATTACGAAAATCCGCAGATACGCGGATTTTGCGGATCCACGATCCGTGAATACGCAAATTCGTGAATCGTGGATCCGCAAAATCCGCCCATGCTTAAAGAGAACATTGTCAGCATATGGTGCTATGCGGTCCGTGAGTCCTTGTGCCCACTCAAAGCCTGCCACTTGTGCATCCATCTGCACCGACGCTGCCAAAGGCTCCATTGCTAAAGCAAAAAGGTATGGTGACAGGGGACAGCCCTGACGTGTGCCCCTGCCAATAGGGAATGTGAATGAAGTTAATCCCCCGATGTGCACCAACGCCGTAAGATCCGTGTATAACAGTTTCAGATAAGACAGAAAGTGTGGGCCCATATTTAGACTATCCAAAAGTGCAAATAAATATACCCAACTAAGGGAATACAATGCCCTAGCCATATCTGCCAGTAAGAGTGCGTCTTGTTCGCCCAATCCCTGGATAATAGCTATGGCAATGTCCACATGGGGAATATTATGGCACGTAGCTCTCTGGGGCATAAAGCAGGCCTGATCAGGGTAAATCAGGGCTGTTATATGGGATCGGAGGCGATTGGTCAATGCTTTCACCAAGATTTTTGCCTCAACATTCAATAAGGAGATGGGACGATACGAGACGTGGTGGTCGGCCTGGTTTGTGGAACACTACCACCTCCTCGTGTCTCCAGTCTCGCGGGAGGCAGCCCTGCTCTCTCACCTCATCGACTACCCGAAGAAAATGGGGCCCCAGTTTCGAGAAGTATTTCTTAAAAAACTCACATGCAAATCCATTAGGACCTGGTGCCTTCCCCGAGTTCAAATCTTCTAGTGCTGTGTTCAGCTCCTCTTCAGTGAGCGGGAGATCCAGCTCCCCACGTGCCTTGTCTGTGAGGGCCCAGGGGGGTAGGTCTTCTAGAAAGCAGTGTATCATACCTTCCTGTATAAATTCCTTGGGAGTATGAGCAAAACGGTATATCAATACCCTGTATGGTTAGCTTCGTTGCCTCCCACAGAGGTTCGACCCCTGATACCGATCCTTCATTAAGATCCAAGTATTTCTTGATCGCCTGCCCAATATGTTCCCTATAGTTCTCATCTTGCAAATTCCATGGGGAGAGACGCCATCGAAAGGGTTGCCTCGCAGGACCCAACAGTAGTGTGAGGACGACTGGGGAATGATCTGATAGACCTCTTGGGTGGATCTCTGCAGCCCTTACCCTACTGGCTGAACCTGATGGCACAAATATATAATCCATTCAGGGAGTATGAGTCGTATATCGCCGACAGATATGTGTAACCCTGCTCCTCCCCATGTAGCCGACACCAGGGATCTGCCCAGCCTAACCCTGTCACCAGGGAGTGTAGTTTGGTGTTTTGACAAGTATTGGAATGACACCCTTGCCTCCATCTAGCCCTGGCAACGTATTTCCAGTCTCCCTCTATTATTTCCAACCCTTCGGGTACATCCGCCCACAGGGACGCAAGGCACTCAACTAGCGCTGAGGATAGCGGCAGGGGGACATAGACACAACCCAACACCACCTGCTGCTCGTATATTGTGCGCTTGATAAAAACGCATCTCTACTGGGTATCTGCCCTCACCTTGGAGTGTTTATAGAGAATCCTTCAGGGGATTAAAATGGCAAACCCACGGGATCCCCCTGTGAACCCAGAATGAAACGCTTGAATATAACCATATCTGAGAAGGCACAAGGCCTTTGCTCTCATTAAGTGCGTCTCCTGCAACATCAGGATGTCCGTACGATAGAGTTTGGCCTGTTGAAGTATAGGCTCACTTTTCACTTTATCTAGCGCTCCCCTAACATTCCAGCTCATTATCTGGAGATCTCCATTATGGGTCAGCAGCCAATCAGTTGGGACCGCCATCAATAAGCCCTGTGGTGTTGTGCGTGTGAGACCATCAACAATCTCTGTGCGAGTAGTGGCTCTGTATAGAAGTGATGTAGGGCAATCGTAAACATGAAAACCCCAACTTCCCCCATCCTCCCCCATACCTTAAAGCCGGTGAAGTATCTGTCGTGGAGGAGCCGTCCTGCAGACTCCAACGGGAGTACCCAGCCCACCCCCGTTAATGGATCCCCAATAACCGGCCCATAGTTAGCGGGCGTTCCCTCTGTCAATTGAGTCCTAGCAAAGGTACTAGCCCCTGATTCAAAGAAGAGGGTATGGGATTGATAAACCACCCGCAGTCTGGCAGGGTACAGCAAGGCATATGGGAGTTTCAATTCCCGCAGGCGGGCCTTGGCTGCCAGGAAGAACTGCCACTTCTGCTGCACAAGTTGCGTGTAGTCTGGAAACACAAGTGATAGGCGTCAATTTCAAGTCCCGCCCCTTTGTGCATTATGCTTATGAGTTAGCGGAATGTGTCTAACTAATTACTTGTGTTTACGCATTTACATTTATGTTCTTATTATTCAGTTATTCACTTATGCATATGACATCATTGGGTGTTCTTAACTTAGCTTGTGTGCCACCATTTTGAATCATTTCTCTATGTGCGTGCAAACTGCACTCGCTCATTCCCCCTCCCGTAGGAATAGGAATAATTCCTCATGTCAGCATATTTTCATTTCTTGGTATTACTGTAGCTGAAACTCCTGCTAACGAAACTCCTTATCAGGACGTTCTCATGTGTTGGAGATGTAGCGGCCTGACTCTGTGTCCTTGGGAGATGATAACAAGTGTTGCTATTGCAGGTGCAGATGCCTCCTGTATGAGGCCATTGTCTACACTTTTGTGGGACCAGTACTTTTCCATTATGGGCGTGTTTTACTCTGCCTTCTCTTATTATAATGTATCACCATGATGATGTGAGTCAGTCCTTCTTGACACACTCTTAGGGGTGAGGTCGATATAGGGCCCTCTCATATGGGAGTTTGTGGCCTAATAAACTTGCTTTGGTTATCCTTCTCCACTGTCCGGCTGACTTATTCTTGGGTAACTATAGGTGAGTGAGGTAAGTCACTCGGGTGTAATTAGCCAGGCTTATCAGATGGCGCCCGAACAGGGACTCCGCGATTAGGACCTTTCTCACCCATAAGCGGGTAGCAGAAGGCCGGAGACCCTCTGGTTGGCACGGTGCGCCCGGGTACCCACTTGATGCCGAGCTTGGTTCTCGCAGCGCTGCCCCGCCCTGCTGATCGGAAGAGGTCTCGGTCCATGATCCTACGCCGGAGTCCAGAAGGCGGAACTTTGGAGCTGACCGTGTTGGTCCAGGCAGCCGGAAGTGGAGAACGGTAGAGGTCGGTACCGCGCACGAAAGGTAAGTGGTCCGACTGGTGGTTGAAGGAGCCGGAGAGCTCCGTGAGACCGGTGTGTCTCTGTTGATTGGAGGAGCCGGTGTGCTTCTGGGGCTAGTTTGCTCCGGGGAACTCAGAGTGTCGATGGCGCTCTGACAGACTTGATGGAGACCGGGGAACGTGGGTTGTAAAAAAATCCGACTGGATAATACTGCAGGTTGGTGAGCGGCTTGCTACGTGAGGATTTTGGGCTCACTCGAACACCTAAGACGGTGGTTTGCGGGAGAGTGCCGGGTCCCGCGTGGTGTGGTGCATGCCGATTTGTAGTGCTGCCCAGGAGACGGATTGGTTCCCCGGTCTCGGAACAGCGGGAGTGTGCTGTTCGGTCTGCGGTAGGGTCCAGGTTCCCCAGGACTTGGTCGACGGGCCTTGTCCCATTTTGGTAACACGTGTTTTGGTACAGGATTCTATGTAATAAATATATGTATATCGAAACTGTGAGTGTGACCTGTCGGTAACTGAGTATATGAGTGTGGGTTTTTGTGCCGTTGTGTGATTGTAGGAGAACAAGATGCCGTGTTTTAGTAAATTGCGGTGTTTCGGGTGTTGCGATGAGGTTTCAGATGTTAGATTGGCTGAGAACCAACCCGCTCCGAAAGAGGGCTCTCCGAGTTTCGACATGTACGTCAAACATGGCTTACCTCCCATTTTGTTTTCCACTTTGTGGCATAAGTATACAAAGGATAATGTGGATTTACAGTGGCCTTTATTGGGCTCTTTTGACGGAGAAAAATTAGATTATTTACAAGACAAATTGTTTGCTAGGCGCAGCCGTCAGAGTATGTTTGATTCTTTGCGGATGTGGCAGAAGGAGGCACGAGAACGGCAGATGAGGGAAGAGAAGGTGACTCTGAAGAGATCGGCACAGACCATGGCGCAGAAGCTAGGGAACATACTAAGAAAGAGAATGAGCTGCGGATTGAGCGCACAGATAGGCGTCTTAGGTTATTGGATAACAAGTGTTATGTGGTGAAGGATGAGGACATAGATGAGATGGAGGATATTTTGAACACCCGACCCCCTCCCCCATATGCTCCACCACCCCTGTACCCCGTGCTCGGAGATTCCGCCTCACAAGTGGTGGTTTCAGTTCCCCAAGTAAGTGCCCCTCCCTTGTCCGGTGCACCTGCTTCCGCTGCAGCGGGACTAACTTCCCCCTCTACCACTGCACCCTTGCTCCCTTTCTCGGTGACGAGCCCTGCGTCTGCTGCGCTATCCCCGGTGCTCTCCGCTGGTCCCGCTATCCCCACTGTTTCTGCCAGTGCCACCCCCCAGAGCACGTTGCTAACACCCGTTAGAGGAGCGGGAGGCGGACTATTTACTCAGGTACGGAAGTTACTTACGCGTGCTAATGTTGGATTGGATGAGAAGACTATGGTGGCTAATCAAGCTTGTCAATGGGCCAGGAATAATATTTATTCCCTAGAGGATATTTGGTCTACTATGAAAGATTATGAGCCTTTGATGCAACAGCATGCTTTGTGGCACATGTCAACGACACTAATAGCGTTGTGGGAGCAGGGATATGGTGGGGAGGCGCCAGCGATTCTCCGTGATATTAAGACTCATGCTTATAGGGCTAACACTGGAGTAGCAGAGGTACTACGTAGTTTGAGGTACTTGTTGGAGTACAGGAATGAGTTAACAGCGGCAGGTGAGACCCATTTCCCTGGGATACATCCGATGCGTGAAGTGCACCCTATATTTCACCCTGAGGTACCTGAAATAGTAGACCCGACAACACAGGTAGTGACTAGAGCTCGTATAGATGCTCATTTTCAAGAACAATGGGTGTATACACCCTGGAAAAGGAGCGAGGTGTTAGCTTTGAAGGCGCAGTTACCCGACTCGAGAAAAAATCCAACGGCTTATTACAAAGAACTAACGGAGGCAGCTTCCTCAACAGTAATGACTTTAGCAGATATTGAATTATTTTTTGGATTATTGGTTCCTGTGGACGTGTGGAGACAGGTGAAGGGTTCAGAACATAGAGAGGAGTTGGGCAGTACTTGGGAAGAATTTACGGATTGGGATAAGGAACGTAAGCCAGGTGAGAAGCCGAAGGCTGAGATATTAGCGTTACCAGGGCGCATAATTAAATATATGCACTCACTCATCCCTCCTAAAAAGGTAGATTGGGATAAGTTAACGGCTTGCAGACAGAAGAAGGATGAGGCAGTTTCAGATTTCTTCACCCGTTTTGAAGAAACATTTATGGATTTTAGCGGCCAAGATATATCTCAAGATGGAGGGCTACGTCTTTTTGTTAACAGATTTGTTACGAATCTGCTGCCAGAAATATCGGCCCGACTGCAAGCATCAGAGAGTACATGGACGACGTCTACCCCCTCAGGGATTTTGAGCATGGCCCAGTATTATGAACATAGAGAAAATGAGAATAAGGACAGGCAAGAAAAGAAGGCGAAAGATTTAAAGACAAAGGTTTTGTTGCAGCAGGTGGCGAAGGGTAGAGGACGGGGTGCCCCGCCCGTGTCGGTTGGTCAAGGAAGTAGCTACGGAAGGGGAGAGAGGAGAGAGCGTTTGGGACCCAATCAGTGCGCTAACTGTAAACAGGAAGGGCACTGGTGGAAAGACTGTCCACTGCTACGGTCCCATGCTGGACCTGGCAGAGGACGGGGTCGGGGAGATGCGAATAAGGATACTAGACAGTCCGAGGAGGCCAGGAGACCGGGAGGAAATTATTTTGACGGGGGAAAGGATAGACAGCATTTTCAGAGGGAAGGCGATGACTGCAGGGATCGACAGTTCTACAGCGATGCATACGCTATGGATGATTTCACAGGATTTTCCTATAACTAGGACAGCGTAGGGCAGAGTGTGGGACCTGTTTCTGTGGATGTTGACCAACGTGGGCCTTATGTAACGGCAGACTTGTCGGGATCCCATCAGAAATTTTTATTGGATACAGGTGCTACGAAAAGTTCTGTAGCACGTTCCCAGGTTCCAGGGGCGGCTCTGTCTGGCAAGACTAATATTTCAGTGGGGTTCTCTGGTACCCCAGTGGTTAGCCCCATCTCTAAGCCCCTAGCACTTACGATTGGCCCCTTCACTATTGACTCCTCCTTCCTTTTGACTTCGCATTGTGGTGAGAATTTACTGGGTTTGGACTTGTTGAAAAGGCTGAATGCTACGATTTACTGTTCCCCAGATGGTGTGTATCTCACGTTGGGCCCTTCTGTAGCGCGTGCACAGCAATGTTTTTCGAAGGAAGAGCCCCTCCCGGTTGAGTTCAGGGATGTCCCTGCGAGTCTGTGGGCCAGCAGCGATACCGATGTGGGAAAAATGGACATTGCACCGGTGTCCATAAATGTTAAGGTGGGGGCGAAGCTACCTCGCATACCCCAATACAAGATATCCCGGGATGGAGAGAAGGCTTTGTTGCAGATAATACAGGATTTGATTGGGTCAGGGGTAGTAGAGGAAACTGACTCAAATACTTGTAATAGTCCAATTCTTCCAATACTTAAAAGACCCTCCGCTGCCTCGGATGCGGCAGGGGAGGGTACACCAGATGTCTATCGTTTTGTGATTGATTTACGTCACATTAACAAGGTTGTTGAGCCCCAGTACCCAGTGGTTTCTGATATTACTACCATTTTGACTATGATACCTCCCTCAGCTAAATATTTTTCTGTGCTGGAGCTTAAGAATGCGTTCTTTACTATACCTGTGCATCCGGATAGCCGTTACCTCTTCGGATTCTCATTGGCTGGACGAAGTTTTAGATTTTGTAGAATTCCTCAAGGTTATACAGAGAGTCCCAGTATTTACAGCCAAGCATTAAAAGCACAATTGGATGACTTGGAGCTCCCACAGGGAAATGTCTTGTTGCAATATGTGGATGATATTCTCATTGCATCCGACAATGAGGAAGGATGCCGTGAGTCTACTGTTAAATTGTTACACCATTTGGCTTGTAAGGGACACAAGGTGTCCCTCCCTAAATTCCAATATTGTCGACAGGAGGTCACCTACCTCGGTCATCTCCTATCGAAGGACGGAAGAAGGCTGACACCGGAGCGCGTCAGGGCGATAACTAACATGGCAGTACCTAACACACAGCGTGAGGTGCGCGCATTTCTGGGCATAACATCGTACTGTCGCCAGTGGATACCTAATTATGCTTTACTAACAAAACCCCTTCTGTATCTGATTACCAAAGAAGTGCGCGAGCCCCTACCTTGGACCCCTGCATGTCAAGAAGCATTTGAGTTACTGAAAACTGCTCTATGTTCTGCACCTGTTTTGGGAACACCTAATTACCAGAAGCCTTTTGTACTCTATGTGCACGAGGCGGAAGGTTGCGCGTTGTCTGTTTTAACACAGGATTTGGGAGGGAAACAAAGACCGTGTGCTTACTTCTCCGCAATGCTTGACAACGTGGCAAGAGCGCTCCCGAGCTGTCTAAAGGCTACAGCGGCTGCTGCAGTCTTGATAAGACAATCGGCAGGGCTCGTACTGGGTTCAGCTCTTACGGTAATGGTACCACATGCGGTGGACATTTTGCTAAATAGAACACAGACGCAACATTTAACTAGTGCTCGCCTGACTGGTTATGAGATGACACTATTTGCCCCACATGTAACGATAAAAAGATGTGCTACCCTGAACCCAGCCACACTACTGCCTCTCCCTTCGGATGAGAAAGATGGTGAAGTGCATGATTGCCTGTTCCGAACAGAAGAGGAAACAAAAGGAAGAGTAGATTTGACGGATAAGCCCTTAGATGACCCTGACGGGGAGCTGTATGTTGATGGGTCTTGTTTTAAATTAGCAGACGGTACCACAACAGCAGCATATTCAGTCACGACCTTACAAACAGTGGTGGAGACTTCTAGAGTCCCGTACAACTCAGCCCAAGCTGCAGAGATAATAGCGTTGATGCGTGCATGTGAATTGAGTGAAGGGTTGGACGTGAACATTTACACTGACAGCCAATACGCTTTTGGCGTGGCTCATAGTTATGGGAGACTGTGGGCGGAGAGGGGATTTTTGACATCACATGGACAACGAATTCAACATGGCCCATTGATATTACGACTGCTGACAGCCCTAACGCTTCCCAAACGGTTAGCAGTAATAAAGTGTAGTGCACATAAAGCGGTGGTGGATGACGTAGGGCAGGGAAACGCGTTTGCAGACCAAACAGCTAAGGAAACTGCTAGGACAAGACTCCCACGAATGTTTGTGACTGGACCAGCTAGATGGGTGCCGGACGTTAACATGTTTGCAGACACTGTACAGAGTGTGCGGAATATACAAGAGAAAGTGACTGAGGAGGAGCTGAAAGAATGGAAGAATGAAAAGGGGCAGTTGGACTCGGATGAATGTTGGACGGATGTGACGGACAAAAGACGATGGTTGCTCCCAAATGCATATGTTCTCCCAGTGGTGACAATGGCTCACGGACCAGCTCACATAAGTGCCAAGGGAATATGTAAATTATTAGATCCAGTGTGGAGTAATAAGAACATTTCTAGGGTGGCCACACGTTTGGTACAACAGTGCATGATTTGCTTACGACACAATCCTGGGAAGGGAACACCCGTCCCTGTGGGCAATTTCGCAACCCCAACATATCCCTTTGAAGTAATACAGATGGATTACATTGAAATGGAAAGAGTGAACAACCTTAAATACGTACTCGTGGTGGTGTGCGCATTCAGTAGATGGGTGGAGGCTTTTCCAACAAAAGACTGTACAGCCATGTCGACAGCTAAGATGTTGATTAAGGAATATTTTAGTAGGTACGGGTTACCTAGAGTGATCTGGAGTGATAACGGTACATCCTTCAATGCTGAGCTGATGAAACAAATATGTAAGGGATTGCAAGTCTCTCAAAAATTCCACGCAGCCCTACATCCACAGGCTGCGGGTTTAGTTGAAAGATTTAACGGTACATTGAAACTGAAAATGGCCAAGATACGGGAAAGTACAGGGCTACACTGGCCAGACGCTCTCCCCCTTGCCTTACTTTCCACACGAGTCACAGTGAATTCTAAGACAGGTGTCTCTCCCCACGAAGTTGTATTTGGCAGGCCCGCAAATGTGTGGGGTGTTCCTAGACCTAAATGTTTCTCAGAGATAGAATATCCTATGTTGACAGACTACTTGTATGCTTTGACTAAAGATCTCCATTCTGTTCACCAGCAGGTAGCAGACACACTGAAGCCGCTGCCTGAGGGGCCCGGCCACGGCATCAACCCAGGGGACTGGGTAGTCGTCAAGAAGTACCAGCGGAAGTCCTGTTTGGAGCCTAGATGGTCTGAGCCGCGGTTGGTGCTGCTCACCACCCGCACCGCACTTCGAGTGGAGGGTCAAAAGGCGTGGACACATGCTTCCCACGTCAAGAAGGTTCCATTACCTTTACCCTATGATGCATGGGTGAGAGGTGGGATTGCAGATCACGAAACAGAGTCGGTGCCTCGGTATCTCCCCTTCTCTGATGCTTTGCTGATCGGGGAGGAGCACGACGAGAACGCACAGAAGCCAGCCCTGAGTACGAGTAACTAGGCTTCCTTTGGTCACAGTGCCCAAACGACCGAAGCCACCTCTTTCCAAAACGACCCACCAATTCTGTTCTCAGACCCCGAAGTGCGAGGGAGCACTCGCTATAACTTGCGGCCCAGGAAAGGGAGGCAAATGAACTGAGCACTGGAAGAAGGGCTGAGGTAGGTACTAGGAGTGGACTATAGTCGATAGGTTAGTATAGCAATAGGGATGGACTGCTAAAAGGAGCCCTGGTGCATTTCTGAGACATTGTTGAATGGAACATTAGAGTTGTATGCGAGCCCAAGTTCTGTGCTCCTGAGTCGCTGCAGTTGTGTGACTCCGTCGAGGGATTAGGGTTTACGAGATTGAAAGCCTGCCTATGAGGCTTTAACGGACATAGGGAGAAGAGCCCATTTGAAGGGTGAAGAACCCCTCTGGCCGGTTTTGGAGTGTCTGAACTTTTAGTAGTGCCCCTAGCTTTTGAACTTTTAGGATATCCCTTGCCCCTCTCTGTAGGAGACATGTACCCTTTTGGCCGTCCGATCCCAGAGGAGGAACAGCCTTTTGCTGCTCCTCGCAGAACAGAACCCGATTCACCATGGCGTGCCCTCTCACGCAAAAGTAAAATTGTGGTTATTGTGGTGCTCCTTATTGTGTTCTTCATAATGCTTGGAATACTGTTTTTTCTGGATGAAGCTTACCCTGTCCACAAACTGGTTCCTACCCCTTCTCCCTTACCGGAACACAATATGGTTACTGTTGATTATGGTGAACAATGTATGAGGAAAGGCTATCGTGATAATGTTTTCATTAAAACACTGCATCATGCACATGCCGTATACAATGTGACAGATTGCTGGGTCTGTGGGTTGCTTCCTTCTGCAGCATATAAGAAGGATAGGTTATTGGCACTGCAATTGACTACTGTGAATAGCTGCGTGGGCTGGTACACCCTGTTAGGTATGGTAAAGTTCTTTCAGCAGCCAGACTCTCTCACCCCGCGATTCCCCAGCAGTAAGTCAACACTGACAATGCGAGTACGCCCTTTGCCCCCCTCATCCCTGGGACGATTATTTACTGATGGACGTTTTGACCAAACATTCTTAGAAACTTGTTCGAAGAAAGTGGACAGGTTTCTGATACCCAATGACACTGACAAAGTACGAGAGAGTTTCTTACAGTTGAACTCTTCTCTAGGATACAGACACCCTCCTGCAACAAATAGTAGTGGTCATTCCCTGGTGCCCCTAGCAGTAGTGGGGCCTTCGCCTTATTTTTGTATTCGGGGTAGAGGTCCGAAAAAGGTGGGCGACAGTCTTTGTAATGTAACTGCCTCGATTCGTCTGACCCTTAGTCCTTCGCTCGTCACTCCCCCAAATGTCTATTTTGTATGTGGAGATAATGGGTATTTGTGGTTGCCTGAGGGTTGGGGAGGGACATGCTACTTGGCGTATCTACTTCCTCCCGTTTACGTGGCACCTTCGGATTACCATAAGACACATAGGAGGTTTGACATGGTACAAGGACAGCGGAAAAGGAGGGAAATTCAAGTTGATGACGTAGATCAAACAGACACCGCTGGACAGCAGTTTACGGATTTCTCTAAGGGCCTGTTGCCATTCTGGGGTCCTATCTTTAATAGTAGGGCCATCAGACGCCTTTCGAGGGTAATGGAAAGGGTAGTGAGTACTGAAGCTGACATTGCAGCAAATATGTCCCTGGAGATGCAGGCTATGAGATTAGTTACGATCCAGAATAGAATGGTGCTTGACGTCATCCTGGCGGATAGGGGTGGAGCCTGTTGTGTCATCGGGACGTCTTGTTGCGTGTATATTCCTGACTCCGCCCCCACAGTTAATTTGGCTGTGCAGAAACTCCATAGGTTAGCCGCCGAACTTCATCAGAATACTGGTACTTGGTCCTTACAGTCATGGTTGTGGGGTCTTTTCTCTTCCTGGGGTTGGAAAATATTCATGGTCATTGTAGGTGTAATAGGTTTCCTACTGTCATGCTGCCTCTGTGTCTACTGTCTTCCCCCTTGTTGCTCTATGTGTGCCAGCAATATAAAAAAGTCTAAGAGATCAACGACACAGTATCCGGTATCCAATGATGTTGAGCTTGCTGATGCTAATTGGCTGATGTTTATTCATGATGATGCTCTAGTTTAAGTACGACTTTCCAGCCCATAGATTTTGCTGTAAAGGCCCTCCTTTTGGTTAATAAATGGAAACAAACGTGTTAGCCACAGTCCGCTAAAAGGAGGGTCTGATAGGCGTCAATTTCAAGTCCCGCCCCTTTGTGCATTATGCTTATGAGTTAGCGGAATGTGTCTAACTAATTACTTGTGTTTACGCATTTACATTTATGTTCTTATTATTCAGTTATTCACTTATGCGTATGACATCATTGGGTGTTCTTAGCTTAGCTTGTGTGCCACCATTTTGAATCATTTCTCTATGTGCGTGCAAACTGCACTCGCTCATTCCCCCTCCCGTAGGAATAGGAATAATTCCTCATGTCAGCATATTTTCATTTCTTGGTATTACTGTAGCTGAAACTCCTGCTAACGAAACTCCTTATCAAGCCGTTCTCATGTGTTGGAGATGTAGCGGCCTGACTCTGTGTCCTTGGGAGATGATAACAAGTGTTGCTATTGCAGGTGCAGATGCCTCCTGTATGAGGCCATTGTCTACACTTTTGTGGGACCAGTACTTTTCCATTATGGGCGTGTTTTACTCTGCCTTCTCTTATTATAATGTATCACCATGATGATGTGAGTCAGTCCTTCTCGACACACTCTTAGGGGTGAGGTCGATATAGGGCCCTCTCATATGGGAGTTTGTGGCCTAATAAACTTGCTTTGGTTATCCTTCTCCACTGTCCGGCTGACTTATTCTTGGGTAACTATAGGTGAGTGAGGTAAGTCACTCGGGTGTAATTAGCCAGGCTTATCACAAGAATGCAAGCATTGTCATGGGTCAGGGGCTCTTCGTCTCTGGCTTGCTTCAGGATCGCGTACCTGTCATGGTAGTGTAAGATCTTGGCTTTAATGGGCCTCGGTCTGGCTCCTGGAGGCGGCTTCTGCATCAGGGCCTCATGGACTCGCTCAATGACAAAACAGATGTACAATGATTCCGGAGGAAGCCAGGTCGTGAGCCACTGAGTCAGGATCCGCTCCACATCCCCCCCCACAACCTTCGGGGAATCCACCAAAGAATAGATTGCTCCTCCTGGTCCTGTTCACTGCGTCTTCCACTCGTGTCGCTAGACCTCTGGTGACCGTTTTCAGCGAGGCGACTTTTTACTGTAGGGGAGTGACTGAATCTTATACCTTTGAAATTCTGGTCTCGGTCTCCGTGATACGCTCCATTGCGTACTGCAAATCTTGCCACAGGAGCATGACATCGGAGCCCACTGCCCCGATTTTTGTGTCTCGAACATCCCTAGACTGCGTAATGGCAGCCATTAGGGCTGCATTGTCTGGCATGCCCCCAGTTGCACCCCCCTGCTCGGCCGCAACAGCCCCGGGCCCGGTGAATCTGTCCAACGTGTTCTGCTTGGCGGACCCCCCGCCACTTTATCCCTCGTCATGATTGCCTCAGATTTGTGCTCCCTCAAGATGGCCGCACCACCGCTCCTAGCGCAATCTGACTGGATGATCCACGCTTATGGAGATTGGGCTGTAGGAAGCTTCGTACCTTGCTTGGTCCACTGACCAGCGTTGTCTCTGGGCCAGATCATTCAGAAATTCCGAGCTTGGGTGGAGACCCCCTACCCACAAGCCGCACCGAGCATTGTCCTGGCCGTCTCCGTAGACAGACGTGACCCCACGCTCCCTAATGGGTGCCCCGCTGTCCACCTGCCTGTCACTCCCTCCAGGCAGGGGTAATATGGTGGCAGACCCACTTCAAAACCCAGTACTAGAAGGGTGTAGTAGGTCTGACTCTCCTCTAGACAAAAGTTGGAGACAGGGGCCAGCCAGTACTAGCCGTCCCCCTCTCCACCAATACGCAATGTGCAGTCCACCAAAGGAATAGCTCAGTGTTTGTGGGTTAACCGCAACCAGCAGCAGCTACTTCATAGCCCCCGCACCCACGACTGGCAGGGGTCCAATAATCAAGTCTACCCTGCTGCAAGGCCCCACCGCCCCTTCACAGCTCTTTGGTCACACTGCTACTCTGCGATTCAGAGGCTCCCTCCATGTAGATAAAGATGGGGCTTTGCAGGGTCCAACCGCTGCACCTTCGGGCCACATGCCACCAGCCCTTGTATCTTGGCAGCCCAGGTGGTGCAGGCGAACACAGGGGCCATAGATCCGCGGTCCCGGAACTGTGTGATTCCAGGGCCATCCCCACCACCAGCCTCGGATAAAACCAACCCGCAGCAGGCCCAGGTTCGCAGTGTGTCCTCCAGCCCCCCCGCGGGGCCTGATCTAGCCGCTGAAATGCGATTCCTCCGGTAGAGGGGGGATCCCGAGCTTGAAACGCACTAACCAGTGTGTAGCCGATGTCGTCCAGGCCTCGCTCCAAGTGGCTTCCTCCACCCTCAAACCACCGCCAGGAGCCTGTCCATTTCTCGGGCCGCCCTTCTTCCAACGGAGCACTCCAGTACCACCGCTGGCATGAATCTCAGTTGCGGCTGCCACCCAGGAGGACCTTTCTCAGCCTTGCTTGCTACGCTGTCCAGACAGTAGGCCACTGCCGCCGCTACTGCATCCGTCGCCGCCTCAGCTCCTTCGCGAGCCTCTTTGTCGGTCGCGTTATGCTGCTGACATGGAACGTTTTTTTAAACCAAATTTGTCTGGAGAAGCAGGATATTAAAAGGATAATTGGCTCAGGCTGAGCGGAGCTCGCCTAACACGCGTCCACCATGATGGATCGCTAGGCCACACCCCTGAAGTTTAACCTTTTTGATCACAAAAAGTAATTTTTACTCAGATGGTGTATGGCACTTATTCCATGCACTCACTGTTCATAATGCTTTTTTATTATTTTTGTACAGTAATGCTGTTGTGCCCCTGTATGACTGAAGTTAATTGTGAGAACTCGCCACTGTTCTTAGGCATTTTCACTGAGGAGCTCCACTTCAAATATTTCTTTCCTTATTCCTTATATCTTTATTAGGCGTTTTGCATAAAACGGAATTCGTGACACATGAATCACAAGGTCGACAAATTCGCAACAAGAGCTCCTCCCCTCCCCCTGAATTACCAAGACATAGTTGAGCATCACTCAAGTAACAGAATTGTCATAAAATGTCAACCATCCACCAACAAGGATTCTACATCTTCGCATGTATTCTTCACAAACCACTGATCATCCTCAATCTAATTACCAACTCTACTTAGGTACATTCAGGGCTCGGGATACCACGCGGGTGGACCGCGTCACCACACTTATTTTACCGGCAGCTCGATAACTGGAGCAAATGGAGCCACGCATTCACCTTTCGTGACGTCACTTCCTGTCGTGACATCGGCATCCCCCCACTTCTTTTTTTAGGACTTGTGCCCTGGGTCCATTTTAAACTTTAATATTATAATTAACATCTGAGATCCTTTCGCCAAGCGTGTTTGTGACATTGACTTCTCAGCTAGACTGACATAGCCGCACCATAACCGGTCTACTGCACGCTGGTGGTGTTCCCATCTGTATTGGTGGGGTCAGAGAACAATGAAACATTTACCCTCATACGACCCGCCCCTCTGTAACCTTTTCACCTGCACGCACTTCTTTCATGCGTCTTTCTTCTGCCAAGCCTTGTGTACCACAGCTAAGACAAGGAAGTAATAAAGTCCCTCTAGGCACCATCAATGTTTGGCTACTCTGCGCTTTCTCAGTAGGTGGCACAGAGAAGCAGATTTGTATTGGGTTTTTCTCTCCCTGGATTTCGAACAGTGTTTCATCGTCGTTTCAAGGTTAATGCAGAACAGGACCACATTCCCATGTCGTGTTTAAACGTTGAGTTATTTTATTGCATTGTGTACAAGTGGGAGATCAATCTGCATATATTTTATGAAGCCTCTCGGGGTGAGGTATGTGCGATGCCGGAAATGGAATGCGTCAACTTAACCCTTGTGTTACTTGTTATTATTTGCACCCGAGCACACCTAGCCTCCCACTCCGGATTGGAAAGTGACTTCCCTTCCTCCAATTTCTGTCCGACTTGCAAAGCAGTTTTTAAAAAATGTATAAAATGTTGAGACCAAGGAGTATATGTACAAGACCCTATTGTCACCACAACGTCACTTTTTAGGACATTCCTGTGGCAATAGGGGCTTTGCCTCATTTACAAGGCAGTGTTAAGCCACTTAATGTGGCTTGACGCTGCCTTGTAAATAAGGTCCCCTTTCACGCTTGCTTAGCATGAAAGGGGTGGGCAGTGGATGTTGTGTTGTGCGTTCCACCGCAACACCCATTGATTTTGACGCTGCCCCCTAGTTACAAGGGCAGCGTAAATAGGAGGCAGCACCAGAATTAAGACCAGGGAAAACCTGGTCTTAACTTGGCAAAACGAGGATAAATGCATTATTTCTCCTCGTTTTTGCTTTTTCTATGTGTGCTGCCTTGTGCAAAACACATGAAAAAACTTAATGCCTTGGATTGTTTATGTATAGGAAGGTACCCCTTCCTAAAAGCATCTAGTTTATTAAAAGAGGGGAGACAGCCATTACAACACGGGCTTTACACCGCGCTACCATTACGACGCAGCCATCACAACGCAAGTCGTTACAACCCGCGTTGTCATGACATACATCCTTAAAAGAGAAGCCTAGCTGCGGATTACCAGTAGAAATGAATGCCTGGTGCATCTTGCACAACTTTACTACATGCCAGTTTAAAAATATGTTTTCATGTTAATACCTCAGGCACATTATCATTGTTTCTAATTAAGTTTCATGCAAATTTTCTACGCTAACAAATCCCCTGTCTGATAGTTATCTTAACCATCATACTAAAGTCGTTTCACATGTGAGTTCAGAGAGAACTCTCATCATCTGTTAAATCTCGTCCTTTCCTTTTTTTCCTTTTCTTTAAAAATTACATCGCTCACAGACTTGCATAATACATAGCAGTGATCAAATAGTAAGAAGCATGAAGCATTACATGGTACATTCGAGGGCAAGTCATACTGTATCGTTGTAGCATCCCACATGTCACACCTCTCCCGCTCCCCCGTGAGCCCCAGTACTTCCTCCAGGGGTCCCAGATCCTCCTCCACTTCTTCACACACCCCTTAGCTTTGTAAACTGTCTCCTCCGCTCTCTGACACCAATCTAAATCCCGTCGCCACTTATCCCATTGTGGGGCCTACTGTGTCCCCCATCCCCTGGCTACGCTTCTTTTTGCTACCCCAGATGCTAAGGTCAGCCAGACCTCGGTGTATCTAGACCAATCTGTCGGGCCCTTGATCAATAGTAAAAAACATCTGGGTTCCACCGAAACCGGCTGCCCCACGACAATCTCCATAGTGCGAGCCACCTTGGTCCAGAAGGGAACCACATTTGGGCAATCCCAGAGGATATGATAGAAAGTTCCCTCTAACTGGCAACCCCACGCACACAAGGGAGACAGACACCTGCCCCAAGAGAACAGGTGCATACGCAGATAGTATACCCTATGTAAAATTTTGAACTGGGCCAGCCGGAACCGGACCCTCACTGCTATTTCACGCGGGCTCTGCAGGGCGTCCTGCCAGTCGGCATCTTCTAGGCTGCCAATATCCCCTTCCCACTTCGCCCACAGAGACATAAGGAAGTCAGGCATATTATTCATAAATTTACGATAGATAGTAGCCGTGGGCTTCTCCTAGATGGGGTTGGGCAGAAGCCTGTCCTCCAGTGGTGAAAACTCAAGAATTGAAGTCCCCAGTGGGATATGGGTGCGTCGAGCGTGTGAGAGATGTAAGTAGTGGTAGTGTTGGGAGTCGTGCATTTGGTACTCCTTCTTTAGGTAGTCGAAGGATCTGAGGGGCCCCCACTGCAGACATCCCCCAGGTATTCGATTCCGATCAACTTCCAGCCCTTGAAGCCAACGAGCCTCTTTACCTCTGTCAGATGATCCCCAAACCAAAGCGGGGTTCTGCCCGTTACCGTCCCTGTCGATCCCAGAAATGTATTGGCCACTCTCCAGCACTGGAGCACCACCACCATGTGCGAGGGTAGATCCCTCCGTGTCTGTCGTGAATAAAGAAGGGGTTCGCAATTACCGTCCGGCATGGCGAACCTATCCACCCTGTAGGCTGGCTCCGAGGCTGCTGCATAGACCCAGTCATTAACGACCTGGAGTTGCGACGGTCAGTAATACAACAGAACGTCCGGTAGGGCCAGCCCCCCATCACACACTCCCCGCATGAGTTTATTCAGTGCAATTCTCGGATTCCCTCCGTCCCAGAGTAGCGTCCGTAGGGCCTGTGAAGTGCGCCGAAACACCCCGGCCGGCACCGAGTAAGCCGTGTTCTGCAGGATGTATAAAAGACGTGGCAGCGTCAACATTTTAGAGAGAGCAGCGCGCCCCATCAATGTGAGCGGCAAGAAGCGCCGATGAGCGACATCCAACGCCACGTCACAGGGTGAAAGCTCGTGACGCGACTCCATTTACTCTTACCCTGGCCACCGGCTTCTCATACAACAGGCGCACCCAGCTACAGAAAACTGGCCCGAAGCCCAGGCGCTGCAGGACCATGAATAAATACGGCCATTCGATGCTATCGAAGGCCATTGAGGCGTCCAGTGCCATCAATGTCATTTGGGTGTCACCCACGTCCTCGGTTATGTATAACACCCTATAGAGGCGCCGCAAGTTGTGCTGTGTACTCCTGTGGGGCATAAATCCTGACTGATCCACATGGATCAAATCAGGCAAGACTGCAAGCAGGCGCGTCGCCAGGGCTTTGGCCAGAACCTTGGCCGCAACGTTGATGAGCGAAATGGGCCAGTATGATGAACACTGGTCTGCCGGTTCCCCGGCCTTGTGAATGACCACAATCGTGGCCTTCCTCTGGTCCGGCGGTAGTATCCCCGCTTGTCTCCCCTCAAGAAACATGCAGCGCATGTGGTCTATCACAACATTGGTCTGTCATTTGTAAATTTCTACGGGGAGCCCAGCCCGTTAGGCCCCTGCGCCTTCCCGGCTTGAAGCGCGTTGAAGGCTTCACCCAATTCCAGTGCCGTGAGGTCCCCCTCAAGGCTATCACTCTGATCCTGGGACAGCGTGGGAAGTGCGAAGTCCCGAAGGAACTCCTCGCAGTCAGATTCGGATCTGGTGCACACCGGGGTGTACACCGCCTCGTAGTACGACGCGAAGGCCTCCGCTATATTGACCCCCGCCGACACCAAGAGTTCCGCCTCATTCCTCACTTCCGCGACCCAAGAACGCTCCCTATCTCTACGTTCAAACCAGGCTAACAATTTTATGCTTTTATCCCCGGCGTCATAAATCCGGTGTTGCATGGCTAGGGCGTAGGCCCGCGCCTCACCCTCTGACAAAGAGCAGAGTTCTCGCTGTTTGGGGCCCTCACTGCCTCTCGTTCCAACACCTCCACCTCCCTCTCTAACTGCGCCACCTGGAATGCCTCCTCTTTCTTTTGCGCCCCAATTAGCGCCTGAAGTTGAGCCCCTCAAAACAGCCTTAAAAGCTTCCCATATGGTGACCTGGGAGTCAACTGATCCCCGGTTCTCATCAAAGTACAATTGTGAGCCCTCCCTCATCTTATCTACAATGGAGTTGTCTTTGAGGTGCCATGGGTCAATCCGCGGGAAGGCCGCCCTTACGGTTGCCGCCCCTTTGAGAGTGAAACCCACTGATGAGTGATCCGATATTCCCCTGGCCATAATGGAGGAGTCTACAAAATCTCCTAATTGGTCCACCCTGGCTAGGATATGATCTATTCTGGCGAAGGACCCCTGTCGCCCAGAGTAGAAAGTGTATTGCCTTTGTGTGGGGTTGTGTGTTCTCCATACATCGCAGAGACCCAACGCTATTGTAAAACTTTGCAAGCCCGCCTCCCCTCTATGGTCCTTCTGTCTCCTGAGCGATCAAGATCTGAGTTCATAACCGCATTGGTATCACCCCCCAAAATCAAAATGCCCCACGGAAAATCCGCCAAATGCGACCCTAGCTTCGTGTACGTCAAGGCATGCAACCCAGGGGGAATTTAGCAGGACCTAAACACTAGTGTGCGGCCCTCACATTTGAACGCGACCGCCACTAAGCAGCCTGAGTCCTCCACCCACTTGCCTGTCACAATCAGTGGAAGCACTGCACGGGCTAAAATCCCCACCCCCCTTGAGCCAGACGTGAACCCCGAATGGGCTAGCAGCTTATAACTGAACCTGTCTAGTGCTCTACAAGTATTTCCGCGTAGGTGGGCCTCCTGCAGGAGAACTACATCCGGGACATGGTGTTTCACATATTGCAGGATCAGTGTGCGCTTTACTTTATTACCCAACCCGTTTACGTTCCAAGACCAAATCCGCAACCGTGACTGATCCCCCATTGAAGTACAGAATCCTAGAGTGTGCCGGATCCCCCCGGAGCCACTGCTTATTGCTAAATGGAAAGCGATATGCCTGTGAAATTAAAACACAAAGAGTCAAACATGAACCGTGCCCCAACACCCATCCCCTACCCACCATCCGCACCCCCCTCCCTGCCTCCCTGCTAGGTGGGCCCCCAACCACCCACCACTGAACGATGCAGAGTGCCTGTCGGCCCTTCAACCCCATATCAACCAAGTGAGGTAACATAAGCCTGCAGCCGCAGAAGAATTCATACTGAGATGACGGAGTTCACACCACATGAAAGATCAAATAATGAGCCCCCCTCCCTAAAACCCTTCCCTCCTACACCCCACAACAATGCCCAAGAAAACCATTGGAATGAAAACCAGAATCACATTTAAGGGCCCAAACTGTCCCTCCAAAGAGGAGTCAACTGTTCCGGAATCTCCCGTCCATCCCCTTGCACAAAGCTAAAGCCCCCGAAGTATCGCGCCTCCCATACTGCCTTTCACACCAGTGACTCATGTCCAACTCCCGCCCAATGTCACTTGACCGGTGACTGCGCCGGCTGCTGAGGCTTTCGAGTTTGGTTGTCGCTGGTCTGGGTCCCCTGACCCGTACGGCTGCGGGGAGGGCGTTGTGCCCCATTGTGGCGGCCCACGGTCCACCAGCCCTCCATCGAGTCGCTTGCCTCTGTTGGGGAGTCGAAGAAAAATGCCTTCTCACCGAATCTTGAGTCGCACCGGATACAGCATCATATATTTGATACCTTGCTCCCTAAGGGCTCTCGTGACCCCTTCAAAGGATCACCGCTGGCGCTGGACGTTGAGTGTAAAGTCCAGGAAAAAACTAATCATGGCGTTGTCCAGATGGAGGTCCTCCGTCACCCTGGAGGCCTGCAAGATGGCATCCCGGTCCCTATAGTTCAGGATGCGGGCGATGATGGTGCGCGGCGGGGCCCCAGGCCGGGGCTCGCCTCCTAGCGCACGATGCGCTCTTTCCACCGAGAACAAATTGGATAGGCGCTTTGGCTTGAGGTGCTGAGTTATAAAATCTTCCACAAACAGGTCTACGGACGGGCCCTCCATCCCGTCCGGCTCTCCCACTATACGGATGTTATTTCTGGCCTTCCTGATCCTCCAGGCGGGCGGCCATGTCCGCTTGGTTCTTTGTGAGCATGGCTACCTGCTCCTCGAGCCTCTTTGTCTTGGACTGTAGACTGCCGACCCCACACTCCACCTCTGCGACTTTGTCCGACATTTTACCCAGGCCCGCGCATATCAAATTGACCTCCTCGGTCACCGAATCAAGGCTGGGCTCCAATGTGCCCCTCATTTCCGTGATGGCGCCACGCATCTCCTTGATTACCACCATGATGTCCTTTAGCGCAGGGTCCGTCTCGACATGCATCCCCTGACTCCCCTGGCTTCCCCCTGGTTTGTCATCCTCCCTCCCCATGCTGACTGTGTACCTGTCAATCTGATTAGCCTGTCCCTGCATCAGGGGTCTGTTGCGGCCCATGGTCCCGATCTCCACTCCAGTCAAGGCTGTCTCTCGCTACTCTCCTCCGTATGACCAAGCTCCGGACACTCACCAGGGTGTGACCTCAGTCGCAGCATGTCCCACAGTGCCCGCAAGATGTTGCGCTCTTCTGCATGCGGCATCCCGGTGTGCCTCACTGTCTGTCCAGCCTCTCACCCGGGACCCACCGCCGGCAGCACCCTATCCGTCCCAGGGCTAGGCCTGCACGCTGGTGCCAGACCCAATCATGTCCAGCAATGTCTGAGAGGAGTTCCGTTGTACAGCCGTGGGGCTCCATTTCGTTCCCTGAGCCAGCCGCCAGGTGCCCACAACATTGCTGTCCAGTATCTGATCAGGGATGTCGCAGTTTCACTTAAGATCGCAGATTGTGCCCCCTGGGCGCACCCAGCATCTCTCTGTCGCCCCGTCGCCCACAGGGGATCCGGCTGTGACAGCCCCTTCTTTACGTCTGGGCCAAGCTGCTTTGGGGCCCCCGCTACTCAGTCCAGTCCTGAGCGGGCCTCTCCAGGTCTATCTGCGCCCTGGGCTGCACCGTCCCTGCCACCAGTCATGGCCAGGGCTGCCCGCACCTTCCCGGCTTCCAACTAGGCCGCTCCGACACTCCTCGCACACCTCCAGGTGGTATGACCCCCAGTCCATGAGGCCCCACACTGACCTGTGTTTGCCTGGGGACAGCTGTCTGCGCCCCCCGCAGCGCCGGCCACCGCCGCCAAGCCCCGCTCTCAGGAGCGGCCCGCCGCCACTCCTCCAAGGTCCCAGGAACCTCCGCCTCCCGGAGCGGGACGAGCTGCATCACTAAGCCTCTCTTATCCGGGCTCGCCGCCGCCCAGGCCGGGGGCTCACTTCAGGGCCAGACGAAGCACCCACCAGCCGCAAGCCACCCTAGACAAACTCTCTCCTGAGGCGGAAAGCCGGGATCTCCATTTTGCACACTCTTGTGTTTTTAATACTTTGAGTGTCACAATAATTTGTTGTTCCTACCTTTTATCTGTGTGAAGCATTTGCTAAACTTGCTGACGCGCACAGCTGATCTTAGCGCTGACGCGCTGCCCCACAGAACCGCCAGTCCCGGCCACAAGACAGGCCACGCCCCTTTTTAGGCCACGCCCACCTCGCCGCGCTTAAAAACACTCGCTGATCACGAGCGACGTGCTAGACAAACTCTCTCCTGAGGCGGAAAGCCGGGAGCTCCATTTTGCACACACTTGTGTTTTTAATACTTTGAGTGTCACAATAATTTGTTGTTCCTACCTTTTATCTGTGTGAAGCATTTGCTAAACTTGATGACGCGCACAGCGGATCTTAGCGCTGACGCGCTGCCCCACAGAACCGCCAGTCCCGGCCACGAGACAGGCCACGCCCATTTTTAGGCCACGCCCACCTCACCGCGCTTAAAAACACTCGCTGATCACGAGCGACGTGCTAGACAAACTCTCTCCTGAGGCGGAAAGCCGGGAGCTCCATTTTGCACACACTTGTGTTTTTAATACTTTGAGTGTCACAATAATTTGTTGTTCCTACCTTTTATCTGTGTGAAGCATTTGCTAAACTTGCTGACGCGCACAGCGGATCTTAGCGCTGACGCGCTGCCCCACAGAACCGCCAGTCCCGGCCACGAGACAGGCCACGCCCCTTTTTAGGCCACGCCCACCTCGCCGCGCTTAAAAACACTCGCTGATCACGAGCGACGTGCTAGACAAACTCTCTCCTGAGGCGGAAAGCCGGGAGCTCCATTTTGCACACACTTGTGTTTTTAATACTTTGAGTGTCACAATAATTTGTTGTTCCTACCTTTTATCTGTGTGAAGCATTTGCTAAACTTGCTGACGCGCACAGCGGATCTTAGCGCTGACGCGCTGCCCCACAGAACCGCCAGTCCCGGCCACGAGACAGGCCACGCCCCTTTTTAGGCCACGCCCACCTCGCCGCGCTTAAAAACACTCGCTGATCACGAGCGACGTGCTAGACAAACTCTCTCCTGAGGCGGAAAGCCGGGAGCTCCATTTTGCACACACTTGTGTTTTTAATACTTTGAGTGTCACAATAATTTGTTGTTCCTACCTTTTATCTGTGTGAAGCATTTGCTAAACTTGCTGACGCGCACAGCGGATCTTAGCGCTGACGCGCTGCCCCACAGAACCGCCAGTCCAGGCCACGAGACAGGCCACGCCCCTTTTTAGGCCACGCCCACCTCGCCGCGCTTAAAAACACTCGCTGATCACGAGCGACGTGCTAGACAAACTCTCTCCTGAGGCGGAAAGCCGGGAGCTCCATTTTGCACACACTTGTGTTTTTAATACTTTGAGTGTCACAATAATTTGTTGTTCCTACCTTTTATCTGTGTGAAGCATTTGCTAAACTTGCTGACGCGCACAGCAGATCTTAGCGCTGACGCGCTGCCCCACAGAACCGCCAGTCCAGGCCACGAGACAGGCCACGCCCCTTTTTAGGCCACGCCCACCTCGCCGCGCTTAAAAACACTCGCTGATCACGAGCGACGTGCTAGACAAACTCTCTCCTGAGACGGAAAGCCGGGAGCTCCATTTTGCACACACTTGTGTTTTTAATACTTTGAGTGTCACAATAATTTGTTGTTCCTACCTTTTATCTGTGTGAAGCATTTGCTAAACTTGCTGACGCGCACAGCAGATCTTAGCGCTGACGCGCTGCCCCACAGAACCGCCAGTCCCGGCCACGAGACAGGCCACGCCCCTTTTTAGGCCACGCCCACCTCGCCGCGCTTAAAAACACTCGCTGATCACGAGCGACGTGCTAGACAAACTCTCTCCTGAGGCGGAAAGCCGGGAGCTCCATTTTGCACACACTTGTGTTTTTAATACTTTGAGTGTCACAATAATTTGTTGTTCCTACCTTTTATCTGTGTGAAGCATTTGCTAAACTTGCTGACGCGCACAGCGGATCTTAGCGCTGACGCGCTGCCCCACAGAACCGCCAGTCCCGGCCACGAGACAGGCCACGCCCCTTTTTAGGCCACGCCCACCTTGCCGCGCTTAAAAACACTCGCTGATCACGAGCGACGTGCTAGACAAACTCTCTCCTGAGGCGGAAAGCCGGGAGCTCCATTTTGCACACACTTGTGTTTTTAATACTTTGAGTGTCACAATAATTTGTTGTTCCTACCTTTTATCTGTGTGAAGCATTTGCTAAACTTGCTGACGCGCACAGCGGATCTTAGCGCTGACGCGCTGCCCCACAGAACCGCCAGTCCCGGCCACGAGACAGGCCACGCCCCTTTTTAGGCCACGCCCACCTCGTCGCGCTTAAAAACACTCGCTGATCACGAGCGACGTGCTAGACAAACTCTCTCCTGAGGCGGAAAGCCGGGAGCTCCATTTTGCACACACTTGTGTTTTTAATACTTTGAGTGTCACAATAATTTGTTGTTCCTACCTTTTATCTGTGTGGAGCATTTGCTAAACTTGCTGACGCACACAGCGGATCTTAGCGCTGACGCGCTGCCCCACAGAACCGCCAGTCCCGGCCACGAGACAGGCCACGCCCCTTTTTAGGCCACGCCCTTAGAAACTTCCCACCCAACATAAATATGTGTATACCCCGGAAGCGCAGCGGACGAGCGCAGCGGGAGCGCAGCGGGAGCGCCGTTTGCGCGCCAAAGGCGCACCTAAGGCAAGCCCGTCTGCGCCCGTCCGTGCCAGACCGGGCCATAGGGCATGGCACTCTGTTCCGCCCATCACCTACTCAGCCCAAGCCCTTAGGGATCTTCAATATCCCGCATTCACGGCTCCCCATACCGCCGTCCGCCGTACAACTGCCCTCGGTATCTCGCGCCATAACCAACTCTGCTCAGATGGACACCCACCATCAAGCACGCCTAGCAAGAGCTCCACTTCGATCAGGGTACTCTACCTAAATACCCGCTCGTTAGTGAAACACTCAGAGGACATCTTTGTTCTCCTGTCTAATTCCAACCCCGACTTGCTCCTGCTCACGGAGACCTGGTTAACCTCTGAGGCTCTCCCTGATATTCTAGCTGCCCTCCCCCCTGATTACTACATTCTCCATACCGATCGCCCGGACGACCGGCCCGGGGGAGGGGTGGCAGCCATTATATCAAAACGCCTTACCTCCGTTTCCTCTAACTCCCTTGTCCTACCGGGGGTTGAGAATTTACTTTTTAGTGTACAAACCGACACTGGCGCCCTCACCTTTCTCCTATTATACCGGCCTCCTCACTCTATCCCCTCTTTTCCTTCCATCCTGAGTGAACAACTATCCGCGTTATTAACAGTACACTCCGACTTCGCCATTTTCGGTGATCTAAATTATTGGTTTAACAACCCCAATGCTGGCCCTCATGCCATCGAGCTTTTCGAGACTCTCGCGAATCTGAACCTCACTCAGCATGTCTCTCAGCCTACCCACATCAAGGGCCATATTTTAGATCAGATTTGGTCCTGTAACCTGGCCCTGTCCTCACCAGTTATTTTCCCTTGTATCTGGTCTGACCACCACCTGTTGGATACTACCATCACAGTCACCGGCCAGACTCTCACTCCCCTAATGGCTGGGGGACAGTCACGAAAATGGAATACCTACGATGCCCAGGGCTTTCTTTCCGCCCTCGCCGAATCCTGTCCCGACTCTCTCCCTTCCAGCGATATCGATCATCTGGAACAGGAAATAGGTTCCTGGCTGGAGTCGGCCAGCGACCAGTTCGCCCCCCTGGTCACTTTCCCTCGCACTAGGCATCGGTACTCTCACAGGTGGTTCTCCGACGATCTCAAGACTCTGAAACTAAAAACACGCCAGTCAGAACGCACTTGGAGGCGCGAATATTCTGACTCAGCCAGACAGGCCTACTTGGCCACACGTAATAACTATAAACTCGCTATTAGGTCAGCAAAAACGGAACACTTCTCTACTAGGATCGCTTCAGCTACCAATAAATCCAAGGAAGTGTTCAGAGTTTTAAACGAGCTAACCACTGATGAAAGATCACTCCCAGCTCAGACTCCCTCCCAAGCTACCTGTGATACTCTGAACTCCTTTTTCTTGGAAAAAATCGTTAAAATTAAAAATTCTATCCCTTCCCTCGTCCAGCTTCCTCCTCTGGACCCATCCCTCAATAATACTTCGACCTTTTCCACTTTTCCTGTCCTAGACACGACCTCTTTAGCGGAACTTGCCACCCGTGTGAAATCGGGCTCCCCAATGATTGCTGCCCTCCTTCTGTTCTGCGCAGCATCTGTCTTAATCTGCCAGATAACATCTTACACTTACTCAATAGTTCGCTCACCAGTGGCAATGTCCCCACCTCTTTTAAGGAGGCTATCTTGGTGCCCCTTCTTAAGAAGCCGGGTGCTGACCCTGCCGAGCCATCAAACTATCGTCCCATCTCCCTCCTTCCCTATTTCTCTAAAATCTTGGAAGCCCATGCCACCCGCTGCCTATCAAACTTTGTTGAATCTTCCCAGTATCTCGAACCTAACCAGGCGGGCTTCCGACCTGCCCACTCGACCGAGGCGGTCATTTTGGCAGTTCTCGATACACTCAGGAGCAACACCGACATCGGGAACCCCCAAGCCCTCGTCCTTCTGGATCTGTCCACCGCGTTCGACACGGTGGACCATAACATCCTTCTCCACCGTGTCGAGCAGGCCGGCATTAGAGGTCTTGCTCTCGAATGGGTTAGATCCTTCCTTACTGGAAGAACACAGGCAGTTCGCCTGGGTCCTTACACGGCCCAAAAATCTCCTACGTTCTGCGGAGTCCCCCAGGGCTCCTCTCTTTCCCCGCTTCTATTTAATTTGTATCTCCGGCCACTGATTCAATCCCTCCTCAAATGGGACATCACAACCTTCAATTATGCTGATGATTTGCAGCTCGTTTTTTCACTTAACTCCCCACTAGCTATCAATACGTTCCACGCAGTAATGACCCACATACAACTCTGGATGGACCAGAACCAATTAAAATTTAACCCAGGAAAAACTGAGCTTCTTCTCCCCGGCCTAAGCCACACCCATTGGGGCCCTCAGTTCTGGCCGCCGGAGCTTGGCCCCCCTCCTACCCCAGCTAAAACAATAAAAAGTCTGGGCGTAATTATCGACGTCGAACTCTCCCTCAAAGCCCAAGTTGGAGCGGTAATCTCATCATGCATGTTCCAACTTCGGAGGATTCGTAAAGTCCGTCACCTTCTCCCCCCTGCGGCACTCACCCAATCGGTCACCTCACTGGTACTCTCCCGTCTTGATTTCTCCAATTCTATTTATCATGGCCTTCCACTCTATCTGTTAAACCGCCTTCAGGTCGTCCAAAATCAGGCAGCTCGCCTGATCCACGGACTACCTCGTTGGCAATCCGCCAAACCTCTGCTTCACAGCCTTCATTGGCTCCCAATGAATCAAAAGGTGGCATGTCTCACCTTCAAATGTCTTCACTGCTCCAGTCCAGGGTTTCTCAACCCCCTCATCCGACCCTACCGCCCCACACGCAATCTTCGTTCTGCCCGCAATGACTTACTAATTACCCCAAAAAATAAAACCAAGAAATTTGGTGGTCGCCGCTTCTCTCACTTAGCCCCCACTCTCTGGAATTCCCTCCCTCTGTCTATCAAATCTTCCCTCTCTCTTCTCTCATTCAGAAAACACTTAAAGACCCACCTCTTCCCACTCTTATGTTAGGTTGCTCTGTATCCCTTTTTCTCTCAATTTGTCTAGCAGCGCCAGGAAGCTTCGGCGTCAGTGCGCTTTACAAATAGCACCTAACATAACATAACATAACATAACATAACACCCGCAAGCACCAACACGCGGCCGTGGCCATCCACCAATAGCCCCGCCTGGACTCCCTTCGACGGCCAGAGTAGCGGAGCAGTCCCGGCGGCGGCAGGGCGCCATTTTGTCTCAGCCACAATTGCCGGCCAGGCCCTGGATCCGCGGCACAGAGGAGCCACCGCCTGTCACTCGGCATGTCCCAGGAGCCCTCCACAATCCCACTGGAGTGTCCGCTAGTGGGAAGAGCCGCTTCGATCTGCCAATGGCATCAGTGTCCTCAGTCGCTGGACCCAGCAGCGGCAGGCGCCATTTGCTTCCCGCCTGACTCGCCGCCCGGACCCCGGATCAACTGCCTCCAAGTTGCACAATTGAAGCGTGACAGGCCCGCACAGCCTCCCGGCGTCTCTCCTCTACTACCTCATGGGGTAAGTGTCCTTCAAATTTCGGATAATGAAGGATGGTGGGTGTATTTGACGATTCTGCTAGAGCAGCCCCTCTAGTGTGCGGCCATCTTTGTTGGCCGTTTGCCACGCCCCCCGTCCTTTCCTTTTTTTGACCTCTGTATTTCAGTGATTTCATGTAATCATCATTCATGATCCATTTTAATTACAAATCTTTATCAAATCTTTTCTTTAATTCTTTTTCCTTTCTTGTGCGTAAAATATATCTACAGCTCAAGAATAATGTATACGGAAACAGCATTCAAAGCCCTACTATTATTACTGGCATTAAAACAGTCTTTAAAATGCCTCCTTCTGCCATGGTAAACAGTAGCCTAAAGGCTGAAGATCATACTGACAACAATTTACTGGAGCATTTCTGTTCTGGCTCCTCAATTAGAAAGAAACAGGAAATAACACACATTAAGCAAAGGTGCTATGATGAGATGTGGTGAGATTTAAATGCTGGAGCAGCCACCTTGTGACAGGTTGCATAATTGACAGAACTCAAGAGATGGGCAATGGGCTACATGATTGAAGTAGCTGATGTAGTTGGTATACGGCCTTGGACAAGGGGGATGCCACGAGCTTCCAGGATCTTGCTATCAGAAGGAAGAGTCACAACAGAATGTAAGACGGTGCTGCAGCAGCATGCAGGCTGAGTGCTGCACATGAGACCAGCCCTATCAGAAAATTACCATTAGCACAGGTTGGTGCATTAGCCAGGAGCCACGTGCAGCTCCAAACGAGAGCACCTATCTTGCGTGCTGCTCGCCCCATGAAGAGTGAAGACCCTTTACCGCAGTCACAAGGTCACCAGGCGAATCCAGACTTGGAGAATTCAGAGCACTGGGCTGTAACAGTAAACACACAGGGAATATGCAGTGTCTGGGCGTGGTCTTCAAGTGGGATGCAGACAGATCCATGCAAGCTGAATCAGCATCAGGGAACAACAGACGTGAGCATTGTTTAAAGGCGACCACACCCTCCACCAGCAGTAAATAGGGACTTTGGCTAGCACTGGCAGCATATTCAGCCTTCTTCCAGCCACGCCACATGGAGGCCGCCTTCTGATCTCTGAGCACTTGGATATCCCAGCAACAGTCGTCTAACTGGGAGTCAACTATGGCTCCAAAAACAATAAATCTCAAATCTGGAGGAGAAGATCTATTGCCTCCTATAGAATCTATTATAAAACATGTGTAATATGTGCTTGAAGATATTATGCACAGAAATGCACCTGGGGTTGGTCCTGAGAAAATCATCACGTGCCTTTTTAGGACCCTGTCCCACATGCATAAGAAGCCATGTTTACGTTATTAAATCTCCTACATCGAGACCTGGAGGAAAGGTAACGGCGATGATTAAGTGCGACCTTTTTATTAGATTGTTGGCATGCTTCTGGCAAAGCTCTGCTACTCTGGGCTCAGAGCCAGTGCGACAGGACCGCAGGCGATGCGGGAGGCCGCAGCTCAAAGAAAACGACCAGCAACCACCAGCACAGCAGAGCCTTGAACGTCGGATGACGCGCAAAACGACGGCACCCCTCCTTTTGGAACTGTCGTCCGTGGAACGATCCATTCTGAGGGCAGCACGCACATTCATCTTTCCATTTACCCTGTAACAAGTTCACCTGATGAGTATTCCTCACGAGTTGAAGCATGCAATACCTAGCAAGAGGTCTTGTGATGAAATAGGCATTTAGGTTTAATGATGCGAAACTCGAAAATCAGGCTTTGCTTCGATGCTTGTGTGTTTTTAAAAGTAGGCCAAAGTGAACTAGAAGCAGAACAGCTTCACCACGGTAGCAGAAATACTGCTGACGACCCAGAGCAAAGCATCCACCATTTCTGCAGGAACGGTCATGAAAGATTAGCTTGTGCGTCAAAAGACACGAGTCAAGGGCCACGGTAACTACTATTACCTATAGATACTTCCAGTACAATATTTTATAGCCAATATTCTGGATACTATGGGGCATATTATCAAGATGTACGTTAAAAAACGCACATCGCACATTTCCCTATCGCCGGCTATCGCTGGATTTTATCGCCGTGATAGTGCGTAATTATCAACGCGCAACACGTAGGCGATACTAAATCCGGCGATAGTCGGCAATAGTGAACATTAGCGCTAATGTGTGCCTTGATGATATGGGGGGGTGGATTCAGCTTCATGATCCACACCCCCATGTAATCTATGCCTAACACCTGATCAAAGCAGGCGTTGGGAGACCTGCGATAAACGAGTTTATCGCAGGTCTCCTTCTCCCAACGCCTGCCTTGATAATAGGGTGTTACCACCTCCAACCACATTTTACATGTGATTGGACGTGGGAACGCCCACTTTTCATGTCATTAGCGATGTTTCTCGCTGACATGCAAAGTGGGGCGGTATGAGGCTGAGGCAGGCGTTAGAATGCCCTTGTTGATATTGCGCTAGAAGTATTGCCGCTTTCTCGGCACAATTCGCCGAAAAAGCGGCGATACTTCACCTTGATAATATGGCACTATATTTTTGTAGCACAATATTTCAATTGCGATATTCTGGTAATTACCGCTGTCCCCACTTCACTTTAAACTCTAAAGTGTGATGGCTTAGAGTGTGCTTAGAAGTCTGCGAAAAACCCTACCAGCAGTGGCGCATTCCTGTTGTTTTCCCCTGCGCTGGCGCACAATGGGCTGCCATGCACCAACGCGGGCACCCTTGTGCAGTGGTGCAAGGGTGTCTGCGCTGTAGGGGGGATTGTTTTTCTGCAGGAGGGGACACCTTCCTTCACAAAAACAATCACAGGAGGTATTTTCACTTTCTATGTGTGCTGAAAAATGCAGCACACATAGAAAAAGAAATAAAAACAAGGGGATATAAAGGTATTTCTCCTCTTTGCGCCTCCCTAACATCTCCCCGGGGAAGACGTTGGAGTCTGAGGCATGTCCCAGATTTACAAAACCTTGTAAATCTGGGAATGTGTCAGATTCCATGGATGTAGCGTAGGAACACCCACAGCAACACCCAATGGACGCCCTTTCATGCACAGAAATGCGGGAAAGGGGGCCATATTTACAAGGCCATGAAAAGCAACGCAGGGTGGCTTTACTGTGGCCTTCAAAATATAGGCAGGCACTATGCGTCACTGGTGTGCCCAAAAAAGTGACACCCCGGTGGCGCAATGGGCTAGCAAATAAGCCCCTATGTGTGGAGCAAAACGCCATTTTTGCTACGCAGGTAGGCATCCTTGCACCATGGTGCAAGGATGCCTGTGTTGTTGCTAGGCAGCTTTTTTAGGGCTGGTGCAGCGGTGAGCACAGGGATGCGATGTATTCTTTTTAATATGGCGCATCCCTGCATTTTGAAAATGATGCAGCTCGGCACAGCAAAATTGTTTGTGGCACCGCATTGCACTATTTTCAAGTAAATATTCTTCTTTGCAAATCAAGGGGCATATTTACAAAGACTTGGCATAGGGCAGCGCTGCAAATCATTTTGCTGCGCTTTCTTATTCCAATTCGAAAGGGCAGGAATGCACTGTATTTACAAGATTAGGTGCATTCCTGTCCTTCCTGCCTATGGCGGCGCAAAATTTGCAGCCAAGCGCGAAATGAGTTATTGTGTAACCATATTGGCTACACTGTATTTGGATACTGCCTTAAGATGTTTTCCTCCTCACCTCTCAAGTTGCACAAAAAAAGACGGAAAAGTGTTATTGAGTGAGAGGGTCCAGTCTTTTTCAGACTCAGGGCCACATTTATGAGTTTTTGCTGCAGGGCAGCGCCGCAGGCCTTCCTGCGGCTGTGCCCTAACGCAAAATATATGGGCAGGAATGCGCCGTATCTATCAGATGGGACGCTTTCGGGCAGCCATGCGCTTTACAAATCTAATTTCATTCATTTCACATTCCTGTCCTGTTACCCTGCGCCGGCGCACAATGGGCTGCAGTGCGCCAATGCAGGCACCTTTGCACCATGGTGCCAGAGTGCCTGTGCTGCAGGGATGATTATTTTTGTGCAGGAAGGCACAATTTCTTGCACAAAAACAATCACAAGAGGCTTTTTCCTCTACATAGAAAATGGGCAGGCGTAAGTTTTTGGCGCTGCCTCAGCTTTACAATTTCTTGTAAATTTGGGGCAGTGTCAAAAAGCCATGGATGTTGCTGGGAACGCCCCCAGCAACACCTATTGCATGCCCCTTTAACCCCTTGCGTGCTGCCGTCAGCCGTTGGCCGACGCGGCCCCGCCCATTTTGCGGAAGTGCCGCACTGCCGCGAAATCGCGGCCGCGGCAAAGGGGTTAACACAGACAACTGCGTTAAAGGGAACAATATATACGAGGCAGTCGTCAATCCTTCCTACCTCCCTTAGAGGACTGTACATGCCCTGTACAGAATCAAAGGCCTCGAGGAGCCCCAGTCACAGGGAGAGGGAGAGATGGAGGGAGGGAGAGAGAGAGTCATTGGTTCCGGCCCCAAGGCTTTAGGATAACGCTCTTAAGCACTGGATGACACCTTTGGGAGCAGAACAGATTCTGAGAAGTGTAAGGTAAGTGCTAGAACAAATCCAGGGGGAATAACTACCGAGGCAGTAACATGGAGGACAAAAACAACAACGTTGTTGGTACCGGAAGCTAGGTGCGAACTCAGCAACTGTGAGGAATCGGACAACCTGCTGCTGCCAGACACGTTTGCTCTTGGTGAAATCTTATCCTAGCAATGTCTCCAGTGACCCAACAGTGCTACTGGCTGTGGCCGGTCATCAAAAGGCCGCTATGCTCTGGTGAATGCATGTGTCCCTTCCAATGACCGATTTCTTTCATTCCTGCTTCATTATATGCCCTCTACTGACACTTATTGCTGCGTATTCCATACGTTTATACCCTGAGAATACGTTGCCCTTCTTGTTTGCATATGTAGATCTGACATAGTGTTTGCTGGGGACATCTTTCATGCATTAACTATGGAGCATATCATACCATACCCAGCTCCCCAGATTGCTGCTGGCTCACATGGCATGAAATGCTATTTTTAAGGAAATACCAGCAGCCGTTGCTTAATTCTTTTCATTTAAATCGTTATATGTAATTGCATTACAATTCCATTCCATTTACACTTCAAAGAGCATTATCTGTGATAACACTTTCTAATAAGTAAGGACATGCACATACCATCCAATCAAAAGCCTTAATAAAAGAAGATCAACGTGTGGGAGGAGCTAAAGTGTCTCTCTCAATTCTGCTGCTCTTTTTTCTGGTGATCACATACGCTTGGCAGATCGCTCTGCTGTTTAGCCAGACTACCAAAGGTGATGACTGAGAGCTTCCCTAGAAAGGCAACAAATTAAATCATTTGGGATGCAGGTGAAATAAACTACACAGTGCTGCTAGGAATAAATATTAATCAAAAGAGATTGCATAAGCGTATTTGAATTTCACGTTAGAATGCATTTAAAACGCTGCTAAGAAACTGCATAAATAAATCACATGTAGGGAAAATGTGCTTGCTTATAACATGTAAGAAAATGAATGCGTAGTGCACAATGCCGTAGACTTTCATTTTTTCAATGTGCTTCTCTAAGTAGGCCAAACTATATATTTTTTTAACTCTTGCTCACAGCTAAATAGATGTTTCTCTAGAATATTTTGCCTAGCACCAGCATCCTACCGGAGAATGTGCTGACTTTAAGATGAAATTCTTTTGCTTCATCACACCTCATTAGCTCTGCCCGCTTTGACAATGAATTTGCTGTTTCTTATAATTAATAGATCGTTAGAATAAAGAACAAATTAGATATATAATGCGCATGCTTAACCAGGACATAGCCTTTAGAATTGTTGCCTTAAATTTGACTAGCCCTTTGGTAGCAGCTAACAGCTTAGGTATGAAGGTTCTCATGATAACTTTCTCCCATGTATCTAATACTGCAAGATTAATTTAAATATGAACTGCGTGAATGTTTACCGTAGGAATCAGGAGACGAAGCAACGGATGGCGACAATAATAATAATAATAATAATACAGAAGCTTGTAGAGCGCGAACAGCTACCTCTGGGGAGGTGTCCCGGCGCTAGCGAGTCCTACAGCAAGAGTGAATAGTCAGGAGAAAGATTAGGATTATTGCATAAAAAGCCAAGTTTTTAGGAGTTTCCTAAAGCTGGCTTCTGACGTGACGGATTGGATGGCAGTTGGCAGGGTATTCCAAAGTTTCGCCGTGCCGGCCGAAAAGGACCTGCCTCCAAGTCTAGCTTTCCTCACGCGCGGTACAGTAAGCTTGAGCAAGGAGTTTGAGCGCAGCTCTCGTTTTTGGTGGTAGCGAGGGAGTCGGAGTTTTAAATAATTGGGACACGTGCCTTTTAGCGCTCTGAAAGCCAGGGTCAGCACTTTGAACTTAATTCTGCTTGCCACTGGCAGCCAATGCAGCTCGTGCAGATGCGGAGAGATGTGCTGCCTGAAGGGGACACGTTTTAACAATCTCGCAGCCGCATTCTGCACGATCTGTAAGCGTTGCACCGCATATTTGGGTAGACCAAGATAGAGGCCATTAGAATAATCGAGTCGAGATGTGATTGTTGCGTGAACAACCGTTTTTCGACATTCGACTGGTAGCAGGGGCAGAAGTTTCCGCAAATTTCTGAGTTTATGCAGGCAGCCAGAGGTGAGCTGTTGTATATGCGGCAGGAAAGACAGGTTCTCATCCCATTTTACTCCGAGATTTTTTGCATGGGTTCCGGGAGATGGGGCAAGGCCCATTTCCGTTGGCCACCACAGATCTGGGGGGGGATGTTTGAGATTGCCGAAGAATAGCACCTCCGTTTTGCTCGCATTCATTTTGAGCTTGTTAGTGTTCATCCATTTGGCTACGTCTTGAAGACAGCCCCTGATTTTACTGAAGGCTGCCTCAGACGTGTCTGAATATGGGAAGACTAATTGAGTGTCGTCCGCATAGGATATTGCCTTGACCCCCCATTTGGCAATCAAGGTGAAAAGCGGGGCCAAATAGACATTGAACAACAGGGGGCTGAGTGCCGACCCCTGTGGGACGCCACACCAAAGGTTTTTTGGTCCAGAAGAGAAGGGACCCAGGGCCACTTTCTGGGAGCGATTGGTGAGGTAGGAGAGTAGCCAGTTAAGTGCTTTGTCTCCAAGGCCAATATTCTTAAGTCGGGTCAACAGTCTGCTGTGATCTACAGTATCGAAAGCAGCTGATAGATCCAGGAGCACCAGCATAGCTGATGCCCCTGAATCTAAGGACCACCTGATAGACTCGGCAACCTCAATGAGGGCCGTGTCAGTGCTGAAGCCGGCCCTAAAACCCGATTGAGTTTCATGTAGGGCACGGCTTTCTTCAATAAAATTGTTTAACTGCCGTTGAATCAGTTTTTCAAGCATTTTGCCGGGGGCTGCAAGGAGAGAAATGGGTCGGAGATTGCTTAGGTCATCCGGTGCACCTTGAGGTTTTTTTTTCAGCGGAAGAAGCGTGGCCTGTTTCCAACAGTCCGGAAACGTGCCCGTGGCAACACCATCGGATGAGTGGTTTCCATTGCTTAAAATGATGTAAACCTACTAAACTTCGGTACATTATTTTATTTATTTAGGTCATTTTTATCGCGCACGAATCATCCCCAAGGGGATCTCTCAGCTCTGTAGAAAACGACAGGCGGTCTGTGAGGAGCGGCTTAAAAGAGCCATGTTTTAGGTAGTTTTTTAAATTATTTGTGTATTTCATATTATACTCATGTGCTCCTACCTAGAAGGGGCATCAATATTATTTTCTCTTTTCTCATTTAGAACTGTGTCCTTATTGCTGAAACCTACTGCTGACAGTGATTTTATCCTCCTTTACTTGATTTTGGGTGTAGGGAGATTTTCATCTTGCAATTGATCAACTACTGCGATTCTTCTTCTAACTCATACCTTATTTTAATGATTGCTGCTGTGAGAAACCCCGCTTGGTTTCCAAATGACTCTTTATGGGAAGTTCAATACTTTAAGTATGCTCCAAGAATCGTGTTGTTTTCCAAAAGAGACTCTTCATGGGTTTCTATAGGGTATGTTAGTCTCTTCAGATAGATAGGGAATGATTCCTGGAACACTCTGTTGATTTATGCTGGTACTAATCAAACCATTTCTCAATATTTCTGTAATTAGACTAATCTGAATAAAGTAAAATGACAAAACCATACAAATCCTTTAAAGACAAATAAAGCTTTTAGAAACTTCCTCAACTTCTCGTCTTTGACTGATGATTAAGAACCTGGCAGCTGATGATAAATGAATTGTGCTTTTATTTTAGTTCCATTCCAAAATGGTGGCAAATGTGGGTTGACCTGATGATGAACCACCACAGGATATCAAGGATCCCAGTGATAAGTTTAAGGTAATGAACTCAAGACCCAATCCTGGACAATCTTTGGGTACTAACAGTTTGAAAGGCAGAAATAGCCTCAACAATCATCTAACATAGCTATAACTTTTAAAAACATGGCATATTGTCTCAGAAAGGTACAGTCTTTGTGGTTAGCATCAGGGTAGGATTGGGGCAGAATTTTTTTTATGTTATGCGTATTTCTAAAGTGCACTATCACCGCAGGGCTAGCCTGGTGCTGAACAGGTGTGTATGCCTCGCCCTGCCAATTGTATGTTGGTTAATTGAAAATCCAAGTGTCATAGAGGAGACTACAATTCCAACATAGTTTCCTAGTAGTAGTCCTGTGGAGCGGAGGTGTCTGGAGGGTTGATGAAAGGAGATACAACTGTCTAGGTAGGTGGGAGCTGTTGAGGGCCAGAAGTTGATGTATGTGGAGATGACTTTGTGAGTCAAATTCCGAGAGCTTGTTGCAAAGTTCTTGTGAGGGGATGATGATGCTGGAGGCTGCAGATGGCACAGTGAAATCTTTGATGATGGCAAAGATGTCGTTGCTGCTGTTAGTGCTGGAGTTGATGCGATTTGCAGGGGTTGTGCGTGTGATGTTCTGTATCTGCTAGTGATAGTGTCTGAGGGCTGATTTTTATCTGTGGTCTTTTGATTTTTTCTCCATTTGTGCTCCAGTTGCTCTGCCTGAGTTGCTCTTTGTACCAGCTGGCTTGTGGTCAGGTTCTTGCCTTTGGGTTGCGCTTGAGGGGTGCCAAGGTGTTAGTGAATGTGGTGATTCATGTGTTGAGGTTTTTGATAGCTTTCAGCAAGTCACTGGTGTGCTCTGGCCAGTGGTAGAAGACAGCGGAAGCCCACTCCTCTTCTGAGATGCTTTTCCAACTGCGGTGGGCTGTTCTGGTGTTGGTAGGTCTGTGATGATGCAGTATGGGCATACTGAAACTGATGAGACATGGTCTGTCCAGGTCATAGTTGCTGGCTTGTTGACTGCAATGTTGCTGATTGAGGCGAAAATCATACCCAATAGGTGGTGTGGATGAGTTCAGTAACATTCTGGGTGAGGCTATGCTTTCCAAAGTTTTCTAGAAGGGCCGTAGAGTTTGGATTGGGACAGTCCTCTTTATGAAAGTTAAGGTCTCCAAGGAGGATGAAGGTGCTGACTTTGATGATGAGAGGTATGACGAAGTCCATGATGTTGCTGGCGAAATTGGTGTGAGGTTCTTGTGGTCTGTATATGAAGGTTCCACCCAGGGGGAAGGTGGTTTTGATATGCATCCTGAACATGAGTTGTTCGTGTAGGTGGTGTAGCTGATGGGATCTTACAATATGATGGTGACTCCACCTCCGGGCTTGTGCTGACGGTCTTGCCTAATGATCTTGTAGCCCGCAGGGATGACTGTAGTGATGTCTGGTGCAGAGGTTGGGTATAGCCATGCTTCTATGGGAAAGAACAGGCCTAGAGCATGGTTGTGCACTAGGTCACATTTCTCCATGGGTTGTTTGTTGGGTAAGTGGGTGTTGAGGAGCATGCCTGCGAGTGTTGTGTTGTTTCTGTGGTTTTTGGTCTCTGTGAGAGAGTGGCTGATTTTTGTGAGTGTGATCGAGTGGGGTGCTCGGTGCTGTTGGTACGGGAGTGATGGTGGAGGGTGTGGGACAGTGCATTAGAACTTGTAGGAGGTACATGTGAACACTCATTCCGTGTTGTGTGGTATGGCAGCTATATCTTCATTACAGTTCCAGACCTTGCCACCACTGAAGAAAGGGATATAATAAAATAAATGTGATTAAATAGGCAAACATTTATTGATTTATGTCACCAGCTGAAGCCAGGTCTTCTGACTCACATTAGGAATCCCACATCAATGACACCAATAGTAAAATGAATGGCAGTACTCCATTTTGTGGCCACAGAATCATTCCAATACACTGTTGCAATGTCATAACCAACTTTCAGTGTTGTGCTACAAGAAGTTCTTTCTTCAGTGATGAGACACATCAATAGCTTCATACAGTTACCAAAAACTGAGGGGCAGAATTACAAGCTCCTTGCAACACATTTGGGCTGCATTGCGTCACTTTTTGTGATGCAGTGGCGGTGAAATCTACAAGATAGGCATAAGGAATGACGCAATGTAGCAATGTATTAGGTATAGGTCTCCCCATGCATTGCTGGAGTTGCGTCGTGCTTGCGACACAACTCCAGCAATGCGTTGTTTTTTCCCCAACAGATGCTTCAGAATTCCTGACGCATCTGTTTTTCCTTCTGCCATGGTGCGCCATATTGTAAATACGACCCATACATGGTGGCGCAAGGTTTTCTTTGCTCAGCGCAAGGAAACTGGCACTGAGGATTTTGCCTATGTGAAGGGAGATTGTTATGCTTTGGGTCAAATAGTGTATTGGAATAATACTGTGGGCACAAAATGGAGCACTGCCATTATTTTCACTATTGGTGTTATTGACGTGGGATTCCTAATGTGAGGCAGAAGATCTGGCTACAGCTGATGACATAATTCATTAATAGTTTGCTTTTTTAATCTGATTTTTCTGATTATGGCCAGATGTACCAAATCACGTCATTGCGATCTCCTAATAGCGAATTTTAGCTATTCGCTACTAGGAAATTGCAAACTGCAATGTGTAACAGTGTGTTTAACACTGTTAGTGATTCACATTGGGTCACATATGGACCTGCCTCATCAATAATTAGGAGGCAGGTCGCAATTTGTGACGCATTGTGAATGGCTACAATCACAGGGATGGTGGCCTGCCAGGGTCAGCAGACCACGTCGGTGATCGCTTTTCAAATAAAGCAATTTTATTTTTGTAATGCAGCTCATTTTCCTTAAAGGAAAATAGGATGCCTTTAAAAATAAAAATGAATAGCTACCTTTTCAGTTTTTAATATTAGGCAGTAGTCAGTGGGACCACAGCCTGTTCTTTAAAATGTTGGTGCTAACATTCACAAAGGGAAAGGGGTCCCTTGAGGACCCCTTCCCATTTGCGAATGGGTTACCACCAATGTGAAGTTGGTGGTAACTGTTAATGTTATGTGACCAGATTCCCTGTCGCAAAACATTCCTACATTCCAGTGCGACTTACTATTACGAAAGGACGCCCTTAACACGCCTCTTCCTAATAGCGACTCGCAGACCCTATTTTGTGAGTCGGTAATAGGTTACCGACTCGCAAAATAGGGTTGGTGCATGCCTAAAACGATTTTACTGAGGCCGTTTGGGAGTGGTAATATGCTTTGTACATCTGGTACTTTATCTTATTCTTCCATAGTGGCAAGGTCGGGAAATGGTCTCATAACTTTAGGCCGTCGTCTTCTCACTCTCCCTGTGTTCATATATCATAATTTTACACAACATTTATTTGAGATAAACCTTTTTTTAATTCCATTTTTGACATGTCTATTTTCTATAAAAACTAAATGTGCAAAAAAATATTTTATATTTACACATTCTTTAAAAAAAAAGTGTACATCTAAATTTCTGTCAACGGAAGTATAAACAAAACTGCATAACTATTGTATTTAACCACACTAATGCACTACATAATAAATGTTTGGCATTTTGAGTGGTGGTGACGCACTTAACATTCACAAATTCACTATTTATTAATCTAAAATGGCATAAGCCTGACCATAACATCAGGACATTTGCAAGTAGACAAAAGTTGACCAGGTAGTGGGTGTGAAACTCCACAACAGACATAGCGGTAGGCTAATGTGTATGAAAGCAATGTATGAAAGCCAATGGATGTGTCCGTTTCTGTGGATGGTCTTTTAAAAGAACAAAAACGCACTTGCTTCCGACAGTGCCACCAAGAGCACCTCCTAAACTGTTGCTGCTGCTTCCTACCTCTGGGAGCTGAAATGCCTGGCAAAGCAGACGACAGGGCCCCAAACCTTTCACCAGATGAGCAAGAGATGCTGGCAGGTGAGGTCCTGTACTGCAAAAATGATGATGTTGATTTTTAAACACAATTAAATGATACAACAATACAACATCAGTATGTGTTGTGTGGACCCTACTGTAAAAACCTCATCCTTGTGCACCACCCAGAGACACATCTCCACCTTACATCTTACTCCCTCCCAGTTAGTCAAACCCAAACCTCTAAAAGAGCTGGGGTTTCCTTTGCCATAGGCACCTCACCCCTTGTCACCCTGGCTGCGCTGAGTGAGGAGTCTTGACCTATTATTCAGCATCTCTGTAGGCCAGACTGTGATAGCGAATGGCAACCAGGGACTAACCTGACAAATGTAAGAAAGGGTTGCATTTCTGGATGTCATACGCAACTCAATGTTTGTATGCAGAGATTGCTTCCCAAAATAGCAGCCACCTCATTCTCCCCATTCTCCCAACCAGCCCAACCTTCTGCCCCAACTCAGGTCCCTTCCTCAACCCAAATCCAAACTCCCACCCCAATCACAAGTACAGTCACTTCTTTGCAGGCACCGACTGCAACAGAGAAAGTTTTTCCTAATATTATTATTCATTTACAATCACTGATTATTATAAATGTTCATGATAAAAATGTGAAATACATATTCTCACTTACATTTATAATAGAAAACACAAAAGATTTTTTAAATTTTATATTTCTTAAGTCCAAGTTTTAGAAAAAAAGCAAAATGTAATGGACATTACATTTTGGTCAAACATTTATCCTAATGGACACTTACATAAAAAAAAATGAAATTCGCATTATTAAATATTAATACATGTGTGTTTATTTCAACTTAATAAGTGAAAAAATAAACACATGCATTACACCTTTAAGAAATTACTAAAATACAGAAAATGCACTAGAAAAGTGGAACTGTTAAATAAATAAATAAAAATATGATTTAAGAGGCAATGTGGTCTAGTTGATACCTTTATGCATATTATTTGGGAGTGTGAGCACGTCACCACTTACTGGCGCAGCATACATAACACTATACATAGAGTACTTGGGGTTTCCCTGTCTCCGGAGGCAAGGAGATGTTTACTTAACATATGGGAGCCTACTGACTTAAATACTTCGCAGACGCAATGGGTCACTCTATGTTATATGGTCGCCAAGCGGAATATCGCTAAATTGTGGTGAGCAGAGCAGCCCCCCTCCTTGGAAGGATGGGAAAACAATTTAGATTGGTTTATGTTTAGGGAGAAAACTACGTACCTTGCGAGGGGATGCCCTCGGATATGGTCATTGATTTGGGGGCCTTGGAACAGTGACAGAGCGGAAATTTGGACACCACCCATGAACGCTGCCCCTGATGATTCCCCCTCTCCGTGAAGTTCCGATATAATTGTGAGTTTTGTTTATCCTGTGACCCCACGATGTATACTCGGCTGCAGTAATTGACCCTCTGTAATGTAATTTTTTTTGCTGATGTTTGTGTCAATAAAAAGAAATATAAAAAAAATATATATATGATTTAAGTTTAGAACTAACATTGATGTTACATTTATTTAAAAAAACAATGTTTTACCTTGTCTTGTGCAATGACTACATTATATTTAATTTAAATTATTCCAAAAAAATGTGTAATGCATATGTTTATAATTTGACAAAATTGAAAAATAATGAGCAACACATTTATAAACACATGTATTATGATTCATGTCAACATTTTGTGTAAGTGTCCATTATCATGATTGAAGTTTGCACCAAAAAAAGTTCATGTACGTGTGTTTCTTTGCATTTCTTAAACGACAACATTACACTCATATGCATTACACAATATAACTATTTGCATCCAAGAGAAATGTATGCATGATTCCAGTACACATTGCAGGGAATTCATTGGCTGATGAAGGCGCTAAGGTGGCAGTGATTAGTTATTCACAAACGAGAACAGATGATGACATAATGGCTGCGGTCACTTCCTTGGTCACGTCCTCGGCTGGTGGCAAGCCCTTATCTGAATGCTATTCAGCGAAAAAATCACCATGCGTACCCCTTCATGCATTCCATGGGCCAAAATGCACCAGGTGGCCCTCTCGGGCCTCCTTTGTTTTCTCAACTCCAGCCTAACAAATGCAGTCTCACCCCCGTGGTTAGGGTCGCAGTGAGGACATTTGCAATATGCTTTGTGGTGCCGCAGCAGATAGTACAAGTGGTGTATTGTAGTGAGTGGGTTCTGCTGACTCAGTGGGCACTAAAATTGCCACAAGAGATTAAATACAGTTAGGGCTCTCAGTTTTCTCTATGATCAAGTGCCTACAGGATGCCTGGATGTTGGGTTAATGGATAATGGCTGGAGAAAGTCAAAGCCCTATACTATCATTGCAGTGACGTACGGCTTCCAAGGAAATGTGCATGATGCATAGTCTTCATCAATAGCCGGAATAACCAAGTGGGAAGGCAGTAGGTTCAATTGAACCTGAAGGTGGGTGATTGCAGCCAAATCCAATAGCCTATATCAATTATTCTAGTGTTCCCAAAGCAGTGGTGTCGGAAAAGTATAAGAGGGCTTTGGTCCCAAATGTTTAAAGGTAATTAAACCTTCCAGTGATGGGCACGTTGTAACTGTACAGTGAGAATAGATGAAGGGATACCTCTACTTGACAGTGGTATGGTAGTTGTGAGTGCAGTTGACTGGATATGGGTTTGGAGCCTTCCAAGATCTCTGTATGACTAAGTTTTAGGAAGGTGTTTACCAGGATTCAATGAAAATTAGTTGGTGTATTCCGCTAGATTCAATTTGAATACCGATAGCATGCTTGCAACCATGATTCACCAACCCTAATCCAACTGGTGTTCTTACTTAACACCTGATGATCTGTTTGGGGTCTGAGGACTAGACAAGAGGCAATAGACTCAGAGTACTCACAGAATGTTGCTACCACCTAGGTTCAACCTAACAGAACTTGTGTATTTCTCGTATGTTGATAACAACTGCTACTTGACAGGGGCAGGAGTATGTAAAATCTTCTTGGAGGGTTACATGAACCTTGCTCAGTGACCAAACATGTAGGGGAGGACAAAAGGGTGATTTTCAATTTCTGATTACCTGTAGCCTCAAACCTGTAAGTCTTTATATTGGAAGTGCCAGGGACCAGAATCAGCCATGGTTTTGATAGCACCTCAGAAAATAAGCTGGTCTGTTAAATTTCAGATGCCAATTGATCCTGACCCATGTTGGTCCTGAGTTCCATAATTTGGCAATTTGTATTTAGAAGGATATCCTACTTGGTAAAGATTTTGGTACCCGTGACTACCAATCTGCATCTCAACTTTAGATCTAAGCAAGCTTCAGGGTTAGTACATATTGAATTTATTCAGTAGAAGGAGGGGTTGGCAATGGCACTTGTTTGAAGGATATCTTTCTAGTCATTAGAAGCAAATGGAGATAATGTAGACCTAGAAATATGTGGTAAGAACTGTTAATATCATAGTAGTATTGTGGTAGCTTTATGCATTCTATAATGTGCGCAGAAGGCATGCTTGAGCTCCAAACTATAACTATTTTGTCTAGTCCTGTGTAGACAAAACTAGCGCAGTGTTAGGCAAAACATTTTATGGTAGCCAACAAATGAGAATATTTATTGTAGATTTTCAACATCTGAAGAGTTTTTTGACTACTGTTCTGATCTACTTTGCTAGGGGGAGTGTGGGATTCAATGCAACTCTTAGGTTTTTTGCTGTACTGGCTAATACAGGTGCATTACCCACTAGAGGTGTCCATCCTAGATTGGATGTGGTGAGCTCCAGTCCCCACATGTATGAATTTCAGTTCTGGATGTGCTGGGTTTCAGATATTTTACACTAATCCACTTTTCAAATGCCAGCAGGCAGTGTCCTAAGGATAAGGGGTTGACATCAAGGGGGGGTTCTCAAGCCTAGGGTTAATTTTGGTGCCATCAGAACAGTTGTAGAAAGCAAGGCCAAAGGATTTACTTAGCTATAGTACAAGCCTTAGGTACGTGATAAAGAGCAGGAGTGCAGTTGCAAATCCCTAAGACACACCTCAGAGTATGTACATAGTCTGGGAGAAATATAGAATGCTAATTGCGACCTCAAAGTAAGATAGATGAAAATACAGTCTGAAGCTTGTTCTGGAATGATCATTAGACACGGGCCGATTACGATGTCGGTCGGAAAGCATTCCTGCCGACTCAGTCTCAAAATGGTTTCTGACTGACTCGGATTCGCAGCATCCGACCGACCAATTATGATGGTTCTAAACACCGTTCGTTTGGACTCCCATTGACTTCAATAGGAGCCTCTGTTACGACCAACAACACTGGCTACCATTGAAGAAAGGGTTGGTTGTGAAAAATTGTGCACCCTGTGGCGCGCACCCCATGGTTCCTGCCAGTGCATGCTTGGAAAGGGGGCCCAGTGGGTATCCCACGGGCCCCATTTGGAGGCCCCTGGATGAAGGGGCCCTGCTACGGGCAACCAAAGTCAGATTCCAACAGCCGTTCCTTGTCAGAACAACTGATTTGGAAAGGCTATCCGAATCCGACATCATGATCACTCACTCGTTCGGAAACACGTCTGTAGACCTGTATGAGTCTGCTCCTACCGACTCGGGTACGCCAAATGTCGTTCGGAACGAGTTGGAAAGTCAAAACGGTTTACGACCATCGTAATCGTTTTTTCGGAAATGCGTCTGAGTTGGTCGGAAATGCGGGTTCCGAATCGATTCGGATGACCTGAATGATACTCGAGCCTTTCCAAACATCATCGCAATAAGCCCCATAATGTTGATAAGGTGGTATGCTGTACCATATTGAAGGTTTCTGCGATGCCCATGAGCATGTGAATAGCTGCCAAACGTTTGTCTACAATAATTTTAAAGTCATAACAGATGGGGAATAAGGAAGACTCACTACGTTGCGCTGGTGAGATCCCGCTTAGGAGTTTGAGGAGGAATAATTTTGTTCTATGACCTGTGAGAGCTGCAGGTGAGATATCATTTGAATTCACTTCACAGAGAATCTGCTTGTAAATAATGGCCTGTAGTTCCTTGGAATCGATTTACCTGTGCCTACTTTGTTTTTAGAAAAGGTGTGGTGCAGAATGCTTTTAGCTGTCTTGTGAGAAGATTCCTTTGAGGAACCAGTCAGTAACAATGGTTCCTTAGGGCTAATACTGCCATGTTGGGTAGGTTAATGTCTTTACAAAGTACTGGCAGCAACGATTGAGGACAGGACTCTGTTTCTGTAATGCTGTCACTGAGAGTGTCAACACAAGGCAGACAGAAACATGATTGCCTGAAACAGGTTTTTATGGATGTCTCCAATTCTATAGCTTAGTTTAGGTGGTGATCTGCAAAGGCAGTTCATTACTAGTGTGCAGGGATGATGTCCACTGATCTCACTGAGGGGTACAACATGTCTTCATTGATCTTGAATAGATTTTAATGCAGACATTTATCTTCTGAGGTGTGTGAAGAATATGAGCTCCTTTTAGATTTCCTTATGCAACTATGTGTATCCTTGGGTGTTGAGATAATGTATTTTGTCTGCTTGGTTTGTTTCTTTTCTCAATCAACTTTCTAATGTCCTCTTTGAGCAACGCTATCCATGCCTTAGTTGAACCATAGTTTTACAAGGTTTGATGATAGTATCATACGATTCTTACAAATCAAGTAGGACTGTGTGTCTGGATAACATAAACATCAGAATATGGGGACTGAGTCCACACATATCATCAGAGTATGTTGGCCTAATTCCTAGCTAGCTCACAGTGCCCGATCTGAACCCCTAACCATACCAAGGTACCAGATGGTATCCGCAGCCGCAGAACGTGACAACTCTAATACCCTAAGGAAATGTAGAAACAGATCTACTCTTTTGTTGTTACTCAGGCATGCCTAAAGGGAGACACAAGAAAGTTACAAATTGGCTTCTCAAACATTTATGAAAGCAATTGTGTTCTTGTGTAAAAAAAAATGAGCAGCAATTATTAGCGTGATGAAACAAAGCAGTGTAACCAGCATTGTAAGAATGGTGAAAAAGATAAACAGTTCAACCATTATAATAGCGTTGTGTGATTATATGAATTTATGATTATATTTATATGTATACTTATACTCCTACCAGATACTACCGTCCTATACCACCAAAAGCATAGCTGAGCACCCTCTGCCAGATCCCTTGGGAGAGCCCAATACCTGTGTATGATGTATCAGGAAGCTGATCTGGTGTAGAGCAGGCTATCGTCCTTTGCAGGATGGAGAATAACGTCAGCAGGGCTGTATCTTAGTCACAAGCACAGCATTCCAGGATAATCAAACACAATTCGCATTCCATATCCCTCAACTCCTCTGCCAAATTTGGCCAAAAGATGGTTTATATAATAAAAGCACTGTTCCAATCACACTGTGTCAGAGGTGCAGGGCTGATGTGATTATTTGTCGTGCAACTCAGAGCTGTCTCCAACTGGACAACCAAATGCAAAAGCATCGTGTTCAGTGTTCCTTTACCTTGGACAGAGTGTACGAACAACATACTAAAATGCTTCCAAAAAAATATGCTGCAAGCAGAATAACTTCTAAATATGTTATTGTGTAAGTGCAAGGCAAATAAAAAGACACAGTTTAGAAAAAGATGTCATGGTTAACATGGAACTTGAATGGAGATTTGTGTGCAGGTCCTGTTGAACCTCACAACAATAGCATGTCTGACGCAGAATGGGATTAGGGAGCTGAATTATGAGATCTATGACACCAACACAGATCACTTTACTTTCACATGGAGAATTTGGCTGCTAAAAACAGATGAAATCTTCACATGGGACTCTGGGGGAAAATGTGGAGTTCCTGGGAGAATGAGACCTGAAATTATCACTTTCCCTGGGAGTTCCTCATTTCTTACTTGACCCTCAAAGTTTAACTCACATTAGGCTCCATTTTTACCAACTAAGGAGTTGCCGATACCCTCAGCAGCTCCAGGGTGGAAAGATGTGGGCCCATTTTATGGGATGCATGTAAAGAGTGCCAATTTGAGATATGCAAATTATCCTTGCAGAGAGTGCTTTGCCTATTTATTCCGACGATTAATATGTTGAGAACATGTGAATCCTTTAGGGACATCAGTGCCTGCTTTGGTTTACATGGAGCCTTAACTGAACTCTCCGCTGTTATGTCACTAGGCAGATACCAGCAGAGGGTACCGGGCTAGTGCATTCATTTTCCCTACTACTGTACCTGTGTGAATGACTGTATAAGTGTATGAGTACATAAATGAGTACCTGGATGGATGTGTCTGTAACCTTTACATTAACTTAATAATGAATATATATTTGTAACTTTTGAAGTATATATTTTTAACATATTGTAATACAAGTTAACCCTTTGGGTGCTCGTGACGGAACGGTTCCGTCACGTACCTCGGGTGGGCTGTGCTGGTGATGGAACAGTTCCGTCACGGCCTGCTCGCCGCGCCTGCGCGGCGCGAATTCCGCGCTGCACTGATGTTCTAAAGAGCGGGCGGGGCCGCGACGGAACCGTTCCGTCACAAGCACAGCCCACCTTCCTGGAGAGTTGTGATGATAGGTCCATCCACTCTCTCGCTTTCATTTTAGCACCCACTCGAAGTCTAGATTTTGGATGCATGATGGAACCACGCATTCCTTTACAGTGAATAATAATAATAAGAATAATAATAATAATAAGGAAACTTATAAAGCGCCTGGTTACGCACTCCGGCGTGTCCCCGAGCTGTAGTGAGTAACAAGCCCCATGCCCCCCACTATGCTGCAGGCAGCCCACCCCTTCCTGTGCAACAAGCACCCGTACATTTTAGTGAAGGAACAGGAAGCTAGCCTCCGAAGGTTCCAGACGCAGCTCACAGGGAAGTTTGTTCCAGCTCCTAGCTGCCAGGAGCCGGAACGATCTCCCGCCCATGCGGGCCTTTTTAATTTTGGGAATCGCCAGCAGGCCAGTGCCCGCGGACCTGAGGGAGCGGCCAGGCCTGTATGTAGTGATTAAAGCCTGCAGAGGCCTAGGGCCCTTACCCTGAATGATCCGATGGCACGTACATAAGGCCTTAAACACAATCCTCTTCCTAATCGGCAGCCAATGAAGAGCCTCCAAGGCAGATTTCGAAGCAGCTCTTCTTGGCAGCTTCAGGACCAACCAAGCAGCTGCATTTTGCAGCACCTGCAAACGGTCAAGGCTCCTAACCGTGGCCGCTAAATACAATAGGTTGCCATAGTCTAAACGTGAGGTCACAAGGGCGTGCACCAGTGTTTCAGAACACCAAAGCAGGCCCCCACCACACGACTGATCTGCGGAGCAAATGTAAGGTCCGAATCGACCCATACACCCAGGTTCTTAGCCTGTTGACATGGCTTAGGGACTGGTCCTAGGCAAGGTGGCCACCATGCCGATGACCACACCGACGGGCCTCCCCCCACCACGAGCACCTCTGTCTTGCTACGATTCAACTTCAGGCAGTTGTTATCCATCCAGGAAGCAAGCTCCTGCATGCAAGCTCTGAAGTTGGGTGCATCCAGATCAGGAGCTCGTGACAGTGAGATGGCCAGCTGTGTGTCATTGGCGTACGACACAATTCGCATTCCATATCCCTCAACTATACTTGCCACAGGGGAGACATAGAGATTAAACAGGGTGGGACTCAGGGCAGAGCCCTGGGGCACACCCTGATCCAAATCCATCGCTCTGGAAAAATGAGCTCCCTGCCTGACCTGGAACCTGCAGTTCGTCAGGAAAGATTGAAGCCACTTTAACGCTGCACCTGAGACACCACCCTTATTCAGACACTGTAGCAAGGTGAAATGTGCTACAGTGTTAAAGGCGGCGCTCAGGTCCATAAGGATAAGAGCCACGGTCTGTCCCCCATCACCTCCTTGTCTGATGGTCTCAATGGCCATAAGTAGAGCTGACTCAGTTGAGTGGAGCGATCTAAACCCAAACTGCGTGGGATGGAGGAGATTAGCTTCCTCCAGGTAGGCCATAAGTTGCAGATTAACAGCCTTCTCAGCCACTTTGGCCAAATAAGGCAGCAGTGAAATGGGGCGGAGATTGTCCAATTTCTCCATACTGACGTTGGGCTTCTTCTGAAAGGGGAGTACCACGCCTGCTTCCAACCCCAGGCACCGTGTGTGTTCTAAATGACACATCTAACAGATGCCTGATGAAGGGCTCAAGGATGTCAAGACTTCCACGAGCAATTTAGGCGAGGCGGGATCCCTTGGTGATCCTGACTTTATGGACCTGTAGATATTCTGGAGCATCTCAGGTGGAGGGGTGGAAAAATTCTCCAGCCTACACTCTCCCCCGTCAATCCCCTTAGGCTCCACAAACTCTACACCCCTTCTTTTAACTCCCAGGAAAGGAGGAATATATCGTGGCCACTTTCTCTGAGAAGAAGCCAGCGATACGATCGCAAGATGGGACCAGGGTTCAATTCCCGACGTGGCAGGGTCGTGGACTTGGGTCAGCGGACTCGATAATTCTCGCTTCGGTGCCTACTCTAATCAGGGGTCCCACTCGGCAACTCTGGGCATTAGCTTGCCTAATCTCCACAACGGCCCCACCAACGCCGGGGATGCCTGGCTCCACCTTGGGGACTCCCAGCAGGGACCATCTCACAGGGAAAGCCAGGACGGGTTCCCCAGCGTTATACAGCGCCAGGAAACCTACGGGTAGCAGTGCGCTTTACAAGCTCAAACATTAATTTAATTAATTTAAGATTCCTCCGAACTTTCCATGGGAGTAGTAGATGGCTTAATTCGGAGATTTCCCTATAGATCTTAAATAATTCCTTAGTGGAATTTCCTGCCTGCCCAATTCTTTCCGCATAATGCATGGCTTTAGCCCGCCTAATTAATCCATGGTAGATTCTCCGTTTATCTTTATATTCTAGCTTGGCCTGGTTAAGAAAGGCTACCCGCCACTGCCTCTCTAGACGCTTGCATTCAGCCTTAGCTTGGCGCAGGTCGTCATTAAACCATGGGGCTGACTTCAGAGATCTACACTGTGATTTATTCAAACGTAGTGGGGCTGTGCTATCAAGAGCCTCTCTTATTCCTTGTTCAAGATTGCCACATGTGGATTTAACATCGGAACCTCCAGGCTGCCCTCCTTTAATCAAGGCAGCATTAAACTTTGCCCGACAGAAGCCGGCCCATTTGCGACACGGACGGCTCAGCAACGGCAGTTCCGGGGCTCTGGGTCCCGGAATTCTCACAACAAAAGGAACAAAGAAGTGATCAGACCAGGGGATAGGGGTAGGCATGTTCACTTCCACTTCCCCCCAGTTAGCAAACACAGGGTCCAGTAAGTGGCCATCCTTATGGGTAGGGGTTTTCGAGCTCAAATTGAACTGAAGTGACTGTAGTTCCTGACACAGATCTACAGCCCCCATGTCCAGAGAGTTCTCGAAATGCATATTCAAATCTCCTAACAGGAGGAACTTATCCCTCCGTAGGGCAGATTCCAACATACCTTCTAGCAAGCTTGCAACAAAGCGAGTATAGGGGCCCGGAGGTCTATAAACCAGGAGTCCCTTTACCGTGATGTGCGGGTTAACCCTGATAGTGAAGGCACCCGCTTCGCTATCAGCTATAGTCAAAGGTTCCAATTGACAGCTGAGCGGCTATTTGAAGGCAACAGCTATCCCCCCCTCTACCTGACATCCTATACAACCTGACCATCATGTACCCCACCGGCAGTGCCTCAATTATATCTGGCTCCGAATCTGAGTCCAACCAAGTTTCCGTGAGGAATAGGAGGTCGAGCTTCTTATCCGTAAGTAGGTCGAAAATATCCAACCTGTGCTTGCGCATAGATCTAGTGTTCAGCAGACCACATGAGAGCCTCGTTGTCTCTTGCTTGATCTCATCTCCCACACAGAAAACGAATTGGCACTCTTTACATCCTCTATCCTCATCTACTTTCATGCTGTGGCAGCACGCCATAGGGGTTCTGGGACAGAGATAATGAAGTTGACTTGCGCTCCACTGAACTCTAACAGAATTTTGAGCAGGGGTTTTGGCCCCGGTCCCCGTATGGCCGCGGACGGTCGCAGACGGGCATGCCTTTGGCGCGCCCGCTGCGCGGCCGAATCTGTATCCTTCTTTTATCCCTCCAAGCGCCTGCAGGTCGGGAGCACTAGACCGCTAACTGGCCCCCGCGTACCAGAAGTGACTGTCTCTTCCCTTCCACGCCCTCCGCGCAACGGTGCTGGTCACCGCGTCGGACCGGGGCGGGAAGGGGGGAAATCGAGAGCAGCCTCCGAGCAAGTGTGCACCCCCTCAGGTAAGCCCCAATGAGTATTACAATTCAAAAATTACAGGCAACCTTAAATACTGTCCCAGAAAGCGGCAACAGCATGAGTAAAATAATTTAAAAGAATCAGGAACAGATTAAAATAGCAGCGCCGTACACAGCAGCTAAGGGCACTGCCACTGCCCACTCACCAGAGAGAGCTTAATGACACATACGTCTTCACAGCTCATGTCTTTACCACGCAAAATTTTACCACGAATAAATACCTTTACCACGCTGGCCTTTACAACGTAATGTAATTTATGTATTTTGCAGGTAACTATAAATCATGTATATATATATATATATATATATATATATATATATATATATATATATATATATATATATATATATATATATATATATATATATATATATATATATATATATATAAATATATATATATATACACACATATATATATATATATATATATATATATTTATATATATATATATATATATATATATATATTTATTTATTTATTTATTTATTTCACTGAAAAAACAAAAGGTTACAGAGACGTTCTAGTTGGGTGCAGATTTCACTCATACAACACCAGTGAAATTCAGCAGTTATAGTTAGCTGTGCTAGCTATAACTTGTGCCCCCGCAATGCATTGCTTATGACCTCACATATGACATCACTCATGACAAGACATGACAAGGTTTTTCAAATTGCATTTCTAAACTAAGATGTTCTTCTAATGTTTACATTTTTGTTAATTTATAGGGTTTATTTCTAATACAAAGTGCATTACAAATTATTTTTTATTAATTACTTTTTTCTATTCTGTAGATTTTCTTTTTTTCACAAATTAACCTTTTATGCGTTTTAAAATATAAAGATCACATTGGTGCATAATTATGAAGTAAAACAAGTTTTTTAATGTGATTAGACACATAAAACCAAAATTAAATATATTTTTGAGCTTCCGCAATAGCTTCGCAGATCCAGAAATATAGACAGGCTGCTACTCCATTGTTTTTATTCCAGATCACGTGATCAGTATGAATCTGCAAGTCCGAATCTGCAGATTCAATTAAAATTTTAGAGATCCCTCCATTGTTAATAATAGCATCAGTGTGAACATATTTACAAGTATATATCAACCACCATATATCTGTTTGCCAAAATATTTACCCATTTTACCAGTTTGCGAATCCACTAATTTATGCCAGCAGTGCTGTGCTGTGCTTTTAGACAATGTCTACAGTTATACTGTCCATCCAAGAAGATGATCCGCAACCTCTTGAGGATGAAGAAGAAGACATCTCACAGAAAATAAAGTGATGTGTGGAAGTACTTTACTGTACCTTCTGGGGAAAAGAAAGTACCAGCAAAATATGTCAAGTGCACAATGTGGCATACAGTTATCCAGAGGCACTGCAAAGAAGTGTTCACATGAGAGACATTCTATGTGGAAGCACCTAAAAACAATGTATGAGAGGGTTTACAACCAAATGATACAAGAGAAAACAGGACAGTCGATTTTTTCAGAGTGTCAATTCATGTATGGCAGGTGTGTCAGTGTCTGCATTGGTAAGTCTCTGGTTGTATCGATGTGTACCCTAGTGTGTGCCTTGGTGTGTTATTGGATGCATTGGTGTTTGAATTGCTGTGTCAGGGTCTGCATTCCTCTGTGCCTAGGTGTGTCAGTGTCTGCACTGGTAGGTCTCAGGGTGTATCAGTGTGTGCTTCGGTGTGTTATTGGATGCATTAGTATTTGGCTGGCTGTGTCGGTGTCTGCATGGCTGTATACCTGGGTGTGCCAGTGACTGCATTGGTAAGTTTTTGGGTATCTCGGTGTGTTATTGGATGCATTAGTGTTTGGCTGGTTGTGTCAGTGTCTGCATTGCTGTATGCCTGGGTGTGTGAGTGTCTGCAATGGTAAGTCTCTGGATGTGTCAGTGTGTGTCTTTTTGGATGCATTAGTTTTTGGCTGGATTTGCCAGTGCCTGTATTGGTGTATGTCTAGGTTTGTCAGTGTGATCCTTTGTGTGTGTTGGTACCTCTACTGAGTGTAGCTGGGTGTGTGAGTTGCTAAGCGGAATTGTTCCCAGGTGTGTTAACAACTGCAGCAATCTGTCCTTGGGTGTGCATATTCAAAATCTAAACCTACGCAACAAAACTGCAAGAACTAATTTGTTGAGTACATTTCCTCAGTAGATGAATGGAATAGAGGGTTGGTTGACTTTTACCTTTGACCATCAGACTACATCTATATATTAAAATCAAGCTCTCAATTAATCTAAATAGAACTTCCCAAAAAAACGTAACCACAAGAATTATGAATATGATATTTTTTTGTCTGTTTCCAAACGTCCTTTAAGGATAAGTAAGTTGAAAGCTATTTTTCAAATGAATAAGTGATGACATGAAATATAATTGATAAATATGCCTTCTGAAGATAGAACAGAGGCAACCAACAGAAAACGTTTCAGAGTTTTATCTTTTTAGATGAAATGACTGTAATATTCCAAGACTATAGAATATGCATATTGCAAAAATAGATCCTGCAAATTTACAAGTTAGACTTCATGAACTAATTGTGTTGCACTTCTAGAAAATAAAGTACCATACTTCTAAAAAAACTGTCTTATTAAAGCATGTTCTGAATGTTCTTGCTGCTTCCCCTTCTGCATTTCACATTCAGCTTGGTTCCCTTCCTCCCCACTTTGTCTACCTCAGGAGTGTCCAACATGTGTCCATGAGGGTCAGATTCATGGAAGATTTTCAGGTATAAGCAATGACTATGCATGTGATTCCTGTCTATAACCTTTTATGTATATGTATCCTAATAATGGTATCCTAAACTACTGGTATGGATCCAACCCTTCAAGACATACTTTAGACCCTAGGGGTCATGATATATTGAGTTCACCAGAGATGGAACATGCTTGAGTGCCCACTTTTTGCACCCCCTGGGCAGCTTGGTATTACAGTAAGGGTTGTAGGAGCAAGCTTGCATAGCCAGTTCTGTAATGTAGATCATGCTGTGCAACATGTGCACTATGACTATCTCCAGGGGGCTATCCCTCAATTGCATTTGGTGTGGCATAGTGTAAATGAGGGGAAATATTGCCTCTACATCCATGCTGTATTATAGATGCATGCACATATGCCAGGAAGTTGATGCAGTCACTGTGCGTCCTGAGGGGGACCCTTGAAAGGAAGGAAAGTGGTCCCCTTGGAGCCCTCCCATTATACCACACCGACAAGTGCATTCACTCAGTGCACCCCCCTATACAAGGAATTCTGTCCCTCTTTGAAAGGTAACCCAAGTTCATGCTTGCAAAGGGAAAGATGTACCGCCTGCTTCAAACAGCTGTACCGCCTTTCATTAATGCGTTGCCCCTATGGTAGGTGCGAGTTCACAGATGCCCTGGGAAGTTCATTGACTGCAGTAAGGCACACTGACAAGGTATGTGCCCAGTGCACCCATTTGAAGATGCACCACTGCACAAACCAGGGAAGTGTGCTCTACACATAATACTGCCCTAGTAGTTTACCTGAAAGATACAGGATTTTATTATCTGGAAGTCAATATTGCACATAGCTGTTTTTTTTCCTAGAGCAAAGCAAACCCAAACTTTCACTTGGGTCTAGTTTTGTAAATATCAACTATTGCTGTGCCCATGGGCGTCCGCAGGGGGGGCAAGGAGGCGCGCTTGCCCCCCCCCTGGAGCGACCCTCCTTGCACCACCCTGCGAATGCCCATGAAAACCGTGACTTCAAGACGGGGTTCTAACTCTCTTTCCTCTCCTTTCTTTTATTTGCTTCACTGTGAAATGGATCCAAAAAAGGAAGAAACTTTTGCTGGAAATGTCATATTTTTCGAACATTTTAATTTCAAAGTGGAGCATTGGGAATAAAAGGCTAAACATATATAAATAACTAAATAAAGTAAGACAGAGTGGTAGCAAACTGCCGAAACTGATTTTATTCACACTAAAACACATGAGCGCCACTTTTACAGAGTTTGCCAGCGAAGCGCTATTTTTGTTTTCTTGTCTTTGTTTTCCCTGGACTTGGAACCAGTGCACCAATCCTGGAGGTACTACAATGTGTGGATTGGAAATTAAAATGTGTGCTGCGGCTCTGCATCCAGGGATGTGGTCTTTTTACCATACTACTTACGTTTTGTAAGCATATAAGCAATGGCCATTGAAATGGGTCCATTCAGGCCCCTGTAGTCGTGTCCTTAACTTTTCAGGAAAAAGCACTCACTGATTTCTGAATAGTGAGTGCAAAAGCATTAAGGTAACAATGTTGTTCCTGCTTACATTTCCCATGGGTTGCTAAATTTTGCATTCCCTATAAGTGTTTGCTTTTTCCAGGATGTTGTTACTTTTTTTTTTTGTAGGCCGCATATTGCTCTTGTCTAGTGCGTAATTTAAATTGAGCCACATCCAGGTGTTTATAGGGGGCAACAATTGGGTTGTAGTTGAAGACAGTGGGAGTTTTTCTCAGTGGGGCAGTACGGTGTTCAGTGGGGGAGAGGATGTGGCACTAGGGTCAGAGCTGCTGAATTTGGACCTGGGAACCAGGTTTAGCCTTAATAACCAGTCCACCAGTCACATGCTAGACCTTAGAAGGCTTCGCAACACCTTAGAAGTCCTGGTGTATTCGCAACAGCAGGTGGACCCTAGCATGACAAGTGTAGGTTAACCTTCAAGGCTTGCCACCACTATCCATACTGAAGTTCACCTCCAGTCTTGCGGGCAGGCCTATGAAGCAGCACTTCCTAGAGCAACAGTGACCCTGTCACTGAGGTCACTGGACCCTTGAGAAGGGCCAGCTCTAGGGCGGTGCAACCAATGTGACCGCGCCGGGTGCTGACTTTAGGTAAAGGCATCATGTTTGCAAGTATATTATGGTTTTAAAACCGCTTGCTGCCTCCTTCCTGGCCTCCAGCAATTTTCGGCAACAATAAAAATGTCATGATGACTCTGGTGATTAATGTTCTTCCTAGAGAGAGATCAGAATTTTGTCTAGTGGAAGTTTTGACTCATGGAAAGGTAGCTCAGAGGGTTAATGTACCGCCTGCAAAGAACATGCGCCATGCAGATCACAAAGTGCACATAATGTAAATAGGTCAGGGGCTACTGCGTTTGTCAGTGAGATCCTTTTATTACTTGCAGTTTATAAGTTAAAATCCTAACTTAGAACAGTGAGCTATTCACTGTCATCTAAGAGCTGCATACAAACTGCAAGGTATAAATTAGAGCGTTATGTTCCACCCCCACCCCCCAGTCTTTGATTATCCTAATGTCCCAAAAAGTGTTCTTTTGGACAGAAATCAATTCTGATTATTAAGGAGAACCCCGAACCATGGTATTACGTTTTAAATTCTGCGTATTGTGTTTCTCCAGACCAATCACTATAAAACTATACGGGCTACTAGTATGGTTGTCATGTGACTCCTACACCTTGTAGTCCTTAGTCTTATGTAACATTTTCTATACAGTGATTTACACACATATTGATTGTCTCTGTGTAATGTGTGTGATGTAAAGTGCTCTGACACCCTACAATGGTATGAGTGGTGCTGTAAATCAAATTAAATGCATCTGAGAGAGAGTGGTCATGGAAACTTGGGGGGTACAGTTAAAGGGTGGTAGTGAGGGATGCCATGGCAGAGGTGGTCATTGGGGGGCACTAACAAACATTAATGCACAGGACACCACCAGTGCTATGGTTGGCCCTGCCCTTGAGGCCAGTCTGCCTCACCCATAGGTACCTCCATTGGCCTTGTTTCAGTAGTAGTAGCTGCAACTCACCGGGGATTGGCAATGCAGGATTTGCATGCACACCAAACTAAGTTCGCAATCTCCACAGCCTCCCTGCTTCATTCACAACCACTTTTAACATGTGATGCCTGCTGTGGGGCCACTGGAATTAATTATGCAGCAAAGGATGACAACATCATGCCGTAGTGTTGACTAAATTATGCATTAAAAAAAGGCTGCAGTGTAATGCAGTATATTTTCAGATATTTTATTATTTTGACACGTGTACACATGCTAACAGTCTCTGGAAAGATTTTGCCTTATTAGTACCAGTGTAACATACAAACGCAGCAGTGAGAAAGGTGATCAGTCAACCTTTACAATAGGCCATCCACTCCGCAGCAACACAAGTCACATTTCATATTAACTTTTGATATGTTTGAGCTACAGAAAATGTATTAGTTTAAATGGTCAGATCATGCAGCAGATCTTGCATTATGAGGCAAATATGGCAGAGCCATAATTTTAGAGAAAACATTTGCAAACTAAGATATATTGCCATTCATGTTTGAACTGCTGTTGTGGAAAAAGGGAGTAGTGCTGATGACAGAAACTCCATGGCTCGGAGACAAATGGCTTGTGTTTCCACATTTTATCGTATTTGGTACATTCTGTGATTAGAAGCATATCCCACTTTGTGAATTTATTTTAATGTCAATAACTCATTATAACCTTAAATAATCATGTGTATCCATTGGTTGATTAAACTGGGCAGTGAAATGCCAAACAAATACTAAAAATTGGGATGTCTGCGCATTCTGGCCACACCTCTGGCTCCACCCACAGATCCAATCCTTGGGTTAGTCCCGCCCTTTGATTCTCCGCCCACTGTTCCCCTACTTTTTCCCCCCACTTCTAGACCTGTGAGGTGCCGCGCTGCGGGCGCCGCATGTGCCACACATTTACGGTGCCGGGCTTCCGCATAAGTGAGCTGGCCATTATTGTATCCTTAAACGTGGGCACGGTGTCAGTTTGACATTGACTACACGTAGAGGGACTCTAAGTTTCTTTTAAAAAATTTAGCTAACATTTGGACCTATACATTTTATTTTGTATAAATTAATTGAATGTGTGTAAAATTTAGCAATGCCCGGGGAATTCTAGTAAAGGTAGCACCTATTGGCGAATTACAAGTGTGTGTGATCGATGCATTATTTAGGACTAACTTTGACGTTGTGCTTTAACTTTGGATAAAAGTTATCATGAATTCTAGCACCAAGAAGCCAATATTGGTAAATATGTATGCTACAAATAATCCCTAACATACACTGTGCATACAGTATATTTAATCTGGTGCTTTAATCATAGGCTGTTTTAAAGTATTCTGACAAAAATCGAATCGTGCTGAAGACAGCCTTGATTGGTGTTGGTTCGAGGACCCGGAAGTCTGCACACCTAGCAGACAGAGATAAAGCACCTTGTCAGAAACGTTAGCGTTTTCCCTAAAGGTGGTGTTTGTTGGCCTGTGGCAGGGTCAGTCACATGTCCTGGATTCCTGGTGTTTAATTGAGTCTATCCCAGTTCTGCGCCCCAGTGTTTCTTGTGCCCCACCTGGCACACATGTTGGAGGATTGTTATGATGTTAACATTTTGCCCCCCCCCCCCTGGAAAAATGTCTGCGGACGCCCATGGCTGTGCCTCATATGAGGACATGCCAGCTGCTTTGCATAACATTAAGGGCCTCGATCACAAACCCGTGCAGATATTTAGGTTTGACTTTCACACAAATAGCTTCATTCACAAGTGCAAACCACCATCTGAAACTCATAAAATTGGTTTCAGATTCAGGCATGGATTTACTTCCACAAAGATTCAGTGTGAGTAAATCTACCCCCGTGGATGTGTTCTAGGGTTGATGGGCCTGAAGGTTTGTGCACCCCCAAAAACGTTCATGTATGTGTTTATTCAGAACCCCTTTTCTGACTCTTTCACACACTGGAAATGGTTATTACTCGTAAATCAAGAATGAGTGGTCCGAACGTCTTGATACCTGTCAGGAACAACACACAAGGGTTCTAGTCGAGGAGCCCCAATGAGAGAGCGTACTACTCCCTGTCCAAATTATAATTCATAAAAAGTACGTTCTCTGGAGAATTATGACATAATGTATGTCATGAAGGAAAACTCCTATACTGCAATGGAATTTCTTAAATCAAAAGGTTTAGGGCCAGATGTAGGAAGGCCATTACCGGTCTGTAACTGCCGAAATCGGCCGTTACCGACCGGTAATGGACTTTACCTATGTAGGAGGCACATTTACTGATTCGGTAAATAACGAATCGGTATGTACCGAATCGAATCATCATTTACCGATTCGGCATTTACCGAATCGGTAAATGAAATGTAGGAAGCACTTCAAAGAGTGCTTCTGGGCATTAAAGATTTGTTATTTACCACCAACTATTAGTTGGTGGTAAATAACGAATTCCTATGTAAATGCAAATCTGTGCATTTACACCTGTGCCATGTGACAGACATACATGCCCTTAGGGCATGTATGTGTGCCACATGTGCACACAAGCACTAATCAGGGGTGCAACAGGGTGTCAAAGTGACACCCTGGCACCCTTGACTTTTTCCCAATTTTACTGAATCGTAATTACCGATTCGGTGATTGACATTCATTCCTATGGGCCTCCAGTATTTTTTACCGATTTTTTACCCACATAGCATTTATCGAATCGAAAATACAGAATCTGTAAAATTCGGTATTTTCGAATCGGTAAATTTAAATTACCTACATCTAGCCCTAAGTGTATTAGGGATAAGAAGAGACCTTTTTAAGGAACAGAACCCTCACTCACCCGAAGGTGACATGCTTCATCATAGGGCTCCATCCTCACACCCGGGCCGCAAGGGCCCATGTGTGGGCTACAACTCTGCAAAAAATAGAAGAGGAGCTGAGGTGTTTTAAATAGAAGGGACTGAAGGACTCGGTGAGTGAGGGGCGGAGTGCAAATGAAAAAATATGAAAAAATATTTTGTGAAGATATTAAAACTGTCTCCAGGGGGCCTGATAACTTTATTGAGTGGTGCCCTAGCACAGGATGAAAAATGAAGAGGACTAGGAGTTACCAACAAATATATCCCTGCTAGAGGTCAACATGTTTCTGCCCTTCACTGACCCCAGCCGGGGTTCATGGGCATTCCTCAGGACCAAAAAGAAAACTAGTCACTCTGCATGTAAACCATACAAATTGCGTAACAAAAAATTTGTTCAAGACAGATGTTTATACTGGCAGTCAAGAGTTTGTAACATATACCATCAATTACAAACATACTGGTAGGTTATACAGGAGTACAAACGGTGGTTTTATTGTATCAAGCACTCACAGGGTGGTGGAGAACAATAGAGCCTGATAACACTTAGTAGTTAGAAAAAACCAACAGCGGAAGTATATGTAAAGAAACGGCAATTCCCATGAACGCTTGCAGGTTTGATGCTTAATCATTGTAGTAATTGGTAACACATGCTGATCCGGAAGAACTATATAAAGCGATTCTACTGGTGAAACAGGGCAGATTATTCTGTCCTGGAACCTGTCCTGTATCTCATGGCAATTCTGTTGCTCCCGTGTTGTGAGGTTGTAAGGGTGCTTGAATCGACTTGCATTCGTCCGCCATCGTATTGAGGGCCTAAGTTGGGTGGGTATTTTTTTACTCCCTACATCAGGAAAAGAATGTTAAATAGTATTGGAGTTCATAATAATGCCCCCTTGCTATTTCAGCAAAATTATAAGAAACATATGTATTAATAGATAGAACTGAAATGTTGCCTATCTGGCTCCCTTGAGTTACAAGTACAGATTACTTTTTGTTACAGGTAACACAGGTTAACAGGAACTAGGTATTTATATGTTTACAACGTATTCAAATATATTGCTATATGTTTTTTCATTACAGGTCTCCTTCCCTGCTGTTGCCTTCCCTTCCTTCCCTCACTTGATCACCTTATGCTTCTGTGCTCTAATACCAATCAGAACAGAGGCTGTCAAGAGGTGCACCCTACTGAGCATCGAGCTGACCCTGCGGGAACTGATTGCTGAGGGATACAGAGGTGGGAGACCTACTCTTCTCTATGGCAGGAATACATTTAATTAACATGGAAAAAATGCCATAAAAATAATGTGATAACGTAAAGAAAATTCCTATCAAGCCAAATAACTTCAAATTATAAAATTAAAAATTACAATACTGTTATTATACAAATGTAACATTAATAATTTATATTTTGTAATTAAAAAAATTGAAACATATATAATCACTAATAATAAACAAAAAAGGAAAAGGAGTTTTAAATTCAATCAATGATTGTCCTTTCAATAATCCCAAAGATTATATTCTCCTCCAACACTTCATCAAATAGTCATGATCCAGTTCAAAGTAGAAATTAAAGGAGTCCTGTATATATCTTTGCATCCAATTTTATTCAAATAATGCAGTTTAATAGTAGTAATCCATACAGCCCAGTCAATGCATTTTGTCCATAATGGGACTTTATCAGGGTTGTCAAATTCTCAGTTTCAATTTTTTATCAGTATTCGATCCTCTTCTTATTATATCTTTCTTCATAAAAAGAAATTCCTGTTAAAAGGTGGCGACTGTTTCCAGTCTCATCTTCATCCTTCGTGGTCAAAGTGCACATCAAGTCCACTGTGGAGATATTGCGTAACATATCAATAACCTGAGCTGGGAATCCGAATTGAACGAGGGAGAAAAACAGGGTTGTCCAATTAACCAGGTCAAATGCTTTTTCAGCATCGACCATTATAATACGTGCCGGAGTTAAATTGGTGTTAAAATAGGCTAAGGCCTGTATTAAAAACTCAGTATTAGCTGCCATAGATCTTCCCGCTATATAACCTGTCTGATCACTATGAATTACCTCCTGGGCAGCAAATAAAAATTGTTCGGCTAATACTTTCATTAAAATCTTGTAGTCAAAATTTAAAAGACTGATGGGCCTATAAGAGTTTACATCCTCAGGATATTTATCTTTTTTAACAAATGACACAATTGTCGCTTCTTTAAAAGTGGCTGGAACCAACCCGCCTTGCTTAATATAATTAAATTGTTTTTTCAAAGGTGTCAGAAATTCATTAGAAAAGGTTTTATAAAATTTGATAGGGAGCCATCCTGACCGCATGCTTTTGCCCCAGCTGTTACTTTAATAGAAGTCGATATTTCTGCGGAGTTTATATCAGATCCTAATTGACTGGTCCGGTTGTCTGAGAGTTTAGGGATATCTATATTAGAAAAATAATCCTGGATCCGTTCTTCCCCCACTAAATACGGTGAAAATGTTCCCATAAAAATCTGTGAAATCTTATCACCATTGACCTCTTCCTGGCCGGTCTGGGGGTCCCTTACCTTCACTATTATTGCCGACCCCTGTCTTTTTCTTGTTGTATTTGCCAAACGTTTCCCTACTAGTTGGCTATCTTCATACACCTTTTGCTGGTACATTTTTGAACTGCAATTTTTTTCCAATACAAAAAAGTCTCTGCAGTTTGTAATTTGGCTATTTTAAGTCTCCTACCATTTGCCTGGGCAGCTGTATAGGCGATGTATAGGCTGTATAGGCTGTATAGGCGATGATCTAGCCACGAGCTGCCGCTTTGAACCCACCCCACACAGAGAAAGGCTCCACAGTGTTATCGTTAATCTCGAAATATTCAGAGATCCACTTTCTAATTTGATATGTTACGCAATATTTATCAGGGGGCCTCGGCCCAGGTATTAATCAACACAAAGTGGGCAGGGTCGATCAAAATAAACCAGGGGACTAGACAGGGTTGTCCACTTTTGCCGCTGCTTTTTAGTATTTAAAATCAGAAATAATGCTGCTATCCAATCCCCTATTCCCCGAATGGCCAAGCTGAGACTTTTCACAGACAACATTATTTTATATCTGATGCCCAATAAAGAAAATATGGAAAGTGTATAGAGGGAATTTAGAGATTTTTAACAAATTGGGGGCTACACAATTAATCCTAATAAAACAGAGCTTCTTGCCCTGAACACTGATCTAAATCTTTGTCTATCTTGTTTGCGGGTTCAAGCCGCTAACCAAGACCCAGTTAGATATCTTGGGATATTTGTAACTAGCCAGTACCATCAGCTATATCATTTGAATTATACAAGAATGAAAAATAAAATTAAGAGACTCTTAGATCAGTGGCTTCTACTCCCTCTTTCACTAGTGGGCAGGGTTTCATTAATCAAAATGTCGATATTACCGCTGCTTATAGGTTTATTCAGTAATGTTCCAATTAAAATTAATTAATCTTTTTTTAAAGAAATGGAAATGATGTTTAGAGGCTTTGTCTGGGGGAAAAAAGTATCCAGGGTCAAGCTGTCAGTAGTACAACTATCCATTGAGCAGGGAGGCCTTGCCCAACCTCATTTAAAAACGTATTATGAGGCTGCCTTTTTAGATATAGTGGCGGGATTGATAGGATCCAAATGTATTCGAGATAGCTTCTTCTATGATAAAATGTTACAAGAAATTTACTCTCAAACTCCAGTGTTTTTAAAAACCTCCAAACTTCCCAAAAAAGCCAGACACAAGACCTTAAGGGAATATTCTTTTAGACTTCAGTCCTTTATTAAAAAGACTGGCTCCTCAGGCGTACAATATCTGAGCTTGAGTGACCAGTCTAGGCTCCAATTAAAGATAAGCCATGTAACTAACTGGGAAAATTGTGGGCTATGGGAGCTAAGACACTTCGTTATTCAAAATAGGATGGTTGCTTGGCAAGAGGTGATGATAAGGGCTGATAACCCTAGGAGACCCACTTTTTTTGAATATTTGCAAGTTGTTCACTCTTTTAAAAAAATGAATGGGCTTTTTGAGTCTCCAAACGAATTGGTGGTAGCTCTTTATGGGGCCAAAATCAATGGCATAGGGAACTGGTGCAGGTTGCTATACCGCCAGGGACAAACATCGTTGATAGAAAGTCATTTGGGTAAAATAGGGCATGAGACACAATGTGCTTTTTCACGTAAGGACTGGGAGACCCTATGCAACCTAGGAAGCAAACAATCGGGAAGAGAATCCAGCCTGAGGCTGAGCTAGCCCTATTTGAGATATGCAAAGATAGAATGATGTTAACCAAGGCAGAGGAAATGTTTTTATTTATCTCTTGTACGGTAGCCAGCTCCTTAATCCTCCAGAACTGGAAACCAGTGATGTTCCCTTCCAATTAAACTGGTTCGATAAAATGAAAGGGACTCGTAATTTTGAAAAAGCATATGCAAGTCGGGTGGAGGCCATTAGAAAATTCGAAAAGAATTGGAAGTATTTTGAAAATCTAGAACAGCTAAAGCGGGTTGATTAATACTTGATATTGATATTGATACCGATGTTGAAATTGTAGCAGTTTTTGCAATTAAGAGCACTAGCACTTTTATCTTGATGGTTGCACTTTAGAAGCATTAGCACTTTGGTGGTCTTTGCACTTTGTAATATGTGCACTTTTCTGCTGCTGCACTTTATCGCAGGTTTTTGCACGTCCTCTCGTTTTAAATTATTGATGATGATATTGACTGCTATAGTTTTATCTTTTTAATCTTGTCAAGGAAGGAAGAAGCTATTTAATGTTTTTTTAAAAGATTTCTGTAATTGTGTATTTGCAGGTAACATTTAAAAGTTAATTCCGGGGTTAATTATATTTTTTACTTACCTAGGCCGCTCTCAGACATCTTTGGTACGCAGACATCTTCGGTACGGTCCAGAGATCCTTTAACTGCAAATGAGTGTCAGTGAACCAAGGCCCATTCTCTAGTAGTATCACTGCTAGATGGAAAACGGACTTTACAACGCGGGCAGAGTGACGCATGCTGTTTCTCCGCAAACTCAACCAGGCATGCCTTAACCACGCATATGCACGGTTAAGGCTTTGCGAGGTCTAGATGCTGGGATTGGCGGGCCCAGGAACAGGAAGAATCGGGATAGAATGCGTGTAGGTAAGTGGGGCTGGGTTTTAGGGTGGATGGAGTATTTTTCAGGGCCCAGGGGTCTTGGGTTAGTTTTTAGGGCTCACGGGTAGTGTTTAGTGCTTGGCAGGTTGGGGTAGTGATTAGGGCCAGGGGAGTCTGCATAGTTTTTAGGGCTTGGGTAGTGTTTAGGGCTCGGGGGCTTGGGTAGTGTTTAGGGCTTAGGGGGGTCAGGTAGTGTTTAGGGATCGAGGGGATCTGGGTAATTTTTGGGGCTCAGGTCCAGGGGGTTGGGGTGTAACATTTACCACACATCACTTTACCAGTCATGCCTTCATCACGAAAGTCCGTGGTAAAGGCTTGCGTGGTAAGGAATGCATTATTTAGACACATTCCTTTTTGGGGCCGCTTAGGGGAGACACACGTGGTTTAGCCATGTGTGCCTCTGTCATACAACCCTGCTGGATTAACTTTAGGTCATAAGGTAAGCAGTGCTCCAGGTGAACAAACAGGATTCCACAGTTCAGACAGCATTGAGTTACAAATTATTTCCCTTGTTTGCCTAATATGGCCAGAGGACGGACAGGTGGGACTTCTAGATGGTGATGAATGAATAAGATAATGGACATGTGATATGAAATGCTACTGTCATAAAATGACAGGTGCACACCCTGTCCGAACCAGAAATAGTTTAGAGCAGGGAGCCAAGGAAGAGTCAACCGATTTCCACATTCAAATAAAATGGTCCCTGCAATCGAAGGGAAAATGCCTATTAGAATCAAGTAATCGACTCCTTGAACCATAGTGCATATATCACTTGAGGGAAGAGCCAAGCAGTTTGAATGTCTATACTAATATAAAGAGCTCTAGTTTGTAATTGTTTACCCAGTTATAAGTGGAAGGATGATCTACAGAAGGTAACATGTAAAGAATTGATTCCGAAGGGGTAGGGAGGGATGTTAATAAAGTGGGGAGTGTTACACCTGTGTATTTCAGTTGTCTGTTCAATGTTAACTAAATAAAATAATAGTTTACACCCAAAACAGATGGTGTAGATAATCGTTTCTTAGTTGACGCATAGTGCGCAGTAAGTATAATGTCCAGCAGTGATGCTTTTGCCCATCTTGTACAAAGTGACCACCTAAATAGGAATACAATTTGATTCAAAAGATAAAGTGGTTGCATGATATAAAGCAAACGTTTAGTAGATTAGTTTATTTTCAAAGTATAGTTGTGTCATTACAATCTGACAGTAAGTATATGTTATAGGGTTTTAGGTATATTTGGACCAGTGGCGTAATGAAACTGGAGGGCGGCCCCTTACAAAATACATGGAGGGGGGCCCCCTCCAGACTCATTCAGGAGCTCTCGGGCCAGGGTACTGTGCTGAGGAGGCCCCCTGGAGTTTGGGGCCCCCGTACAGCGGGAGCTGCGAGGGCCAATGTTACATCAGAAAACGTGGGACTGTGTCCAGTCCCCAGAGAATGCACAGCGTCAGTGCCACTTGCGGCCTTTATTTTTCAATCATTGTAAATTTCATCTTTTTGTTCTCCTTATTTTTATCCATGTAATCAAAATCCTTTTTCTATCATTATCCACTTTTAAAGACGGGGCCACACGCTCCGTGTACACATTCATTTCCAAGTTTCTACTGCTCCATGGTGTCCCTTAGACTTTTTCCAAGAACAAAAAGATGAAATTTACAATGATTGAAAAATAAAGGCCGCAAGAGGCACTGACGCTGTGCATTCTCTGGGGACTGGACACAGTCCCACGTTTTCTGATGTTAGTACCTAGGTGCTTTGGGCACGGCACTACAGTGGAATCGCACGCACAATGATAAATCATGGGATACAAACAATGACCAAAAAACTGAAGCTACAGGTGTGCGTCCTATCTTCATGAATAAGGGCCAATGTTACGCCACTGACTTGGACACATCACCGAAAGAGGGAGACACAAAACATTTCGGACCCTGGTGGTAAGTTAAGGCAGTGCTTGCGCCAAGTATCTTTTACCACTGTATTGTGAATACAGGATTTTGGTGAGGTGAATGTGTGAGAAGAATATTAGCGCACATTTGTTGTCTGGCATTTTGTTGCATTAGTGATGTGTTCTGTTGTTTTATGGTGCGGCTGTGTTCTTGTGCTGCATTATCACATTGTAATGTTATTGTTTTGTTATATGGTTGTTGTGTTGGGTTCTATTTTGCCTGTTTCGTTGTGAAATGCAATGTCTTAATTGTGTTTTACGTTGCTTTGTGTATGTTATTTTGCTAGGTTGAGTTGTTTACTTCAGATATGTCAACAAATGCTGCTATATTTCCAGCCAATAGCAGCATGTGCCTTGAGACCTCCTGGTTTAAGCAACCATTTAGCACTGCCCAAGGTGGTGAAACAGCACTACTCAAACACTTCAACTACTTACAACACCACTCAGCATAAAACTGTGGCAGAGTCTGCGTCTTAATTTAGCATTTCCAGTTCTGATTTTATGTGGTATGGCCCCTAATCTCCTTAAACAAATTTTTGTGCCGAAACATAAATGGGACTTTCTCATAAGCTTCATTGGCATACCATATATTGTGCTGGTATAGCGCTGATAATCCCTAACTAGCCTGGAGACCGAGGCCGGCGTGGGAGCTATATGCTTCAAAATGGAATTCTCGGACTTTTACAGGATTATGCCTGGAAATCTGTGACTACTCTATGCTTCCAAGTGTAACATGTAAAAGTTGTGGGAATTCCTGAAGTAAATAACTCAATGGGGCATATTATCAAGCAGGGCGATAGGCAATTATCACCGCTTTAGGCCGCTAAGCGGCGATAATTCTATCGCCCTACTAGCAAGCTGTCGCTAACTGATGTTAGCGACAGCTTTTAGGCGATAGCGAGCGGTTTGGGGCCCGCTTTGCATGTCAGCGATGTTTATCGCTAATGACATGCAAAGTGGGCGTACCAAAACCAGTTAGCGACTGAAAGCAGTCGCGAACGTCGCTATCGCCTATTAGCAAGGCAGGCGTAGCGATGGAAATATTCACGCTAAGCACGAATATCTCCAAATACTAACACCTGCCCAGACCAGTTCTTAGCCATGTTATCCAATGGGAGGTGGATAACATGGCTAAGAGCATTTCGTCGCTAATGCGTGAATATCGCTGTATTCTCAGGGATATTCACGCATTTCGCCGCTATCGCTGGATATTTTAGCACAATGGAGAAAAACGTTGCTAATAGCATGTTTTCTCTGCTAACATATCCAGCGATAGGCAGCGATAAAAAAAATGCGCTAAGCGCATTTTGCGATAAATATTGCTATTCCTTGGTAATATGCCCCTTTATTCGTACGAAATGGTAACCTTCTGTACTTCGAAAATGAAATGAGGTGCCATCTATGATTTTTGTAGTTAACTGTTTTGAGGATTTCAAGAAATCCTCCGAATTACACATGGAAGACTGTGTAAATCAGAGACTTCCAGGTACATGCCTGTTTTTAATCTAACCCACACATTAACTTAGTGTTCACAGCTAGGCAGTCCTTAAGTTTTGGATTTGGTGAAACGTGAATTTGCGCTTTTTTCCGGACTTTTAACGTATATTTCTGTGAGGGGACATCTCTCCTGCACCACGCTCTGAAAGCATGAGGGCTGAGGAGCTATACCCACTCTAATTGCAAACATACTCTAATATTTTTGCTAAGGTTTGGTGTGCTATTACCGTGGGGAAATCAAGTAGGACGGTTGGTGAACGTTCAGAACGTTACAATTTTGTAGCTGTTTCCCACATTCTTATTGGCCATTCCCTTTCCCTGACGCCATTTCTACCTCTTAACTGAACTTTGCATTGCCAAAAAACCTGACCACTGTGCCGATTTTGCTGGTTATCAGCCCCTAATTCTGAAAATAATGATCTGCAGAAGAAGACACTATTTATGCATTTTTTGTCAAGCCGGGCTGACCAAACATTGTTTAAATCACGATTCCCAAAGCACATGTACATATGTACGCTAATACCGATAGGAAGCCTCAAATACATGTCCGGCAATGCGTGGATGGTTCCCCATTTGTATTATAGAGAAAAACACAGGTAATAGTAAGCGAAACCTAGGGGCAGCGGCGTAGCAAGGTCAGGTGGTACTGGTACCTGGTGCGGAACATTTATTGTAACCCCCAGCTTCACAAAATGGCAAAAATATGTGTTTATAAAACATATATTTGCCATTTTGTCAACCCAGGGTGGCCGCACCCACCGCAACCCCCCTTTCTACGCCACTGCTTAAGGGCATATATACAAACTTTCAGCGCCACCGAAGCGTCACTTTTTTTTACCCTCCTGTGGCGCAGGTCATTTTCCATATTTAACGCCACTGTGTAAATATGCCCCTTTCCGCCGCAGTCCTCTGCAGCAAAGAGGCGTGCAATGGGTTCTGCTGTGGGCGTTCCCCTGCAACACCCATTGCTTTTTTAGGCTGACCCAGATTTACAACGCTGAGGCACCGCCAGAAACTAATGCCACGGATAATCAGGCAGTAGAATGGCGCAATGAGGAGAATTGATTAATTCCTCCAAATTTCTGCTCTTTCCATGTGTGCTGCATTTTTCAGCAAATATAGACAGTGCAAATCGCCATTTTGTATCGTTTATGTACAGGAAGGTGTGCCTTCCTGCACATAAAGAATCCTCCCTGCAGCATAGGCCCCTTTGCAACATGGGGGCAGGGTGCCTGCATTGGCGGTAGCATGCTTTTTTTGTGCCAGCACTAGTGAACACATAGGGGTGTGCTGTATTCTTGTGAATATGGTGATTCCCTGTGTTTTTAAAATGTCAGAGTGCAGTGCTGCCAAATTTGGCGCAGCTATAACATTGTCCCATATGCCCCTTTCTTTTTTGTGTAAGATACGCAAGGCCACTGATTATTCGACTATCTTTTCTGCTATTACATGATTGCAATTGTTCACTCCTTATTACTGGATTGAGCAGTGTTATGTATTTGTACCAATGAGTAGGAAGGAAACAATGTTAGAACTGCATTTATTTATGGTACACATAGTTTCCCAGCTCTGTTGTTCGTCCTAGTGTTATGTAGCAATGTTACCAATTTCCTGCCTGTTGCGCAATAACATCTGTGTCATGTGTCCCAGCAAAATATATCATGGGTGATTCATCGCACTGTTGGCAGGCTGCCCACTATGGTGCAACGCTTTATGTTAGCAGGTAAGTACTGCCCGTGCGGCATGATGCATTTGGAGCTGCATCTCACATGTGCAGCGGTCATTAAGTAATTCTGTTTCAGTGTGAGGGCATGCCCATGTCATTATCGAGCAGGGTGGAGCAGTGCCCTCAGCTGTGCCTCTGGCCATCGAATCAGACGCTTAAGGTGGAAGGTTACAAGAAGCAGACCTGTTGGAGTTGTGTGATGAGGATTCACCATTCATGTCCTATAGAAATGCATTGTCCGAAATGTAATAACTGGTCTCCTGCACCTGACGTCTGCTCTCTGCTCTCAATTGAAGCAGAAAACCATGGCTGTATTAAGAGCACTTTGAGGGCAATGTCAGCCTGGCCTGGAATTGCTTATGATGCAGCAAAATTGCCTCACCATATTTAGATTCTGGTATTGATGCGGATTGCGGTCAGTGAGTGCCGTATTTAACACTCTAGCTCTTTATTAGAACTCTGGGATCTTTACAGTCAGCTGTTAGGGAAAAAAGATGAGTGATGTGCGGATTGATACTGAAAAGAGGCTTGTGAGGCTAGCTGTGAATCTCCTGGGTAGACATAGGTATGCTAGGACCAATCAAATTGCAGCATTTTGTGCTATACACATGTCTGATCCACAATAGTGAGTGTCATCATATGGTGACTAATAAAATGGGCAGTATTTGCCATTCTTTAATAGAAAGTCGACTCATAGTCTGCAACAGAAGTTTGGTGTTTCCATCTGTCACCATAAACGTTCACTGCAGTGGTGGTCTTGTTACAAATAGACTCTGCTGGATTGATGATACATTTTATCCCAGCAAATTCAAGTCACATAGGTCTATCAGGCACATACTGATTGGTTTTTAGGTCCTCAAATGATCATCCCTCATACATGCGATAGCACAGTTATAAGAATGCAGTTTTCATCAGCCAGAACTAATCTATTTCATGCCTGGACCAATAGAGCACCAAAACTGTGCATTCTGAGAATTTTTTTCTTTACTAAGAAGTTCCAGGTTTCCTAAACTTGCCCTACGACAGAGTATTTCATCTTCTTTCATGTCTGTAGTCAGATGTTCTCTCCAACAAGAATAGGGCTTCGAGCTGTAGGGGTTTACAGCAGCGGCTCCTCCGCTTAGGCAGAGGAGCGTCACCCCACTGCTCGGTGAGCAGTTCAAAAAGGAAAAATAAATGATTATAACACAATGTTTTTATCATTTTATTTTCCCATACTGGCTCATGTTCTAGGTGCGGGCGGGCGGTATGGGCTGTCCAGAGGAGGGGGAGGAGTGGTGGGCACTCGCTTAATCTTAATCTTCGGCTGGCCAAACAGTCAAGCGCACCTAGCATGTTCTCCACCTCTACTGTATTGCACAGCCTGTGTGGAGAACAAGCACAGACTCCGAGTCCCTGTCTGAGTGCCGAACCACAGTGCTCAGACCAATCACAACGCAGCTATCATGCTGGTGACAGCAGCATGGTGATCGGCTAGGAGAGTCTGGAGCCTGTGTGCTTCCGGCTTCTGGAGTCAGTCGACTGAGACCACCCACGTTAAGTAGCAGCTGCCACTGGGGATTTGTTGTATTCCACTCTCACTCGGCAGAGTAGCACAAATCTTGGCTGCCTGTGCCTGGGCCATTCTACATTTTACCTGTGATCCATGGTGGACATGGATGGGGAGAACAAGTGGTGGGCGACACACCTTAATAGGCCAGGGTGGTCGTCACTGTGACCTTGAAGCCCCCGGGCAGACAGTCTGCCAGGTGACAGGTTTTTACTGGTGGAGCTCAGCCAGCTGTCTCTGCAGGTGTAAACCCGGTGCTTTCCCCAACTCTAAGCGGAGCGCGGGAACTGCGACTCTAGCGAGGCGGGAGCTCTGCCAACCTTAAAATAAATCTTCTAGTGTCCTCAAGATGTAGACTATAGAAAACAGATCCCCTCGGACAGCACACACATAAGAAAGTTCCACAGGAAATGCTGCAGCGCCGGTGATTTCGCAGGAAGGCCTATCCTAATATTGCAACACCAAGACCAAGTACACCGAGGAACTTGCAAATCAGGAATGAACACCAATCAGAACCACAGAGTAACTCTCTCTTGCACTCATTTACATATAGATGTGCACAGAGACTTTTTTTTTTTATAAATTGCTTTCACAGTAAGAATCAAAACTCTTGTCAGCCAGGTCTAAAAACAGCAGTAAAGCAAAACAGAGGCTAATACAATGACGGTCATTAGTCATTCCAGGACTGAGGGGCCGTGACAGGAGGCAGCCTGCAGTGGAACATTGCGCTCCACAGACACATTGTTCGTCTCCTGGGCTAGGAGCTACTGCAAGAACATTGGATGATTATAGAATAAATATCAGGGCTCTCACTGCACAAGCTGACAACCGAAGCAAATTCCAACAATACAGCTACAAGTGTGCTCAAAAACTGAGAACCAGGTGAACAGAGCACATGGTCAGCGACTGGCTGCCGCCCCCTCCCCAACTGACCACACCAACCCCCGGACACATGAACATGAAACATGGTTATCTTTGGAAGTCGGGGGGTCGCAAGACCCCCCCGGCCGTATTTATTAAGATATAAAAATAACAAATTTTTAATTGCATGGTAAACAATTTATACAAAAATCAGCAGGACATTAGATACAATATTGTCAACAAGTTTGAGAGACTAGCCTTAACAGAAACTCTAATACAGATTGTTTCCTAACCGAATCTAACATCCTCATCTAGATTTTTGTATACTACATTTCTGGCCATATGGCAAGGTCGCTAACCGGTGTCAGGTCCTACTAGCTGCGCCTTACCTAGAGATGTGCGCATGCGCAGCCGGGCCCGGTAATTACCCGGTCCACGCCGTGAACTCCATTTACCCACTAAAGGAGGGCCCTTACTCTGCGCCATCCGGTGACATCATGAGTATGTGCGCGCGGGGTGGCTACCAGCCTAAGGAAAGCGTGACTACTCCAACCCGCGCCCCTTTGAAGCACCAGTTACCTTGCCCCTGAAGTTCTAGGAGGGGCCAATGGCTCCCTCCCCCTGGGCGGGAACCTCCATAGGATGATGCCCGCCCCCTCAGACCTTAAAATAGCTGCTCACCGGTCATGACCTTACCGCCACAGGCCAGCATTGTTAACCGACGATCTGGCCTCCCCCTATTCTAGACCTAAACTAAGAGCGTATTCACCTAGCAAATCCCTCCAACTAGGCCCAGAGATTATTAGACCACAGGACGTTCCCTGCCTCCGTCAAATGCACCCCATCCCTCAGGTAGAACTGCTCGCCCCAGATACACCCATGTGGAATTGTCTGCAACCGGGGGGCCCGAAATAGTTTGTCCAACTGTGTATTGATCCTCTTTACCGAGTGATTCAATGCCCTGACCGAGTCCCCCCCTCGCCACTGCCACCGAGGGATAAGTTGCGACCATACTACTGTGCAGCCCGGGCAAGTCCTGGCCACCCACCCCGCAGTGGAGATGATCTCCTCAATAAGGATGCGCCTCCCCAGTTTGGCCAGATCATTCGCCCCTAAGTGAAGTATCACCACTGACGGGGAGGCGGGCTGCTGAGCTAAGAGTCCCTGAAAGAAGCTCCTAAACTGGCTGAGGCACAGACCCCCTCTCCCCAAGAATGAGATATCAAACCCCTTGTGCCGCCTTACTCTTACGGTCTCCTGAAAGAAAAACATGTTCAGAACGCTTCACATAAGAGTGGCCCACAATCCAAATAACCTTTGTCTTGCGTTCTTCCTGTTGCTTGTGCTGTGGTGGTGCAGATCGTTGACGACCGGTGGCGAGTTCCTCCCCTGCGTCACAGGTTTGAGAAACTGCAAGAACCAGAAACATAGCAAGCGTGAGCACCATCTTATCACAACATGTCAATTCGTACATATCGTTTATAGCAACCAGATGTCCATCTCCCAATTCTCTTCACATTCTCAGGTGAGAGACCCCTTAACGCTGCTTCGGTTGCAGCCCCTATCCTAAAGGAGTGAGTGCCAAATTCTTTGGGATCTAAACCTGCTTGTCTGACTGTCAGCTCCAGGACTCGCCTAAACTGGTACCTGGTCAGTGGTGTCCCATCGGCGTGACACAACAGTGCACCCCCCACCGTGCCCCCCCGCTGCCTATGGAAAGCCTCCACATGCGACACAGGGCAGCAAGGGTTGACCCGGGCCCGATGGAGCACTATGGTGTGACCCCGAGATTCCTGGTCAGTTTTCGATCTCTGAATTGTCACCCACATAGTATCCTCTCTGATCTTAACACTAGTCCACTGTAGGCCGCCCAACTTATCCCCTTTTGACCCTGCCACCAACTCACCAATTCTCAGGGCCCCATAGAAAGCCAGGGAAAATGCAGCTTTAAACAGAAGTAACCCCCACTCTGAGCTACAGACCTCGTGCAATGCCCCCAATAATGCTGCCAGCCACGCCAATCCTATGGGCCTTCTCGCATCCACAGAGTGACCCTGTAACCGGCGCCATCCCCTAAGAGCCTTGCGCACCATAAAAGAATTAGTGGGGTCTCGCATGCCCTTAGCCTGTGCAAAGAAGGAGACCGCCGCCCTATGTCTGCTTGCTGCTGCCACTGTGCGCCCTTCCTTGTGCATCCATTCCAAATAAGCCGCGAAGCTGTCCTCCTGTGCCCACCTAACCTCCCATTCCTGTCCCAAGAAAACGCGGTAAGACAAAAACACCCCTTCGTAAGCTGTCTTGGTCCTGGGGGCTAAGCTAGCAACCACGAGGTCCTGTAATCTGGGGCACCAATCTGCCAAAGTATTGCCGGGAAGTGTGCTGCCGAGGGGTCTGCTGCAGGATGATGTTCCCTGAAGACCTGCATTTTAAAACGAGAAAGGGAGTCAGCTGCATTGTTGAGGATGCCTGGGACATGCTTGGCTCTGAAAATTACATTCCATTTTAAGCACTGCAGCACAATCTCTTTTATCAGGCGCAATATAAACGGACAGCGTGCCCCCTGTTGGTTTATACATTCCACCACTGTCATGTTATCTGACCAGAACACCACTGATTGGTTACCTAGGTGTTCTGGCCAGACCTTCAATGCCACCCACACTGGGAAGAGTTCCAGGAAGCCAATGTTGGTGGTCAGACCCCTCGCTCTCCATTCCTCCGGCCACCGCTGGGCGACCCACTTGGTCCCTAGGATGGCACCAAAGCCCACACTACCAGCAGCGTCTGTCCACAGACCCAACTCTGCTGATGTAGCGGGAGGACGTGACCACACTACCCTGCCATTAAAGTCCTCCAGAAATGCCATCCATATATGCATATCCTGGCAAACCTCAGCTGACAGCCTAGTGCGGTGATGTTTCTCCCGTAGTCCTTTCATAGCCTGAGCAATAGAGCGTGAGAATGGGCGCGCCAGTGGGATGACCCGCGGTGCAAAGTTCAGTTGCCCCACCACTTCCTGCAGCTGCAGCAAGAAAACCTTGTTCTTACATAGGCATTGACGCAGAGCTGCCCTAAACCTAGACACTTTGTCCCTGGGCAACCTGAAGCATCCCTCCACTGAGTCAATTTCGATGCCAAGAAATTCCAGGCAGGTGGCCGGGCCAACCGCCTTCCCCGGTGCCAGCGGGACCCCAAAAGCCCGCATGAGCACGCAAAATTCCTGCAATGCCCAAGCACACTCCTGAGAGTCCGCCGCACCTAAGAAAAGGAAATCATCCAAGTAATGCATGACCTGCTGGTGGCCCGTCGCCTGTCTCATGGCCCATTCTAGAAATGAGCTAAATGTCTCAAAGTATGCACATGATATGGAACAGCCCATGGGCATGCATTTGTCCATGTAAAACTTGCCCTCGAAAGTAAAACCTAAGAGGTGGTGATCCATCGGATGCACTGGGAGAAGACGGGAAGCAGATTCAATGTCAGATTTTGCCATCAATGCTCCTGTACCCAGAGCACGCAACAAATCAACCGCCTGATCAAATGAGGCATACTTTACACTACAAATCCCCTCATCAATCGCATCGTTCAAGGATGCACCTCTTGGCGCCGATAGGTTGTGGATCAGTCTAAATTCGCATTTCTCTTTTTTGGGTACTAACCCCAGCGGGGACAGGCACCTCCTGGAAGGGGCCAGCTATCCTGCCTAGAGACAGCTCCTTGGAAATCTTAGCGGCCACCACCTCTGGATTCTGTTTTACTGACAGTTGGTTCCTGCAGTGTGCGCTACCTGTGTAACCCATCGCCGGGATCCTAAAACCTTGTGAAAAACCTTCCTGAAGTAGAGTGGCCGCCGTGTGATCAGGGTACCTATTCAACCAGGGGATCATTGCTAAAACGTCTATTGGCGTGGGGGGGCCCGGCTCGTCTGGATTACTCTGGCTTCCCCCTACCCCTGTGACCGTGGTTGCCTTGCTTGTTCCTGCACGTTGTCTCGGGGTGGGATGGGTGACCACAGATTGCACACGCATGTCTAAATCTACAGGTGCCCTGGGGCCTTGTGCAGGAGCGCTTATTAAAGTCCCAGCACACCCCTTTCCTCTCTGATCCCCCCCCCTTATTCTTCCCTGGGACCTCACTCCCCTGGTTTGACCGAAAGGGCTGTTGGGATCTGGCGGAGAACACCCTGACTGCACTGGTAACCTGCGTAGGGGCTGTGTCCCCTGAGAACTGCTTGTGCCAGGACATAGAATCAACCTTGTCCCACGCCAATGATGTATCAAATTCCTTGGCCTTCCTGAAATTAACATCATATTCCTTCCACGCATCCCCAGTGTATTGATCGCTCCACCCCACAATTCTGCTCTGGTAACAAGCCATTGCTGCCTGCACATTTGGGGGGCGTTCGGCCGTGATAGCCGAAAGAACGGAAAAGGCCCTGATCCAATTCTTCAAAGTCTCCTCTACCCTGAACCTGGAGCACTGTGCCCTCCACTCACTTGGATGCATCCACTCCTTTAGTAGCTTAGCCTGCTCCATTTCCCTATTGTCTAGCAACAAAGAAAAAATGTATACATACTTCCCCGCCCAAATCAATTCTTTCACTGCCTGGGACACATGCTGCCCCAAATTTTCACTCCTGGATGGCACTTAGCCGTCCCCCAAGAGAGGCAGCACCACCTCCTTACCATTTACGGGCACCTGGGCCGGTAGAACACTATCTCCATTCGGCTGGGCGGGACCGGAACCTGTAAGTGAAGAAGATACGGGCACCGCAGTATTGTAAGCCGCCGTTGCAGCCTTAATCTTCTCTACCAATTTTACCGCTTCTGCCGCATGATCAGATGAGGCAAGACACACACCCCCCTTTCGCAGCCAAGGCAATAAGGCCGCTATCTGAGATACCAACTCAACCGGGACTGGGACCGGATTACCAGCTGGCACATCTGGGACCCCAGAGGGAATATCCGATGGCCCTGGTGTATTAGGCAAGGGGGCAGGTGTCGGTTGCCCACTCGGGACTGGTCCCGGCCCCACAGGCACGGGAGGGGTAGGTGCTGCAGGAGGGGGTGCCGGTGGCATGGCTGGAACCGGTGCCACGGGCGCCGGAATTACTGCGGAGGTACAAGAGGAACCGGTATCGCAGGTATGGGCATACCGGGGGCCGGGACTAGGGGTACGGGGGCTGGGGCACTGTACCTCGGCTTCTTGGCCTTTGATTTCCTAGGTGGGGTAACGAAATCCCCCCTCGGCAAGGGTGCCGTTCTCTCCCGCACCGGCCTGCCTGATGGGCCTGGGGGATCAGCAAACCTCTCATTTATGCGGGCCTCTAATTCATCAACCTTCCCCAATTTCTTGTTAATTTGAGTCATTTCACGCATCATGGCCTGCATCATTGCCTCCATGCTAGACCCTCTCTTACCACCCCTTGGCCCCGGCATGGTTAACACGCCACTGCCCTACACTCCTAATGTTATGACTCAGCTGACCGTGCGCTTTGTACCTTCACCAGCTGGAGGATTTACAGGGGGCTGTCAGCACCATGCAACGGCAACCGCAACGCCCCGGCTTATCCGGTTTGTCAGGGGTGAGTAAACTCTAACGTAGACCCACCCGGCGGCTACCAGAAGCAATGAAATGCTAGCCCCCCGCTCTCCTCTTACCGATCAACTCCTGCGCGTTTCCACAGCCGGTATCAGGTTCGTGACCACGTCCGCCGCTCACCAGTCTGGGCTCACTGTGCACAAGACGCCAAAACACTGTATCGCACTGCCTGTAATAGAAAAATGGTTAATATCTGGGAGGGGCACACTCACGCAGTTCCACAAAAACCTGAAAATTAAAATTACCCTTGATAGGGTGCTCGCACCCTTGCTGGCAAGGAAGATAGTCCCCAGAGGCAGGAGAGGGTTGTAATGAGACAAAAACACTGTAATTCTATTTAATTTCGCCCCCCCCTACAGACCCCCGGAAATCCAGGCACAGTGTAGCATCCAAGTAAACCCTAGCAGTAATGCTAACACCCTAACTCACACAGATTTGCAATTAATATGAAAGCACTTTTTTTAAAAATCGACCCAGGTCTCCCTTCCAAGCACTGCCCCAATCTTTCCTGCTTAACAGCTTCGAAAGTGGATGCCCCAATTCCCTCAGCAACCAACTCGAACGTTCCCTTAGAGTCGAAGACACCTGCCCTCGGTCGGTATCAGTGAACGGGGGTAAGAAAGCGCCACACTCCCAGTGCCCTCAACTCCAAATATAGTGCCGCTGGGGAGAGTGCCGAGACTCCGCTTGCGAAGCCTCGAAAAACCTGACTGGATCCCACCTTGTGATCTCGGTCAGCTACAGGGCTTCCGGCCCCACCCCCGCCCCGACAAATACCTCCAACTCGACGCTCGGTGCTGCCGATTTTGATCCTACACGCCGCCAAATCGCTCGAATTCCTGCCTGGTACACGCCGACACTGCTCGATCCAGGAATCCCTCGAAGCGCAGGACGACCTGCAGATAACAAAAAGGACAATTAAAAACAAGACGCCCCGAGCGCGGGGCACGACACGCTGTGGGGGAGCGTCCAGGGAACAAGAGGGTCCCATGGGCGCTCCCCGCTTCTTTATCCCCAAGGGGCCCAGCAGGGGGGGTGGCTACGCCCCCCGCCCAGCCCCTTTTGTGGCCCGCCCCCCTGACCCGGAAGTCCTACTATGACATCCGGGTCAGGGAGGGAGCCAACCAATCGGTGGTGGGGTGCGCCCGGAAGGGCACGCCCCACCACCGAGAGGCACGGAGGAGGAGGCGGTCGCCGCACCGCCATGCGGGCGGGGGGGCCAAGAGCCCCCCCTTTTCAGGTGATTCAGAGCTCGTGGCTAAATTCCCATCCTTGTGCAAACGTCTGTGTGCCCAGTATTCAGCATTCTTGGTCCTGTGGTGTTTTCGACAAGGGGCAATTATAAGTGCGAGAAACATAGCAACCCCTTAATTTTTTCCAAGATCAATTTCAGCAGTTGATAGCAGGGAGGAAATGACTGGTTATTGAAGAGTCGTGTAGATTTCATTGCGGTAGCACTAAGTTCAACGTTATGCCCCATTTGCAAGTGGAAACTCGGTAAGTACATCACCCTGTGGTGTTGATGTTTACTGGGTCCGGGAAATACAAGGAGCAGTCGTCACAAAGGCAGGGTAAACACGTATCTGATGTGATAAATATTATATAATATTTCATTACAACATTTGACATCACACATGTAAAATGTATCATGGCCCCATTAGGTGTAATGTCTAGCCTCCCTCAATAAAGATGTAATTGAGCATTGCTTGGTGTGTACCTTGGGAGCTTCGACGCCCTGGTTTAAGTACATCCAGTTAAACATCTCTAGTTTAGAGAGACCTAGCCTCCTCCCTGACCCAGCCTCCATTAAGAAGGAGGATACGTTGTCGGTAAATGAAAACTTTTTGATGAAGTGGGCCAGGGGTAGGAATCTGGCAATTTCCGTCTCTGATACCCTTAGAAGTTATGTGATGATCCAAACGTGCCCTGCGATTGAGCCATATTTGGAATGGGTTAATCACCCCTGGGAGAGAGCAGTTCTCACTAGATTCTGTCTGGGCTGAGTTAGATGGAAACTATGGGGCATATTTACAAGGGGTTTGTGCCACTGGAATGTCACTTTTAACAAAGTTCCTGTGGCGCAATGCACTGCACCTTATTTACAAAGTGGCGTAGCCACTTTTTGTGGCTTAACGCTCCTTTGTAAATACGGCACCCTTTCACGCAGGTATCTGCGTGAAAGGGGTGTGCAATGGGTGTTGCTGTGGGCATTCCACCGCAACACCCATTGCTTTTTGGGGCTGCTCCAGATTTACAAGGATCTGTAAATCTGAGGCAGCGCTAAAAACTAACACCAGGCAATAGCATGCGTTAGAACGGCGCAACAGGGAGAAAAACTTTTATTACTCCTTGTGCTGCATTTTTCAGCGCACATGGAAAGAGTAAACGTCATTAATGATTGGTTATGTGCAGGGAATGATTGTTCATGTGCAGGAAGGTGTTCCTTCCTGCACATAAACAATCATTCCCTGCAACTCAGGCACCCTTGCGATACTGCGCAAGGGTGTCCGTGTTGGCGCTAGGCAGTTATTTTTAGTGCCAGCACTAGAGTAAGCACAGGGGTGCACCATATAGTTGTAAATATGGCGCATCCCAACGTTTTGGAAATGGCGGAGCCGGTGCTGTGAAATTTGCTGCAGCGCCATGCTCCTCTATTTCTTTGTAAATATGCCCCTGTGTTTCCCTATTGGTCAATAAGGCTTTATCACCATCAGCCGCTGCCCTTGTGACAAAACATCTGACCAAACCTTGTTGCACTTTGTTTTTCTGCAGTTTGATAAAGAATTGCCAAAGGGCTTGCTTATCCCAACGATCCAAAAGGTACAGATTAAAATTTGAAGAGCCGCTCTTATTTATTCGCAATCTCTATGTATGCAGGAAGTATGTCTTAGAGTGAGCCTATTTTTAAAATCTGCTGTTAGAATTCGCAACTCAATGCTGTTTTAATATGATCTTATGCAACCTCTAGCATTTTATATTCCTTTTATATTACTCGTGTTTTATCTGCGAACGGCGGTTTGAATAATTTATTGTTTAGTATAAGGCTGCATGTTTTCAATGTATCATTCTCTTGATTGCCATTTTTTGCCGAAATAAAGATAATTTAATTGATCTTCATCGCACATGACATCAGCTATTACATAATGAATGTCAGTCGCAATCTCAGTAATCAGATAAGGAAAGGGACTTACAGCCAGATTCATGAAAACCGAAATCTGCGATTTCTAAATAGCGATTAATACCGAATCGCTATTTAGAAATCGCAGATTGGGATTCATCAAAAACTGCGAGAAAATAAAGCAAATCGCAACCGTCCGCAAAAGGCGATAGCGATTTTTCAAATTCGCAGAAAAATCGCTAAATCCGTCTATTTCCGTGTAGGAATAGCGATCTCGCAATTAGCGAGATCGTAAATTGCGATCTCTCTAATAGCGAGATCGCAAAAACGGGAAGTCGCATTTCGAGCACAGTAATGACATCACAACCAGGAAGCAGGCAGTTCCCTCCCCCATGGAGAACACTGAGGCAGAGATTGAAGCAGCACCACACAGAGCTCCTCTTAAAACACCTCCAGACTTGGATATTTTGGATATTGCAGACTGCAGCTATGCCACAGGATGCAGCAGCAGGGCCCAGTGACACCGGGCGCAGGCGCAAGATAAAATTTTCTGAGCAGGAGCTGGAGCATCTAATCGATGGAGTCTGCCATGACCACAACAAACTATTTGTCAAGGACTCCAGGAGGGTGCCTGAGGCTGAGAAACGGCGACTGTGGCTGCGCATCCGCGCCAGAGTCAACGCAGTGGGAGTAACACAGAGGTCCATAGACGATCTCAAAAAGAGGTGGTACGACCTCCGAGGTCGTGCCAAGGAGAGGGTGGCTGAGAGGCTGGGTGAGAGCCTTGTCACTGAAAGGGGGAGATCCAACAGTCCCTCCCAACACCCCCTTGGAGGATCGTGTGGAGGACACACTGCAGCGTGAGGCATGTGTTGGGGTTATCCCTCTGGACTCATCCCGACTCACCCAAGACAGCCAAGGTAAGTGGCATGCGACTGCGACCCTGTCCCCTAACAATGGCCATGACCCTATAGCCTCCCATGATCAACCCCAGTCATGCAGCCCATGCACATCAGAACATGCCCTATTGCATTGTGGGACATGTAGTCTGCCCACAACTTACAAAAACTCCAATGCAGCCAGACATGTCCCAATGTCCGCAATGCAACAGCCAGTCAGGGATTGGTAGCCAGCATGCATGTACCAACTGCACATGTCAAAGAGACATGCAATTAATCTACGTCCACTTTCCATCACAGGTGGCGCAGATAACACCAGCAGTGACAGCGAGAGGCTGCAGATAGATGAGGCACCAGAGGAGCCTGAGGGTGAGGAGGAGCAAACATCCACACAACCAGCTCCATCTGGCCAAGTACCAGTGCCACCATGCAGACCACCACCAGCAACGCCAGCTCCATCAAGCACAGCACCAGTGCCACCATGCAGACCACCACCAGCAACGCCAGCTCCATCAGGCACAGCACCAGTGCCACCATGCAGACCACCACCAGCAACGCCAGCTTCATCAGGCACAGCACCAGTGCCACCATGCAGACCACCACCAGCAACGCCAGCTCCATATGGCACAGCACCAGTGCCAGCTGCAAGACCCATCCCAGTGGCACCATCAACATCAGGTGCTGCTAGACCTGCGACACAGCGCACACCCACTGTGGGCAGCCAGCACAGCAGGCATGTCAGGGAGCAGCAGCAGAGTACAGCACGCACCGGCAGGAGGGCGATGGCTGTGCGTGTGCCAGGGCTCAGTATTGAGCACCGCATGCTGCGCGTGCACCAATTGCAGGCACGACGCCAAGGTGCCATACAACTGCAGCTCCACAACATAGGCAGAAATGTTGCCAATGTGTCTGATCGAATTGACCGGATGACAACTGCCATGGAGGCAAACACTGCGGCCATCATCAGCCAGCGCAACATCGCCCGCCGCCGCCACCGCCAACTACTCACGCGCCTCTCGGCCTACACGCGTTCCAACTACGTGATAGGAAATGCCACCTCCCAGCTGTCCCGTCGGTGTCTGGCAATGCAGCTGCAGATGGTACAATGCAGCGAGGACGTGGCACGTGTACTTGAGCATGTGACCAGTGCTGTCCTGGCTCTACAACCAACTGGCCCAGCCAATGCTGGTGGGGATGACACAAGCGAGGGGACATCGAGTGTCAGCAGCCTGTCTGCAACACAGGTCGGTGTCCTACGCCGCAGCAGCAGGCCCAGTGTGGGATCACGTGCCCTGCTGGAGGAGGAGCCTGAGAGGCGACTGGGTGCTGCGCGCCGGAGGCGCACATGACATTTCAATCCATGGGCAGGGACATGCTGCTGACATAAGCATGTCGTGTCTAAAACATTGAGCAGTATGGCGCAATACTCCTCACATGTAAATCATAACAATTATTCCATATTATTGTGCTATCAACAATAATATTTATTCAAGCATTGCACATCGGACTCCTGTCATTATTTCCATTGTCATGCATTTGTGAAGTGTTGGGTGAGGGGAGTGGGTGCACTAGAAACAGTTCATTGTGATGTGGTTGCGCCGTCTGTGTCCTTCAGCTGGATGTTCCCCGCGTGCATGACGCGCATGTGCAGATGGCCGCTCGTCCCCTTCCGACTCACTGCCAGATATCTCTACAGGAATCCGGCGCTTGGTAGCAATGTTGTGTAGTATTGCACACACAGCCACAATGCGGCAGCAGACATCAGGACTGAAGTACATGGCCCCACCAGTCTTGTGAAGTATGCGGAATCTGCTCTTCAGTAGCCCAAATGTCCTCTCAATGCAATTCCTTGTGCGTATGTGTGCTACATTGTAACACCGTTGCTGTGGTGTAGCAGGGTTGAGGTATGGGGTGAGGAGGTATTCACGGAGAGCGTAGCCACTGTCACCTGAATGAGAGGAGCAGAGGGTGAGTGCCTGTGCAGCGCAGCTAGTTCATCACAGTGTAACATTGTGGGGCAAGTGTACTTACCAAGTAGGTGTCCTTCACCAAAGTCTCCCCTGGCCAGTCGTGTGTGGAGGCCGCAGTGCCGGAATATGAAGGAGTCATGTGTGCTCCCCAGGTACTGTGCCACTATGTCCGTGATGTATGTCTTGCCATTGCACACCATCTGGATGTTGAGGGAGTGGTAGGACTTGCGGTTGCGGTACATGTATTCCGTTTGTGCTGGTGGGCAGATGTGGATGTGGGTACAGTCAATGCATCCTATCACATGTGGAAATTGCGCTACATTGTAGAATTGATGCTTGGTCTCATCCAAGTCCTGTTGGCTGGTGGGGAATTTTATGTGCTGGTGTAGCTGGGTCAGCATTGCATCTAGGAAACTCCTTAGGCAGCGTGACATGGTGGGCTGGGATATCCCCCCAGCAGCGGCAGTTATCCCTTGGAAGCTTCCGGAGGCCAGAAGGTACAGGCTGCACAATACCTGGACATGTGTGGGCACGGCATTGGTCCGCCTTGTTGGGTGCTGCATCAGGGGGTCCAGGTCCTGGATTAGCTTGATGATCATTGGCCCATTCAGGTGGTACTTAGCATATATTTGATCTCTGGTTTGGCCCAGCAGGGTGACCCGCTGGCGGAATATCCTCTCCTGGATCCTGCGTCTGTTCCGTGCAGCTCGCTGTAGCCTTCGCCGTCTGACCACCATGTACAGTCCTGGCATTGTGAGAGTCCTAAGGCTGCAGCTGCATCTCCTTAAGTGTGTTTGGTCAGGCCAGCACCTGTTGCTGATTGGGAAACGGTTTTTCAAGCATTTTTTTTTTTTTACTTTGATGGTTACCACCTGCTTTGGGTTGTCCTTAAATTGCGCCTCGCAAACAGCGATTTTTGGATTTTTCTCAAATTGCGATTTTTCTTGAATAGCGATTGCGATTGTATTGTGAATTTGCATACTTATTCACAGAATCCGTGGTTTCTCGCATTTCCTGAATCGCTATTGGGCTACTACCAGGATTCTGCGAATTCTATTGCGAATTCGCTATTATGTCTTAACGAATTCGCAAATTTTTTTCTTGAATACCTTTTTTTAGAATTGCGATCGCAATTGCTTTTTCGCAGCTATTGCGATCGCAATTTAGCTTCATGAATCTGGCAGTAAGAAGAAAGGCCTGCAGTGGTTTAAGGGACACCTGCAGCAGGGTTTGTTGAACTTTTACGAATTTTAAGTCATAAGATTGGCACGTGATAATTGGAGAGTGAGCTCAAGAGACATTTCCTCATTCATTCTACAAACATAAATACCTTGGTGTCTTTTAGTCAATCTGTGCAGAATTGGAAAATACAATTAAAATTATATATTGTGTGCCCTACACAAACATAAAATGTATTGATTTATCTTAACATTTAACTCATTCGGTGCAACGTGTTTCTTCTATGTCTACCTTTTGGTTCTTTCATTCACACGTTCATCGTGTAGGAAATAGAAAATCAAGTCTACATATGTTTTGGGGGCGCTAGAGGGCGCACTGCGGGATGGCTGGCTAACTCGGCAGCTCCGCCGGACGGCTCATATATTACTGCACTTAACGTAATTACACCTTAAGATACCAATGCCAAACTAGAAAATTCAGTCGGCGGAGGGAAAACGGCGCGTCCTGATATAGTTTTCAAACCTGACCCCGAGGCGGAATGGGAGAAAACTGACCCGGAGGGATTGCCGAGATCCGGGATCGGAGCAGGCGGGATGGCGGCAACCAGGGATATAACGGTGTAATCAACATCCAAAACCCCGGACCGCAAACCTGCAGGGTCACAACATTGCCTGCAAGCCGCCTCGCTCGACACTGACAAGACGAGACGTAAGTGCCCATCACACGCCATGAGGTGCGGACCAAACACCTACGTCCCAAGCACTTTTGCATGCACTGACCTGCAATGGCGGCTCCAGATCGAATTGCTTAGTTCCGTCCCGACTCTGCGTGAGCATCTCAGCAGCGGTGAACCGGACATTACACGATTAGGGTAAGAGGAGCTACAATAGCTGTTGCGGGTATAATGGTGGCAGCGCTAGCGAAGAACAGATGCGGCCAAAAGTAATTACATACGAATAAAGGCGCGAACACCGCTTGTAAAGATGGCGGCGCCCGAACCTGCATGATTGATTACTGGCACCGCGTCTGTGACTAAGGCTCGATCCGAAATTGGAGACATACCAGCGCAACTATGATCCATCTGCCATCTGTGGCTGCGGTCTTACATGCGCCTTTGGTTGCTCGCCGTTTTGCCTGATGTGCTCTACGTAACTGCACTATTTCTGTGTGGGAACCGGAATGATTGCATGGACATGAACTGACTACACTGCAGGGAAAATTTGCAAAAAATTACTACTGCCATACTGCACCAGGCTCAGACACTTGATATAAGGCTCTTAACTTCTATGTTGTTCAGGAAGCCCAATGTGAAGGCACACATCGCGGATGTTAGGTTTACATGGTAACATGGCAGCAATGTTTGCTTGGCGCAGGAAAATCATGAGTCACGCTACACCTCAAAGTAAGCACACTCTGCAACTGTAGTAACGCCGTGAAATCAGCATACACGGCACTATTGGAGCTCCAGACGTGCAAGTTCAACGTGCGGTGATGGCCATTTCAAAACACGTGTGAAGTAAACGTGTCGGGGTGACGACACAACGCATATGCAGGCCGACACTTATCGACTGCTCATCCCGGTCATTGCAGAAGTCCATGTGGTATTCGAATTATGCGCACTAAGCACCCAGTCCCCATCACCGCATGACTGACTTCTAAACAGCGTGCATTAACGGTTCGAGCTGCGCCACGCTGTAAAATCCTGCGCTACCTGGGACAACCGCGCTTACGGACTCCATAATCCCTGTGGATATAAGGACGCCAGTAACTGCTCTGCATTTCACTGCAACTCCGTGAGGCACGAGCTCTCTGCCGTGGCTAAAACGCGATAATCCCCATCAGAATCACTGTCACAACAAATAGCGTGAAAGTGCACCACCAAAATGGGGAAACCCGACAAGCAGCAGCCCAAAATCAACTTCGAACAGCGACGGCCACAATGAGGGGTGCAATCGGACACAGAAGCAGAAACGGAAAACTCACCACCCAAAGGCATGGAGGTTATGCTAAAGGCAATACAGAGCAGTCTACAAGATATGCACGGCAAGATGGACCATTTAACAACCCGCATGGCCACCATTGCAGCAAAGATTGATCGACATGGCGAACGGCTAGATGGAGCAGATACCCGAATTTCGGCAGTCGAAGATGAATCACATGCAAGTGCAGCTAAGTGCACAGATTTCGAGAAAATACTGGAGGTGATACGATCTAAGTCTGAAGATTTGGAAGCGAGATCGCGCCGCAACAACGTGCGCATGGTAAATGGTAATGGTAATGGTAATGGTAAAGTAATTTTTAAAGCGCTAGCATTTATCCTAAAAGGATATCATGGCGCTAAAATAAACAATGCACAGAGAGCTGGCACTGGTCGATGATAATTTTAGTGAGTGTTGGGGAACAGTGTGGTTTTAAGTTTTTTCCTAAAAGTAAGGTAGTCATCAGTAAGTCTCAGATCTGTCTGTAAATTGTTCCACAGGTTTGCAGCTAAGTGTGAGAAGGCACGGCCACCCGTCCTAACCTTCTTTATTCGGGTAGTTATCGCTCTTGCTGTGAGTTGGGAGCGAAGATTTCTATTTGGTACATAGAAATTGATTCTGTTTTTAAGGATTGCTGGGCCAGTTTTACGCAATACTCTCTGGGTAATGCATAGTATTTTAAAAGTGGCTCTTTCTCTCATTGGCAGCCAGTGTAAGGCTCTCAAACAACTTGTAGCGGAGTCATATTTCCTTTTGTTACATACGGCTTTTGCTGCCGCATTCTGAACAAGCTGTAATTTTGAAAATAGGTAATCCGCCATGCCAACGAATAGGGAATTCCCGTAGTCAAGTCTGCTAATTAGTAGTGACTGGACTAAGATCTTTCTACATTCCAAGGGAATCCAAGGAAACACTCTTCGTAGCATTTTCAGTAACGCAAAGCCTTTACCACAGACAGTTGTTACGTGGTTTTTCATTGACAATACATTGTCGATGTGAACTCCCAAGTTCCTTGCCGTCTGAGTTGGTTTAGGGGGGGTGCCAAGAATGTTGGACCACCAAGTGTCATCCCAAAGTTGTTGGGAGCCGCCGAACTATAAAATCTCCGATTTATCGGCGTTTAGTTTCAGACAGTGATTATGCATCCAGCTGGATAGTTCGGTAAGGCAGTTAAGCAGTCTGTTTTTGGGATCTTCTTCACCATTTAGGGCAATCATTAATTGTGTATCATCGGCATATGAGCAGATGTTAACGCCCCACTTCTTCCCAATAGTGGCTAATGATGACACATAAACATTAAATAATGTTGGACTTAATGATGCCCCCTGTGGTACACCATACTTGATTTTACGAGGTGTAGAGGTAAAGCTGCCTAATCGCACAGATAGCGATCTGTTGGATAAAAAAGAGTTCAGCCAGGTCAGGGCTTTTCCCTGTAATCCTTTTGCGGCTAGCATCTGTATTAAAAGGTTATGGGATACGGTATCAAAAGCCGCTGATAAATCTAACAATATCAGGGCCACCGTTTTACCTACATCAACCTGACTTCTGATATCATCCAGTACTGCCAGGAGAGTTGTCTCAGTACTGTTGTTCGACCTAGAGCCTGTCTGCGAAACATCCAGCAAGTCATTAGTTTCCAAATAATTTGATAACTGTTTGTTCACTAGTTTCTCCAATACTTTTGAAAAATATGGCAGCTGCGAGATGGGCCGATAGTTGGCAGGATTGTTTATGTCCGCACCCACTTTTTTAAGTAAGGGAGTCACTACTGCTGTTTTCCAGATAACTGGAAATTCTGCTTGGTCTAGTGACTGGTTTAGTACTTGCGTCACTATTGGGCCAATTAAAGGAATTAGTTGTAAGAAAATGTGGTGTGGGCATGGGTCCAATGGGGAACCCGATTTAATTTCTTACATGACTTTGTTTACTTCTTCCTCTGAAAAAGGGCCAAAGGCAGAGCAGGTGGCCGGGGGGAAAGGCTCTGCATCAACATGGTGCTCAGTTATTTCCCGATCATTACTGATGAAGGATGAATACATTTTATCTATTTTATCAAAGAAGTAATTGCTGATTTTGTTACATCCCTCCTGCGAGGGTGACAGATTTGATGTGAGGCTGGGGGGATTGCAGAGTTCTCTGACAATTGTAAAAAGTTCTTTAGAGGAATGTTTGTGTTCTAATATTTGCCGTGACAGGTAATCTTTTTTTGCTTTCCGTATAGCTGCATTATAGGCTTTCAGTTCTTTTTTATAAATGGATCTGTCAATCGTGGTTTTACTTAACCTCCACTTGTGTTCCAGCGAAGTACATTTTCTTTTAAGGGCCTTGAGATCTGGACCGTACCACTTCTCTGACACTGTTCGCCTGGTTTTACATTTAGTGGTATTTATTGAACAATGTTCAAGTGCTTCACCAATACTTTTTTGTAGTTGATAAATTTCTTGTTCAGTGGAGGAGCTTGAGTTAGTATAATGAGAGTGCTGTTGGAACTTCTCCAATGAAAATTTACTCCAGTTTTTAGTTGTAGCTGGAGTCTGTATCATTGGTCTCGTATTTTTTATTGATAGGCTGATATTAAAATCTATCCTATAATGATCGGTCCATGTAAGAGGCACAATATTATTAATAGTAGTGGTCTCGATATTCGTAAATATCAGGTCCAGCCTGTGTCCCGCTCTATGTGTGTCCTGGTTGACTAGTTGTGTTAATTGTAGGATTTTCATGTTATCTGCAAGATGCCTAGTGAGTGAATTAGTATGTGACTCAAAATGTACATTAAAGTCTCCTAATAGTAAAATGTTTTTGTGTTTTAGACAAGCAGGAAGAATCTGAGAGAGAAGCTGAGTACTAAATTCAACTGTGCTCCCTGGAGGGTTATAAATGATAGCTCCTCCCATCAGTAGATAGGTGCCTAAAGAGACTGAATAAATCATTACTTCATGTTTGCTATCCTGTTTGGGTACTTCCTGGGTACAAGTGAACTTCTCTAAAATAACAAGGCTACCCCTCCACCCTTCTTTTTGGGTCTATTGAGGTTTAAGATTTTATACCCTATGGGGAGCGCTGTTGCAATATCCGGAGTACTGTGAGTGTCAAGCCAGGTCTCCGTGAGGAACACTAGGTCCGGTTGCAGTTGATATAGAGTGTCCCAAAGTTCAATTGAATGTTTGGGGAGTGATCTTGTGTTCAGATAAATACAATATATATCACGATTAGGGGAGTTTCTTGATGTTGGATCATCTTTAGGTTTATTAACCCATCTGCATATCCGACAGCCAAATTGGCCCATGATGTTCGCGGGCTCCACTCTGGCACCTAGAGGATGGCCCTGTGGAGGTTTTGTATTGAGAAGCATAAGATTGTCTTTGGAGTAGGTCAGTCGCAATACATCTGGCCTGTCCCTGGTCGGTGAGGCAGAGTTTTCAGCCCCTAATCCCGTGCAGGCGCAGACGGGCTTGTCTTTGGCGCGTCTTCGACGCGTCGTCGACGCGCCCGCTGCGCTCGTCCGCTGCGCTTCCTGCGAGGGGTGTTCATTTATAACCGTAGAGGTGGGAGGGGCCGAGCACTGTGCCGCTCGCCTGCTCCTCACCAAAGATGGTGGTTTTTGTTCTAGTCCCCGGCAGCACCAAGTCGGCTGTGGTAGGGCGGGCAGGGTTCGTGGGGCGGGGACAGGGGGAGTGAAACTTGATGTCTAAGTGAGCGTTCGCAAGTTTTCTATCAAGTCACAATTACGCTTTTAAAAATTAGTTCTTCCGCATAGCAGGCGTGCCGGAATCGACAAACATTGGCAACATGGAGTCGTATGTGGAGGAAATGTGCCTCACCCTGTTTGGCAAGGAAAAACTGTCCCACGTGTTCATTGTGGAAAGGGCGCACAGAACACTGGCACCAAGGCCGCCACCAGGTACGCCACCGAGACCAATAGTGGGCCGCGTATTGAACTACCGGGACAGAGACGCAATATTACGGATGGCACGGGAGCAGAAAGTTCTTCAATTCCAAAATAACAAACTCGAATTCTATCCAGACTACACACAAGCAGTTCAACAAGCTCGTAGAGAGTTCAACGGAGCCAAGGCGAAGCTGCGTGACCTGCAAATACAATACGCAATGCTCTACCCGGCAAGACTGAAAGTGTCCTGGGAAGGTAAATCCACACTGCTCACCACTCCTAAAGCGGCGAACGACTTCATAAAGAAAATTATTAATCACTGAAGAGACAGCCAGCGGCAACAACAAGATCAGGATGAAGACTGACGACAAATAATATGGAGGCACTACCTCTGGCATCCTTTGCGGTAAGAGTTGCCTGACCAGAATGCATCAACGACCCTTCCTAAAATTGCTGTACAGGTACGGACGAAATACCTGTGGGTAAGTCTTTTTAGCGGTACTTAATTACAGACTGTCAGGAAATACGACAATCCCACTATGGCAGCACATGGGGTGATTCGAACTAGTTAATGTACGAGCCGTAATATGACCACAACATGTATTATGGCATAACAACATAATCGGAACACTTACGCTGTAGGGAAGGGCTATCCCGGTGCTTTGACCGCAATAACTGTTGTACCATGAGATACCCACTGAATTTGTCAAGGACAATGAGACTCACCTGCCTCACTGAGCACCGTTAGAACTTACTACTCTCTGTTTGACAGCATGGAGGATTGGTTTAACACTGATTTACTGTAGTGTACGACATTCAGACATTGCAGGATGTGTTGTAAGATGCGCTCGTACGCCAGTTGATGCTCACGATACCCTGCCCTATTTTTGTGTGCATGTCACAGTGAAATGGAATCTACCTATGCATGTTTTCCAGGAAACAAACTCATGTTCAGCTCCTGAAAATAGGCTAGGTTAAGGTTACTATGTTCATCATGTAGGGTACTTTTCATACACAACACCGTACTGTTATTTACGTATTCTTATCCGCCCGACACGTGGCCGGGGTATCGATAGGAGGGCTCTGAATACAGCCATAGAGAAAGGAAGGAAAAGGCACTTTGTCTTACGTCATAATTAGACTTCAGTTGTTATGCTAATGATACATGCCAGTGAAACTTGCACAACAAGATTGTCATAGCTGTATAAGATAATAAGCCCGTCCACATCCGCTAGCTCGGATGGAGATGTGTAGTCCTGGCGGACCCCCAAATGGGTGTTCCCTGACACAGTTTTAATGTATTTGGGATGTTCATTGAGGGTATGGCATCAGCAGGATTGGGCTGCTGTTGTGGGGTGGGGGGGGTCAGGGGGATTGTTATTGTTATTTGTAGATCAGACCGCTTGAGATGCATTGCCTACATCCAGCCAAAACACGATTGTATTATGTGCACAAACACCTACTGCGAGGTTCCTGTAATACCCAAGGGACTCTTCCCGGTTTAGATGGGGGGAGGGATGTAATTACCTGTGGCGACTTTCATGGCCGGACCTGACCTGCCAAATCCAGCGTTAACTTTCCTATCGTGGAATATTAGAGGTTACACAAACCCCCAAAAAATACGCCACATATTTGCATGTTTGGACAGATGACGAATAGATGTTGTCATGTTTCAAGAAACACATGAAGCTCCGCATTCGCATGCACAGGTGGGTCGGAGGTGGGCTGAATCAATGCACTGCTCAAAATACTCATCCTATTCCAGGGGAGTCTCTATATTAATTAAAAAAGGCACAAATTTTAAGATAGACACAACAACGATGGATACTAATGGACGCTATGTAATAGTGAAAGGCAGACTGCGAGGTAGACAAATAACACTGGTGAACATTTACGGACCGAACGTAGATGCACCAGACTTCTTCCAGGAAATCTGGCAACACCTAAATGCGGGTAATGATCAAATAATACTCTGGGGTGGTGACCTTAATATAGCACTAGACGACAACCCAGACAGATCGGGTGACACGACAGAACATCACACACGTGCCAGAACCAAATTGTTGGACATCATGCGCGATCTATCCCTGAAAGACATCTGGAGAGAACAATATCCAGGGGATAGTGAAGCGACACACACATCAGTGACACATGGTAGCTGGTCGAGAATAGACTACTGGTTAGGATCCGATGACATATTATTATGGACAAGCACAATCAAGCACATGCCCAAGACATTATCGGACCACAACCCAGTAAAAATATCATTGCACATCCCGGATTACATACCTCCACCATACAGCTGGAGATTTAATACAAGTGCACTTACCGACCCCCTATATGTTGACACCATCGGTAAAGCGATTAAAGAATACTTCCAGATAAATGGTGACACCACAGAAGACACTGGCCTCTTGTGGGAAGCGTTCAATGCCACAATACGGGGGGTATGTATAGGCACAACAGCTGGGATTTTAAAAGACATCAGGACACAATTGTCACGTTGTGAATCCTCTCTTCGTGCTTTAGAACGTCAATATGAATTGACGCCAACTCCCACCATACTGAGCGACATTAGAAACGCATTAACTGAACATCAAAACTTTGCAGCAGATGAAATCAAATATTTAAGTAAAAGACATGTGGCTAGGACATACGGCGAGGGTGGTCGACCTGGCAGGGCTCTAGCATCTAAAATATGTACTGGACACAAACAACACATAATTACACAAACGGTTGGGGCAGATGGAGTAACACACACTGATCAGACAGGAATTTTACAAAGCTTCGTGCACACCTACCAGGAATTATACACGTCTCGGCCAGTGGCCACACACCAAAAAACATTGAAATATCTGGATGATATTGCTATCGCTTGGCTGTCTGACAACCAACGGCAATACTTGGCCCAGCCATTAACCGTAGAGGAAGTAACAGAAGCCATTCAAACCCTGCCAAACGGAAAGGCGCCAGGACCAGATGGATTCACGTGTGAATTCTACAAAACCTTCAGTGATTCACTGGCACCACGTCTGGTAGAAATGTTTGGTGAAGCGCTAGAAGCTCAGATTCTTCCGGTCACGCTGCGCGAAGCAATGATAATAGCACTACTAAAGCCGGGCAAAGATCCTGCCTCTTGTAACTCATATCGCCCTTTATCTCTGATAAATGTGGATTCGAAAATACTAGCTAAAATCCTTGCCACACGTCTGCAACCGCTTATGCCTACACTAGTCCACCCGGACCAATCGGGATTTATCCCCTCTAGAAACACCACGCACAACACGAGAACACTATTTGCCACAGCTCATTATCTTACACCAACCACTAAAGCAGCAGCGGTTATGTTAGACGCTGCGAAAGCTTTCGATTCCATTGAATGGTCCTATTTAATAACGATTCTTCACAGAATGGGATTCCCTCGCATATTTATCCAATGGGTACAGTTACTCTACACCAGGCCCTCAGCTAGGATTAAGATCAACGGTTACGTTTCGGAGCCCATCAACATAGAACGAGGAACAAGGCAGGGCTGTCCTCTGTCCCCTCTGCTCTTCGCATTGGCGCTGGAACCCCTGGCCTGCATAGTGAGACAGAAACACCACCATTTGGCAATCCAATTTCCGAGCAGACCTTTGCACATCTCGTTATATGCAGACGACATGCTGCTATACGTCAAAGACCCGGCTATTAACCTAGACCAACTATTGCGGGTTTACATCAAATTTGGGGTATATTCGGGTCTACAGATTAATTGGGACAAGTCATCTATATTCCCACTGACAGACTCTACACGACAGCACGCGACTGAATACCCGCTAGAATGGCAGACTGACCCCATTAGATATCTGGGCATATGGTTTCACCGTGACCCTGAGGTGGTTATCAGAACTAACTACGGCAGAACCATAAATGCGCTCGAAGACAGGGTCAAGAGATGGATCCAACTCCCACTATCACTAGCAGACAGGATGGCGATCGTGAAGATGGTGGTGCTCCCTAAGCTCCTCTATCTTTTCAATAATATACCGATCCAGACTCCGAGAGAGGTATTCAAACGTATAACCACAATGACACTGACGCTAATATGGGCAGGGAAAAAGGCGCGCATAAAACTTGATACGTTAACATTACCCATTCACAAGGGAGGTTGGGGCGTACCTGACTTCTGGTTATATTATTTATGCGCTTAGGCCCAATATGCTACACACTGGTATCACAGAACTCCATATCTAACACATGTCGCGGTGGAGGAGGGTGACGCTGCACCGATTCCATTAGATGCCATCATTACACATATCAGACCCCCACCACATAATAACGACATAAACACAATCGATACCACGAACGCAGCTTGGAGAACTCTGGGCCGCATGATGCACAAATTGACTTTATATGCTCCGGCGCTACCCCTTCATCACCATCCAAATCTATCTGTCACAAGCGAGGAGGTGGGCATGAACATTTTAAAACAGGTGGGACTGTGCACCATGGGTGACATCTATAGAGACGGCGCTTTTCTCACGGAACAAGACTTGGCATTCATACAAAACCCGACACTGCTTTTCCGCTTCACATTCCATAGACTAAAGGGGGCGTTAAAACACCATTACCCGACCTTTCCAGACGAACCGCCTATAATGGACACCCTGCAATTGTTGATTACCTCCCCCAACACATCACATTTGGTCTCAAGATTATATACTCAAGCACAGGCTGAATTAGACCATGGGGCAACCAAGGCAATAGGCAAGTGGAATGATGTACTAGAAGTCCCTCTTACAGAGAAAGAATGGGAAACAACATGCACACTCACGAAACTGCTCACGCCAAATGGCAACTTGCGTATAATCCACTTCAAATACTTACACCAGGTGTATTACACACCGACCCAACTGCATAGATATGGCTTACGTGAAGAGACAAGATGCAAAAGATGTGGCTATGATCAAGCAGATTTTATACACCTGGCTTGGACCTGTACGAGGATACATGCCTACTGGCTGGAGGTAGTGGACAGGTTAACCAAAATGGTGGGTGTAACGATTGAATGCACGATTCAATGCTGTCTTCTGGGATTGTTGAGAAATGTTAAGGCGACGAAACGTAAATTCTGTATCATAGCGCTATTACTAGCCAAACGCAGAGTTTCTATGTGCTGGGACAGCCCAAACACACCCCTCATCAAACAATGGCTAGCGGATATGACATATTGCCACGACACGCTCAGGACCTATGAAGAGTCGCTCCCCACTAGATCCAGGCCTAGGAATTACTGGACATATCTCACAACTTATTTAAACGAACAGGTAGTCGATTAAGTGACACAAAGTTTGGGTGATATAATAAGAAGATAGCATGGTTCTAGATATGCAGTGGTACTGTGTATGCCAACGCATTAAATTGATGGTTTTAGGTGTGGAATGCGGTAGTGGACTGATCTGTTATGTTATGTAACTGTTATTTAAATACACTTGTAAAAACTGAGACCACCTACTATTATGAACGCGGCCGGCCCACAGTGGTTGTAGGCGACTTGCTGTGTACTTCATCAGAGATTGTTCGTACTGTTTATACATTCTTTTGCAAACGTAACAACACGCTGCCGGCCCTTTTCGGGTTGTGGGCATTCAGTTGTGTATACTTGTTCACACATCAACAATAAAGGTCTTGGAACAAAAAAGAAAAAAGTCTACATATGTTTTCACAGGGAATTTGGACTATTCCTTTTAATATCTTTTTTGGCTTCCACCAGCGTATATACCCTGTGGTCGTGCATTTCTAAGACGTGAAAGCAATGTAGGTCAGACCTCACTTCAGGCAGGGAGCTTCTATTGAGACATAGAACGACAACAATGAAGATGCTCACGTGTTTCTCTGGCCACGTGCTTCCCTCAAAAACTAGTATTAATCCACTGAGCAATCTGACCTAGCAATACTGGCAGCCCAGTCTGCTCTTCTTTTTAACTGTTATTCTGCAGTTTGTGTTTCAAATATAAAGGCTATTGCTACATGTAGACTTGTCCCACAAACGTAATCGCCAATGAAATACAATGCATTATGACCCCCTATGGTCACATCTAATTTGATTTACCTGTCATTAGTTTAGGTGGCAAGTATTATATGTATTTCGTTTTAATGATATTTGCAACATGCTCTCTATGAACAATAACACCAGGCACCTTGTCCCTGTTTTCTAGTACGTCTCATTTTGTCAACTTGCTTCATAATGTTTCAGAACATGTTTGTTATAAGCATGGGCGTAAAATCCGTTACGCTCGCGGATTTTTCGTATTTTCGGAAAATCCGCAATCCGCGAACTCTCGCGGATGTGGCGAGATTACGCAAATCCGCGCGAAGCGGATTTTTTGCTTGTGTTAGCACTGCTCGCGGCCCGCGGCGTGGGCAGCAACAATCTCGCACTCGCGAAAGTACAAAAATTAGAAGGGGAACTTGTATTCGCAAGGCGCTCATCGCGCGAGATTACACATAGCGGGCGGAAACGGAAATACGTCACGCAAACAAAATGGCGGCACCCGTACTCAACCTTGGGGTAACTCGCACGAGTTCGCGGCTTACACGATCGATTTCGCACGACGTCGCGCCTCGCGAATAGGGCGAAATTACCGAAAAACGAGTTTTGCAAAAGCAAAACCAACGAGCAGGTGCAAAAGTTCGAGCTCATCATTTGTAACCATTTCCCTGTAGTGCTTCCTGAAGGGGCCCTCCAGAATCCGGTTGCCTACTTGCAACTATTGTGTGACCCTGCTCTGACAGTCACAGAATAGTTACAAGTATGCCATTGCATCCTGTTAAAAAAAATTAATGTCAGTTGAGGCAGGGCAGGTGTTGCGGTTTGCATAACTTAAAGCACTTAGCAGGTGTGCTTTGCTTTGCCTCAATAATGTACACTCACTGGTCAATCAGAGGGTGTTGTGATGACACCGAGGGTGGCATGGGTGTGCCAGCCAGAGGGTGGCATGGGTGAACCAGAGTGCCAGTGTTGACAGAGGATGGCAGTGCTTTGCTTTGCTTTGCCCCAATAATGTACACTGGTGAACCAGAGGGTGCTGTGATGACACAGAGGGTGACATGGGTGAGCCAGAGGGTGGCATGGGTGACCAAAGAGAGTGCCAGTGGTGACAGAGGGTGGCAGTGATGAAGAAAGCCTTGCAAACAGGCTGGGCACATAGAAACAACAAGTTCGCAAAACTGGCGACCCGACAAGTAAGTTCGCAATTTGCGAAATTGTACAAAACCCTCACGAACTTGCAGAAACCCGTGCGAACACACCCCCCCAAAAAAATACGCAAATCCGCGAGAATTCGCGGAATTTGTGGATTTTCGCAATCCGCAAATATGCAAATCCGCAAATTCGCGGATTGCGAATCCGCAAAATCCGCCCATGCTCAGTTTGTTACACAAATGTGAATTAAGCCTGTTTCTTGTGTTATGTCTCTTTCCTATACTATGCTTGTTTGTTACATGACGCCTGCTTATAAAATGGGCGTGTTATTACCTCAAGGCCATTTGGTATTCACATCAAGCCCATTTGTTACATTATGCTTGCTTGTCATTTCATGTTTACCTATTACATCATGGCGACTCTTACTGACACCATTATAACACCACGCTTGAGTGCTGCATCACGGCCAATGGTTACAATGTGCTGGTCTGTTACATCATGCTTACATGTTACACCATTTCATAGGGATCAGGGCTTCTGCCTGCAAATAGCCTGATCTTCCTCATTTAGTGATGTCACTTTCTCTGAAACATAAAGTTCATTGGTCAAAGTCACTTGCTGGCTAACCCTCTCTGCATAAACAGTCATAGTAATCAGCTACTGGAGGGGGGTCTGATGACGACTAAAATGGTTTGGAGGGTCGTTCCAAAGGAACTGATGGCTAGGGTATGTTCCAGAATCTGGTGACATGCGGAGCAGAGTATCACTCTTCTATACCTCACAGAGGAGTGATCTGGCATGAAAGGATTGGTTTAGCCGCACAGTCTATAGAAGAATTATGAGGTGCTTTGATACAGAGGTAAAGGAGTTTTTGTCTTCTATGCAATCCTTTAAGTTTTCTTGGACTTTTGTATTGTACCACCATAGGTAACTGGTTCCCTCCACTACTTCCCGAACATATCGATGATTTCCGGTAGCCAGACACACTGATTAAATTAAATATGTTCAATGCAATTTAAAGAGAATAGAAGTAAAATGAATGATACAGTGCTAGTTTTGTTTGGAGAAACTTATGTTACAGGATTATTTGGCAAGGTACTGGGTTAATGCATGGCCAAGCTATGGGTTACCAAAGATGATAAAACCTAAGCTGTCTGCTCATCTGTTTAGCCAACACACAGGGAATATACAGCATTTGGTGTCCAAACCTTTGGAATTCACTCCACATCTGGATCTCATACTCAAGGCCATAGGAATTATGTGGCAAGCGGGAGCCAAAATATGTGATAGAGTTAAGTAATTTATGCGGCAAGAAAATACAAATTAAGCAGCATAATGCGGCACATTTTGTAATAGTATTACTTAATTCTTTCGTCATTCTTAAACTTGGTAACGCTCCTTGGGGATTGGCTGCACCTCATTAGTACCAGTTTAACACCCAAATGTAGCAATAAGCAGTAGAAAGGTGACCAGTCCAGTTTTACAAAGTGCCTTCCGAATGTGCAGTAACACGTGTCGCTGCATTTTTAATAACTTTTGAATAGTTTGAGCAAAAATGTTTTTAAATCTGCAGATTATGCCGCAGATGTTGGATTATGTGTCAAGTTCTGCAAATCTATAACTATGTGAAAATCACCAAAGCCACCCAATCGCATAATTCAAGTGTCCCTGCTCATAGTACAGGATATTGAGCTAACAGAGGGTGGAGTGATACCAGGCAACTCCCCATGTCTCTCCAAAGTCAACAGGAGTTGCCAAAGGGAGCAACACCAGTTGGCACCCGCCATATTAAGCTCAACTCCAGGCCCAGAAGTAAGTTAACTGGAGGAAGAGGGGTTATCTGCCTCTCTAGACATCCAAATTCCCCCCTTATCTCTATGTGGGGAGAAAGAAATATGTTCAGTCTGGCAGGGGAATGCAGCATTAAACTGGGGCCGGCCAAAATGTTGCCCTTAGTGTGAGGTGGGCAGCCACATATTGCAATCATAAAACTATTTGAAAAAAGTGTGATTGATTAATGTCCTGGCCACCATCAATAAGTATGGTATTCATTCCTTGACATCACAGTCAATCCTTAATGAGGAGGTGCATGAGCAGCCTTTTCTTTAGTTAACAGGAGTATTAAGAAAATAATATTTTAAAGCAAGACGTTATTGAAACTTAGTTGGACAGCAAAAGGGGACTCACCTGCCCAGGAGTTAAGAGAAGGAAACAAACTAGTAGTATAAGAGAGAGATGACAAATTATTATCGTGGGGGTTGAAGAATTATTATTTGAAAAAAGTCCGTATTTTCCTCTCGGTAGAGTTCGACTGAATTTCTGTTGTTTCAAACCAGGAATTCAGGGGCATATTACCAAGGGGGGCGATAGGCAATTATCGCCGGTTTAGCGGCCGTTTTCGGCCGCTAAGCGGCAATAATTCTATTGCTCTATTAGCAATCTGTTGCTAACTGATGTTAGCGACAGCTTTTAGGCGATAGCGTGCGTTGTGGGGCCCGCTTTGCATGTCAGCGATATTTATCGCAAATGACATGCAAAGTGAGCGTACCCAACCTGTTAGCGACTGAAAGCAGTCGCTAACGTCGCTATCGCCTATTAGCAAGGCAGGCGTAGCAATGGAAATATTCCTGCTATCGCAAAAAAACTAACGCCTGCTCAGACCAGTTCTTAGCCATGTTATCCAATGGGAGGTGGATAACATGGCTAAGAGCATTTTGTCGCTAATGCGTGAATATCACTGTATTCTCAGCGATATTCACGCATTTCGCCGCTATCGCTGGATATTTTAGCACAATGGAGAAAAACTTTGCTAATAGCATGTTTTCTCCGCTAACATATCCAGCGATAGGCAGCGATAAAAAAATCGTCGCTAAGCCTATTTAGCTACCTAAGAAACTTCCATAAGCTATAGCTAGCTCTAAAAACTATGAGGAGGCTTGGGCATAGGAGACTGGACCAGAGTGAAAAAAATCTTCACTGGGAAAGCTCCATTAGAGACTCTAGGAGTCTAGAGTAGCTGGTTGGATGGATGGTGGATGTGAACAAAGAAGATACATAAATGAGAGGGAAACCCTCTGCACCATTGTTGATTCAGGAACTGAGATGCCTGCGTGAGCGTGACATTGTCTGCCATATCCCAGGCTGTCCAGTTCTACACACTTCACTTGGGAAGAGTTTGCAGGTAGACACCAGAGTCTGGAACTCAACTTGAGCTCTTTTCATTAACCCACGGTGGATGGCCCTTGTACGGCTTGTACAGAACATCTTGCGGAGATTGCACAAGACAGGACTTATTAGGGCTAGGTAGGACAGGGACTAAAGGACAGATCTCTATGTTGAGAAATGGAATAAGCTAAAGTTATATATTAAAAGAGTGTAAATCAATGCCCGATTGGGTGTGTCCCCTAAATATTGAATATTGAATATTGCGGTATAAGAAAATCAATGACAAAATATCGAAACCAAATTATCGAAAGGTAAGTAAAGTATCTGCCTGATACACTTTAATTATATGCACAGATCAAAATATATGCCTCCAGTTTTAAAATATATAAATTTCCTGCTCTCTCAGAGAAGTCTTTCAGGTGCTAATCAGCAGGGAATGAACTACTTCACATGTTGACTTGTACAATAGCTCTAGGAAAGGGTGGGTGCAAGGAGGATCGCCTTTAATTTCAAGCGATGTGTACTGGAATGCCTAAAAATAACCTGGAGGCATGGGTTTTATACTGGAAAAAAAGCTGTACTGCAGTTCATTGCATGCAGAGCAGGGGTCAATCCCTTATCTTTGGTTGTAAGATGTGAATGAATGGCTGTTGGCCAAAGAAAAGCACATGATTGTTGATTGCTGTCCGTGCCAACCCATTGCTTAGGGAAGATCTGCATAGCTGCAGAGAAATGTGTGGGAAATTATTTTCATTACTGGGTACAGGTATTTCAGACTAATGGAACTTTTTCTTTGTCATTAGAAGACATTATAATATGTAAGTACCAACCCTGGTCACATCCTGTGTCTTCACGCACCAGACTATGTAACCTTTTGAAAGGTTTGCTTACCTGACTGTAGTTCGGACTGTGAAGTTTTCCTGTATTCCTGTCTTGTTTATTCTTATTCAAAAATAAAAACCTTTAAAAACGAAAGCAGAGAAGATATTGATTGAACCAGATTCTTGCATTCAATAACCAGGCCAAACAAACTAATGAGCAAAGTAGAATCCAGGTCTCCAAGACTTCACTGTGTCATCGCTACTGTAAGAAAACTCATTGATACCTCATGCGGCAGCATTTGCTGATGCCTTAAAGGCATTGGTAAAAAAAAAATCATACTATTGCGCATATACAAAACATATGAAATGTTTTAACATTAGTACCTAAACAGTGTAGCAATGCATTTGAGTATCAGATTGAAAATAACCTATTTGGGCAGGCTGATAATGGAATTTCAAATCCACACCAAAGTTCTTAAATTGGTGGTTAAAAGGCCTTCTCCTACTTAAACCTAGGCTGCTAGCCTCCCACCCCCACCCCCAAGTGCTAAGCCCTTATTTGATGTTCAAGTTCAAGTTCAAGTTCAGGAATTTGTATAGCGCACTACTCACCCAGAGGGTCTCAAGGCGCTTGAGGGAGGGTAGTTGCATTACTTATCGAAAAGCCAGATTTTTAGCTGTTTTCTGAAGGAGAGGTGGTTCTGTGTAAGGCGGAGGTGAGTGGGGAGAGAATTCCAGGTTTTGGCCGCTAAGTAGGAGATGTTAGTAGTTTGTGCTTAAATCTTCATATTTTTTTTCCACAAAAAGAATCCTTGCTAAATTTGCATCCTTTATTCCAATATTCTGGAGATTTTAAAGATAACCAGGATTTGTAGATTCCCATGGAGGGAACTGAGAAAATGCCAAAATACAGCAAAAGTTTGTTTTTAGGGTAAAAATGGGAAAAAATACTGTGCAAGCCAATGTATGTTTTTTTTCTAAAAATTGCATTAACAAAAGGTCTGCTGTGCTAGGATCGCCATCTTCCAGCTTTCAGGAATTGAAACAGTTGTATCATTTTTATGCCACCGATTTAGCATTTTTCTAAGTGGTATTCTATTTTACCTAATTTTTATGATTTTACCCGACTTGTATTTGTGGTACAAACAGGTCTGAAACCCATGGGTGATCCTGGAATGTTATACATTTCTGAAAAGTATAAAATAATATTTATTCGGTAAGGAGTCATTTATGAGGATTCCTCAAGATTTTCTCAAAGAAACTTATCATTGAAATAAAAAGATATAAAAAGATTAGTAGGCAAAAATTTCTATTCGTGACAAAATTCTCATCTGTAATTTTTTGTTACGATGGCTGATTTACAAAAGAAGTGTACCATTATGTCTGATTGACACTTCTGGTTGCAGAAATATAAAGGGTTTGCAAATCGTCCAAAAACGTGATCCCTAGAGCTAACTACTAAGCTGCAGCTTATAATGATTTATTGTATCATGTATGGACCATATAACAATTCATTTGATAAAACAAAATAAATGAAAAATCGGTTTGAAGGATCAATATGTATTTCTGCATTGTACATAAGATGCTGATTAAAGAAACAGTGTTTTTGGACACCTCTGAATTTGGAATAACCCATTCTATCATGTTATTCAGAGGGCATTTTAATTATGTCTTCTTTCTTGCACATTGGCTTACATTTCAAAACAAAAATGCAGAGAAATCCAATTGGTAATAACAAATTTTATATGCTGTGTTGCCACATGCCTGCAGATGAAAATGGTACCCTATTTGTGTAGCTGGGCTTCGCACCTGCAACAGAAAACATGACCTGGAGACTTCACATTACACCCACCAAAATCAACACTTTTTTTTACAATGTGGGTAGCTGCAGTATTTGGGTCTTAGCTCAGCCTCCACGAAGGAAACCCTACAAAAACAAGACAATTGTGGAAACTAGACACTGAGGGTAGTCCCGGGTGGTATAACTTGTGTGGATACCACAATGTTTTGTACCCTAAAGGCCTTGCGAAACTCAAATTTTGGTCAAAACTCAAATTTTCCTCACATTTCTGTGAACAAAATCTCTAGAAGCTGCGAGATACAAAAAAAAATCCTATCACCCAGCAGTGGCGGCTTGCAAGTAATGAGAGTGGTGAGGTGGGCAGATGGGTGGTGGGTGGGTGCATGCACGCGAGCTACATGTAAGGTGCATATGTTATAAAATTAAAAGATAAAAAGTCACTTAACTTGCTTGCTGCACGACACGTCCTCTTCACTCTGGTCCAGTGTTCTTTTCTCTCGTCCATGTTCCAGCACAGGCCACAGCCAACTCCCTTAGCCAATCCTGGTGCTGCCCTCATGCTGGTAACCAGCATGAGAGAAGTGCCAGGATTGGAAGGAGCGGCCTCTTTCGGCGCTCCCGAGGGCACTGGAGGCCTGTGCTTTCTCTAAATCCAGCTGTCTAAGACAGCTGGGTTAGAGAGGTTTAAAGTGTAAATATCCGGCTGGCTGTCTCAAGAAACCCGGCCAAAGTGGCATGCGCACTTTAAACTTAATTGCAAAGGCATCCCACTACTCCTCCTTGCTACTGCCACTCAGCATGCCCTGCCCATTCCTGACACTCATTTCGGAACAGGTTGATGAGAATGAAATGGTAATAAATTATCTTCATTGCCATTTTATTTTCCATCTCTGGGGCTTTTCTGGGGCATTGAAGTTAGTGGGGCGACCAATAGCGGCTGCTACAGGGCAGTGGCGATGGGGGGTAAAAAAAGATAAAGAATAAAAATAAGAGGAAAAAAAGAAATTGAACTTACCTGCTGGCCACCTCTTCTCGTCCGTCTTGATCATCTTCTGTCAGCATACAAAGCTGGATCAGGAAGCACTCAGGGTTCCAGACTCCCCTAGGCAATCACGATGCTGCTGATAGCAGTGTCATGATTGGTCTGAGCACCATTGTTCAACATTCAGATGAGGACTGGGAGCCTGGGGATGTTCTCCACCCAGGCTGTGCAACACAGCTCGGTGGAGAACATGCCAAGTACGCATGGCAGTTTGGCCGGCCGGCAAAACCGTCATGCTCACTTAGAGAGTGCCCACCACTCCTCCCCCTGCTCTATTGGCAGTCCTGCCCGCCCTGGCCCTACAGAGGAGTATTGAAAAATAAAATGACAATAACATGCTGTTAAAATCATTTTATTTATCCTTTGGGGCGACGGGCGACACACCTCCGCTTTAATGGAGCAGCCACACCCCTGCCACCAGTATTTACACACTTCTCCTGATAAAAATGCTGACCAACTTGTGTTGCTGGGCCTAGCACCCATGACAGAAAAACACTCCAAAACACAATGCAACGACATCAAAAAATCTGAAGGAAAAATTACCTTGCTTAGTGATGTGGGTAACTAGCAATTTTGGGCCCTAGCTCACTCACCACCCAGGGAAACCTATCAAACCGAGGCATTCCTGAAAACTGGACACCCAGGGTAGGTCAGGATAGTGTGACTTGCATGGAACCTACATTTTTCTGTTCTAAAACATGCATTTTTCTCACATTTCTGTGAGGGAAAGCTCTGAAATCTGAGGGATCCACAAATTTCCTACCACCCAGCATTATTGTGTGACTCTCAATAAAAACAGTATCTCACTTATGTGGGTGGCCCTAGTGCCCACAACAGGATAGGTTTCAAAATGAAACATGAACTAATCAAATATTTCCACTCAAAACCAAGCCTTTTGTTTGCATGTGTGTAGCTGTGGATTTTGGGTCTGGAATCTGCCGTCAACCAGAGAAACTTGTAAACCCAGATTTTTCTTGAAACAAGGCATGTGTTCACAGTCCAGGGTGGTGTAGCTTGCATGGATTTTAAGACAGAGTATTACAGAGAAGCCCTTGCAAATCTCAAACTTAGGCTAAAGACATGCATTTTCATCAGATTTATGTGAGGGAAAGTTCAGGAATCTGTGAGGATCCACAAATATCCTACCACTCAGTGCTCCCACATGTCTCCCAGTAAAAACTGTAGCACACATATGTGGGTGGGTCCAATACCATGACAGGAAAGGATCAAACCAGGGACAACAGGAGTCCAAAGACAAATGAGGTAATGCTGCGTGTTGTATGGTTTAAGACAAAGTTTCAAGCACTTGAAGTAGGGGAGTGAGGGGGATTACTGCAGCCAAAGGGGTGGGGAGTTAGAAACACTGACTATGCACATGGAGAGGAATAAAGGTCCATAGCCCTGAGTGCCACCACCTCCCCCAAATATTAACCACTGGTTTCTACTGGCATGACCAGCCGATCACATCCCACTTTGATAGCCTAGCGCTTTGCACGCAAGGAAATGGATCGCTTGAAAACGGAGTTTCGAAGCATTATGTCAGATACTCACATGTACTTGTAATTCAGCCTTGCACATCCATCTATTACCATCAGATGCCCGGTAAACCCACTATGTTACATAAAATTGTCGTACAATGAGTTATACGGAATTTTTTCCCTGTACACCCCTGTCCCTGAAGTTAGATTTCCTAATGTGTATGGACGTGTATGGAAAACCTATAGACCTGCATGGTTGGAAAAACAGACAGGAGTCTCACTGACACATCATGAGTTAAGTCACAAGGTACATTTCAAATATGAGATTGCTCTAGACCTGCCAGATTCTCTTGTGGGCAGTACATCTATGTAGATTTGATTTGGAGTCTAAGAATGCCACATTGATAGTTAGAAGTCAATATTGTACCAAAATCTAGAATTTAAAGTATGACAAGCAAGTGTGTTGTTAATGAGTAAAACAGAAAGCAAAAATGGCTCTGCGTTCTCCAAGGTTGCTACCAAGTAAATTTAGAGGACATGAAATCAGGGAAGCCAAGATAGACAGCTTTGTGGATAAGAACCATGGACTTAAAATGACACTATCACGAATGGACAGGCAATGCAGCTTTCTCAAAATGGGGGTAAAACAGTCAGACGTTTGGCTACCACTAACAAGATCAGTTGGAGTTGGCTTTGTAGATGACGTTGACTTAATCCAGACATGAATGAATAAGTGAATTAACCATATCTCGGTGGAATTGTTTGTCAATGTAAGAGAAGATGAATCAGAGCATCTTTAAGGAACGGCAAGATCTAGAGAACAGCCAGAAGGATGGCCATTATTTTTAGCATCAAGGACAGATTCTAAGTGATCTGGAGTGTGGATGGAGTCTCTAGGTCACTATCTAGGTACCAATATATGGATTTAGGGATTGGGTCAGCTGTAATAACAGTACTTATGTTTAATGTATTATTATTTTTTTTGAGAAAGGTGGTACGATCTCGGAAAATATTGCTTTAAGTTTCTTAAGGGGCCCAAGAATCTTCAATAATTTGGTATATTTCTTTTGTAAGATTTGATCTAAACGTGAGTTGTTATATATATTTTTGGTATTCTAATGCAGGCTTAAAAATGAGTAGTTCATGAGCTACTGGTAGCTCTACCGCTACCAGTAGGTATCTCTCCAGTGTGCAGTCCAGCCTACTAGATTAGACATTGTTATTGGTTGTATTAATATTTGTATATCAAAATTGAATAATGTGTACTTGAGATGAAAATGTATGTAATTTCAGAACTCATGTGTTGATGTTCTGAGAAAAGAGATTACATTTGGAATATAGTTAACATTAATATTTGAGTGATAAATCATGTGGCATTGGTAAGACTTATTATTTATATTATTACCTTGGTGCCAGTGACATTGCAACTATGACTGCATTAACCATATAGACTCATTCTAAATTTAAAAAGCTTTTTTATATAACAGCAGCCAACACTGCCGGATCACTGATTATTGGTGTTTAGTTTGTGTAGGGTGCCACTAATGTAACCTTGTTTTATGTGATCACTATTGCAACAAAATAATAATAGTAGCTCAGGATAATTTCCATTGAACATAAGTAGATCTTAAAGAAAAAAAAGATTGGAGACCCCTGCTCTAATCTGTTCCCTGTGCGTCTTAGTCTTTCCATAGTAGGCAACTCTAAGGACAGGAATGTAAGATGTCCTTCATTGCCTCTTAAGTAGGAGAGTTTCCAGTTTGAATCTGGCCTGATCTCTATTAAACCATGGTTCTATTTCATAGAAATGGTTTTATTTTTTTCTCCCATGCCAGAATGGCACTGTCGAGCTCCTCCATCAATATCTGACTAAGAACTGTCAGCAAAGTGATGATAATTCAGGGGGGCTGCTTCCAGTATTGATACAGGTACTCCAGATGGATTTAGGAGGGGGGTGGTCAATTCATATGAAAGGGAACTGCTGGGTGGTCAGACCTGGCTTCCCTACTACCACTCCTCCCAAAGAGAAAACATAGGGTCTAAGAGCAGGCCCCAAACCACTCGCTATCGCCTACAAACTGTCGTTAACTGCTGTTAGCGACAGCTTGATAATAGGGCGATGAAATTATCGCAGCTTCGCAGCCGAAAACGGCCGCAAAAGCGGCGATAATTTCATATCGCCCGCCTTGCTAATATGCCCTAATGTTCATTACCTGGGAGTCTGTCAACAAAGTACAAAAGTCAAAAATGCACCAGCATCAAACACAACATTGCAACAGTAACAGTCAATGAACTCTCTAGGATAAACTGGCATTAGTAAGAATGTTGTGTTGTTTTTGCAGGATTAGTAATAATGTTGTGTTGTGTGGTCTTTGCAGGATCGGCTCTTTTTGGAATTCTGGATATGAGTAAATGAATGCACAATGTATGCTCCTTATGGCAACGTTGGCTTTTTTTATTGTTTTTGTCTTGCTGCATACTGTTACCCTGATTGCCTCTGGCGTTTGCATCAGGGGATCGTGCAGCTGTCCATGTGTCATGCTTTGTCGGTGTCACTGTAGCGTGTAGACAGGGTGGAATGTCATGACGTAACAGAGGTTCTAGAATGTTAATTGCAGACACTTGAGTGAAAGGACCTGAAGTGTCTAGCTGTGCCTTTGTGCTGTGGAAGGAAGCTGTACAGTCTGTTCTGGACTATTGTGGACTACCTGACCTAATCCAGATGTTTGTTGCATCTCTGATCACACCATATTATGATGGCGGAATGCTACACCGACTCTAGCCGCACGCCACCCTTTAGCATGATCTCAACTGTCCATGACTGCACCGGGGCAGCACGCCTATTCCAAGCCTAGGCCTGCTTGATTTGGTGCTGAAAACAAGGTGAATTAATGGCAAGTCGAGGTAACGGTGAGCGCAAGCTAGTGTTCATTCCATGTGAAGGTGCTGGCATAATACTAATGCCAATACACCTCTAAACAAATCTCTCTTAAAATAGCATAATGTAGCATAACACTATATATAACTAACGGAAGAATTGTATTATAGCATAGCGTGGTCCTAATCCTCGATGGGCGCCAAAGCGCTTTCTGAGTATGGAGGTACTCAGATTTTTCTGCATACCCACCTGATCACAGTGAAGGGCAGAGAAGGAACCCACTTCGATTGGTTTCCACTGGTTCAAGCCACCTGTGAGCTAGAATACGGGTCTTGTGCGCCCCTGTACCACCTTTGTGCTCATGGGTGAGGTGCAACATACAAACCTATACCTTTAAGATAGCAAGAAGAGGCACCAAACAGATTTTGGCTAGCACTAAAACCGGTGCAGCGAAGCATGCTGCTTCCTGAACAGACGTGCAAGGCCATACCGTGTACACCAGGAGCAGCAAACACGGACTTGTTGCCATTGGATGTGTTTGCATAACTTCTGCCAGTGTTTTTACAGTAAAAATAAATGATCACGCACAACCCGCCTAATAGTCTAGCAGCATTCAAGGGTGCCAGTGGCCTGCATGAAGTAACTTGTTGTACTATTAATATTTAACTATATATATTTTACCCGCCCTCTTGCCTCAGATGACCCTTCTGAACTGGACCACACTGGAAGAAAGTGCTGCTTTATCGCGCAGACTGGTTTCTAGCCAATATGGAACAAGGTCACACGCTGCCTTGTGCAACATTAGATGCACCCGATTGATGGGGGTATATATTATACCTCGTGAGTTTGTGTACATAGGCAAAACTGCACGAATCGAGCCACTTCCGAGTTCGGCTTCTGTGCTCCTCATTATCGAATTATATAGGCATGTTTCTTCTTATCTCCCAGAGTTTCCTCCTCTCCATCTCCTTCCGCCCTGGCCGGCAGGCCTTCCTTCCTCTGCCAGTCACGGACCAGGAATCTGCGTCCAGGACTCGCAGTTCCAGCGAGCAGAGCAGAGACTATTAGTCACGACGCCTCTCGTGCCGGGTCTTCTTTTGCCGACTCCCTCCCCGCGAGTTACAAGAATGAGCGCGGGTTCCTCCATGCCAGGTCTGTCTGGAGCAGGACAAACAGAGTCACGAGTCACAACGCCTGCTCTTACTGCAACCCATGCTGGGTTTCCACACGTGTTTGTGCCTCATCAAGGAAAATGGCACCTGTTACAGTGCCTAATTTGTAAAATATGAAGTGCAGGTGCTCACAGTTTTTTAGAGACACACCCACTTCCCCAGCTCCGCCCACTTCCTCCAGTGGCACCATCAACTTTCTTTATTGGCTCCATCCACATATCTCAACACATCAGAGCCACCTCCTCACTTCTTGAGTTCTGCATGAAGCTGAAGGCCTAACTCTTCACAAAAGCACCTCAGACACCTCACACCTACAAACCTGCCCAGCCCCCTCGATACCCTTCTGGGTGATGAGTGCACAATACAAATCAATATAACATGATATAACATATAGGAAGCCTATGACAACAACTTAAAAGTGAACTCAAATTAGAGAGTGCGTGTATATCTCCAAAAATAGAGCTTTAGAAAAGGTTATTTGAGGACTTGAGGCTGTCAAGGTTGGCACTCTGCAGGATCCGCTCGCCGCAATAAAGCTCCACCTCCGGACCTCCCGAACACCCTGATATGTAAACACAGGGTGTTCAAGCGATACGGTGAAGGAAAAAATCCCAAAGGGAAAAAAACGGGAAAGGGAAAGGAAGGGGACAGCAGGGAAGGGAAGCTGTAAAACAAAATACACAAAAGGTTAGTACACTTCCTTAATCCTACTCTCATTAATTTCTCACTAATAGAATGAGGTGTACCTGTACTGTCTATGCTTCTGAGCTTCCCTGCAGCAACATACTCCTTGCGCCTTCCTTCCTTAAACAACACAAGGACCACAGTTAGCATACACTATCTGCATTTGCGATATGGTCCTATATATGTAATGCTAAGGCAAAAGTACATACCCCTGAGGAGTTAAGAAGTTCGACATATAACAGCCTTAGTAAGTTAGTCACAATTCTTGACTACAATCCAGCTTCCTTTGTAGTTTGAAAATAATTAATGTAAACAAAAGTGATATCCTAAGGCGGTACCTATGCAACCGGTACAGATTTCTTCATCAATACCGATTGAAAACAAATGTGCAACTCGCCAAGTTATTTAGTACAACCAAACACGGTAGGGCGTAGTTCCAGCACCACCGCCGCCCGCTTTGGTATTTGTATTCCACATATATGTTAAATCCAAACGTCATGTATTCATGACGGCAGTGCGGAGGAGTCCCCCCTGCACTCCGCCACTTGAAAGACCGACTCGGCCCCAGAAACAAGCGTCCAACCAAGTCCACTCTCTCCCAGAACGGAGAGATGCCTCACGTATCACTAACAAGCGAGACAACAGAATCGCTCGCCAAGGTTCAAGAGCGAACCACTCTTCGTACATGTACAAGACGCGCCAAAACTGTTGACGCGGTAACATTACCAAACAGAACGCCTCCTCTGGAGACACCAGTTCTTAGTAGAAGCTGCCTCGAGGAACCTCCGGAAATGAGAGCCAGATGCTCCCGCAAGCAATCCAAACACAATCAAGTACACTCACCTCCCAGCCAGGACTCGCTATATCCAGTCAGCAAGCAGAGGATCATGGGAGATGTAGTCAAAGGCCAGATACATATGGGAATTGTAGTTCAGGTAGGCGCGCAGTCTAAACCCTGACAGTACACCCTCCTCCCAAGTGCCTCCTAGGTCCCGGTTTGGAAGGACACCTCGAATGGAAGGATTTGATAGCTTTCGGTGCATGCACATTACTCCAAGGTTCCCATGAGTCATCCTCCACTGAATACCCCTTCCAGGAGACCAGGTACCAAAGCACACCCCTGCGCATTTTGGAATCGCGTATGGATTTCACCTCATATTCAAGTCCCCCATCGCATTCCACAGGCGGGGGCGCTCTCCTTCGTGATGAGAGAGCCCGCTTCAAAAGGTGGACGTGAAACAGAGGGTGGATCCTCAGTGAACCAGGCTACCTAAGTCTATATGCCACAGGGTTGATCTGCCGCACAATCAGATAGGGACCAATGAAGCGCGGGTGGAATACGCTCCTCAGCTTAAATCAAATGTACTTGGTGGACAGCCACACCTTGTCCCCAACCTTAAACTGGGGACCAGGATTCCTGTGTTTATCCTCCCAGCGTTTGTACACCTCTTTAGACTTCAACAAATATTTTTGCACACCCTTATGCACTTTCCTCAACGCATGGATGTGCTCCATGACAGTGGGATGGTTACTTAGACCTGTAGGGATAGTGATGGGCAACGTGCTAGCATCATAACCGTAATTGGCCTTGAAAGGAGACATACCCGTAGAGCTATGCCACGCATTGTTATATGCCAATTCGGCCATCCATAACAATTCCACCCAGGATTCATGCGCTTCCTATGAATAACAACGCAGATATTTCTTTAAAGTCTGATTCAGCCTTTCAGTCTGCCCATCAGTTTGCGGATGGAAGCTTGTTGAGAGAGCCGATTCAATACCCAACGCCTTACACCACATCCTCCAAAAAACGGGCAGCAAACTGTGGTCCCCTATCTGATATGATCACCTGAGGAATGCCATGTAACCGTATGACCTGAGAAGCCAGTAATTGGGCGGTTTGGCCTGCCGTGGGGAGATTCTTACATGGAATGAAATGTCCCATCTTGGTTAGATTGTCTACTACCACCAAAATAGCTGAACACCCCTGATCCAAGGGTAACACCGTTATAATATCCAGGCTTATGTTCTGCCACGGGCGAGCAGGCGAGGGCATGGGCATAAGTAGGCCTTTCTTATTTGTGTTCTCCCTCTTCGCTCTTGCACACACCTCACAGCTCTTCACCCACTGAGTAACATCCTTAACCAAGGAGTCCCACCAGAAATACCGCGGAAGCAGGCTCACTGTTTTAGTGACACCTGGGTGACCCACCATAGGTACTACGTGACACCAAACAAAAGCCTTTTTCTATTTCTCTTTAGTTGGCAGGTACGAGCCCTCTCCTTAAAAAAGGTAACCCTAGTCTCAACATCCTTCCAGGTTTACCAGCAGCCCATCGCTCCCAGGCCGCCAAAGTCCTAGAGCCCTTGACTTCTTCCAGGAAACTCTCCGCACGAACCACACACAACACCTTAGCTGCGGGGATGATAGCTTGAGGGACTTCCTCTTGTTGCTCAGCTGGTATCACTTGCCTGGACAAAGCGTCAGCCTTTCTGGTGTCTATTCCAGGTCTAAAGGTCACCACAAAGTTATATTCCTCAAAGAAAAGCATCCAACGCATTTGTCTTTGCGTTAAATGCCTAGCTGAAGTCATGTATTGAAGATTTCTGTGATCGGTGTATACTGTCACAGCGTGACAAGCCCCCCATAGGTATTGTCTCCACTCCTGAAAAGCACGCTTAATAGCCAAGAGCTCTTTCTCTGCTATGGTGTAATTGGTCTCAGCAGGGCTCAACTTTTTAGAGAGGTATGCTACAGGATGGAGCTGACCAGTGAGTGAATCTCTCTGAGACAATACACCCCCTATCGCTTCATCCGAAGCGTCGGCTTCTACCACAAAAGGATGTTCAACTACAGGGTGTGCCAACACGGGAGCCGTAATGAACGCTCTTTTCAGGGTCAGGAAAGCCTACTCGGCCTCTCTTGTCCATACAAAGGGTGCCCTTTTCTCAACAATCTAGTTATGGGGACTGCTGTTTGTGAAAAGTGCAATATAAAACTACGGTAATAATTGGCGAACCCCAAAAAACTTTGTACTTCCTGCACGTTCTTTGGGGCTGGCCATTCCTGAACCGCCTGGACCTTCCTTTCTGTAAACCTTTAGGGCTGAGATTCACCCCCAAGAACTCCACCTCGTGAACACCAAACTCACACTTGCTCATCTTTACGTACAAGCGATGTTCTCTCAACTTCTCCAATACTATTCTCACTTGATCCGTATGACAAGATTCATCCTGAGAGTATATCAGTATATCATCGATATACACCACCACGAAGTGGTCCAAATAATCCTTCAAAACGCCATTGATAAGAAAATTGGAACGCCGCCGGGGCATTACAAAGCCCAAAGGGCATTACCAAATACTCGTATAGTCCGTATCGCGTCTTGAACGCCGTCTTCCACTCATCCCCCTCGCATACTCTGACCAGGTGATAAGCCCCCCGTAAGTCCAAACGGGTATAGATCTTGGCTTCCCTCACCTGGTTGCGCAAAACAGAAAAGAGGGGGAGAGGGTAACGGTTGCGTACGGTGTTCTTGTTCAAGACGCGATAGTCCACACAAGCCCTTAGGTCCCCGTTGGCTTTCGCAATAAAGAAAAGAGGGGAGGCCGCAGGGGAGCGGGAAGGTCTAATAAACCCCAAGCGAAGGTAGTGATCTATATATTCCTTCAAGTGAGTAGTTTCCGGCACAGACAAAGCGTACACCCTGCAAGTAGGAATTGTGGCCCCTTCCACCAGATCTATGTGACAATCGTACTCCCTATGGGGGGGGGGGGTAATGTTTCAGCTTTGGTCTCACTAAACTGTACTCTTCGGGGAGCTGAACATTTGTTTCCACTGCTGTTGCCGCCGAATAAGGGGAGGTCAAAACAGCAACATGAGCAGAGGGACCAGGCACCATATGATCCTGGCAGAACTCGGGCAAGAACTTGAACGTCTTAGACTTCCAGTCTACAACAGGATTGTGATGACATAACCAAGGCATGCCTAAGATTATCTCATACTGAGGAGCCGCAATGATGATCAGGGATTACAGCTCAGAGTGTATGTTCCCTTGCATCTTAACAGATAGGCCTACCTCGCTGGTTCTCTCCGTTATGTGTCTTGATTTCAACGGCTGCCCGTCTACCGCTAGGACTTCCTCAGGGTTTTCTCTCGGGATACGTGGTAGGGCCAGGCGAGACACCAGGCCATCGTCAATAAAATTGCCGGTTGCTCCGGAGTCTAACATAACCAAGACCTGATGGAGCTCTTGCTCATATTCAAGCGTCATACCTATGATAAGATGTGACTCGGTTTCTCCTATTCCAATAGTGGATAGAGAAGTGAGTTTCCACTCCTGCTCTCCTTCCACCCCTGGTCTCTTGTTCTCCAACTGTTCCGTCTCAGGCACTGTGGTCGAAACAGCTACTCTCTTGAATCGATTAACACTAGAGGTCTTGGGCTTAGAGGGGCATTCTCTGACGTAATGCCCCTTCTTCCCGCAGTACATACATAAACCCTGCGTTCTCCTGACTTCTCTCTCTTCTCTAGACAACTGGGCTCTGAGTGACCCTATCTCAATAGGTTCAGGGCTATTTTCCATCCCACCGGTTGCTTTACGAGGGGAACGATCGAAACTGAACGATCCTTTTTCCCATCTTCTCCTAGCGCCCCCTCTCTCTGTCATCCGACCATCTAATCTTAATGCCAGATTAATCATGTCCACACATGTTCTTGGCTGTGGATCAATTTGAGCCACCACATCTTTTAGGTCTTCCTTCAACCCCTGATAGAAAAGGGACATCCTTTTCTCTTCAGGTCATTCAGCCTCAGCCACCAGTCTATTAAACTTGGTCAAATAGGTAATTAACTCACCTTTTCCCTGTCTTAGTTCTAAGAGCTCCTTGTCTGCACTAAAGGACGTAGCCCTGCAGTCAAAAACCCTTTCGAATTCTGCCCTAAAAGCAGACCAGTCTGAGAAGATGGCATCATTATTTTTAACTAAAGGCACAGCCCAATTGGCCGCATCCCCCACTAAGTAGGATATGGTGAAAAGCTACCCTTGAGTGGTTGGTAGGGAACGAGGCTGGTTTGCACGAAAAATGCAGCAATATCTGAGTCAGAAAAACCTTTATCTTACAGGGATCACCTGAGAATCTTTCGGGATTGGCCAAAGGAATGGGTGGAGGCACCGTCACCTGTATGGAAGATGCAGCAGATCAGGGCCGGCTCTAGGCTCACGGAGGCCCTGAGCAGGGAGTGTAGGTAGGGGGCCCGAGGCCGCCAAATTCCTGCCAGGGGCCGCCACACAAATATGTATCTAAGGATATATATTGGCGTGGCGGCCCCTGGGGTTTGGCGGCCCTGTGCAGGTGCACAGCTTGCACATGCCTTAGGCCGGCCCTGAGTAGATGAGGCATTAAAGGGATTTTTAGATAGCTGTTCTACCTTGTCTCGTAACGCTGCCGTTTCTGCCTTAGATGAAGCCAACTCCTGCTGGACCAGTACTAGTGCATGCAACACATCCTCCATGGACGCCATTATCACGACGAACGGACCAGGCAGAGTGAAAATTCTTGGGTACTTGATTCTGTCAAGGTTGGCACTCTGCAGGATCCGCTCGCCGCAATAAAGCTTCACCTCCGGACCTCCCGAACACCCTGATATGTAAACACAGGGTTTTCAAGCGATACGGTGAGGGAAAAAACCCCAAAGGGAAAAAAACGGGAAAGGGAAAGGAAGGGGACAGCAGGGAAGGGAAGCTGTAAAACAAAATACACAACAGGTTAGTGCACTTCCTTAATCCTACTCTCATTAATTTCTCACTAATAGAATGAGGTGTACCTGTACTGTCTATGCTTCTGAGCTTCCCTGCAGCAACATACTCCTTGCGCCTTCCTTCCTTAAACAACACAAGGACCACAGTTAGCATACACTATCTGCATTTGCGATATGGTCCTATATATGTAATTCTAAGGCAAAAGTACATACCCCTGAGGAGTTAAGAACTCCGACATATAACAGCCTTAGTAAGTTAATCACAATTCTTGACTACAATCCAGCTTCCTTTGTAGTTTGAAAATAATTAATGTAAACAAAAGTGATATCCTAAGGCGGAACCTATGCAACCGGTACAGATTTCTTCATCAATACCGATTGAAAACAAATGTGCAACTCGCCAAGTTATTTAGTACAACCAAACACGGTAGGGCGTAGTTCCAGCACCACCGCCGCCCGCTTTGGTATTTGTATTCCACATATATGTTAAATCCAAACATCATGTATTCATGACGGCAGTGCGGAGGAGCCCCCCCATGCACTCCGCCACTTAAAAGACCGACTCGGCCCCAGAAACAAGCGTCCAACCAAGTCCACTCTCTCCCAGAACGGAGAGATGCCGCACGTATCACTAACAAGCGAGAGAACAGAATCGCTCGCCAAGGTTCAAGAGCGTACCGCTCTTCGTACATGTACAAGACGCGCCAAAACTGTTGACGCTGTAACGTTACCAAACAGAACGCCTCCTCTGCAGACACCAGTTCTGAGTAGAAGCTGCCTCGAGGAACCTCCGGAAATGAGAGCCAGACGCTCCCGCAAGCAATCCAAACACAATCAGGTACACTCACCTCCCAGCCAGGACTCGCTATATCCAGTCAGCAAGCAGAGGCTCATGGGAGATGTAGTCAAAGGCCAGATACATATGGGAATTGTTGTTCAGGTAGGCGCGCAGTCAAAACCCTGACAGTACACCCTCCTCCCAAGTGCCTCCTAGGTCCCGGTTTGGAAGGACACCTCGAATGGAAGGATTTGATAGCTTTCGGTGCATGCACATTACTCCAAGGTTCCCATGAGTCATCCTCCGCTGAATACCCCTTCCAGGAGACCAGGTACCAAAGCACAACCCTGCGCATTTTGGAATCGCGTATGGATTTCACCTCATATTCAAGTCCCACATCACATTCCACAGCCGGGGGCGCTCTCCTTCGTGATGAGAGAGCCCGCTTCAAAAGGTGGACGTGAAACAGAGGGTGGATCCTCAGTGAACCAGGCAACCTAAGTCTATGTGCCACAGGGTTGATCTGCCGCACAATCGGATAGGGACCAATGAAGCGCGGGTGGAATACGCTCCTCAGCTTAAATCAAATGTACTTGGTGGACAGCCAAACCTTGTCCCCAACCTTAAACTGGGAACCAGGATTCCTGTGTTTATCCTCCCAGCGTTTGTACACCTCTTTAGCCTTCAACAAATGTTTTTGCACACCCTTTGGCACTTTCCTCAATGCATGGATGTGTTCCATGACAGTGGGATGGTTACTTAGACCTGTAGGGATAGTGATGGGCAACGTGCTAGCATCATAACCGTAATTGGCCTTGAAAGGAGACATACCCGTAGAGCTATGCCACACATTGTTATATGCCAATTCGGCCATCCATAACAATTCCACCCATGATTCATGCGCTTCCTTTGAATAACAACGCAGATATTTCTTTAAAGTCTGAATCAGCCTTTCAGTCTGCCCATCAGTTTGCGGATGGAAGCTTGTTGAGAGAGCCGATTCAATACCCAACGCCTTACACCACATCCTCCAAAAACGGGCAACAAACTGTGGTCCCCTATCTGATACGATCACCTGAGGAATGCCATGTAACCGTATGACCTGAGAAGCCGGTAATTGGGCGGTTTGGCCTGCCGTGGGGAGATTCTTACATGGAATGAAATGTCCCATCTTGGTCAGATTGTCTATTACCACCAAAATAGCTGAATACCCCTGATCCAAGGGTAAACCCGTTATAAAATCCAGGCTTATGTTCTGCCACGGGCGAGCAGGCGAGGGCATGGGCATAAGTAGGCCTTTCTTCTTTGTATTCTCCCCCTTCGCTCTTGCACACACCTCACAGCTTTTCACCCACTGAGTAACATCCTTAACCAAGGAGTCCCACCAGAAATGCCGCCGAAGCAGGCTCACTGTTTTAGTGACACCTAGGTGACCCACCATAGGTACTACGTGACACCAAACAAAAGCCTTTTTCTGTATCTCTTTAGTTGGCAGGTACAAGCCCTCTCCTTGAAAAGGTAACCCTTGTCTCAACACCCTTCCAGGTTTACCAGCAGCCCATCGCTCCCAGGCCGCCAAAGTCCTAGAGCCCTTGACTTCTTCCAGGAAACCTTCCGCACGAACCACACACAACACCTTAGCTGCGGGGATGATAGCTTGATGGACTTCCTCCTGTTGCTCAGCTGGTATCACTTGCCTGGACAAAGCGTCAGCCTTTCTGTTGTCTATGCCAGGTCTAAAGGTCACCACAAAGTTATATTCCACAAAGAAAAGCATCCAACGCATTTGTCTTTGCGTTAAATGCCTAGCCGAAGTCATGTATTATAGATTTCTGTGTTCGGTGTATACTGTCACAGCGTGACAAGTCCCCCATAGGTATTGTCTCCACTCCTGAAAAGCACGCTTAATAGCCAAGAGCTCTTTCTCTGCTATGGTGTAATTGGGCTCAGCAGGGCTCAACTTTTTAGAGAGGTATGCTACAGGATGGAGCTGACCAGTGAGTGAATCTCTCTGAGACAATACAGCCCCTATCGCTTCATCCGAAGCGTCGGATTCTACCACAAAAGGATGTTCAACTACAGGGTGTGCCAACACGGGAGCCATAATGAACGCTCTTTTCAGGGTCAGGAAAGCCTCCTCGGCCTCTGTGGTCCATACAAAGGGTGCCCCTTTTCTCAACAATTTAGTTATGGGGACTGCTGTTTGTGAAAAGTGCAATATAAAACGGCGGTAATAATTGGCGAACCCCAAAAAACATTGTACTTCCCGCACGTTCTTTGGGGCTGGCCATTCCTGAACCGCCTGGACCTTCCTTTCTGACATCTGTAAACCTTTAGGGCTGAGATTCACCCCCAAGAACTCCACCTCGTGAACACCAAACTCACACTTGCTCAACTTTACGTACAAGCGATGTTCTCTCAACTTCTCCAATACTTTTCTCACTTGATCCGTATAACAAGATTCATCTTGATAGTATATCAGTATATCATCGATATACACCACCACGAAGTGGTCCACATAATCCTTCAAAACGTCATTGATAAAAAATTGGAACGCCGCCGGGGCATTACAAAGCCCAAAGGGCATTACCAAATACTTGTATAGTCCGTATCGCGTCTTGAACGCCGTCTTCCACTCATCCCCCTCACGTACTCTGACCAGGTAATAAGCCCCCCGTAAGTCCAAACGGGTATAGATCTTGGCTTCCCTCACCTGGTCGAGCAAAACAGAAATGAGCGGGAGAGGGTAACGGTTGCGTACGGTGTTCTTGTTCAAGACGCGATAGTCGACACAAGCCCTTAAGTCCGCGTTGGCTTTCGCAATAAAGAAAAGAGGGGAGGCCGCAGGGGAGCGGAAAGGTCTAATAAACGCCAAGCGAAGGTAGTGATCTATATATTCCTTCAAGTGAGTAGTTTCCGGCACGGACAAAGCGTACACCCTGCAAGTAGGAATTGTGGCCCCTTCCACCAGATCTATGCGACAATCGTACTCCCTATGGGGGGGTAATGTTTCAGCTTTGGTCTCACTAAACACGTCTCTGTAGAGACTGTACTCTTCGGGGTGCTGAACGTTTGTTTCCACTGCTGTAGCCGCCGAATAAGGGGTGGTCAAAACAGCAACATGAGCAGAGGGACAAGGCACCATATGATGCTGGCAGAACTCGGGCAAGAACTTGAACGTCTTAGACTTCCAGTCTACAACAGGATTGTGATGACATAACCAAGGCATGCCTAAGATTATCTCATACTGAGGAGCCGCAATGATGTTCAGGGATAACAGCTCAGAGTGTATGTTCCCTTGCATCTTAACAGATAGGCCTACCTCGCTGGTTCTCTCCGTTAAGTGTCCTGATTTCAACGGCTGCCCGTCTACCGCTAAGACTTCCTCAGGGTTTTCTCTCGGGATACGTGGTAGGGCCAGGCGAGACATCAGGCCATCGTCTATAAAATTGCTGGTTGCTCCGGAGTCTAACATAACCAAGACCTGATGGAGCTCTTGCTCACATTCAAGCGTCATACCTATGACAAGATGTGACTCGGTTTCTCCTATTCCAATAGTGGATAGAGAAGTGAGTTTCCACTCCTGCTCTCCTTCCACCCCTGGTCTCTTGTTCTCCAACTGTTCCGTCTCAGGCACTGTGGTCGAAACAGCTACTCTCTTGAATCGATTAACACTAGAGGTCTTGGGCTTAGAGGGGCATTCTCTGACGTAATGCCCCTTCTTCCCGCAGTACATACATAAACCCTGCGTTCTCCTGACTTCTCTCTCTTCTCTAGACAACGGGGCTCTGAGTGCTCCTATCTCCATAAGTTGAGGGCTATTTTCCATCCCACCGGTTGCCTTACGAGGGGAACGATCGAAACTGAACGATCATTTTTCCCATCTTCTCCTAGCGCCCCCTCTCTCTGTCATCCGACTATCTAATCTTAATGCCAGATTAATCATGTCCACACATGTTCTTGGCTGTGGATCAATTTGAGCCACCACATCTTTTAGGTCTTCCTTCAACCCCTGATAGAAAAGTGATATCCTTTTCTCTTCAGGCCATTCAGCCTCAGCCACCGGTCTATTAAACTTGGTCAAATAGGTAATTAACTCGCCTTTTCCCTGTCTTAGTTCTAAGAGCTCCTTGTCTGCACTAAAGGACGTAGCCCTGCGGTCAAAAACCCTTTTGAATTCTGCCCTAAAAGCAGACCAGTCTGACAAGATGGCATCATTATTTTTAACTAAAGGCACAGCCCAATTGGCCGCATCCCCCACTAAGTAGGATATGGCGAAAGCTACACTTGAGTGGTTGGTAGGGAACGAGGCTGGTTTGCACGAAAAATGCAGCAATATCTGAGTCAGAAAAACCTGTATCTTACAGGGATCACCTGACAATCTTTCGGGATTGGCCAAAGGAATGGGTGGAGGCACCGTCACCTGTATGGAAGATGCAGCAGAGGAGGCATTAAAGGGATTTTTAGATAGCTGTTCTACCTTGTCTCGTAACGCTGCTGTTTCCGCCTTAGATGAAGCCAACTCCTGCTGGACCAGTACTAGTGCATGCAACACATCCTCCATGGACGCCATTATCACTACGAACGGACCAGGCAGAGTGAAAATTCTTGGGTACTTGATTCTGTCAAGGTTGTCACTCTGCAAGATCCGCTCGCCGCAATAAAGCTCCTCCTCCGGACCTCCCGAACACCCTGATATGTAAACACAGGGTGTTCAAGCGATACGGTGAGGGAAAAAACCCCAAAGGGAAAAAACCGGAAAAGGAAAGGAAGGGGACAGCAGGGAAGGGAAGCTGTAAAACAAAATACACAACAGGTTAGTGCACTTCCTTAATCCTACTCTCATTAATTTCTCACTAATAGAATGAGGTATACCTGTACTGTCTATGCTTCTGAGAGTCCCTGCAGCAACATACTCCTTGCGCCTTCCTTCCTTAAACAACACAAGGACCACAGTTAGCATACACTATCTGCATTTGCGATAGGTTCTATATATGTAATGCTAAGGCAAAAGTACATACCCCTGAGGAGTTAAGAACTCC